>NC_087298.1:8044328-8724328 GCF_015220805.1 Pogoniulus pusillus
GCACCTGTCATCCTTTGCTTGCAGACCTCAGCAGTTCATGGATGGCCTGGAATGCAGCTCTCAGTTCTGGCTGGGTAAGTTCAGCTGGTTCCACACAAGGTGTTCACCATGCTGTGTTGTGGCATTTCTGAGGGTGAAACACGTTATTGTACCAGAAATCTCAGTGTCCTATGGGCTGATTGAACTTCAGCTTATAAGTCTGTTGAGGAGCTTTCCTCACTTCTCAACAAGGCAATGCTCCTGGGATGAGTGCATCTTTGAGTCTTGCAGTGGCTCACCCATATCACTGAGTTTTATTGGGCTTGCTGCAGAGTTGAATCCTCAGTGATTTGGCTGTGTTATTTATCTCATTACAGCAACTGTGGTCTGTTCTCACATTCCATGTGAATTAAGCTGGCCAGAGATACAATTGTGTGTCCCTTTCTAGGGGCTTTGGTTACTTTTATAAATTTTATATAACACCTTTTCTTTCCCTAAAACATTGCTATTATTGCCTAGGTGTTCTTATTTCGGGGTTGGAGGTAAAGGAGAACTTGAAATTACTTTTAAATGAAAGTACTTGCTATTGTATTTATCTGTCTAGAGGCAATAAATCTGTTTCAGCAGATTAAATACTGACTTCTTTATAAAACCCTGTTTTCTCAAACCTCTTATCAGCAGCACTTGGCAGTAATCACACCTAAGGAAACTTATAATTTTCCTCAAGGAGGTGACACTGACAGAATTAAAAATGAAGGAGCCCCCTGAAAAGCCAGTTCATTACAAATTAACAGTGGTCCTAGCAAAGCAGTGGGCTAAGGCGTGTCACATAGTGATATGGATAAAGAAACCCAGCATTTTAAACTGTCAGAGCTCAGAGCATAGCTAGCCTTAGAACAAATTAATCACATATTGTCAACGCAAAGTTGCATCAAATTAACACATCGGATTCCAGCATATTAATGTGAGAATGCTTTCACCTGATTATTACTGCAAACCATTGCCACTCTCTGACTGCAAAGATATAATTAAATTGCTAAATAGAAAGTGCATATAATATCTCTGCATGCATTTAGGATGCATGAGCTGAAAAGATCACATCCTAGTAAGTGACAGTTTCTATTTGTAGGAAAACTTTACTTTTTTTCCCCCCTCTCTCTTATTTACTTGGGAGTACTAGAGTATGAAATTGGAAAAGTTGGTAATGTTGTTTGCTCTCCATGCAACTTAGGTGAAATACAGGCTTAATTGAAGTGATGTGCTGTGCTGCATGCAAGTACGCAGTTAGCTTCTCCTCCATGCCTTTTGGGGGCAAGGAGAAGGGAAGAAGAGGGACCACGGAGTTTGCAGGGAAGAATGTAGAAAGTAGATATTAGTACCTTACTAAAGACACTGTTACTTATCTGAGAGAGGCTGCTAGTCCATTTGTTTAAAACTAATTTGCATTCAAAAATCTTTTGAGATCAGACAGCTCTTCAGTTGGATACAAGTTGATTACACCTGCTGCGTCTGTGGAGGTGTCTTTGCCTAGGAATTTGTTACTGGCAAAAATCTGTCTTGACATGGTATGTTATCATGAAGTGCTCACTCAGCTGCTGAGGGACAGAAGGCAGTGCTGTAGCAAACCCAAACGTGTTATTTAATTATTTTAGAACACTTTAGTAATAACAAAGCAATCAGTTCAGAGTTTCCAGCTGTACCTTTTGCCTGTCAACAAATGCCATGAAGAGAAGCCCATTGTGAGTGCAACTGGGACCTCATTGAAGGGTTCTGACGTTGCTCAGAGTCGAATGAGGACCTGAGAGTTTGGTGGAAGTTCTTTCAAAACATCCAAGTTTTTACCAATCCCAGACACAAACACATTCTGGTTACAGAATGGGTTGAGAGTAGCTCTGGAGAAAGAGACTTGGGTGTGTTGATTAGTGAGAAGCTTATCAGAAGCCAGCAGTGTGCTCATGCAGCCCAAATGGCAAATCCTGTCAAGAGGAGTGTGGTGAGCAGGGCAAGAGAGGGAATTCTGCCCCTTTGTTCTGCTCTTGTGAGGCCTCACGTCCAATACTGCATCCAATTCTGGTGTTCCAGCATAAGAAGGACACCAAAGCTGTGGGAGTGTGTCCAGAGCAGGGCCACAAAGATGATCTGAAGGTTGGAGCACCTCTGCTATGAGGACAGGCTGAGGGAGCTGGGTTTGTTCAGCCTGGAGAAGACTCCTAGAGGACAGTAGAGCTGCCTTTCAATACCTGAATGGATCCTGCAGGAAGGCTAGAGGGGGACTTTTTGTAAGGGTGTGTAGAGACGGTACACAGGGGGATGGTTTGAAGCTGAGGGAGAGTAGGGTTACACTGGATCTGAGGAAAAAGTTCTTCAGTACAAGGGTAGTGATGGGATCCCGGAATAGACTGCCCAGGGAGGTTGTGGGTGCCTCCTCCCTGGGAGTGTTCAAGGCCAGGTTGGATGAGACCTTAGGCAGCTGGGTCTAGCTGAGAGGTGTCCTTGCCCATGGCAGGGGAGTTGGAGTATGATCATTAAGGACCTTTCTAACCTGAGCCATTATGTGAGCCAAATTCCATTTCTTAGCATGAAATCTTACTTCAGAAAAAAAAGAGAAATGGAAAGGGAATGAAGAGAGCTGCTACAGTGAAACATAGAGGAGCATTTTAACAAATGACCATTTTTGGTGATACATGGAATTAAAAAAAGCATGTTTTAGGCCATGGTCATTTTCAAGCAAGCTTAATTAGAATTAAAGAGTTCTAAAGTAGTTTTTATAACACACTTGTTAATCTGTTGGCTGAATCATATTGCATTTTATTCTTTCTAATTGATTTTTTAGCAATTTATTAATGCAGTTCTCTTTTCCCTTAATTACGAATCAAACCAAATGAAAAATATACTCACAAGTTAAGGTTCTTAACAGCCAAAGCAACACAGATCTGTTTTGTTAGCAGATGTTTTTAATGTCTGCTTTTTGCAGGAGGATTGGATGGCTACATTTAACAGGCATGTTTGGTGTGAGAAAAAATTCTGAGGGAGATAAGTTTGGGGCTTTTATTTTTTAATTTCTCACAGCACAGCATTTTCGACTCTGCTTTGCTCTGACCTTTGTATTTGGAAAAGGCTTAAAACATTGACAGTAATTGCAGGGTAAGGACTGTTCAGTAAGCCTGTTCAGCCACCATAATATCACTAACCAAAGAATTTGTAGTTAAATGTGAGTGGTAATTGGATTATTCTTGTTTCTATTATGAATTTCAATTCTATTAACTTATTTATTTATGCATGATTTTAGTAACTTTTCCTTACTCAGAATTTGTAAAGGCTAATGTAGCAGCCTGGATTTTTCCATGTTGGATTCCTTTATTTTCCTATCAGAAACAAATAGGGGGAGAAAAAACTCATTAGCTTCATTTAAGATGAGGAAAAATGATTTATTAACAAAAAAGGTTTCTCATCTGTATGAATTTATTATGCTTTAGTCTAAGACCTGGGGAAAAAAATACTGTTGAAAATACTTCATGTCAAAAAGTGCTGTGAAGCCCTCTGATTTTGTCTGGCACTTCAAAGTGGTAAGGGGTTTTGAGGTCTTTTTTCATGGCATTGTCTGCAGGGGAACGGGTTTTGCTCCTTCATCTATTCAGTTTGCTTGAACTTGCCCATCAGATCATTTTCACACACAGTCTTTTAAGGGCAAAATCTTCCTAAGGTTGAACTTTTGTAATAGTCTTTTTAAACTACCACCTGAATGACACGTGGCTGTTGAAGGTGTGAGGTGGAGATCTGGGCCTTAAGCTGGTACCTTGTGATGGATGAAAAAAAAACACAGTCCCAGCACTGACTCAATGCTGGGATAGAGCAGTAAGGGCTAAAAACTCTTAATATTGCTAGCCCTGGACTTCTTCTCCCAGTGTTGTGGTCACCTGGAAATGCTGGCTCAGGATCTCTACACACAGAATGCATTTGCTGCTCTTTTTAAAATAGTTGGTTTAAATGGGTTTGGGCTTACAACGACCTGCAGCCAGAACCCAGCCTTTCTGTTACATCACAGAATGGTTTAGGTTGCAAGGGACCTCAAAGCTCATCCAGTTCCAACCCCCTGCCTTAGGCAGGGACACTTCCCGCTAGAACAGGTCACTCAAGGCCTCATCCAGCCTGACCTTGAACACCTCCAGGGAGGGAAGAGCCACAACCTCCCTGGGCAACCTGTGCCAGTGTCTCACCACCCTCACTGTAAAGAACCCATCTCTAACATCTAGTTTAAACCTATTACCCCTTGTCCTGACATTACAAGACCTTGTAAATAGTCCCTCCCCAGCCTTTCTGTAGGCCCCCTTCAGATACTGGAAGGCCTCTCCAAGGTCTCCTTAAAGCCTTCTTTTCTCCAGGCTGCAGAGCCCCAACTCATGTAGCTTGTCCTCATAACAGAGCTGCTGCAGCCCTTTGAGCATCTTCATGGTCCTGCTCTGGACTTGCTCCAACAGTTCCACGTCCTTCTTGTGTTGGGGGCTCCAGAACTGTACACAGTACTCCAGGTGGGGTCTGATGAGAGTAAAGGGAGAGAATCACCTCCTTTGCCCTGCTGGCCACGCTTCTCTTGATGCAGCCCAGGACACAGTTGGCTGTGTTCATGCCTTGGGTCGTACGCCACTTTCAAAGAGAAAGGTAGTGTTCAATGGAAGCACTTATGAGTAGATATAAAGATCTGCTCCATATTCAGATAAATGTAAAAAATTCTGGAGGTAAGGGATAATTATCAAAGATATTTTAACTTTACTGGAATTACAGTCTTCAGAATATGAACTCTGTAGAGAAGTGGGAGTCCAGGTCTTAAAGTCTGTGAGTCATTTGTATTGTATCAGAATCTGTTACATGCTTTGTAAAAGATGTATATAGAAGTAGATTTATGGGCACAATAATAAGGAAAACAGTTCTTGATTAGAAAAATAATGAAGGATTTCAGAGCTTATTTCAGAGCTTATTTTTACATATATAATGTAAATATTATTTGCCAAAAGAAACAGTATAAATTTTTCCCAGCCAGGCAATTCTTTTTGCAGCCTTACTGCTAGTAAAAACAGAGACAAGTCAGCCACAAAAAAAATCTGTGAGGTTGCTACTGGTACATCTAATAAGAACTTCACATTTCTTGACAGGATAAATGCAAGGTCTGAGCTCAGGTTGCAGGTTTGACAAGTTTTTGGGTTTTTTTTTCTTCATTATTTAATTGCTGGGAAAGGATGGAATTCAGTCTCAGCTCTTGTAAGTCTTTATTCCATACACTAAGGTACTTTTTCTCATGGTTCTCCTCTGGGTGCTGCTAAGGCCATGTGTCCCCACTGTGTGCTCAGAGCCCCTTCACTGCAGGACTGGCTGGACCTGTCAGATCTGACCTGCTGTTGATGCTCCTCTGGTGAGAGGTGGCTGTGAGAGAGGAGCTCAGGAGTGGGTTCATGGCATTAAATGCAACTTGGCACTCGGCCCTGGTGTTGCAGCATTCCCTGGTTCTTAAGCTCTGAAGAGAAGGAGACGACTTAGACATCTCTCGCTGAGGAGGCTTTGGTATTTTTCTTGGAATTGTGTTCTGTTCTTTTTATAAGAGGAGCAAATAGTTTTGTTTAACAGAGCACTAAGGCATTTATTCTGTCGTGGATCCATTTTTGCAGAACAAAAACTTTGACCCTATTGCTGGGACTGTCTGAATGCAGTTTGGTTAAGTGAATGCACTTCACTGACAAGTAACATAAGCAAATCAAATCCTACAAAATTTTCCTTTGTGCAATCCAGCCCCAGGATTATTTATCACAGATCATTTTCCCAAGGCTGTGCTTTTGAATCCCAAGGCTTTTTGCTTACAGTAATGAGGTCAGAGGGAGTAGCAAGAAGGTTGGCATCATGTGTCATGAGCAGCTCTGGGGTTCTGAAACAGTTCACAGTCAGGGTGCTTAAAGCAGACCAGGGCACCTTGTGGTGTGGGCACAGCAGATTAGATGGTGTCTTGGTGTCCTGAGTAATGTCCCTGTACAAGCAGGGTGTGACACTGCCAAATATTCCAAATATCTTCCTGGACATCAGGGTACTTTGGTTTAAGGGGCAGGTTTGGTGACAGACCTCACCTGGTAGAGGAAATATAGCCCCACCTTCACAAGCTGACTGCTACATCATTTTCCATCTCTCTGATGGCTTTTAAATTGAGGGGGAAAAAGCTGTTGTGATAGTGTCACTAAACACTGCAGAACATATTTCCATGTAAAAACCTTCCTAGATAGGAACTTCCAGTTAATAACAATTTGGAGAAAAACCTGTAGTAAAACGTGAACATATTAACTATTAAGAGTTTAATTTGAGCTCTGGGGGAAATGATCTATCTAGATAGGTACAGTAAAAATGATGAGATTTCAGGCAGGTTTTACAGATGATTTTCTCTTTCTTCTTAAGAGTAATTGAGTCATTTTAATGATAAACCTTGCTTGGCTTCTCTGAATGGACTGCATGTAATTAGTTGTAGCTTCAGCTTTGAAATGTTTTGACAGAAAATGTATCATTTAGCTCATAAATTCTTTTCTAGCATCTGCCTTTAGATATTTGTTCATTTTCTGGAACGCACAACTTCGCTACTGCAGGTCAAATTCCACATGCAGCCCTGTTTTCTTTGTTACCTCGATTGTTTCCTTCAGGATGAGAGAGAATAATTACACAGAACATCTTTTCCAAGCAGCTGGAGTCAAATTCCAGCTGAGTGCAGCACCTGTGAAGACGGTGACTGTGCCGCGGGCTGCGCGGTGCCGTGCCAGCCTGGGCTGCGCGGTGCCGATGCGCCGGATCCGGCGTGCACAGGCACTACTGCCCTTCTGTGAGCTTCAGATGGCAATAATGCCAGCAAATGCAAAGTGTCTGGTTTAGACTAATTAGAGGGATGATTTGTGAAACGCTGGCTATTTATTTAATTAATCACCAGCACAAAGCTATAAACCTCATATTTTAAAAATCCCTGTTAGTTTGCCATGTGGTTAATAGATTGTGGCACATTAAAAAGTGACACGGTGATGTATTAAAAATGTTCCACCTAAGGTTGGCTAATGTCCTCGAGGAACTTAAGCTGTCTGCTTTCTGCAACAGAAGCAGAGGATTAGAGGCTGATCTCTTTAAGGATTGAGTATTTCTGAGAACATTTCTCTTTTGTACAGCATCTGTTCATTGAAATATATTGTGGCGGATTCCTTAACACACAAATAATGTTTATGGCATAGTTTTAATTAGAAGTTTTTGTTGCGTTTTGTTGCTACAAAGAATAACTTTATTCCTCGGTATCAAATGTGATGTTTATTACTAAGTAAAATGTAAATAATTCTTCTAAAGTAGGCCATTCCTTCTCTTCACTGCATGGAAACTAAGGATACTTCTGTGTAATGAATGCATTTTAGTTACAGCTGTAGCAGTTGTGGTTTGATAAATCTGGATATGAGCTCTCATTCTTCAGCAGAACTATTGGAACTGGAGAGATAAGAGTTTAATATCCATGGTTAGCTCAGTGTTGTTGTGGAATCCACTCCCTGGAGAAAGGCAGCTTCAGCCCTGTGCTTGGCTTTGCTGGTGCCATCAATGCCATGCTGACCCACCATGGTGGGGGGGCCTCTCATTTTGGCAAAGCATCATTTGAGTGCGCAGGATTGAAGAGGGACTAGGTTCATTTGTCCTAAAACAGGGCTGTAGGAAAGGGAACTGTGTCTGGGGATGTGGAGCTCAGGAGCTCAGGCTTTCTCCATTCCAAATAAATACATCAGAAAGAAGTAAAACAAAGAAATCATATTCATAGTGCTTTGAGTAAAACCATTTTTCAAGTGAGTTGTGTAAATGAGCGTGTGTTAATATGATTGAAATATTCTCTTACATTACATGTCTTATTCTTTGCTCAGAACCTACATAGTTTTCTTAAGTGTGGGAGTGAATGCCAAGAAAGAGCAGGCAGTAATTTGAGATACTTGACTATGTGTTTAGATTTGTTAATCAGAGTTTCGAGGTGCATATAAAAATTTGTTCAGGTGGAAGCGTGGAAGGAAACTGTCCAGCTCTGGAGGTTATGTTTCTCAGCTGTGTGTTGTATAATTAACTGGTACATTAGGAGGGGGGCTGGAATAAAACATGAGTATGTTAATGCAGCCTGGAGCTGATGTTGTAGTCATCATTGCAATGCAGATAACGCATCTCTCATAACTGCCGCTGCCGACTGGAGCCTTTGAAACATCTGGACCTTTAATTGAAAAATAGTGTGGTGCTGTACAAAGCAGACATGCTAAGTGAAGTCAACAATTTAGAATAAAAAATAATAGTGTGTTATTTACCTTGTAGTTAAATATTCATACTTTGTTATGCTTTGTATAACAGGAAATTACTGGGTTAAATTTTTATGAGTAGTGACAGTGTGAATGAGATAAATTAAGTATTTAACAATGTTAATGGAATTTTACATTGTGATCTGCTGCCTCTGCAGCTCAAGCTAGGATGATACAAAGGAGAAGAAGTGACTCTAAATCTTTGCTGGGAGCTGTGGGGTCTGGTAGGTGTGTCAAGGGTAACCTGGTTCAACTGCTGCCAGTGTCGAGTCCACTGTTCCAGCAGCCTCACTGGTGGTATTTTCTGTAAGTGACTCAAAAATAACAAAAGTAATCCTTTAATTTTAGTGGTGGAAAATAACAGCACTGGCTTAATCACCTGAGGAGAAAGTAAGAATGATATTTACTTCACAGTAGGTAGAGTGTAGTGCATTAGAGAGTAAAAAGAGTGGAAGTACTCTGGATTTTTTAAGAACACCAAGACTCAGTGTTACACCTCTTAATACTGGTAGAACGTGCAGTAGAACAGGCGTTTTCTCCACATCTGTTGCAATACTGTGCAAATAGAACAGACTATGCTATGACTGCTTATCATTCCTATTACATTAGATGCTCACCACACCAAGGTCTAGTTGCAGCTACGTGTTTCACTCCTGGGTACTGATGCTCAGTTCATCAGCTTCATCATCAGCTTCAGATGCTGAGGCTGATGAGCATCTTCACCGTCCTGCTTTGCTGCCAGTGTGTTTGCTCTGACCCCTACTCCGGCACTGGCACTGTACTGTAAGTACAGTGTGTGGGTTTCTGTCATATGCTTACTGAAAACTTTTAAGATATTTTGTCATTTAAACTTTGGGGGATTTTTTATGGCCCTTGTTTTTATGCTCAGCCTCTCAAAAACTCTTCTGCTTAGGAGTGAAAAGCAGTTGCACTTACAAGTGAATATGGCTGTCTTATTCCCGCTTATTTTGGATGAAGAGATAATTGCTCTTCTTCCCCCCCCTCCTTTTTTTTAAGTCAAGAGCTTAGAAAATGATTCTTTTCAGTGGTTGTCTTAGAAGAATATAGTCTGCTGTATTACCATAAACATCTGTGCTCTAATCTGTTAGAACTTTTGTTTGTGCTGTAAATGCTGAGTAAATATATTTCTATTCTTCCCCCTCATTTATTTTCTGTGTATTGTTTCAGTGCATGTGTGAGTAAGTTATGTTTAGGAGGTGACTGCTGGACCGCACAGTGTATTACATACTCTGTCACCCAAAACAAAAAACATTTCACCGAGTTTAAAAGTGAGAAGGCATTTTACATTTGGCAAAGGGTAGGCATTTGTTTCCATTTTGTGTAACGTTTAGCATTGTTTGCTAGGAGGTGAGTCAATGACTTGAATTAATTATAATTACTGAAGAGACATATACTGATTGAGCAAATAAAGTAGTAAGCTCATTCGTGCCAAGGCCATCTAATTAAATGCTAACTTTGGGTAAGCTAGATGTGCATGAAAGATTAATTTTAAGAGGTTTTTATGACTCCCACTAAATAATGATTCAGTGAAATCTTTGCATTATATCATTAGAGCATCTAATCTTAAAGTGATATAACATTTAGTCACAGAACTCTGTTGTACAGGAAGATGCAGTAAATTATTATTGTTGAAAATTAATCACTTTTTCTCTAAGAGATGTTTATGGACTTTGTTTTAATTTTCTGCTGTGGTGTGCAGTGAAGCAAATCACAAGTGAGAAGGATGCAGCTTAACACATTTTTCTCAGTGACTATTACATTACCTCCCTGTGATTGTGATGCAGGTACTTCAGGACTGTGTTTTGGTGTAAGTTGTCCTCGGGGTGGACAGCCTGGACCGAGCTTCCTATATCATGTAGCAGGCTATTAGTGGCCACACAATGATTTATTCAAGATAAGCATCCTCTGATGTTGGAGGGAGGTATCTGTTTTCTCATAGACTTTGATTAAAAGTTGATTTTAAATCTTAGAAAGGCTTCTTATGTCAGAAGAATCGATAGAGTTGAAACATGTTTGTTTTCCTCTTTAATAATTCTTCTTTAATTTCTTCTTTGATTTTAACATTCCATTGATATCTAAAGCATGTTAATTTGACTAACAAACATGAAATAATGTTACAGATATGTCTAAAATTGCATGTAGCCAACAAATATCATTCTCTGTGCAGTTTTCCTGTTGTAGTTGTAGTAATCAGTATTTATATCATTAAACACCACAGCTTGCAAATACAATCCTAGAAGATCTATGAAAATTCATCATTTGAGTTGTCTGTCGTGTCCTTCACGCATACTCTAGTGTCTAGAACTATCAGCAACAGATGCATGTGCTGGTGGCACTGCTTATGTTCTTGTAATTAGTCCAACTACTGTTACTAAATATCATCAAATACTGTACTTTTTTGTGGCTGTCTATTTTAGACAGCATGAGAATCATGGCTTAACAGGAGCCAGTAATCTCAAGTACCAAGTTATTCTTTCAGAAGACATTTGTTTGTTAATGGGAATTACATTCCCCAGCTTAGCTGCTGTTTATTATCAGGGCACAAATATACATTGATCTGATTAATTCAAATGATAAAAAGCAGAAAGTTTGTGAATCCAGCAGGCTGTACTTCTCAGCAGTGTCAAGTAACAGACATAATTCAGCTCTTGAATAGCAGCAGAAAAGAATAGCTGTAGGGTGCCAACGAACTCCGATGTGCCAACCACCAAGAATTCTGACAGTGATAGAAAAAACAGAAATACAGAGAAGTGAAGTGATGTGTTTATGTGCACAACACATTTAACAATGATTTGGGAAATAGCATCCCAGGTTTTTTTGCCTCTTGAAGTGTGTGCACACTGCACAGTGCCATGTCTCCTCCAATGAATTGCAGATGGTGAAACATTATCTTTGCTTTGAGTGAGGTGGGAAAACATCAAACAGAAGTTTTCAGAAGCTCAGGCTGCAGGAGAGCATTAGGTACCCTTAAGAGAATCTATTAATAAAAATGCTTAAAAAAAAAAATGTGACTTATTGTGTGTTTTCTGTGTATCCAGTTGCTCCTCACTTCCTTGCAGGGTTGGTGGAATGTAATGTTTCCAACAATAAAAAGCTTAATGGAATCAGATTTGTGATTTCCTAGAAAATTAACGAGATATTTTGTCAATTTTATTCCAGACTTCATTTGTCAGAATATACACTGTCCAGTGACAAGCTAAAAGAATTTTTTGACAAATTGACTATGCCACAGGTGACAGATCAGGAAAATGTTAATTTAACAGCCCCTTTATGCTTCCCAGATTTATTGGAGGCTATTAAGGAAACTCCAAATGGTAAGGCCCCTGGCCCTGAATAGATTTTCCATTGAATTTTATACAGGATCTATTAATAAAGTTTGATGCTGACTTTTTGAATATAGGTAATTGTACTTTATCTTCTGGGTCTTCTCAGCATTTACAGTTGGAATACAATTTTCAGTTGGGAGGGAAAAAAGTAATTATGGTTCCAGTAGTGTCTGTAATCTGGTTCTGAATGATTCCTCCTAAAGGAAGGACTACAAGCACCATATAAAACCTACCAGTTATTACTAGTTAAATCCAGCGTGGCTCAGTCCTTAACTCTTAGCCACTGAGACTAATAATTGGATCCCTTTTACTCAGTCCCACCACCTACAAATCCTTACCTAATGAGCTTTGCACAGGTAAGTAATTGAGCTCTATGGGACTTCCTGCACAATTAATGTTTTGCAGGGCCAGGCTAAGGATATGGATTCATTCCATCCAATTGACAGGTACCTGATGGCTTGGGTTTCTAGTGCTGGTTCAGGATAAACATCAACAATTTATAATAAACAGTGCAGATTTCTTCCAGATCCCTTTGCCTGGGTGATTGATCCATCTAAGCTTTGACCCATGTGTTTATAGCCCATACTAATGGTTCCACTTAATGTGGCAATGAATGTTCTCAGTACTAATAGACAGTCTAATTGGCTTCCAAATCTCAGGTTTCAGTCTGTCTAATACCTTATGGCAATTGATTTTATAGCCCTTGATTGATAAATATATTTCCCTCACTTTTAAAAAGATTTTGAGTATAAAAGTGATACTTCTGTGCCATTTCCCCGCTGCTGTTGGTATTGCTTCTCTTGCTACAAGAGCAACTGTGATCTGAATTTGTGTCAGTCATCCCTGCTTCAAGTCACCTGTCGTGTTGATGTTCATGCTGAGTGTTTGTGAGTTAGGGAACAAGGATATCAGTAACAAAGGGAGGTTGGACAAGCAAAATGGTAAAAATAGACTGAAGGAGATGGAGCAAATGTAGAGATGGGGAAGGGCAAAAGAAATTGTATTTAAAAATCAGCAAACACAAGTCAACAGCACCTGGTAGGGCAAAGAAGACAGAGGAGCGCTGTGGAAGGGAGGCCAAGGGAAGTGACCACCTTATTTGTGATAGCTGTAAGATGAGAGTCCCTGGAATGTGTTTATTTTGTAACTACATGTGTCTGTTGCATTATGAGCTCATAAACAGTCTGTACATGTAGTAGTGGCTAATGGAATAATCTGGTCTTTTTGGTTATTAGTTACAGTTCTTGGCTCGCTCGTGCATTCTCTGGTTCTGTGCTGTGTACAGCAGTTGTAACCTTGGCACCGACTCTCACATCTGGCTGTCCATTTTTCTTGGATTTTCCATTGTCAGGGCTAAGCATTACTTATGATTCTGCCATTTCAGATTTAAATGTGTCCTGCTCTCATGAGTCTCACTCTTTACAGGCAGACAAGAGGGAAAGAAACACCAAAAAAACCCTCTGGGTTGAGATACAGAAGGTGTAATGAGATGATAAGATGCACAGTTCCCTTAGCCTACTTGGGAAAGTGCAGCAAAATGCAGAAGCAGCAGCAGAAGCTGCAGCAGAAGCCAGTGACCTACCCCCTCCCCAACCAGCAACCAGCCAGTAACCAGCACAGCTATTCCCCTAAGGTGATGCTTAGCACCTCAGAGCACATACAGGAGCCCAGCAATACCCTTTACAAGTGCAAATGTAGTTGAGAGCCCAGCTCTGCTGTTCTGGCTGCTCTCTCCAGCTATGACCACAAGGTTAGCCATGCTCACAGCCTCAACCGTGTTGATATATCTCCTGCTTAGTCTTTGCCCCTGGGCAAAGACGGGAGTGGAGTGTGACTGGGGATTCATTATTTGATAAAGGCTTAATTCTCCTTAAAATTAAGTTACATAAGTATGAAAGCAAGATGAAAAGGAAAACAACAAAACCCTTCCTCTTTTAGCAGTTGTAGTTCCTTACTTGTGCTAATGATTTCCTTGGTGAGGTGAGGCCATGGGTGTGGGTGGCATGTCAGAGGGTCCCAGGCACACAAGCTCACCCAGAGGCTTTGTTAAAGCTTATCCAGACAAGGTGGAGGAATGTCCCTTATTCTCTTACAAATCTAACATTTACTCTTAAATCAGTAAAAACGTTTTTTTTTCTTCCCTTAAGAAGCTGGGAAGAGGAGGCATCTGCACGTTAGAAATGCTTCCTTCAAAAACAAATTCATTGCATTTGGATGGATTTAAATAATACTTTAAGCTATGCTAGTATGAATAACTTTAATCTTTAAATTCCTATTATTTCTCTAATTTATAATCACACCGAAGGATCAAATGGTTTTTAACAATATATTGAAATTAGCACATGGCACATAACTCCCTGGTTTATACTCTCATTACAGATTTATAGTGTTGAATCCTTTTATTCTGTTACTTAGAATGCCAAGTGATTAATTCAAACACTACTTTCTTCTGTTCAGGCCCATATATGTATAGAGATAGATGGAGATACGCAGTTACATCAGGGGACCTTTTGAAGAGGGGATCAGGATGTACAGTTTTGGGCCTGTCTGAAAGATTTCTGGTTCTAAAATGCAGTCCTATCTGTAGTAAATTAAACATCTCTTTTTTTTTTTCTTCCTTTCAATGCAAACTTTATTGACTTCCATATTGCTGTGTATTTTGTGGTTTATTTAACTGTTAATCTCCACAGTGCCAAACAGATATTTTGAACTCATTTTTTTTATACAATAAGTTCCAATAAAAAGAAGTATTAGTAAAAAAGCAGGATTAGTCAGTAAAAAGCAGTATTAGTCAATCATTCTTGGTTGTCTTCAAATAGCTCAAACTAGTTTAATGGCCCGGTGGTATGCATGACATTGTTCTTCTCTTGGCAAACCAAGGGCAAACCTAAGTTATTTTTAAAGGTCATCTTAACCTCTGGATATGATTGACATTTCTTTTTGCCACAGTTCTCTGCTCAGTATGTGTTACCTGGTTTGATTTCCTTTCAGTGAGCAGCCTATGCTGTCTGGCTGACTGGTGGGACTTAAGCTCTGAGCTTGCAGCTGCTGTCTCTGAAATGCTGGCATCTATAAGGCTCAAGTTGAGGTCTCACTGGTTTATGTGCAGAGCACTGCCAGCTGTGCTGGGCTCTTCTTTTTCCTCTCTTCTGTGGGAGTGTGCTGGACAGGCTCCAGCCTCCTCTTTTATGTAGAAACAAGGGTAGTGCTAATATTAAGTGCTGATGGAAAAATGGGTTTGAAGTTTTAGGCAGCCTTCTTGGTTCTCTCTTCATCCCCACTCCAGCCTTTGTTTTTGGTTGGAGTGTTTTTTTGATCCCTGCAGGAACATGGGATCTTACAGTGAAGTTCAGACCTGTGAAATCGTTGCCAAGTGTTCCTTACCATTTTTACAGATGCATTAAACAGCAGTGAAGGAACAGGAACTTAAACAGTCAAGCTTCTTCCCAGCTGAAGTCGCAGCCGTGTATTTTAATCATTCTACCCAATGGAATTCCACCCACCCCAGGTTTTGTCTTAGCTCTGTCATTTTTTTAAATACATTCTAATGAAATATATTTTCTTGACAGGGTCATGTTGGTACAACGGCAACCAAAAAAATTGATGTCTACCTCCCACTGCACACAAGCCAAGACAAACTACAGCCCATGACCGTTGTGACGATAGCAAATGCCAAGGTGCATGACCTGATTGGACTAATATGCTGGCAATATACAAGTGAGGGACGGGAACCAAAACTGAAGTAATGTTCTTTCTTTACTACCTCTTGATCTCTAATTTTCTCCCCTGCAGCCTTTTTTTTTTTTGCATAATGAAGTGGATTTCCATGCCAGTGTTTTTATAGTTAAATCTTAGCGAGATCACCCACACATGTATCAGTGTTTCCTTTGGAGCAGCACACGTGCACCCATGTCCATTTCTCCTTCAGTTAAAGTACTGAGTACTGTGTAACGTTAAGCACATAAAAACATGGATCTATAAATGAATCTTCATTTCAAAATACTCTGTGTGAAAGTAATGTAAACCTTACCTCTTTTGGTGCCATGGGGACATATTTTTGACACTTTTTATTTTATGTCCCTTCTATTTTTTTTGATAGTGTTCCTCATAGCTAATATCACAAGGATGTCAAATAAAACCCAGAACTCATCTGTAACTCCCTTTAGTGTTTGTTTTGAGGGACAGTGCTCAGCCCTTGAGTATCATGTGGCTGCATGATACCAGTTCTTCCTGCAGGTCCAAAGAGAAAGGACCCACTGTGCTGGGTAGCAGTGTGTCCTAGACGTCCTCTTGGTACTGTTCTGAAACCATAGGTTAGAATTCAGCCATAGTGAGTGTGCCTGAAAAAAAGTCTGAGTTCTCTCACAGCGCTTCAGCATTACCACTTTCTGCTGTGATTCTGCTGGCACGGCTTCAATTCATGGGAAAGAGTTTATGGTTTTCTGAGAGTTGACAGATAAAGAGGCTAAAGGTGTTATCAACCTGGAGGTAGCACTAAAATAAAGATATGCAAACAAGAATATTGGAAACTTTTTTTTTCTCCTCTGCAATTGTGAATTAAAAAATGCTCTCTTTAATTCAGAGACCTCTGTCATACAATATTTTATAATTCCTACGTAGACCTCAGTCTCATTCATTCTATCCTGAAAAAAAACAACACCTGTTTTGTCCCCAGAAATTTTCTCTTCAGTTAATCAATGAATTTTTTTCAGTATCTTTGATAATCATAATAGAAGAAATCTGCCTCTAAGATTTTTGTCGCCAAATAGTAGATTTGATTTGCTGTTCTGGAGAGCTAGTGTTGTTTGGTAAGAGCCTGAACAGGTTTGGATTTAAACCAGCTTCAGGTTTTCCTGAGTCATGGAGAACAAAATAAGAACTTGAAATAATTTTTTTTACAGAGCTGTTAGTAGCAGGTCCTAGTGGCTGCCTTTCCTGGTGCAAAGTTTGGTGTTTTTTTTTCCTATATGAGCCAATTTTTGCCTTCTTGTTCCTTTCTTGGAATATTTGATGAATGGTTGGGGATTTTGGTACTGAATTTTGCTGTTGGCTGTTTTGGCTTTTTTCAAAGGTGTTTGAGGACTTGGTAGGCTTCCCTCTTGTAGCACAGTTGTAAGGGGGAAAAGCAGGTGCTGAGAGGTCACTGGAAATCAGTTAATCTTTAGGATTAGCAGATTTCTACTTAGCAGGTATAGGACAGCACAGAAAAGCAGCACTTCTGGAAAACAGTTTAATGGATATTGTTGCCTTAGATATAGGATTTCCCTTAGCTCTTCTCAACAGGCATATGAGGTGTTTCAGAGGTTAAACACTTCCATTTGATTTCTCTGGGTTTTTTTTAACACTAGAGAAGAAATACAGATTTTTTTTTTTTGCAGATGGTGTCATTTAGTTTACTGTTGCTAATTTCTGTGCATTATATCCTAAGTTGAAAAAAGTGTCCTTTGTGTGTGATTGGCTTTTTGTTTTAATGAGTAAGACACTGCTGATGTCAGTCTTTGGACACATGTATTTTTCAGGAGCACAGCACACCTCAAATGGAACAGCGCCTGTGAGTAGAGGTATTCCATGAAACATCATTGCCCACAGCAAAAGTCAGCAGTAGGAGGAAATGAATTTCAGTGTCTGCCTTGAAGGATCAGATGTTACGATGTGCCAGAGAGTGATCATGACCAAGGAGGCTGTCTAATGTAATCAAATCTCAGGACAGAAATAATAAAATAAATAATGGAGGCATGAGTTCCCCAGAACAGTCTGACAGCAGCAATTGAGAATCTGGGTACAGATGCTCAGAGGAAGGGACAGAGCCTCAAGATTCCAATAAGCTTTTTATCTTGTCTAGTTCTTAATTGTTCCTCGTGTCTCCATCATCTTTTTTTAGCGTTGCTGACTGCCAGTCCTGTAACAAGGATTGATTTAACCATAAACTAATCCTCATCATTTCCAAATAAGGAAAGAGCCTGTGTGGGTTGCACATTTTACATTCACTGTTTGTTCCTGATTTAGTCAGTTTAAGGTATAAAAAGCAAAACCCAGGATGTTTGTGATACTATGCTAAAATACATCTAGAGAACGTTTCAAATCTGATACCCAGCACGAGCAGAATGACAGATGTACCTACCAGTAATGCAGTTTGAGAATAATGAGGAGGTTGTAGACTTTGTAATTAAGAGAAACAACCCCTCTGTCTTTAGGAAAAGAATATATTAACTGCCTAATTCTTTTTTTCTGGAAAGAAGATGTAAGAGTCTGAAGTGAGTTAGTATTAGTTGACAGCTTTGAGAACATTTTGTATTCAGTTAGACTGCCTTTTTTTGTTATAATTGTATTACATTTGTCTCTATTCAGTGTCTTGATATGAGGAACTACTGACAGTGCTAGCAGCCCTGTCCCTGGCCTCATGCACATGAACTTTGGTCATAACCCAGTGGACCGTTCTCTTGCCAGCCCTTGACAGATGTTGTGTAATGATTCTGCCTGCAAAAAAATAAACAAAATCCCTTTCTAGGAAGAAGCTAATAGTGAGATGCTAATTCAACTAAGCATCCCATTTTTAGAGGTTGAGAATGTTGCTTCTGTCAGCTTGTCACTTTTGCATTCTGTCCGTGGCAGATTCCCGATTCCCAAAGCTTTGAACCTTGTAATTTTAAGCCTAAAGTTCAAGACTTAGATCTCATCCTGATGGAGCTTCAAAACGTGGAACAGTTTTACCTATTGGACTTGTTTTCTCAGTGGATTGTGATGTAGTCTGTGTTAATGTTCAGGACCCCATTCCGTGTTGGAAGACATTTGTAACCCCTTTACGGGATTTTAACTGACATTGTGTATTTTCAGAGTAATTGGTAGCAAATAAGTTGTTGTCACCACCACCTTTTCTTTGTCACTTGGGTTGCTCTGAGACCATGCTGACTGTTCTGTTGCCTGCATGCTTACATGTTCTAGTGGGAGGTGTGCATGCTTATGGCAGGAGGTTGGAACTGGATGATCTTTGAGGTCCCTTCCAAGCTAAACCGTTCTATGTTCCTCTGGCTTTAATGAGAATTATGCAGATACACTCAGTACCAAATGGAAATGTTTAACTTTGTTTATACAGAGTGCACACCAGGCTGCAGATAGCAGAGTAGAAGTCAGTGGTGTAAGGCACAGACCAGGGCTGTGGGATATGGGTGCCAAGTGAATCTTCAGACTAGAGAGTCTCCCAGTGTAAGGTGACTCTTAGGTTACATTGATCAGGACAGAGTGAGCATGGAGAGCTTGGTGTCTATATTTGTAGAAACCTAAACAGAATAGGGACCTCAAAACCATGCCAGGCCTTTCTCATTGTGTGAGCAGAATCAGCTGTATCTGTATTACTAGCAGTGGCTTTGTTCCTAAAATGACTGGGAGTTGTCTTGGCTGTAGGCTGCTTCTGTTTCTCAGAGCCCTGCTGCTCTGAGTCCTCTTCCCAGCACTACCTTTCACCAGTTTACCTGAAAGTTACTGAAGTACTCTTGAAAGAAGTTAAACATTAATTCTACAGCAATATTCTGGTTATTTGTAACAGTCCAGAGACTAAGGAAAGTTTCTTTAATAGTTTTGCAGAATTCTCAGGATTCAGAGTGACAAACATTGCTGCATTACCCTTCTGTTAGCAGCTGACATTAATAGAGATGCATCATTATTACCTGTTCTATATAATAAATGTCTTAGTCATGACAACTTGCATATAGATCACCTGGACTGAGCACTCTCAATAAAGCAGAGTTGCAACCAAAGGTTTGTGAATTAATTGAGAAAATTGCAAATCAGGTAGTCAGTGAAATAATTCATTGTCACATCCAATCAATAAACTTTGTAAATCAACTCATTTAATTCAAAAAATGATCTATATAGATCAAGCGACCAATTAAACAATTAGCATACACTTTGCAATTAATTAATTTAAGCATCAATCATGCAATTAAAACTCCAAGTTTGAACTGCAGAGTTTAGAAACACAGTGCCACGTGAGCAGCCACATTAGACTCCCTGGCTGCGAAAGATGCTTGAGTGCTGGTAGGTGTACAGTAAGAAAGAAGACTTTTTTGCAGGACAACGAGTTAAATGTTAGCATTCCAAATAGATTTTAATACCTGTCTGATGCAGAGTTATTTCCTTGTGTTTGGAAAGAGAGTTACTTATGTATTTAGTGTTTTCTTTGCACTGTATCCTTGTAAAACTTTGTTATTTACTTCTGCTTGTTAGTCTATACTAATTTGTAACTGCTTCTAGTGGCTAGGCTTCTTAGATGTTTAGAAAAGGTGACTTTTCTAAACATCATTTCTACTGTGCTGAACAAATCTTTACCTTTCCCATGGTTTATTACCCTCTTTACCTGCCTGAGAGCATTTTCTGCTCCTCAAGCCTACCTTCTGTAGACTTTTTCACAGTTGCTTGATCTATCAAAAAACAAACCTAGGCACTGCTTCTTCATCTTGAATTCTAAAACTTGGTGGTCATATAAATAAAAAATTCACAAATGGAGAAATACTGGATCCAGCTTTATGAAGTCATGACACTTCTGCAGATTTTAGTAGTTTTACTCACTCTCAGTATGTTCTTGCAGTGCAGTTACTGATGAAGGCTTGCTGCTGTGCTCTGAGGTTTGGAGTTTATGGTAGGAAGATGTGTTGGTACTTTGCTGGGATGTATTTATACACAAGCCATCATTAGCTTTTAAGTACATTACTCCTGTACTAGGTGTCTGCTGATTTGTTTACCACAGCATTTAATGATTGATCTGCTGAACTGCACTGGTCATAGCTTCCCTCCTGAATGAACTTGTGTTGCCTTTGTTTCAGCGATAATGTCAATGCCTACTGTCTCCATATTGCTGAAGATGATGGGGAGGTTGACACAGATTTTCCACCCTTGGATTCCAACGAGCCCATTCACAAGTTTGGCTTCAGCACTCTGGCACTGGTTGAAAAGTACTCTTCCCCCGGCCTGGCAGCCAAACAGTCACTCTTTGTCCGCATGTGAGTATGGATGCTGAGAGTCTCCATCACTGGCAAACAGCTGGGTGTCCTGGCCACTTCCATGTCCTTTTCCTTCTCTACCTTTCTTCATCTGAATTTACCAAAATGCAGAGAGCCACGTGTGTTCGTGGTGCCCTGCGGGCGATGCCCTGCTCTGGCCTCTGTCAGCAGGCAGGTAGAACAGTAAGTGCTGCTGGCAGCAGCTGGGTGACCCCATCGTCATGAGTGTAAAACTGAAGGGAAGAAACTCAACCCTTCTGTGTCTTAGTGTGGGTTACACTGAGCTGTTGCACTCTAACTACTAAATACTTGGAATTTATGCAGAGTCTGAGCTCATGCTCTTCACTTTGCTCCTGCCATGCTGCTTATTTATGAAAAATCTGTTCTAAATAAGAAATGAAATAATCTGTATAACAGCAGCACAGAGTTGAAGTTGTGAAGTCATTCATGATGGAGAGGCAGAGCCCTTTTCAGCAGGTATTGAGAACCAGTCTTGCTAGTGAATTTTTAATTATTTTGGGGAAAAGTATTGAATTATATTCTACATCTGAGAGACTTAAAATCTTCTTTCAAGGCCTGATAGACAAAGCAGTGAATTTCAATTTAAGACTGGTTAGTGGACTGAAAAGCAAGTAATTTTAAATGCAAATAGTTGCAGAGCTCAGTAATAACACTGCAGTGCTTGAGGAGAGAAATGAGGGGTAAATATCATGGCAGGTAGAGTAGGAGTGGATATGCCACTCTAAAGTCCAGAAGAACTTTGAAGGACATGACCCAGCCCAGCGCTGAAAACTGAAGCTGTCTGGTTTGTAGCTCAAGGAGAATTTGCAATATCATTATCAGTGAATTGGTGTTTGAGTCATATATATACTGTGCTTGATCACTTTTATTTTTCCTTACTTGTGAGTGAGCAATCTTTTAACCCATCAGAAGGCCTTTAATTACTGTAACAAAATACTAGCAGCATAATCCACTTCTCACTTGGGAAAAATAATTTGTGTTTGGATCTCTGGAAATGAAAATGCTAATAGGGTTTTCCTGGTTATCAGACATTATTGTAATTTATAAAGGGTTACTTACACTTCATAACCATACAGCTGCTTCTGGTTTTGAATAATCAGACATTCTTTTAAAATCTAACCTATTTAATTGCATTTTCCTATTCTTTATTGTGTATTCTGTTTCTTAGAGATGTTCAAGCATCCTACTGAAAGACATTTTCAGAAATCCCATGTGCATTTCCCACAGTCCTCTTCCCTTCATTCCACTGCATTAGGTCACTGGAAAATAGAATATTCCACCAACAGTGTTTACAAATAAGTTATTCGAGGTAAACATTCAGCTGTGCTGAGCTGCGTTGGTGTGGAAGGTGGTGCAGAGAGGAGATGAAGCAGTCTGGCCAGTCATTGCAAAGTCCACTTATGGTTGTAGTCACCTAGCTTAGCCAGGTCCCCTGTGGAATTGGTCCCTCCTGTGGAATTGCTGAATGTTTCATTCCCTCCACTGACTGAAGAACGATGCAGCTTTTATCTGCTAGAGGGAAGATCTCTTTCACCTATGTGCATTTCTCCAAAGGCAATCCTATTGTGGTGAATTTGTATGGTTTGATTTTTTTTTAATTCTATGGTTGTTTAGCCTTTAAGATAATCCTGTGGTTTTAGTATCCTCAGAAAATTACCAGCAGGTATATAATTTTTTTTGGTTGTAATTCCATGCTATCAAAGGGGACCAAGAGTTTTTATGGCAGGTAAAACAGATAAGAAGCCTGTATCATTAGAAGATTCTAAACTTGATGATTTCTCAAGTGGAAAATGTCCCCCTTCTTTCTCAGCTGCCACCTACCAAAATCCCCATGGCCTGCACTCAGTGTATAACACAGGGAGTAGTATTTAAATTGAGTGATCTCATCTCAGGTTTTGGTTGCTGGCTTGGAGGAGGTGGGATCATTGTTCCCATATGAGGGTGAGAGACCTCAGCAGGATCCCTGTTTAGCTGGATCTCTAACTGGTGCTTGTAGCAAGGTAAAGGCCTAGCTGCAAATCCTGTGAATGAGATGTTTTGCTTTAACGTAATTTGTGCTCATGTGAGGACCTTCCTTCTAACTTTGGAGCTCCTGCTCATTAGGGGTAGAACTGCACTATGAGTAGTAGTGCTTCTCTGAGAGAGTTTGGGTGGGGTTTTTTGCACAGGTTCATTGGCAATGGCTTGTACTTGCTGTGTAAATAGCTGTTTGTAAAGAGTGAGCTTTAAATCGTTATTTTTTGTGTGTGTCCCCTAGAATAGACAATTCCTTGGTCATCACTTGATCAAAAGGTTGTTACTTCTGTGAGTTTAAATCTGCGTAGCGTCTTACTTTTGTAGAGGGTTGTTGTAAATTCTCCCTGTCATCCTACTAGTGCATGCCATTGTGTTTTTATGTTTCACATCTTTTTTCCCTCCTCACACTGAAGTATTTCAGCTGCTGTTGTGTCAGGCTTGTGACTTGGATTGTTTACGAATATTGAATCGCTGTTGAAAAAAAGTTGATGCTTCTGAGAAGCTCCATGATGGAGCACGGTGCTTTATTTCACATCTCACCCGTCCTGCATACTGGATAGATTTTCAGATGTTGTGCAGTTCCTGAGCTGACAGTTGTGGAACCTTGCCAGGGACCCCGTTTCAGCAGGACATGTTTGAGCAGAAACAGTTTGCAGAACTTTATACACTTAAACTCCTGCCAAGGCAAACTCGTAGCCACTTGAGTTTGTTATAAAATACCCAGTGGCAGTGGTTGGAAGTAGCCCACAGTGCATTTTATATTCTGAGCTGAATGCGAGTGTCTTTGTGGCTATGCAGAGTAGTAAATAATTGAGTTTGATTAGGGAGAGGGACCTCATTATCCCCCCACCTGTGCCCAGCTGGTAGGGGAGGGTCGAAATGAAGCCATTAGCTGTCTCTCTTACTGGCATCTCAAAGAGCTCAAATACATCTGTGTCTTATTTTCTTTTCTGGCACAATCAGTCGAGCAAGCTAAGCAGGCATGACCGAATTTGGCAAGTTCCAAGGACTCTGGCAAAGTTACACAAGGAGAAGACGGAGGGCAGTCATTCTGGCTTCTAACTGCCCATTAGTCTACCGAGTTATGTTTTTGGAAAATGTCTGCTGTGGAAGGCAGTGCTTTGTCCAATGTCAAGCACGGCGCTCGCAGGCAGCCCGCTCCGACGTCGAGTGCGATCTGTCAGGAGGAGTCAAACAAAGCCCTGCATTCATGCAAATGCAGCCTTCTTGAGGTGATGAAGTAATACCTGAAAGGCTGAATGAAGGCAGCTTAAAATAAATCTCTACTATCATTAGGGCTTTTTCCCTTGGAAATTTTATTATCACGACTTGACATACTCAGTCTAATGGTGTTTCAAGGAGTTGTAGCTCAGCTGCCAGTTGGCACCCAGATGAAATTTGGCATACAGTTCCTCCGCTCTGGAGTGCTGTGTTTCTGGTTTGATATTGTATTTAAATGACTTTGACTATTATATATGTATTTTTCAGAGTAGCATCTCTGCTATGCCTCATAGGTTATGGTTTGAAACTTAGTTAAATTATCAGGCTTTCGTTGTACATTTAACAAATTCGGTTCAAAGCTTTGAAATGTGTTTTTTCTTCACCTGGGTTGCAAGAGGCCTGTCACCAGTTTTAATGTGGGGATAGGTAATCTGCAAAGTGTGTTTCAGAACAGTCATGAAATGCAAAATTAAGAAAGTTAAAGTAAGTGCCAGAGTTAAGAAGATCAGCATCAGGATGGGGGACAGAGAGGAGTCAGGCTTAAAGAAAGTTGGAGCAGGAAGCTGATTGTTAGATGTCCACTGATGGCTTAGAGTAGTGTCCAAAGAAAGCTCATTTTACCCAAAAGCCTGCAGAGTTAGCCAAAGCTAACTCCGGATCATTTAGGTGTAGAATAAATCACTGTGGCTGGTGTAGTTATTCTGTTGCACATCACTGTGCCCTTTCCTTACCCAGCTAAGTACTTTGTATCAACTGGGATTTTTAGACTTTGTCTTCCTGCTGCTGAAGTGGAAATCATTAGGAGCTATTCCCAGACACTTCCAGCCGTGCCAGTCAGTTTTTGCATGAGCTTTAACTGATAAATTCCACATCAGTATTCAAAGAAAACATTTAGATTTTTTTAAATTATTGTTATTATTATAAATTGTTCGAGATTGGAAAAGCAGCTCTTGGAAAAGTTTGTTTCTCGTTCAGAACAGAAGCCTTTGTCCTTTAAGTATTGGGTTTCTATTTGGCTACACAAATGGAGCCCATGGAGAGGACGCTGCCCGTTTCCATGCCACTCCTGAGCATCGTTCCCCCCCAGCAACACCCGGCGTCAGCCCGCCGGAGCATTGGCCTCTGCTGCTGTTTTCTTTCTCCCTCTCCTGAACCTTGCCACCCTGGCTCCAGTGCTGAGGCTGTAAAAGAAGATGGAAAGCCAAGTTACCGCAGAATGATCACTATCATTAACATTCACGGGTGGTTCACTTATCATTCCTGACTGCACAGACATGGCAGCCGTTATGAAATGTCCACAGGTGTAGCACGATGATACATATTACATTGTGCCACAATGGATTTATGTATTCTGTAACAAAAGAAAAGTGTAATGAAAAAATACAGAAGGTAATCCTTTATTCCTCCACTGCACAATTTATCAGTAATGCCTGTGGATGATAAGTGCCAGGGATTTCCTTTGCTTGATTTAACCTTGTCACCCAGGTATGTTTTTGCAAAGTGACAGAAAATACAAGCTAAGGAGTTTCGTCGGCTTCCAATTTGTAAGCACCAGTTTTAATTGATTAAAGAGCATCTGCTTGTCTGTCCTGGCTTTTAGTGGGTTGACGTAAAATAAAAGTATCACACCTTAGCAGAGTAAGCTCAAACCATGTAATTTACAGTTGTGATTAAGGATATGCTGGAATTAGGCTGAGCAGGGGCAGTTCATGCACATTATCAATGCAGAGCATAAGTGGGAAGCTGGCAGGGCGAGGGTGAGCTGTGTGTTTCTTCCAGAAGAGCCTCACTGTGCTGCGTTCACGTCGAGGCACACTGGTGGTGGTCTAGGTGGTCAGGTGCGGATGGTGGCTCTGCAGCTTTGACCACTCTCCAGCACACCAGGGATGGCACAAGGCTTCTCCTCCACTGCAGGAAATGTGCTCCCACATGCTGGCCTGACCCCGGGATGACAGCAGAATCTCTTTGGTCTGGGCTTACAGCCACTCTCAGCTCAGAGTTGTGGGTTTGCTGAGTGCTGTAAGCGTCCTTGCTGAGGCTCTGCTGTGGGGAGATGCAGGGCTGCGTGCTCCCTGGGCAGCACAGGGAGAGTCGTGCATCTGAGCTGGGCTGGGTGCTTCAGACCCTGGGGCTCCGTTCCAGAGCAAATAGCCAACGGTTTACAAACGCAGGGTGCGCTTTACATTGCCCTGCTCTTGCCAAAGCCCCTCTCACTGGATAGCACACTAAATATAGTAAAACACAGAGGTTTTTCTTATTTTGCTTTGATCAGTAAAATAAACTTCTAAAGATTGTTCTGGGATGAGTTCCAGCTTTTGAGGCAAAGAATGGCCGTGGCTCAGGCATGAGTTAGTAATAGAGTGTCAGGAAAATTAGTCTGACAGTTCTCAGGCCAGCTGCTCAATAGAAAGAATCGACCGAGCCGGGATGGGCTGAAACACGAGGGAGATCAGCAGCAGCATGTCCTCGTCAGCAGCTGAAGTGTCAGCAGTGGAGGGGACAGCCTTCCTTTTCCAGGGGGTTCCGGATATGTGTTGGTGTGAGCCCCAAGCTGGGCCAGCCGTGGGCAGTTGCCGTGGTTTGCCCTGTGCCCAGCGGGAAGCTGATCCGTGGTGTAGGCTGCGAGCGCTGCCCTGTTTGTGGGCAAACATGTTTGAAACACATTTTGTACTAAAGGAAACAAAAATTGAGTTGTGACTCCAGTCATTTTGGCCATAGGAGGTTTTGGAAGACTTTGTTCACCTTTGTTTTTTTCTGCAGTGTTTTAATTTATTTTCCTGTGTTTTGGTTGCAGTTCTCTGCAAACCTTTCTGAATTGCAGAGCATTCCAGGGATTACCTGAAGGCATCAGATGTCTTTTGAGTCTGTGCTGTTATGGTTGAGTCCAGTGTGCAAGTAGCACTTCAGTGACAAAGATTATGCCATTCAGATAGAAGCACAAAGGTTGTCACTTTTTTGTAGTTAGAGTATCATTGTGTAAGAGGCTGTACACTTAAAAAAATCCACCAAATTTAGCTCAGCGGGTCCATTTCTACTGGAGCTGTAGTGATTTTGGGAAGTGAGGTGAATGACCAAGAGCTGCTGGGAAAGGCAGAATGTTGTGTGGTTCTCATGTAGGTGACAGGGCCCTGTAGCAGCTATGGGTAAGATTTGCTTGTATATAGAATAGGAAGGTCTCTGCTCACAGTATGGTATTAGCTGAGCCCCTGGAATCCTCAGGCTGTACAAGGACAGCATTCTCCCCATTGCAGACATGGCTGGAACTCCCTCATGTGGAGCAGCAGGCTCAGTTCTGCTCCTTCTGTGTGAAAGGCAGGGCAGAAATTGAGAGGGGAAAAGTATATGTATGAAAAGGTTGGGAATATTTGGTCTGAAGACGAGTAAGATAGAGTTATAAATAATAAATGAACTAGAGAACATAAATTTGGAGCTTTTAGGCAGTTTCATTTTGCCAGGAACAAAGGGAATTGAGAATGAAATTCAGATGAGACTAACATCTGATGAGAAGAAAACCCTGTTTTATACCAGTGACTTGTGGAGCTGACTGCTGTGGGGTGAGGAGCCTGGGGAGAGCTGCCCAAGGAACCAGGGGATGCTCTGAACAAACCAATGCAACCTGTTACAGCATAACAGGCTTTTTTATTTCTTGTAATGCCTAAGTGACCTCCTGTTGTGGATTTCTTGACCATCCCATCAGACCGTTACAGCCATTCTCAGCAGATGATGTTGAGCTGAAAAGCTTACTTGGGGTAAATAAGGTGGCTGTGTGCTGTGAGTGGGGTGACAGGAGATAATGTGTGCTTGCTTTTTTGATAGCTGCAGGACAGTGGGCTGTGCCCAGGCAGGGCATTTACCGGCCACTCTGTGTCCATGGCAGGGTGTTTGCCAGCCACTCTGTGCCCATGCAGGGGCTTTGCTGGCCACTCTATGCTCAGGCAGTGGGGTTGCTGGCCACTGTATTCATGCTCCAGCCAGTGGCCACCAGTGAGTGTTAATGTCGTTTATTTAACTAGGCTGTGTCACAGCATGGGCCCGGGATGCCACATCTGAAGTGATCAGAACTCAAACTGATATTCCCAGCGTTTGTGCCTTGGTGACATGTAGTATGGGCTTCTTTTTAATGATGCAATTGTGTTGCTTGGATTGCTTTTGACTGCCAGTTGCTTTAAAAATATTCCAGCTGTGATATTCATATAGAGCTCTACTCCCTGATTAAAATTCCTGCTTGCCAGATACGGAGCTCCTCCTCCTGTCTAAATAGCCTTGCAAAACAGTTTTTTTCCCTGCAGTGCAAATCTCTCCCCGTGGGTGCAGAGCAGCTCTGGAATTCCTGCGCTAACTGTCTGCAGTGACATCTACTGACACGAGCAGAGATTGACTGCAAGGGCTAAGGGGCAAAATTTACTGAGATATTAATCCAATATCTCTTCTATTATATTGTCACCTTCTCTGCTTCCCCAGCGGTGCCACTTTCAGTATGTGCCCAGCAGGATGGTCCATAGCCACCCCTGCGTGTTCACAGCTTGTCCCCGCGTGTGGACCCTCTGCAGGCAGCGGCCAGGACACAGGCCCTGCTGTCAAGAGTCCTTCCTGGCATATTTTGTGCCACGAGGTTCACAAAAATGTCTCCAAAGCAAGCATGTTACATTTGAAATAATGCTGGAAAGCTGCTGCTCTTTCTCTGGGTGTTGTTCTTCCACTTCCCCTCGATGATTTGTTCAGTCTGCCATCGGGACGTGTATGGAAATGACATTGCAAACTGTTTCTCTTGTATGCACTGTGAAACGCCTTGCAGATGCTTATTAATGAGCAGCTGAGGAGCTCCACAGGTACATTTGCTCATTTTTCTTTTCTAATGATGAATGCAAATTGATCAAAAATAAAGATAAAATAAGGAAAATGCTTAGACACCTTGAATCTCAATCAGTTTTCTCCAGTCTTGTCTCTCCCTTTCTTAGGGAGTTTTCTCACTTCCTCCTTTTGTCTTAACTTCTGTAGCACAACTTTGTTCACTGGTGTGCCTAACGAGTCCTTTGCTTGAACTAACAGAAATTGCACTGAGCTGCCTGGTGATGATGATGATGATGACTTTGTAAAAATGCATGTGCATCTGTCTTGCAGAAATGCTGCTCATGGATTCTCACTTATTCAGGTGGACAGTATGAAGGTCACCATGAAGGATATCTTACAAAAGGCCTTAAAGAGAAGGAAGGGATCACAGAGAGGCTCAGGTGGGTTATTTATTGTATTTTCTAGAGGGCAGGGTGTTTTTCCATGAGCATATTTTATATCTCTTTCTGACTGTTGTGAAAGATGCTCTTTTTTTTTTTTCTCCTGTGGGTATTGTAATTTTCGGCATCGCTCAGGAGCAGTTTTGCACACAGGTTTGTGTTCTAGATGCTGGCAAAAAGCAGCGCAGGAGCTGCATTATGTTTGCTGCAGAGCACTATATCCATTACTGCAAGTATTTATTTATGATAACAAAGCCATTTGCATTCAAGTCCAGCTAGTGGTTATTTGAAATGATGGGCGGAGGTACAGTAAGACCAGTCCTTGGTGGAATTTGTACACTTCTAATTCATGTGAGAAAATGATGCTTAATCTGATTTTAAATAATCTAAAGGATTCATTGTTACTCTTAAGATTAAAAGAGAATTTTACTTTCTGCAGTGCTGTCCAAATAACTTATAGTTAAGGCACATCAGCCTTTAAAAAAAGAAGAAAATGTTCGAGTAGTTGCATTTCTGGTATAGACCAATGCTTCTGAAGGGTGTAAATGTGCATTTACATAAGTGTTAGTGTGTATATACTTCTAAAGTATAAGGCTGAGAGATCTTTCCAGCAACAAGAAATAATTACTGTGAGAAATTGCACCGAGTCCTGTCACGCAACAAAGGAACTTTAATATAAACCTCTCTATATACTGAGGAAAGATAAGGATCTTGTCTTTGTAAATGAATGAAACCTCCTTATGTACCCTTAGTTTTAACTATGGGAAAAGAAAATAAACCCTGTTCTCTTTAGAAAAAGTAGTTCAGTGCAGTTTTTAAACGAGTGTATAATCTGTCATGGATTTAATTAGCTATCTTCAGATGAGAGCTGAAGTTTTAATAAAAGTTAGAAGAGATAACACAGTGAAGGACACGGATGAGCTGTCTCAAGGCCATATTCCAAGGGAACGATAAGAGCTGTAAAAAATGGCAGAGGAGAGCAATTGAATGAAGCAATGAAAATCTGATTCTCGTAAAAAAAAGAGAGAGAGAGAAAAAAAAAGGGAAAGGGAAGTGGGGGGAGAGAAGAGAGCGAGATGCTGGTAGGGGTGGTTGTAGATGAGACCCGCCAGCGTCTGCAGCAATTTGGCTGCTGGCCAGGAGTCATTGTTCACCCTCGGCTGTGGCGGCTCGGTCCAGATGTGCCAACTGCACGTTTCGGCTTTTGCCAGCTGACTGCGCCGTTTGATAACCAGCTCTCTGGATGCCCATCACTGGCCGCAGAGATAGAATTAAATGATGATGATCTTCCCACAAGTTGGGAGAGGAAACAATGCATATAAATCTTGATTTCATCTCAGCGTGAGAAGTCTTTATCCATCATCACTCATAATGAACAAGTCGTTAGCTGCGATGAATGGTGCTCTGGTTTTTTCAAACACCTCTTTTGTTCACTTTTTGGGTGACTTTTATTTATTTCCTGGGGTCAGATTTCTCTTCTCTGAAGGGAGGTGGCTAAAGGATTCACTTAGCTCAGTCCTTAAGCTACTTTCCTCCTCCGTTTAACAGATGTTTTCCTCTTTGGCCATTTGAAATTTGTTTGTCCTTTTATTTTGCTACTTCTGCTCAGTAGTTTAGAAATGGAAGGGACCTGTCATTTATTTTTCAGCTACCACATTAATTTCTACTGCCTTGGCACTCCTGCTCAGAAACCTTTATAGTAAGAGGGTATACAGTTATGCATGTATCATTTGGGGGGTTTAATTAGATAAGAAAACATTTACATTTACTTCATATGGATGGTCTGTGTGACATCTCACCTCTTTGAGGTATGACCATCATCCCTGCTGTGCATATAACCACAGCTGAAGTAACAAATGAAAACCTTTTTAGTTATGTTTACTTTTGAACATGTAATTGGATCGCTTGAAATAGCCAGTGTTGCTTCCAGATTTCCATTTAACCTTGTGTATGGATACATTCAGAACTAAGACCTGCACTTGTCAGCTTTCCCTAGGGAAAGATATCTGCTTGAATTCCTGTGTTACTGAATTTCATAAGAGAAACATTGATTTCATCTTTAATTTTTGGTTTATTTTGTAAATGTTGGTGAGCACTCATAGCTCACACTGAAATTGTCATGTCCTGCCATGCCGTGGGTGGAAGGACTTCTCAGATTAAGTATTTATGTACTAAATTGCAAAATCACAAATTAAACTTCCTGTTAGAATAATCTTCCTGTATCCCAAACTTCCCTTCTTCTCAATTGCATCCTTTATTCTAAACCATGATTCATTGGTCAGCAGACTTTGGGAGCTTGGGGGGCTTTGGAGGGTCTTGCCTCTCATCTTTAGAAGAGCAGAAAGTGCAGCTGTCTGCACAGAGGGATGCTTTGCCCTCTGGATTGACACAAGCCCTTCACAGTGCTGTGGTGGCTGAGCAGGTGGAAATGCTGCCCAGGCTGAAGGATGGCTAATGCTGGGGGTGGCACCACATGGGCAGGGGTGGACTGGAGCAGGAACAGACCAAGATTTTGTCATCATTCTTCAGCTGCTGCCAGGTTTTGCGTTGTTTGGAGTGGATGTGCCTCTTACTGTCACTGGGAGATGCCCAGATAGATGGAATTTAAGATCAGACTACTAGCATGGTGTGGTCCTGGGTGATTGTAGTTCAGGTTGTTAGTAGATTAGAATGCCCAAGTTCTGAATAAAAAATAAGCCATAATTTAGAGAAAGCATTTCTTCTCTTTCAGCAATGCTTCCTTTTAAGTCGATTGTTCTGATTTTTGAGAAGTGCTAACCAAACCCAGATTTGTATAAAGCTTTTGTAATAGCTTGGTAAGACTGAAACTCCTGTGAACTTTTATGCACGTTTTCAGTGTGCCTCCAGACCAATCTTCACAGAAAAACTGAATTTATGTTTACAGCTTATGCTGTTTTCTAGTACCTGTGTAAGAAATTGCTTTCTGGCCTATTTCCACCACTGACTGACGTGACATTTTCCAAACTGTTTGTGGGAAAAATGCAAACCTTGGTTGGTTATTTTGAGTAAGAAGGAAATGGAAGGATTTCTGCTGTATGGTCAGGAAGGGGATGTTCCAGCATGGCCAAGGCTGAAATACATGACTAGTTTTGTCTAATGATTTTGTTTAGCCAATAGTCTACAGCTTACAAATAGGTTTTTCAACAAGAAATTGAGTGGTAAAGTCCTGAAAATCTATTTGCCACAATCACCACCGTGAGTTGATGACCTGATGAGCTGCTCTGGTTTTGACCTTTGAAAATGCTGTTGCCACCCTTACAGCTGCCAACCCTTACCAACCTTTGGAGCTTAAGGCTGTCGATGGCATAGAGGAGGACTGCACAGAGCCCAGGTCTTCACACATTCTGTTTCACCTGCATTTTGCATAGCCATAATGTGAACTCTGCCTGGAATAAAAACCAACGTGTGTGTTTCAAAGGCCCTTTTGTTAAAAAGAATAAAAAAATTGAATAAAGACTTTTGACTGCAACTTAAGTTCAAGCCAAAGATTATTTGTTGCAGAAAGATGTACGTCAATAGAAAGAGATAGAAGTGGGGCACAACATTTATTTCACAGAAAGCAGCACCAAAAAAAAAGAGAAGCAGTCTGCTGGTTGTGCCTAGCTCTATTTCGGTATTATGTTGGATAGAACTATTGCAAACTACTCAAGCTCTTTCATGTTCCTTGCAGTTTTTCTTCCCTTGCTCAGTGCCACAAGGCTTTTCATCCCTTGCTCGGTGCCACAAGGCTTTTTATCCCTTGCTCGGTGCCACAAGGCTTTTCTCCCCTTGCTCAGTGCCACAAGGCTTTTTATCCCTTGCTCAGTGCCACAAGGCTTTTAATCCCTTGCTCAGTGCCACAAGGCTTTTTATCCCTTGCTCGGTGCCACAAGGCTTTTCTCCCTTGCTCGGTGCCACAAGGCTTTTCTCCCTTGCTCGGTGCCACAAGGCTTTTTATCCCTTGCTCAGTGCCACAAGGCTTTTTATCCCTTGCTCAGTGCCACAAGGCTTTTCTCCCTTGCTCGGTGCCACAAGGCTTTTTATCCCTTGCTCAGTGCCACAAGGCTTTTTATCCCTTGCTCAGTGCCACAAGGCTTTTCTCCCTTGCTCGGTGCCACAAGGCTTTTTATCCCTTGCTCAGTGCCACAAGGCTTTTTATCCCTTGCTCAGTGCCACAAGGCTTTTCTCCCCTTGCTCGGTGCCACAAGGCTTTTAATCCCTTGCTTGGTGCCACAAGGCTTTTCATCCCTTGCTTGGTGCCACAAGGCTTTTCATCCCTTGCTCGGTGCCACAAGGCTTTTCATCCCTTGCTCAGTGCCACAAGGCTTTTTATCCCTTGCTCAGTGCCACAAGGCTTTTCTTTAGACATATGAACTGTGACCATTTTTAAGTAACAATGTTTGAGTCAGTCCACAGGAAACACAGGTGGTAAAATAACCTATATGTGTTATAACTGTGAGAACTGCAGCCCTGAAGTCGTTTGGTAGAGGACATGGCTGTACTGAAGCAGTGCTCTGGGAGCCTGGTGACCTGTCCCAGCACAGGCAGCAGCGGGGGGTTAATGGGAATACTGCATCATCTCTTGCCACATGCCCGAACAGCCAACTCAAAGAAGTACATGGGAATGTCTGCAAGTTAGGGAAAGCCTGCAACAACCAGTCAGTGCTACATACTGGGAAAGATAAATCTGCAGCGGAAATTGTTGAGGCAGATGTTTAATTAGTTGGAGTCAGGCTGGATAAATCAGGATAGGAACTGTCTATGCAGATACACTGGTGTGTGTTCCTCTTCTCTGGGCTGCAGTCATTGTCTTTTAAAGCTAACTGTTCTTTTTGCTTAGGGAAGAAGCAGCAAAACCAGTCATATAACCTTGCTGTTATTGTAATGGATTCCCTTGTGTACACTCATAAAATAGAAAATGTAATTGATGTTTTCTTATGGTAATGAAAAATAACTAAGTAGAATACTTTATCATCCATTTGTTTAACCTATTGCATGCTCAGCAGTGTGTATTGCACATGCATATTTTACACGAGAGCTGGAAATGAAATACTCTGGGTTGTGGAGTGAACTCCCAGAGGAGACTGGTCCAATCCAGTGATGGACCACCTTGAGGGAAGCTCGGGGACATCACATGCAAGAGAATTTTCTCAAAATAGACAGAATGGGAGAGAAGGAGACCAAGAATGGGTGATATCCTGACCACAGTGTGTGCAGCAGGGAGGGGGAAAAGGCTGAAAGCTCCCTTCAGTGCTACAGGGATCTTGCTGTGCATATCCATTGGCCTGACAATGCTGGGGCATGTTGGGAATGAACGTCCTGTGTGAAAGCTCCAACATCCATCAGCAGTTTAAGGATTACTTGGTATAAACTTGCCATGTCTAGATCTGTTAGAGAGTGTTTTGAACATAGTGAGCACTCCAGCAGCTGATGGTTTAAATATAAAGTTGGAGTTGGTCTGCAGTCTGGCAGATCTACAGAAAGGGAATCACATGCTTGAAATCAGGAGTGGAAGAACTTCTTGTTCTTCCTGAGAATGTCAGATACAGTACAGTCTGGGTTTTGGACAGATATAATAATGGAGTCTTGAAAAGCCTTTTTAGAAGGTGAGATTTGGATGCGTTGGTACCCAGTATAATTCTGCTCCCTAGAAATCTGTGAGAGTCTTAATATTAACTCCTACAAAAAGGTGGATATCAGGCATGCTTTTAAAGTCTCATCTTCATGATTTGCAGTGGAGGTTTTTGCAGGTCGCACCGATTGTGTTGCATAACTGTAGGATGCCCTTATCAGCAGAACTTGATTTGCTTTGCTGCTAAATGGTTTTCCTACACAATCAATCTGATGTGTATTGCTGCTGGTCTTTTACCGTTACCTACACGTTACCCAGTTGGCTGACAACTTGAAGTTGTGGTAGCTGCACGTTTTAAATCCTGCTTTATAGGAAAGCTCTCAGTTGGACCAAGGAAAGCAGAGTGTTTCCAGGATGAAATGCAGAGACCCTTATGTTCAGATAGCGCAGCACAGCTCCGATCAGGTCTGACAGCATCTCACAATGTGCAGTAGGCAAGGAGATCTTATCAGGTTTTTTATATCTGCACTGGAGGCCACATCCAATATTTTCTATAAAATACATGTGCATGGCTTACCATTTTAAGAACATAAGAAAGATGATGGCCTCGTGCTTGATACTTTCTGTATATTGATGCCATGGTGATTCTCAATTAAATACGTGCAGCAGCTATATGTACACTTGAAAGTTATCATCCTTGCTTTGAGCTGTCTCATCCCTTTTGCTCTTCAACAAATATATTCTCTGGGATGGCTTTTCCTCCAGAGCTTGACTGAGTGGGCTATAAATACTAATGTAAAGTAAGAAAGAATGCAGAGAGAATGTGGGCAGAGTCTTTGTTTTTGGACAAATTAAGCATCAGTGTCAGTAAATAAAACCTGAGTGCTCTCAGGAAACGAGAGACAAAACTAAGCAGTGTAAAATGCTGTAATGTTAGAGTGCTCCTGCCTGTTTCTGGTCCGTGTCAGCCTCTCTTCATTTGAAATTTCTCCTGAACAGAGAAACCTTGTCTGATTAATCTCTTCTCATTTTAAGGAGAAATTCTTCTGCAGGGTGAACGTGCTACTGATGATTATTTAATAGCTGCTCCAAACTGCAAACGTCCCTGAACCAGAAATGCTCGGTCCTTTTAAGAACAAAACGCTACACAAGTTTAATTGTTATAAACAATACCTTCTGCCAACATTTCACAGACATGACCTGTATTTTCCGTAGGTTAGAGGGAGAGTTATTAACTTAGTATTCTGTTCAGTTTGCAGAAAGACTAATACTTTTTCTATAAATGAAAACAGCTGCTTTACAATAACATTCAAGTCCCCAGCAGCTGTCAAACAGTGCTTTTTGCATTCTTTAAAAGGTGCAAAGTGACCGAAAATAGCCTGAAATAATCTTACTGGTCTGGCTAAATGTATTATCTCACTGCCACAGGAAGATGAATAATAAGGCAAGAGAAAAATTCGAAAAACAGGCATAGGACATAAAAATAAAAGCCCTCTGTATGGTATTTTAGTCTCTACAAGAGAATCAAAGGAATTATAGCTGCAAAGGTCAGTTAAAATAATCTGTTCCATCACCAGGTAACTGGGAGTTGTGGCACACAGCACAGCCTGTTACAGACCCTGTTTTGTAATGGTTTATTATTCTTGTATTTCATATTTGTTCTCCCAGAGCTGTTAAGTTACCTTACAGAACTTTGGGAACAGAAGCTCAAAAGCAAGAGTGTTGCTGCAGACATGGGGCTCATCTTCCATTCAGGAAGCAACTAGAGAAAAGAGATCTGGGGTTTCATTGGAAAATTTCCCTTCTCACCTATCAGTCTCTGCACCACTTTTAATATCAAATTTCATGTCACAAATGTGCTTCTGAAACTGTTTATAAACACATTTTATTCAAAACTTACATGGGAGATAAGCAAAAACTGCAATACAAAGATAGTATTTGTGTGGAAAAAAAACCACTTATTGTCAAGCACCCTGCCAGGCCCCAGGGAAATCGTGTGGATGCTGTAACACTGAAGGTTTTCATTTAAACCTGTCCCACAGTTTTTCTATTCCTGGAGTATCTCAGCAGTGCTGTTTGTAAATACTCAGCCTTGATGCTGTGGTGCCGTGTTTGATTTGTCTTGTTCCTGCCTCTCATAGATGCTAAGGAGAGTTGGCATTCTTAAAGAGCTGGGAAGGGGCCCAGTGGTTTCATGTCCCCATGGTCAGAGCGTGGGCTGGGGTGGCAGGATGGGAACGTGGCAGTGACTGCAGGCAGTGGAGAGGAGGGAGGATAGGAGCCATTTGTAACCTGCAGAGTTGCTCCTTCCGCGGATCAGATTGTCTTCAGTTGCTTCTGAAGGCAGATTGCTTCTGGGGAGTCCTCAGCAAATATGGTGTCTACAGCAAGGGCCTAGGGTCTTTGTTACATGTGCAGAATGGCTCTGCTGGAACTGTGCCTGAGAGTTCAGACAAGGGGTCTGCTCCCTATCCTGCACACATCTCTGTTTTCATGATGGGAAAATTATTTTAAGATGATTTGAAATTAGGTCTTTAAAGAAACTAAGACTATGACCCCCTAAGAACCCCTTAATAACCCCCCAAAACATAATTAACCAGGTTGGAAAAGAGCTTTGAGATTATCAAGTCCAATCCATTACCTAACACCATCTAATCAGCTAACCCCTGGCATGAGCACCAGGGCAGCCCATGCCCATGGGCAATCACTCTTTCTGTGTAAGACTTTTTTCCTAAACCTCCCTTGCTGCAGCTCGAGGCTGTGTCCCCTTGTTCTGTCACTAGTTGCCTGGGAGAAGAGGCCAACCCCTACCTGGCTACAACATCCTTTCACATAGTTGTAAAGAACAATAAGGTCTCCCCTGAGCCTTCTCTTCTCTGGGCTGAGCAACCCCAGCTTCCTCAGCTGCTCCTCATAGAGCTTCTGCTCCAGACACAACCTTGTTGCTCTTCTCTGGACATGTTGGATCATCTCAACATCTTTCTCAAACAGAATATAGCTTTTAAAAGTTCCTAAATAGATTGAAGTCCTTGGACTCTGATGTGTTGTCTTGAGATGGCTGTTGGCATTAATGGTATTTTCTTTTTATTCTCCATCAATAAATATTTTTCTTCCTCCAGAAGATTTAGACCCTGATGCCAGGCTGCTGCAATTCCTAAGAGACCTTGCTGGGAGCCTCTCAGCAGGATGCTTCTCCTGACCCCATCTGCAGGGCTTGCAGGATCCTGCCTGGCTGAGGGCAGGGTGTCCCTGTGCCCCCTGGGGTGCCTAGAGCTGCAGCTGCCTTTCTGACCTGGGTTGGTGGCTTTCCTTTATGAGGGGTGGTTGCTTGCTGCCGGAGAAAACAAAGTATAAGCAAAGGTGCTAATTCAGAGCATCTCTTGTGTGGTGCCTGCTGTTCTGGTTTAACCTGGGAGACACTGGGGCATTGGAAAGCACAGGGGAGGAGGATCTGATGAGCTATAGGTGTCAAGGCCAGGAGGGAACCATTGCATTCCACTCAGATGCAGGCCACTATGCTGACCATTGGCTGCCATCCTGGCATCAGCCTTGGTGCTGGAGTGACTGGAAACAAGAGTCCTACTCCTTGGCTTCTTGTACTGCTGAGAGAGCTGCAGATTTCAGTGGGCTTTGCTTCCTCATCCTTACTGTGCAGGCAGGGGAATGGGACAAAAAGAAATGGCCAGAAAAGGGCAGAGGGAGTATCTGTAGTTTTATTGCATATATATATATTTAGAAATATAAAGAAGGAGAATTTGGAAGATAAAAGGAACTATGTAAAACCACAGCCCTGTGATTAAAGCGTTTGTAAGAGATGAATCACAATCAGAATAAACTGTCATTAAAGCTTGATACTGTCACTGCATGATGGTAACAGGAGTTTAAATTTAAAAGTAAATATGTTAGAGTAGGCGATGCATATGTTTGCTCTGACTCTTCAAGGGATGGAGGCTGCAGCATCTGTGACAGTGAAAAGCCAATTAATTTGTATTTCCATGTGTTTACATGCATGCTTTTCTGCTTAATGGTAGTTTAGAGCTTCCTTGGCTTCCAGTACTTTGTTTTGGATAATTATAACATCCATGCAGAGTCTTGTGCCCCCAGTTATAAATGGCTTTACCTGGAAATACTTCAGAGATCCTGATTTTCCTTGCATTAAGTAGTTTGTATTGGCAGGGCTTAAATTAAAAGTATCACCAAAAGGTGCAGATCTTTGGTAAAGGCTTTCCTGCTTGCTCTTCTCCTCTCACTAGGGGGATTGTAGTGATAAAGACTTAAGTGAACCATGTAGCCTCAGCTGTCCCCACTTTTCTCCCTCTTCACCAGTCCTGTGGAGGAGATGTCAGATCCTGCAGCTTCAGCTTGAGGGACTTGGTGTGGCAGTGTCCCTCATAGAGTTAGGGAATGGTTGAACCTGATTATCTTGAAGATCTTTTCCAACCATTGTGATTCTGGGTAACTTGCTGCCACCAGGTTACAGCTTTCCTTGCCTCTCCTGCTCGGCACCTTCTGCCCCACATTCCTGGAGCTGTGTTTGGGTCTCACTTGCTCTCAGCCATGATATGTGTTAAGCAGAGGAATATTTACTTGTTGGTTTCATAGCAGGTTTTCCTCAGTGGTATTGGTGTGTCCAGGGTGAGCCCCTCTGTGCTGGGAAGGGTGGGATGGAGGCTGCTTGAAATGATTTCCTTCTGCCTACAAACTCCATCTCTGTTTTGCAGCAGTAATCATTTATTTCAACAAGCCCTTTCTCACCAGCCTGCTGATGCTGAGCAGACACTGACATGATGGGGGGAGTGGGGATGCTGGAACAGCTCCTCGGGATTAGAGTTTGTGAATAGTCAGAATAGAAATAGCTCCTTAGTCCTGTGTGCTTGGGCTGATGGGATCCTGGACATCAACCAGAATGGCTGAGGAAAGTTTTTCATTCCTGGCCTGTGAAATGGAAGTGAAATATTAACCTGAGTTTACTTTAGTGCTGTTGGTCTTGAAATCATACCTTTATTGGTGGTTCTGGATTGGTGGCAAAGCTGTAATTTACATGACATTTTAAATTTGGCAGTTCAGTGTTTGGATGATAGAGGTTTCTTTGTTTATTTGGTCCTCTCTGATGAAAGCAGATACACCAGGTACATCCATGGGACCATCTCCTTCCTGTTAGGTTTTTGGGTTGTTTGGGTTTTTTTCTGAAGCCTGAAGTACTCCCATGGGTTGGTTGTGTTGCCCCTTGTTGCAGTCCTGTCACTTAGCTGTCTATAACCAGGAACAAGCACCTTTCTTGCTTTATAATCCAAGTCAGGAAGGTAGAAACCTCCTGTTGATCTGCATCACACCCAGCCACCTGAGCTGGGACTGCAAGATGTTCACACTGGTGCTGTCTTACAGGCAGAAGGCACTTGGGGTGTGTTGCCTGCAGTGTGTCCTGTCCTGCCAGCAGTGCTAGAGCTGCTGCCTGACATTACCTCTTCAATTTCTGATTAAAGAAATTAATCTGTGCATAGTCTTTCTGCTCTAGGTACATTACACTGTAGGTCAAACAGGATAAATTCTTTTCCTTTCAGCCTTATTTAGAGCTCTATACTGCTAATGCCAAAAGAATACAAGTTCCTAGTTGCAATTAAACAAGACACTTGGGTGAATATTCTGCGGGGGCTGGTTTGCTGCTAGTTAGACTGCACATGTTCTATTCTGCCCCCAAAAAAGCATTACAGAAATGAAGTGTTTGTTTCTTTTTAAGGGGCTTTTGACTAAATTCTTTAATTTCACTGGCTGTCAAGGTAGTGTTAAGTAAAATGGGTTTGAACTGCTGTAGTTTTTGTGTACTGGACTAGATGTCAGAAACCTTTGCCATCACTGGAAATTCTGTCACTCTGGATTTACTATCTGTTTCCCACAGCTGAATTCTTAAGCAGTGTGATTTAACACCTTGGCTCTCCATCAGCCCGGCCTGGCATTTATTTGAATGCATTACACCACTGGTTTCCATAAACTATTTTACAATTGTTTCATATAAATGACTGTTTATTTCTACAAAAACCATCTGTATTTCTGCAGAGAGCGGCAGATAACTGTATGTAAAATTCAGTAATGTCACAACAGTGCAAGTTAAGAAAAAACAGATTGGACTGGGGAGGGGGAAAGAAAAAAAGAAGTCTCATGCTTGTGCATAATGTTAAAAGTTTGTTTTCACTGTTTAAATATCTTTATTTATTAACCAGTATTTGCATTTGTAATGATAAAATCTTTATTCCACTTCAGAGGTGTTGAGGGGCTTTGGGGATTTTTAACGGATAAACAGCTTTAAGATGTTCTCCTAGCAGTAGGATTTCAGATGTAAACATTCTGGCTTTACAGCTATTTCCTCTCAAAACTGTTTACATATTTTCTGTTGTTTTATTGTCACTGCCAAGCACACAATGGAATCCTTGTCCCTTCTGTTGTCTTCTAAAATAATCCTACAGCAGGAGGCCCGAGACCTCTCTGTTCCCCGTTTTTGTGCTCTCCGCAGTGTATCGATCCCTCTCCTTCTCCAGTCCTCTTTTGTTTATAGTCCCAGCCCAGTATTCATCTTCTAGCCCAGGGTCAGTGTCCAGCAGTGATGAGAAGCTGCTTTTCAGCAGTGCCTCTCCGGAGGCAGCCTGCTCCCAGGGAGGCTCTCCCAGAGGAGGCAGCGATGCTACAGCTCGCCTGCTCCCAGCCAGCACCCAAGGAGCTTCCACACTGAGCTATTTTAGTTCCTCCATATGCTGCCCATGTGCTGGCAGAGGGAAAGCTGGAATCCAGTAGTCTTACACTTAGCACGACTGATACTTTCTGACAGACTATTTGAAATGATAGAAATACATAAACCTCCTCTTTTTTATGACCTTGTAATAGCTGCAACATATTTCCAGCAAATATTTTCTATAGCAATAATAAAAAAAGTGATAACAAAAAAAAAATAAATATAAATATAGTTTAAACTCAAAAGAAATCACACTTTCAAAACCTAGGGTTGGAGCAGCGAAGCAATAAATCATGCATCCTTGTGGAAGGAGAAACTTGAAGTAGGGAAGTGCCACAGACATCAACATTAAATGTTTATCAGCTGTTCTCTTTTGACTACTTTCCTGTCTTACTTCTGTATGTGGACAGAGCCTGAAACAAAGCTTCCATTCACTTCTGCTTATTTGCTGTCTGCTGCCCTGGCTGTTAGGCAATGAGTGCCTAACCATCTTAGTTCTGATTTTTCATGTGGTACTGTAGGATTCCTGTGTTACTGTGGAGCTCTCTGGGTCCCACACGTGCCCAGCAGTGCTGAGGGTGAGGCGTGTGACATGTCCATCACCTTGCTGCGCTGCACCCACGCTGCTCATCCCCACACAGCCACGCTGGCTCTCATGTGAGTGCAGCCCAGGCAGGGACAGGAACTGTCTGTGCAGAGACGTGGAGATCCTCCAAAAGAACCACAGAAAGTTCTGTGGTTGTTTCGGGTGACACGCCAAAATATGACACCCTTCACCACCATGAATGTTCAGATGGCCTCGTAGCTGCTGGCACAGCATTTGCTGGCTCACCAGGCACAGGTCTTCATCTGCTGGGGACTCTTTTGGTGGTTCATTGGTGGGGTTTTAGGTGGTTTTTTAGATGCCTTATTTTTTTTCTTCCCACTATTCTGCTGATACTTGGCAGAGTATCTACTCTTTTCTGCAGCAGGCTTTGCATTTGGAGGCTGAAGATGTTCTGTAGATAGTTGTCTGAGAAACTATGCCAGGAGTTTGACTTTTAGAACTAAGCCTCAAACAGTAATAAACCACCATGATCAGACAGGATTCACTGAGGAATTTGGTGGAGGTGAGGTATGAAGATGCTGTACTGTTAAATATGAGGTAGAATATGTTGCCTGTATCTGCTGCTCTCCTAGGCGTGGATGGCAGCGTTAGTTGAAGGAGTTCAAGGAGAGACCAGTGTGCCGTGGCTTCCTCACCAGGCAGACTGCAAAACTGTGACATGAAATCAGAGCAAAGAGTGCAATTAATAGATGACATGCCAACAGATGCAATACAGTGAGGGGGGGTGGAAATCAGCTTTTGCAGAGCAGGTTGTGCCTCAGAAGCCAGTCTTTGAGGAAGTGGGAGCCCATCTGAATAGGGAGGATGGGTTTTATGTAGCATGCTGAGATTTCCCAAAAAGATTTGACAAAGGCTCATAAAGCAATTAAGCTGTCAGAGGATGAGAAGGAGGATCCTCACACGGATTAATAATTGATTAAAAGACAGGAAACAAAGAATAGGAATAATGGCCCTCCGTTATTAGTAACTAGGTTACTGGTGGAGTTCCAGTGGAACTGGTAGAACCTGCATTGTTCCCTTAATGTGGGGCATGGAAAAGGAGGTGAATGCTGATGTGACAAAATGTGCTGTTGATACAAAAGAGGTAAGAATAGTGCAAATAAAAGCTGTCTGTGAAGCACTGCAGAGGTATCTTACAGTGCTGAGTGACAGGACAATAAAGTGGGAGAGGGAATTTGGTGTCAATGAGTGCAAAATAGAATACTTGGTGAAAAGCAAGGTAACTTTATGCATGCAGTGATGGCCTCTAATTACCTTCTATCGGCCAGGAAAAGTATCCTCTACTTCTCTGACCATTTCAGCTCAGTGCTTAGGAGCAGTCAAAAAGACAAATTAAACATCAGAAATTAGGAAAGATGACCAAACCAGAAAGCATTACTGTGCCAGTCCATAAATCATGGTGTGCCCACATCTGAATTGTTGTATTTTATCTCCAAAAGGATAATAGGGAAGTAATAAGGTACAGCAACGGACGAGTGCTAAAACAGATCTGACATGGGAAGTGAGGAGTAGATGCTAAGGAGAGAGGGTCTTTTCCAGTTGGAAAGAGACACGACTGGGTACAAAGGAAGGCTGTGAAGTGTGTGTGGTGGAGATGGTAAATTGTGGGAGGGTTTTATCACCATTGTTCATAGGACAAGAACTGCATGCCCCCAGAGTGGTGGGTTGGCAGTGACTCATCAAAACAAAAGGAAATTCTTTCTCCCACACAGTGCAATAAATTCTGGAGGTCAATGTTATGGAAATCAGAAATTCAGAAGTGTTTTGAATAGATGCATGGATCCTGCAGGAGCAGCTAACAAAGAGCACAGCTGGAACCAGAGCTTTTGTGAGAAGTTAGTGGAGCTCTTGAGAGGGAGGTAAAGACAAGGGATAAACAGGTCATAGCAATGTCTTTTGTTGCAGAGATTAACACTGGAAAGTCCAGATTCAGTTTTAAACTATTGAGGCTGTTTTGTTTGTACTGGTCTTTTTAGTTTAGGTTTGACAATTCCACAAACATTAAACGTGGAGGTTAGTCTGTCTGTAATCTGTATTTTACCCTGTTAACCAATTTGGAGATGGAGATGGAGTTTGCTCAGGGTTTTGTTTGAAGCCTCATTCTCTTTTTAAGGGTTAGTGTTTGTTTATTGTGCAGATTCAACCCCTGACCGTGGTATTCTTCATTGCTATTGAAAGTTAATGGGGGAAAAATTGCATTCCAAACATTTGAACCTGTAGTAGCCATGGCTGAACTTAGTTGATCTCTGGTGATCGGTTCAATTTAGTTACGATTTTTAGCCATTAGGCTGGAGCTGAATGATGGTGATTTGGTTGAGGCCAAATGTCTGTAGAAAATTGGCTGTTTGATAAGAGCCCTGTTATCAGAGGGGGATACTTTCTCATTTACATTTAGATGAGTATTGATTATTTATTTACTCAGAGAAGTGAGATTCGTTCCCAATCTTATCTCTCTCGTCTCTGCTTGTCAGCAGAAAGAGAGATAGAGCTCCTGACATCAGCCCAAGATAACAGCACTTTGTAGCGAAGATAAAAGTTGGAATGGGCCTTTTTCTAGTCTTGACTGAAAGGATAAGTTTTAAAAATTAGAACTGATGGGTCATGCTTTCAGAACCCCCTTCTGAAGGCTTCGCAGCTTAAATGGCAACAGAATTGGTTTGTTGGTATGCGGATGGCCGCTCACCTTTTGTAAGAGAGCTGCTTAATTTGATTACAGTGGTGGGATTCTTCCAGGGCACCTTGGAGATCTGTGAGTGTGGGGTTGGAGCTTGTTTCCTTCTTTGCTTTTAAGTCCCGCTAATCTTTCCTCTGTTCAAAGGAGTAGCTTGAAAGAAGAAGGTACAGCAGGTGTCTGTGGGCAGAGAAACCATGGTGTGGAGGGCTAAATGGGGATTTTCAGCCAAGGGATGTGTGTTATGGAGGGCCAGCTCCACAGGTGAGGTATATGAGCTCCGCTCCAGGGATGCAGAGCATAACTGGGAGAGTTAGCAGCTCCATCTGTCTGTGGAGGCTGCCCCGTTCCTGCACAGCTGCTGCTCTGTCAGCACACCTAAACAAGCCTGGGAGTGGAATAGTGCTGTCGGTGGTAGTATTTGCAGTGTGTAGTTGGGACACTCCTGCATGCAGGATGCTTTGCCAGTAGCATGGCCCAAGAGTGGCAAAGACCTCACCATAGAATGGCTTGGGTTGGAAGGGACTTTGAAATGTCATCTAGTCCATCTCCCCTGCAGTAAGCAGGGACATCCCCAACTAGATCAGGTTGCTTGGAGCCCTGTCCAGCATGGCCTTGGTATTTCCAGAGATGGGACTGCTATCACCTCTCTTCTACAATCACAATGTAATGCCTGAGGCAAACAGACCTGGCAGAGAAGAGAGCTGGCCCCTCACTCTCCCTGGGCACCTGAGGAGCCTCTGGATCCTCAAACACATTTCTGTTGGTTTTTGAATAAAAAGAGTTTGCTTGAAGGCATAGCCACTTCTCTTACACCATTTCAGACTCACTTCAGACTACTGCCATGGTTCCCAGCTTCATCTCCAGACACATGAGCACATGTTTCTCCAACCTTACTTGCTTTCACGCAGCAGCAGTTTCTCTCCACATATTTGAAAGCCCCATCTCCAGAGGTTTTTGAGGCCAGGCTGGATGGAGCTCTCAGCAACCTCATCCAGTGTGAAGTGCCCCTGCCCATGGCAGTGGGGTTAGGACTAGATGATCCTTGAGGTCCCTCCCAGCCCTGATAATTCTGTGATTCTACATTCTGACGAAATAACAGAGCTAGAATAGGGACTTGAAGTCACTAGCTTTGTTTGGGTACTTTGCCCTGATAACTTCCATTTTGAGGTGCTGGTGGTGGAACACACTGCACAGGATTTACTCCTGCACCTTGCTCCAGTGCACAGTGCTGGGTGAGAGCCCTAGGCTGATGCTTCGGGGTGCAGGATGTGCTGGAGCTGCCATCACTGCAGCCAGAGAGCTCTGCTTGGGTTGTGGGCCAGGTCCACCCATGCCAGGATTTTAAAGGTTTATTTTACAAGCACATGGAGCTTTTGCATCAGGCTACAGAAATCCATAAAACCCAGCTTTGGCATTGGAATGTTGTTGAAATTCCCAGAATGTTATTCTGTGAGGAGAGCATTAAATTACTTAATACTTCTACTGCAGTAACATCACTTGAACTGGTGAGAGAAGTCTGGTAGTAAAAGTCCTCAATGGAATCAGCCTAAAATCTTTCATCTCTCGTGAAGCAGAAGTCATGCAAGTGTGTACAGATATTTAAGACACACTACTTAAGAGCTGATAATATCTGAAAGTCCATTTAAATTTTTTTAAATTAATTTCTTACTATTTTCTGTTTTAAAGGAGTTATTTGTGTGGAAGGTTGCCTTAGTTTCTGATCTTTAGCTCCATTTCATCACATTATTAGCAGAGGCTTAACACAGTCTTGACACAAACTGAGTAAAACAATTTACCTGATGACAGAATTCACAGATTGCTGCAAATACAAACCATCCTTTGCCACTGGTGTGGTGGTGGTGAGGGATGTGATTGCCAGGGGCTCTCCACAGGGTGGTTGGAAGCCTGTTTAGCAGCATGAGGATTATTTCTGAGATGAGTGATGATGTTCTCTTGAGTAGATCCAGCTGGTGGATTGGTACACCACTGCCAAGCTCCAGCTTTTAACCTTGTCCCCTTATTGTCGTGTGCATATGATTCTGATAATTTTAAGGCTTTGCTAGTGTTGATGTCTGTGCTTTTGCTCCATCCCACTGTCTTAGCAACACAGAGATGAGTCCATCTCTGCTGGAGAGTTCAGTGTGAGATTCAGTGATGGTCCCCTGGGATACAGTGGTAGATGCTGGTGTCAGCAGATTCTGGTCCTCGTGATTGCAGCTGAGGCTCCGTCAGCGGTAGGAGCAGAGTGTGAGGGATGTGGTAGCAGGTACCAGGAACACAGATGTTCAGATAGGAACCAGCAGCTCTGCTAGTATGGTCGGTGCTGGGTGTCATTCAGCACTCAGATGCAGTTTGGGAACCTCTGGAAGCTGCGACCAGACAAAGCGAGCAGGTTTTGCTGTCACTGATTCTGTTTTTAAACCTCCACCAGTTTGTAAATACAAATCAATTTCCCACTTTGATATTTGTTTCAATTCAGTGTATTTTGCTTCTGCCTAACAAGCCAGGCCTCTGTTTATTTAATTTATTGTAGATTTTTAATCACATTTCCAGTAGCTGGGAGAGGAGAAGCACTGATGCTGTAGACATTTGCCTTTCTGCCTGTGCTGGTCTGAGCCGTCTCTGCCGTTCCTCGCGTGCGGTTTGGTCTGCAAATGCTTCCACCAGCCACACGTGCAGTTGCTGACTGTGCTGGGCAGGGAGCAGTTGTGCTTTCCTCCTGTGGCCTGCCAACAGCCTGGCTCCACATCTGCTCCGAGAGGCACCGGGAATAAGAGGGCTCCATTTTCCAGAGGAATAATGTTCCACTTTGGGAGCAGAACGCGCCTGGGCCACGCAGCGAGCGCTTCGCAGGGCTTCTGGGAAGACAAGATGAGAAGCTGTAATTGAAATTCTGCTGTAGTAAATTTAAAATTAATTGGCTAACAAATTCCATTTCTTAGGCATGCCATCTGAGGCTAAAATACTTAATTTTTTTATATGCTTTAAATATTTCATCATATGCTATCATAAGTCAAAGTCAGGAGACGTTCAGAAATATTTTAAGTACTGCTAAAGAGGGAATAGATTTCGTTATTTCTCTTCTTTTTCTTTTTTTTTTGTGTTACATTAGGACCTGATTAAAGGTGCTCTGCATCACTGGAATTTTTTCAGGTGTCTGTTTAGTGTTGCTTTACCAAATTACAGCGAAATTGCACTGCTGAGAACTTTGTGTCCACTTCGTTTCTCAGCTGTGAGCAGGAGTGGAGGTCTGCCCTGCACTGCAGTGAGGATAGGGGTAATGGGTTTAAACTGGAAGAGGGGAGATTTGAACTAGATGTTAGGAAAGCCTTGGGCACTGTGGTAAAGGGTTGGACTTAATGATCTGTGAGGTCTCTTCCAACCTTGGTGATACTGTGATACTGTGATACTGTGAAAGGATTCTTTACAGTGAGGGTGGTGAGACACTGGCACAGGTTGCCATGGGGGGTTGTGGATGCTCCCTTCTTGGCCAGGTTGGATGAGACCTTAAGCAACCTGTTCTGGTTGGAGGTGTCCCTGCCTATGGCAGGGGGTTGGAACTGGATGATCTTTGAGGTCCCTTCCAACCTAAACCATTCTGTGATTCTATGACAGGAGCCTGTCTGCCTCCACCACCTCCCATATTTAGAGGTGGCTTTTGTTCTGCTTGGGGTTCCCTGTGGAGTGTGGCTGACTCAAGTTACCCCACTCAGCCCATTGGGTTCCCACACACCTGCTGTGGGAACAGGAGGCCTGAGAACTGACTGGAATTGTATTAGGATGTTCTTTCAAATTCCGTTTAAGGCATAGAGTTTAAGAACCTATTTAACTGAAAGTTGGATTTTTCTTTAAGCTAATTTTTGTAAGTGGGTTTTTTTATGCATATTTTCTGTAGTTGGGAAACAGAATTTTAAATAGTGTCTTTCCTTATTTGGTTTGGGAAGAAGGAAGTTGGCAGCTGAATCTTGAAGATCTACAGTTAAATGCAGTGTATATGGAAAGAATTTATTGAGCAGCACCTGTACATGCTTGTGTTTGATGCAGTTGAGTGTTAACTGTGTACAGATCTCTGGAAAATGGTAAAATTAATCTCTCTGACCCTTCCTGCTCCTTGCAGCTGATGAGCTGTGCAGTGATGCTGAACGTGGTCTGGAGTCAGGCTGGAAAGCAGGACTAGCCACTGCTGCTAGGTGAGGAAATCCTCACCCTGTGCTCCACAAGTGCAGCTTTTTGAGAAGTGCATCTTTGGCAGAGATAAAATGAGGTGTCATGGACATTGTTTTCCTGGCAAAAAGCAATCCATGAAAGAAGGGCTGCTGTCCTTCCCAGCTATCTCTCAAGGCTGCAGCAGCCTGACCTACACACCCTGGATGTTCTCAGCTTTCCACACCGGTGGAGGCCTGTGAGTGAAGGTCTGGTTGAGCCTGCACTTGGAAAGCAGGCTTTGACCCCAGAGTGGAAGAGTGATGTGCTCAGAAAGGCAGGGTGGCATTTCCCCGGGCTAGCTGTGGCTGCTGGGGCAAGGCTGGGATATGCCACGAAGCAGGACAGAGCTCTGTCCCCCAGCAGTCAGCACCCAGGGTCACAGCAGAGTCTGTAGAGAGCCACAGAGAGGGCAGAGCAAAGGGGAGCGAACACACTTTTTTCCCACCAGGAAAGGTGCCCAGGTAGTACAACATCGATATACACCGAGGTCTGAGCAGGTATTTCTTACAGCAGGCAATACCCCTGCCTCGCAGCATGGGCAGGGTACCACAGGCTTGTCTGGTGTGGGAGTGATACAGACCTGTTGGACAGACGTCAGGTAGCATCGTTAGACAGCTGAGGGTGACTGGAATCTGGACGATGTTGCTGCCTCGCACACCATCCCCCACCTTTTTACGGCAGGCCCCTTCCCTCTGGCAAAGAACTTTGAAATTCAGGGAAACTTCTACCTGCCTTACTGCTAGGCTGCAAGTTATCTCATGTTGAACGTGATAAGCCATCACTTTGTTAGAAAACAGATGATTTTACAAGTTACTTTATGTTTCAGGTCCTCAGTATCGACTGGAGAAGCAGAGTGAACCTAATGTCCCAGTAGATTTAGACTGTACCTTGGAGAGCCAGAGCACTTTGGAATTCTGCCTTGTCCGGGAGAACAGTATGTTTCCCCTTTTCACTTTTGCTCTTGTAAATTGCTTAAACTCACATAAGTTATGTATTTTGGAATACAAGCTGTGCTGTCTGGGCAAGTAAGTTTTGACGAGACTCTTTCCTGAGGCACTTCTCAGTTGTGCCAAAACAATATTCCAGAGGGAAATGATGGATTTCATACCTTCTAGTAAATAGTCTGCATCCTGTTTATCACTTCATGATTAATCTTTCTCTGTTAAACTCTGCTCAGTAAAGTTATGACCAACCCTGAAAAGCCCTGGAAATAGAAAACTTTCTTCTGTTGCAGGCATTGTTTAGTGGATGCAGTGACTGCTCTGCAGTGTATTTTGCCATGTCAATATGGCTGCTAGAGGCACTGATTGTTTCCCTAATGTAAAGAAATTAGCCATGCAGATACAACTGGAGCAGTCTGATGAGTTTTAAAGTGCTACACAAATAATCTTCTCTCCAGCTATGCTTAAATATTTTTATTCTGTAACTGTTGTAATGGTCCTAATATTATATCCTGATTTGTTTCTTTACAAGGAACTATATGAAACTTGAGAAAAAAAGCCAACATTCAATATTGATTTGTGTTTGGCCTCTGTAGCATTTCAGTCTGCCCTTCACCCTTTCTGACTGTCCTGCTCTCAGTTTGGGGATTATTTTTTAATTCCATTTTAATTCAACTGTAAAAATCTTGATTACACTGAGGAGGAAACCAGTAGCATTGATGCTCTCACCCAAAACTGTGTGTGCTGCTAACAGTCATAGTTAGAACCTGTTTGAAGTAGTGGAGAAGCTTTTTCTTTCTTTACAAAGATTAGACCTTTCAATGTGTGCCTTTTGGCTGTAGCATTTTGTATTTTATCCTAGAATGATAGCAGAGCATCCCTGAAGTAGCTCTAAATTCCAGTAGCAAGTAGTAGACTGCTCCCATTTCAGGCATAGCAGAGGTGGGACGCAACTGGCATGAGCCGTCTGGTGGTACCTTAGTGCTCAGCACTCCCAGTTTGCCTGCCACCATCCATAGAACAGGACGTGCTCCCAAAATATTCCTGATGTTCCTAGTTTGTTTCTTCGTAAAATGGTTCTAAGGAACTGTAAGGAGAGAACGTGGCAGAAGGTAGTGGGGGTGCTGTGCATGAGGAAATGGAGCAATTTTAGCCTCACTAATCAAGTTGTACTCTTCCACAAGCCAGAATTCCCTGATGTCTGCATCCTGGCTATTATTTTTGTATTGATTTTCTAATCTATGAAGATGCATACTAGTCATAGTTTCATAGTTTTGATTAAAAATAACGTTTCCTTTATCCAGGCTCTATAATTAAAAGTATATTGTATATGCTGCATTCGTCATCAGCTGTGGAGGGATCCATGCTGTGGCTTGTAGCTGTACCTACTGATGCTCCTAGCACTCGTGAGTGACTAGGTTCAGATTAACAGTAAATCTGTCTAAGTTTTCAAGTAGTTTAGCAGGAGGCATTCGGTCTGCTCTGCAACAGAAGCAAATGCTCCAGGACAGCCTCGAAGGCTTTTCTCAAAGTAGATGTCAGTTTTAGTGCTGAGGGAACACTTTTCCCTCTCTCTGAAGTCGTGCAGTGACTACTCCTTTTCCTTCCTAGGCAGAGGAGCTCAAAAGCAAGATCGTTGGCAGAACAGGACAGGGAGAGGTGTAGGATAGATCTCTGAGGCTGTCAGATCAAAAGTGCTCTTAATTCCTGAGCTGTCCTTGCCTTTCTTAAGCAAATCAGCTGATGCCAGTTTAAGAGTGTGACCTGGAACATCACTAGGTTGGCGATTTCCCTGTAATAGGGAATGCCCTGGGATGGACCTCGGAGCTGCCAGAGCTGCCAGTGCTGCTGCAGTCACCACCCTCCCCTGCTGTGATGGCATCACATTGGTAGCTGGTGGCTTTTTGTCCAGTTCATGACTCATGTATCTGTCAGCCAGCACCTGGAAAAGCGAAGGCAAAGCAGGCACTTTGACTCCGCAGAGTTCAAGAACAAGTCACCGCTTTAGTTTGTTCAAGGCTGACAGTAATCCAGGCACAGTAATAAATGCTTGCGTGAATTCTGCCTCTCTGCTGCTGTGCTGTTGCTGAGAGTTTCCTGAACGCGTACCAAACTTGAATAAGGGCTGGAGGAAAAATCTGCTTACAGCTTCTCCGCTAAAACGTGGGTGAATTTAAAGTGATCTTGCACTGGCTCTGCTGGGGGATATATGTGAAACACCCACACAGTTAACTCTCCACATGCATAGGTGTTCAAGGGCAATACAGTATATAAGATCAGCTGTAATTCATGTGCTGTACAAAGCCTAGTTCACCAATCCACAACAAGAAATTGGATTTCGTGGTGCTTAAGGAGCTCTCTTTTGGTGTGGCACTAGAATAGAGATATTGACAGTTTTACACTATTAATAAAATAATAGCTTGAAAAGCCTAACATCAAAATGAAATACTCATTTTGTGCATTCTGTTTTCATTTGAAGTACTTTTAGTGTAGATATGCCAGGCAGGAAAAAAAAAAATCTCTGTTATAACAGCTATTATTTGTAAATGTGCTCTTCATAGTCTCATATTCATTTATAAATATATGTATGTATGATGCCAGACATCTGCTAGTAAAATAGCTGCCAGTTTCCTTTGGGCAAATAGAAAGTTTATATTTCAGGGTATTAAATGAAAGATAAAAATTTCCATTATTAAGAAATATGTCCAGAGAAATCCCCTGTCCATCCAACATTTACTCACAGCATTCAAACTGATAAACTGTTTCCAGTATGCAGGACTTTCTAACTCACACCAAGATTTATCTTTAAACTAAAAGCCTGCACTTTGTAATGCAAAATGCTTTTATGTCTAGTAGTGAACTGTTCATGGCTAATTTAGTTTTATTCTTACCATCTTACTTCTGGAAAGTTCCTCTTTCTCATTTTATCATTAGATAGTAATTAGTATTCAAGGGAAATTGGTCTTAATATATTAAAATTGGTTTAGTGCCTTTAGACCTGTACCAAAGCCAACATCTTATTGGAAAATGTAATTGGGGACTCTGTGTATGTAATTAATTGTATTACAATTAAGAACTTTCATTAAGCAATATACTAGTACATTAAAGTAATAAGGCACATTTTTGCAATGCAGTTAACTTTATATTTTGTTGTTTTATCGACCAAATACAGGTTCCTGTGTTCTCCAGTGAGCTACTCACAGCATTTCAGTGTTCTGGTATCACTGATGTGTCATTTTTGTCTGCTCTCCGCTGCTTACAGGAGTCCGTTTGGATAAGGCTCCTTGTTTTAGCTTCTGACTTCTTTCCAGACTCGTGCTTGTGGTGCCTGTTGTTTCATTACTGTTTGTCTCATGTGAAAATCAGGATTTTGAGTGAGGAGATTGGACTGAGTTACAAGTCTCATTTCACAGTGCTTACCTACTTGAACAAAAATACTGTCTCTACACTCAACCTAGTTTGAAACAAATCAACAAAACCAAGCCAAAAAAACCCTAGCAACAGAGCAAAGATCTTCAACTGTTGTTTCCAGGCTGGGAAACATGTCTGTTTTCTGACTGCCCATCAAATGTAGAGGCTGCAAACTGGTGCCACGATTGTGACTGCTAAAAGCACTCACTGTAGTGCTTCACTACCATTTTTGCTTTCTCTTCAGCTCCTGTGGGCAGAAAACACCACTCTGGGCTTTTGTTTGTTTGTTTGTGGTTTGATTTTCATGTCGTTGTTGTTGGGTTGTGGTTTGGTTTGGTTTTGTTGTTTGTTTTAAAGTAGGAGGCTGCGGTTTAGTGTTTCACTTGGTTTTGCTGCACAAGCAGCGTGAGCAGAGATGGAGAGCAGTCTGACTAAGTCCTTCCTGTCATGAGGATGGAGAGTCAGGTGGATGCAGAGCTGCCTGGAGTGGGATCTCTTTCTGTCTAGCACTGTGTGTTCCCACATGGTGACTTCAGCTTTAGGGATTTTGGAACATCTGTGAGAATGTGGTCAGCCATGCAGTGTCTGTGGGTCTGTCCAGGAGATGGAGCCTGCAAATACAGACTGCCTGTGCTCTCCACTGAACTGAACCCAATCTCGTTGGCACCTGCATTGCACCTAAGGTTCAGCAGCATGGGGCAGCCTGCCTGGCATATGCACAACCCCAGGCACAGCAGGGCTATGTAGTGCCAGGGTGCCTCTTGTTGATGCTCTGTACAAATGATTGTAGCAGATAGAGCTTGTAAAAGGTGGTTGGAGGTTGCCCTCAAGTTATCCCAGTAGTGCCTAGTGTAGTGCCAAAGCCATGTCTGCCAGTGCAGGGCAGGCTGACTGGCTGTGCAGGCAGCAGCAGTGGCTGCTCTGCCCCACGGGCAGCTCCTGTGCTGCCAGCCTGAGCCCTGTATCCTTGTGAGCACCAATCATGTTCTGCCCCTGCACCACTGCTCCAAGGTAGGGTGGGAGGGCTGGCACTAGACATGGCATCTAGGAAGCTGGAAAACCAGGAGAAACCCTGTTTAGCTGTGCCATGTGTTAGTTGATCCTTACATTGGGGTGGCAGGGCAGAAGCATGGGCTCGTCTCAGCTGTTTCCCTGCTCCATTCATGGATTTTTGTACCCTACTTCTCCAATAATTCAGTCCCTTCCTGGGCTGAGGGAAATGCCACCCCCATAGCTGTGCTTTGTGCTTTGTGTGGCTTCTAATTCTGTGCCCTCTTTATCCCACACCTGACTCCAGCTGTTTTCACATTTTCTTTCACAGAGTAGATGTTAATTAGGAAGACTCTGAGGTAAAACGTAGAGGTCATTGCAAACTGAGTCTCCATGCCATTATGTGGAGGAGTTTGTTTCTGGAACAGGAATCTGTTCCTCCCAGGACGGAGGTCTCTGTGCCAGCAGAGCCATATTGCTGGGTTGGCTCTTGGGCTAAATAATAGACCTGGAGCATCCACTTTACTTGATTGTCTTCCCAAGCAGAAGCTTTTACATTCAAAAGCCACACTGTGATCTCCATTACAAACACCCTGACAGGCCTGTAAATATTTGACAGGTTTATTCACAGCTGCTTGCATGTGGAAAATATTTTTCTGCCTTTCCCCCCAATCAGCTGGTGGAGATGGCTCTTCCCTCGGCTGCTGCACGCCGGCAGTCTCGCAGACATCCTCGCAGAGCTGCGGGGTGAGAGCAATATGCCAAGTTCTGCAGTCAGGTTTTTCCCTGCAGGGCATTTCTCTCTGTTGTTACTGATATTACTGCTATTATCCGATGCACCCTCAGGGGTCCGCGTGTCTTGCCATCTTTAGACAGATGATCTGTTTTGATGGTGGAGTTCCTGGCTGCTCTCCCAAGAGCAGCAACTGTAGAAATTCTGTAAACCTGAATCCATTCACAAAGCTTCATAAAACAAAGTCGGCAGAGGTTATGAGTACGCAGAGGATCTGAAAGGCTTCCAGAGCAGAATCCCACTGTTTGGCTGCTCTGGCTGCAGCAGTTCATGCTCCGCGGCTCAGGCAATGACAAGGTGCTCATGATTTTAGTTACAGTGACATATTTTTCCCCTGGATGTGATCTGGCAGGTTGCAGGTTTTCATTCTAATACTTTTAATTTGGGTGTGTGAAACCTGAGCAGGCCTGGCTTTGCAAGAGCTGTGTAAAGTTGGTATGTAGCATCCCCACTTTGCCAGCAGCTCTGTAAATGGGGAGGTTGGGGCAGTTGGAGGCCAGGTGGGGAGGCTGGAAACACAACAGGAGCCAAACCTGCAGCCTGTTGGGTGAGTCTGGATCTTGTGAAGTGAACGTTTTGCAGGGGTGCAGGGACAAGGTTCAGTGTTGCCTTTCTTCGTGTAGTTTCTGGATTTGTTAGTGCTGCTAATTCGATTTGTTTGTTGCTGCTGGCCCTTCCTGAGGTGTAACACAGTGCACACCCCTCTCTGGGGTGCTGCCTGCTGCACAGAGGTGAGAATCTCGTCACCATCACTAAAACACAGCCACACACTGGGAGGAGGCAGCTCACAACACAGCCTACGCCCCCGTGTCAGAAATGCCTCACGGGGATGTTTTTTGAAGCCTAGAGCAGAATTTCATTAGGGGCAGCACTAGTGACCTCCCTACGAGGTCAGGGTTCCTCTCTCTACTGCTAGCACCACCACTCGTGACTGCTCTGCACTGCCTGGGTTCACACCACGGAGCTACCCCTGGAGTCATTCCCTGCCCCAACAGTCATGTTCCTTGGGATCATTCCTTGACCTGCAGGCTGGAGCCCCTCACTCCCCAAAGCAGCCATGTGGCCCCACCATGCCATGGTGTGTGGCACTGTGGCATGATGTTGTCACTCTGTGCTATTAGCACAGGACTGAACAGGCTCTCCACTGGTTTCCAGTGGTGGAAGTGGGTCCCAGCTGGTTCTCAATAGCAGGGTGGTGCCACTGTCATCCTCCTGCTTGCCTCTCAGGCTCCGCCATGCCACAGCATTTCAAGATGCTTTTAAGTGCACCAAAAAGTTTGACGTATCTGGGTGTATCTTTGAAGTACTGCAGCGTGAGGGTTTGACATGATACATTATGATAATCCATAGTATAGAGACATTAACACAGGGGTCTTTGACAAAATACATTGTAATGTCTCTGAAGGAGCCATTACAATTTATCTTGTCATTCTGGAGCATAGAGTGGTTGCAACGTTGAGATGGCTCTGCATAAATTCACATCTAGACTCTTTCATTTGATTTTTTTTTTTTTTAATTCTTTCAAGTTGAATGGCACAGCCCAATTTGTGCATTAACCCTTTGCTGCCCTTCCCCAGAGAATAATGCCTGGTGGGGTGTTGGAAGGCTGTGGTCCAGGCAGTGAGGAGTGGGCAGGGTGGGAAGCTGGTGTGGGTAACGCCTGTGAAATGTGGATCTCCTGCTTTATGCTCTCAACATGTATTTGGGCTCATTTAGCAGCAAATGCTGACCTTACTTTGATGCAGACATGAAAAGTATTTATTGTAAGGCATTTGTTACTAAATTAACAGATGGAAAAGGGAACACTGTCAGACAGCAAGTAAAGCACTCTGTGCTCAAGTGGGGTTTTGCTTCCCTCTCACCTACACTTGCTTATGGCCACCACCCCAACACTTCCTCATGCTGAAGCAAGTGGAGTGTAAATCTGCAGCTCTAAAGTGTCCTGTTGGAAGTGAGACTGCTTCTGCCTCAGCAGTACGTGTCCAAGACAAGTGCCAGGGCTTTCCTCTCCAGGAGCCAGGGCTTTTCCTGGCAAACCACCCCCTGTCATCGGGCCCCAAATATGGAAACTCACTGCAGCTTCCCTGTGAGCTGACAGCCCCGAATGGGATAGGAGTGAACATCACCAGAGGGAAAGGTCAGCGCAGGAACCACAGGTGCTGAGGCTGATCCCACTGTGTGCAAACCTGCAATGAAATTCCTACAAAAGAGTCTGACAGGTTCTTGGGCTGCTTTGCTGGATCTTTCAAACCTGTGCTAGAATTCCATCATCTCATCTTCCCATTATTAAAATTTCAGGAAAATATAAAGTTTTCATTCATCTCCTGCAGCAAATTTAGCACTCTGAACTGGCAGCTTTTAGGACTACATTAGCTGGGGCATTAAACAAAACGTGGCATTCTTCAGTATCTTCTGTAAGAAGCTAAATCAGTTTTCAAACATATTTATACCACTTTATCTAACAGCATCTGAATGATCATTTAGAGTTGAGATGCTTTATTAGCAGCTGGCACAGAAATTAGTCTGCACAGAATTATATATGGCGTTATAGTAATGTTTAAATTGGTGTTAATCCAACATCATAAAATGTAAAATAAAATCTTTAAAGTGCCTTATATTTTTTCAGTAATTGGCATTTTGGCTTAATGAGATGTTACCTTTTATAAAGCCTGTACCTGCAGCGGTAATGAGAATACTAATCAGTAAATAAAGTGCAGCTCTGTTACCTCACTCTGATGAAGATCGGAGTGCCCAAAGTCTTGCCAGTGCTGCGGCAAGGTGCCAAGGTCACAGCCCACTTCAGGGGTGCTGAAACATGGGAGAACTGTGCTAGTGCACCTGAAAATGCTGTTCTGGACAGGAGCACTACCCCTTTGCCAGGTTGTCTTTTGAGGTGACAGACTGTGGGTGTCCTGACTTGCATCCCAGCAGGTCAGCCCAGGGATGTCTGCAGCCCAGGTGCGTCTCATGTGACATAAGAACCTGCTGCTGCCATGCTGCAGTGTTCTCTATGGGATGTAAATGTGTGTTGGAATGTCCTTAATAAATTAGTGATTTTGTCTTTGGATGGAGGGTGAGAATTCCCTCCTCCCAGAGACATGGACTTGACCATTCTGTTCCTAAAAAGCCCTCTGCAGATGTCCCAGCTGTACTTAGGCCCTAGCTGAATCGAGTGCCGTAGTTTAAACCTCTCATTCATTATTGTTGGCTTGTTTTGCAGGTTCAAGAGGAGAAGAGGTCTCGGAGGAAGACCCTCAGATCGATATAGCTACCGTTCAGGACATGCTCAGTAGCCACCATTACAAGTCCTTCAAAGTCAGCATGATCCATAGGCTTCGATTCACCACTGATGTTCAGTTAGGTAAATCAATCCCTGCTATAACGCTCAGGAAAATGGAATGGTTCAAACCTTTGGCCATCTCTAATAGCTGGCTGTCCACCTCAGACCTTTCTTAAGCAGTTGTTGTAATGGTAGCTCACTTTATTGTGGAACACAGTCACTTGAAAGGATTGCTGGCATCCAAGCAATTTAAAGAAAAAAAATTGCTTTCAGTTGAAAATACTTCAGCATTTTTATTATCTGCAATCAGTGAGCACATTTCTTCTGAAAAAAGACCATTACTTAATGACCTCATCTCTGTTTTTTTAATCTAGGCTTCCTAATGGAAAGCTTCTTGCTAACTGTTTTCTTGGTTTTTAAATGAGGCTATGCAAAATTAGGAGTGCTTAGGTTTTTCCTTTTCTGAGAGTGAAAGATTTTTAACCACCAAGTGGCAATTTGAAGTGGAACAAAATAAAACTAGCATTCCCTAAAGGTTTTACAACGTCCTTATTAGCTTTCTGAATGCTTTGGAAAATCCAAAGGCCAAGAGATGACAGAATTTTGAATTATAAAAGCCCCATTACTGTTTTAAAATGATTGAATGGCTTTTTATCTTTGCGTTTGAATTGTGAAAATTTGATTAATGATGCATTGGTAGATGACCTGTGACATTCCTGCAAATACCTTCCACAAAGATGTGATCCAGCAGTAAAATACTAAGTGCTGAAATGTTTACAAAATACATTTACACTGTAGAATTCAGTAGAGTTGTTACATTTAAACTGTGCAAGTTCCTCTCTTACTGTCGCTACAGCCTCTTCACTCTTCATCCTTAAGCACATATGAAAGTATAAGTCTCACATCTTCACCGAAGAGGCTTGCTTAGTGTATTTTGACCTGTCTTGTTAAGGAAGGATTTATTTGCTGGTGCTGAAGCAGGGCAGCACTGGGCAGTTTTCTGCTTTTGAGCAAACTATCTGGGTGTGATAGTTTGCTTCCAGTGAAGTTTGACTCACTGTATCTGGAAAGTGTCAGAAATGAGAGCTTGAAAAGGTCATGACAGATCACTAAAGATAAATGGTTAAGAGAGAATAGCTGTTAAATGAAACAAATGACTTAACTTGTGCAGCAGTGAAGGAGCTGACCCTGTCCAGCAAGTGTAAGGACCATAAAATTTCCCTTTTATAATAATCTGTGATATTGTGTGGGTTTGCTGGCACTACACTGACAGTGTGAGGTTTGTCATCTAATTACTTTTTTTAAATCAAAGAAAAGCCCAGGGGGGCATTCAAAGCTTGGGCAAACATAAAGCATCAAGACCTGTGAATAAAATCAAAATAAGCCTCTGCTGCTGGGGCTTCACCTGATTTCTTTTGTTTAAGGTAATAGAAGAGCAATGTTGGTAAAATAAGCATTGAGGAGCTGCTTGGTTTGGGGCTGTTGACTGTTAAGGTATTCATCTTCTGTGAGGGACAGATTGCTGCATGCAATCTGAAATGTGAAAAAAATACTTAAATCTTAATTTTTGTACAAAGCTGTCCTCTAACAGTGGCTTGGCAACTGCTCTGTGCCAGTTTCTTAGTGGTCAGTTGGCAAGACTGTGGCATTTTTTTGTCATCAGTTCGATGTAGCAGCCAGAGCAATGTTTTTCTAGGGGACACTGGTTATCCAAAATCCATTCCATTGCTCCTTATTGACACAGTGGTGTAGCCATGTGGGAAACACTGGGCTGGCTGCAATGCCCTACAGTGGTTGTGCTCAAGAGACCTTTGGTTTTGGGAGTGAGTCCCAGTTTCCCCTGCTTCATGCAGAAGGGTTTAAAAGAACCCAGAAGTGGGGAAGAAACCACTCATCATAGCTCCTCTCCAGCTTGCTCTAGCACTGTACAGCACACACACACCACTGAATGTGGGTAGGTTCTGTGCTGGGTTTTGTTTTAGCTGCACACAACACGTAGCAATAGCAGGAGCTGGTTTGTGAACTGCTCTTTGCATGCTGTCACTTTGGGAAATGTTATAGCTGTTTTGAGACCTAATCACTGAATCATTGAATCAGGGATCAGTGCTGGGCTCAGTCCTGTTTAATGTCTTCATTGGTGATCTGGATGAGGGGATTGAGTCCAGCATCAGTAAGTTTGCAGATGACACCAAGTTGGGAGCATGTGTCAATCTGTTAGAGGGCAGCAGGGCTCTGTAGAGGGACCTGAACAGACTGAATAGAAGGGCACAGTCCAACGCCAGGAGTTTTAACAAGGCCAGTTGCCAGGCTCTGCACTTCAGCCACAATAACCCCATGCAGTGCTACAGGCTGGGGACAGAGTGGGTGGGAAGCAGCCAGGCAGAGAGGGTCCTGGGGGTACTGGTCGACAGGCAACTGAACATGAGCCAGCAGTGTGCCCAGGTGGACAAGAAGGCTAGTGGAATCCTGGCCTGTATCAGGAGTAGTGTGGCCAGCAGGACCAGGGAGGTCATTTTGCCCCTGTACTCAGCACTGGTCAGGCCACACCTTGAGTCCTGTGTCCAGCTCTGGGCCCCTCAATTTAAGAAAGATGTTGAGGTGCTTGAACGTGTTCAGAAAAGGGCAGTAAGGGTGGTGAGAGGGCTGGAGCACAGCCCTGTGAGGAGAGGCTGAGGGAGCTGGGGGTGTACAGCCTGGGGAAGAGGAGGCTCAGGGCAGAGCTCATTACTGTCTGCAGCTACCTGAAAGGAGGTTGTAGCCAGGCAGGGGCTGGTCTCTTCTGCCAGGCACCCAGTGACAGAACAAAAGGACACAGCCTCAAGCTCTGCCAGGGCAGGTTCAAGCTGGATGTTAGGAAGAAATTATTCACAGAAAGAGTGATTGGCATTGGAATAGGCTGCCCAGGGAGGTGGTGAAGTTACCATCCCTGGAGGTGTTTAAGAAGGAGGCTGGATGAGGCACTTAGTGCCATGGTTTAGTTAATTAGAAAGGTTAGGTGATAGGTTGGACTCAGTGATCCTAGAGGTCTTTTCCAACCTGTTTGCTTCTGTGATTCTGTGAATTGGAGGCAAAGATTACCCAAAACACTGGAGTCAACTCAGTCATCTGCTTTGTGTCTGGTTCTTCTTCAGCAAAAAATGATAGCTGAGTGACCATGGGAGGAGCAACCACCTTTTGGCTGGTGGTGTTCTTACAGTGGAAAGCTTTAGCCGTAGCAGGTTAAGGTCTGGGAGGTTGTGTTGTAGCTGATATCACAGTGTCACGCACACAAGCCTCAACAGTTTTACACAGGTTCTGTCATGTTGCAAAGGAATGAGAGACATTTGCTTGTGTATCACATTAGCAAAACTAGAAGCAGCATATTGTCCTGGAAACAGCCTGCTGGCAAGCGCTTCAGAAAAGGGGGGGCAGCTGCAGACCTCAACAAAGGAAGCATGAACAGAAGAGTGTTGCTGGACTGACACATCGATTCTATTTCTTCTGATAAAATGAATGGATTAAAAAAATAGAAGAAGCAGCTTTTTTTTTGAAGCTTTTCTTTTTTTTGCTTGGTTTTTGAGAGTGACTAATTTGTGCTGCAGAAGCCACATACATAACAGTTTTGATTTTAGGTTTCAACACATACAGACTGTGAGAACAATAACACAAAAAAGACAACATTCTTTGTCAGTGTGCTCTCTGGATGTGTGTAAGCTTAAACCAGTGATGTCGAGATACAGAAATAATGGATGAAGTGTACAGCAACAATTTGCAGATAAAAATAATAGAAGTTAAAATGTATTTTACATGATAAAAAAAAGATGAAAGAGGAGGAAGTCTGTTACATCTGAGATGGTTACAAAATCCATGCTTGGTGAAGTAGCCTCTGCTGAAAAGATTGATGCAATGGGGAGTGACCTTGGCTTGGAGCAGGAGCTGGTGATGTATGTATGAGCATCTCTCTGCTAAATGGACCCAGATTTGTAGCACTAATATACATGGAAGCCCAGAACCAAACTCAGGATGGCAATAAATCAACAGCCACTTTGGGTGTCATTTCTGGTTTATATTCCACTATTGTTCTATCACTTTAATTCATGTCACTATCATCTGTTCATCTGGAACAGTTTTATATAATTTTCCAGTGGAGTTACCTGACAAATCCTATCAAATTAACAAGGTGCATTAACAATATTGACTGACTGTGAATTTGGAAGTTGCAGGACCATACAGTAAAAAAAAAATTTAGAGTATTTGCAGGGGTGATGCTTTTAGCAGAAGGGATAAGGAACCACCCTCACACACAAAGAATTTGCACCTTGATATTTTTAGAGCTTTCTTTGACTTTTTTTCCAGTGAGAAAATAAGAACTTGTGCCATCAACTTTGCATATTTCCCTTAAACCACAGAAAATTCCATTTTGAATAATTAAGCATCACAGTGAAATAACAACACTCCTTTTAAATAATCTGCCCAAAATTAAATTACAAACAAAATGGGCTCCAGATACAGCATCAGCCTGCTCAAATTAGCTAGTTCTAGCAGTCCTTGTGTTAATTGGACTCTTGATACGATGCTTAATTGAAATGTGATCTCTCTGATGTGATGTATGTTTAATGACAAAGCACATTCCTGGACTGATGGGGGCGGGGAGGGGAGCTGGTGGTATTAGTGTAACTCACTGTCACACCCAGAGCTGAGATTAAGGCAACCTTAGATGAGTGGACAGGGCTCCTTGCTTGTCCACATGCTTCAGTTTAAGAGCTGCATAAAATAACAAACAAACATAGTTTGGAAGTTATGCAGCTATTAGCAGACTTCAAGAAATATTAAGTGAATTTTGGAGGGCTTGGGCTAGTCTTTATGTGTGTGGCATCTGAGTTCTAATTTGTCACATCCCTTCAAAGTTTTATCATCAGGTCCTTTAAGCTTTTCTTGTGCTTCAGATGAGCCAAGTGTAGTCTGTTTGAAAGCAGAGTAACCAAGTGTAGTCTGTTTGAGAGCATCGTAGCTAAAGCCCTCAGGAGAGAAAAGATTCTCTGCTGGGTTTGCAGAGATGCAAGAGTTAAATGATGGCTAAATGCTTCTTTTCCTGTGTTGCTTCCTTTTGTCGCTTTCTTGTGAGCTTCATCTATAACTCATGATGGGAGAAATGTAATTAATTTTAAGGCTGCACACATTGTGATGTAAAAAGCACACTGGGAAGTTTGTTCAGTCCTGTCAACAGCTACTGAACAATGAGCTTCTGTTCCTCAGCACAGCGTAGCAGCACTTCTGCTTCACAATACAGCAATAAAGACCACTATAAATTACAGTGAGGGTCCTGGGCAGGTCCCAGCTCACTGGTGGCCCTCAACCTACCCCAGCAGTGTCCTGCTGGAAAGGCCATTCTTGCACAAATTGAGGAGTAACTTGTGAAGTGATGACAGAGGAACTTTCTGCTCTGGCTCCCAAAGGTCTGCTGTGAGATCTGTGTGTGGCATCACTGCATCCAGGTCAGCCAACACAGAGGCAGCAAAGTGCTGACCATCTGGGGAAGCCCATGTTGGGAAGCAGGACATGGTGCCCGTGCCACGAGCTACACAAATCCTCAGCTTGCATCAAAGCAGCCTCGTTAGAGCTGGCTTTGAAATGCCAGCAGTGTGAAAACATGCACGGTGTAGGACTGTGTGCCTTTGTTCATGAGTATCTGGGTAACACAAAGAGCAATTCTGTGGTGGGTGCTGTCCTCTCCTGTAGAGGCCGTGGTGTGTGTGCTGTGCAGGAGCTAGAGCAGCACAGTCTGTGATAGTGTCTGTTACATGCAACAGTAGTGACTGGAAAACCAGCAGTATCTTTTTATATATCTTGCAGGTCATGTAGCTCCTGCTTCCACAGGAGCTCTGTATGTGCTGAGAAGAATTTTTTCTCTGCTCTTTCTTTCCTGTTGGTATGCTTATGCAGGAGAATGAAATGCAGATTCTCAATGTGGTTTGATAACCACTTGCTTTTGGTTTCAACAGCTCCTGTGCTTTCAGAAAGCCCAAAAGGGCAATATACTTTCATCCCATTTAAGATTTATAAAGTGTGTCAAACGGCTGATATGAAATCACTTAAACAGATCACTGTTGTGGCTCTCTATTCTTTCTCATCTCAGGTATTTCTGGAGACAAGGTAGAGATAGACCCTGTTACTAATCAGAAGGCCAGCACTAAGTTTTGGATTAAGCAGAAACCCATTTCAATCGATTCTGAACTCCTCTGTGCCTGTGACCTTGCGGAAGAAAAAAGCCCAAGTGAGTAGTCCTTTTTATTTATGTTCTCTCGTCTCTCCCTCCCTGTATGTGCTGGATGTCCAAAGAATTATTGCTGCCACGTCCTTTTCTTTCCATAGGTGTGTTTTATTTGTTATAGGATGGTTTTAATCTGAGTCTATTCTGTTATAGAGAACACAACATAAACAGATACACATTTCATATGTGTCCTTTTAATGCTGCTCACAGCTAATGGCATCATTAAAGAGTGTTTCTTGCCCACTGTCAATAGCTGCTAACAGTGTGGTACCAAGGGAGTGTTGGCTTTGTCTAGCTGCTCTCTGGCCCCACAGCACAGGAGTCAAATATGTGTGTCAACATAAATGTGATTTTTTTAACTTCTTAACATCCAGAGTGGTTTTAAACAATTTCTTATGTGTATTTGGGGATCTCAGACATACAATAAGTATCAGCACAGTCTGAATTTGCTTCAGCCATGGCCACAGGGTCACCAGGTTCACAATGGGGTGCTCTGAGGGTTCAATTTGAGGAGAGCAGTGACCAATGCAGAGGGTTGGACATCCCTGTTCAGCCAGTCATCAGCAAGAGATCAAAGTTTGGCACGTTCAAAGTGCAGCACCAAAAGCCAAGTGCTTTTACTTGTTGTAGCAGTGGAGTACTGAGAGTCTGTATCTGTAAAATGCGTTCTAAAAAGCACAAGATAGGTCCTGGGGGAGCTGGGCAATGTCTCCCGATGGTGCCAAAATGTAACTGTCTACTATCAAAAGTAACTGCAGTTCAAAAGCTCAGATGGGTTTTATTACACTTGTGCTTTTGCAGGGTAGGGATGCAAGTATTAAGTACTTATCAGCAAGGTGACAGAGAGGGAGAATTATGTGATACATATTTACAGAGGTAATGATCTGTTGAATTCTCCTGGAAGAGTAAATTTATGGCTGCCACAGATTTTATCAGCAATTATTGAACTATATCCTTCTCCCCTTCATTACCTCTTCCTACTTCCATGTTCTCAGCCCAGTCATTGTATTTCTTTTCTGTCTCCAACATGTTTTCATGGTCTTTTGGAAGGCACAGTCCCAAGGAAAGACTTCCCTGATGGGGCAGTCAAAAAGGTGCAATGGTTGTGTTCAGAGTTCAGGGTGCAGTTTTGCACTTGTAAATAAGTTAACACCTCTGGGTTTGCAGCCACATTTCATTGCAAATTCAAACACTCAAGTAAAATCGTGCTCACAAATTGGATCTGAGCTTGAAAAGCCAGCTTTTGGGAACCCAAGGTTTCCATCTCACAATCCTGTCAACGTGATGATCTGAGACCTTCGTGCTGTTCCTGATTCCTCCAGCTGGGGCTGTTTGGCCCCAGAGGTGTCACCTGCTGCAGGGGGAAATCATACCTGTGCCCAAATCCTGCAAACCCAGGAGGAAATAAGGGATAGAATTTCAACCTCCCAGTAGAGTCCACCTTCACATGGAGACCCTTGAATGAAAAATTATGGTCACTTTGGAGAGGGTGATGACAGATTATGATAAAGGCAACCTTTGTGACACTGAGATACTTTTATTTACTCATTTTCATGTGGCCATCATAAACTTCTCTTATTAAATAAGTGCTCAGCTTAGTTCTAAAAGGAGAAAATAATTCCCTCCTGAATTTGTTGAACTCTTCCCTATTCACTAAAGATCCTCTAAAACTCATCATTTCAGGCCAGTAGAAGAGACTTTTAGTGTGACATCTCAGAATGATACATTTAGGGCAACTCTTAACAGCAGATCAGTATCTCTTGAATTTTAAGTGGAAAAAAGTTATTTTAGTAGCATAAAGGAATGAAACTCACTGTATTTCACAAGTTTTGTCTGTGATTTTTATCAGCCTGGTGATGTATGTTTGTAGCTGAGTTTACATCAAAAATTATTCCCAGATCTTCCTTGAATGAATTATTGCAAAGAAAGAGAGGCCGAGGAAAGATAAGGTCTTTGAGTTCTGCAATATATTTTGTTTTCATGTTTTTATCTCTTGTAACACAAACATGCTCCATCTCATCTTTCAGGAGTGTTCTGCACATGTAACAGTGCTTGTACAGTTACACTGGAAGCAGCGTTGTGTGCTGCTGAGCTGCTTTCCCTCAGCCAAAGCACTTGGGGTTGTGATGAAGTCAAGTCCTGCTTTGCTACACTGACTTCATGTAATTCTGGAGAGAGGTGAAAGGTTTGCACCCAGCATCCAGGTCTGACCTTACGTTTTAGTCAGGGGCATTGGCAGTGGAGTTGAGTCCCTGTGATCAGTGTAGCTCAAGGTTTCTGCAACAATTGTTCCCCTGAAGCTGGTGATTAACACAGTTTGTGTTCAGCTGGCTCTTACTTTCTGCAGATTGAGGAGATTCCAGAGCTTTTATTGGGACCTTTCTGCAGAACTGTGAAAACAGAAATGGTTTATCAATAAAGCAGAACCTCATACTTACTTTCTGTTAGTTTTCTCTGAAAAGACAGATTCATGCAGCAAAGCTTTAGTGGCACATGTGTGAGGGTTAAAGGACCCAACAACCCTAGAGCTGATGTGTTGTGAGTAGTACTTACAGATGGACTCAGAGTCATTCTGGATGAGGCTGAAGCTTTCCTCTGTTGTGAGTTCACAGAACTTAGAGCTGCATTCAAGGAAAACAGAAAATGAAAATTGAAAGCTTTGTCCTCTAATTTGCCATTAGTCTGGGTACTGTGGGTAGGAATGGCTGATGATTTTTGTTTGCCCTTGCAGTGAGCCTGGGTCAGCATTTGAATTTTTATTTGTAAATTAAATCAGACTCCCTGAATTTAGACGGAGGGAAGAGGTAATGGCCCTGCTGGCTCGATCAAATGCCATTAGAACCTGAAAACACTGTGGATAAGCTGCTTGTTTAAATCAGGTTCAGTCTGATTATCACGAGAGATTCTGAATGTTTTGAGTCTTGAAAGGAAGCATCCTATCATTGAGAAATAAGATTTAAGCCTTAATAAAGTAGTTGTCATTTTTATAGCTGAAAAGAGCTTTGTATCTCAATTAAGTGTACATAATATAAAGTCTTAAGGAAGCAACATAATACATTTAATACAATTATATCCCTTTGCAATAGTGTAATTTAAAGGAAATCTGATTCTGTTAATGTCTCTGACATTACTTGGACAAGGGAGAAACTTCAGTGTCACTGATCACTGCCTTTATACAGAGTGCCCTGTGGACCCAGCACAGGGATGGATGTGTCACGACTGTCCCTTCCGAGGGCTGCCTCAGCATCTGCACTGCACGGCCAGTACTGGTTCACGGAGCAGAAGCAGACCTCGGGGCAAGGCCCTTCAGTGGCACTGAGGCTAATCAGCTGGGCAGAGCTACAGCTTTGCAAATACATGCATGTGCAGTTTGCCGTACCTGCTCGAATGGGATGCATTTGATCATTTGCTTGAAACACTGAAGAAATGTTCTCTGTGATGCTCTTTCTGCTTTTTGTTGTTTTAATAAAGCAGATACACCTCAGCTGCTAGGTGAAAATATCCTTAATATTAAGGCAGTCCAAACAGAGGTGTTCTGTAGGTCATGGAGTACATTGGTAACTTCAGTTTGTAATTTAATTGCCTGCTTTGCACCCTGCAGCTTAAGATTTCCTTTAAATTCTTATTCCATTGTTGCACTGGGGCTTAACAGAGTGTTAACCTGGTAATAGGCACAGGGCCTCCCCATTATATGTCTCGCTATCGAGCGGTTCTGCATGACTAGTTAAAAAAGATGGCAAGAAGATTAATGAAAGCCGCCTAGTCCAGAAGGGGGGTAGGTACCTCTGCAAGACTTCTAGCGAGGAGATATTAGAGCTGAACCAGAGCTTGGCTTTTTCTTTATCCTGTGACCTTTGAACCTGCCTTACTGTCGAGAGCTGCCAGCGGAGCCGACGTTTTGATTGATGTTGCTACACGAGTCAGTCTTTCCCATTGAATTCCACATCTGCACGAAAATAGCTTTTCTAGCAGTATTCACAGTGGCTGTAAGTGATAGCCAAAGTGATGCCTGAAATGCTTTCATGTAGTTTTCATTTAAAGCTAAAGGTATTTGATGTTTTAATTCAGTATCCAGTTCCTCCAGGTGAGGCACGTTGGGTAATACTAATTTAATGAACTCATTATTGGGTTATGAAAGGACTAAAAACATATAGAAGGCATCAGGAAGGCACAGATAGGAAGCTTTGTGAAGACATGGATGGAAAGCACTGGGAAGGCATGTACATAAAGCACTGGGAAGGTGTGGATAGAAGCCATTGGGAAGATAGGAACAGAAGTCACTGGGAAAGCATGGATAGGAAGCTTTGTGAAGACATGGATGGAAAGCACTGGGAAGGTGTGGATAGAAGGCATTGGGAAGATGGGAACAGAAGTCACTGGGAAAGCATGGATAGGAAGCTTTGTGAAGACATGGATGGAAAGCACTGGGAAGGCATGTACATAAAGCCCTGGGAAGGTGTGGATAGAAGGCATTGGGAAGATGGGAATAGAAATCACTGGGAAAGCATGGATAGGAAGCTTTGTGAAGACGTGGATAGAAAGAGTTGGGAAGGTGGGAATAGAAGTCACTGGGAAGGCATGGATGGAAAAGGGGAAGGCATGGATTCCTGCTGCCTGGGGAGCTTCAGTAGAGGTGTTGCACATTTGCTCAGATCCCTGCAGTGATGTCAGGGCAGAGGCAACAATTACCCATGTGCTCTCGCAAGTGGTGCAGGCTATCCTGTGGTAGCTCCTACAATAACGTGAGGTGTGGAATAAGAGAGGAAAAATTGTATGTCAGGGGAGACCTGCCACAGATCCTGATCAAAAGGTGAAAAGCAGGTTTAGCAGAGAAAATGTTCCCAATCTTAAGGCTTGGAATGAAAGAAATCTCAGGGCGTGTAGCAGGAAGAAATGAGCCCAAACGCATGTGGCCATGTGTCTGCAGAGCAGTTAAATGCCTCGCAGGGGAGGCAATGCAGGCACAGATGGTGTGCGGGGCTGTGGTGTTTCCCGTTTTCCCTGGCAGACTCAGGATTGTGCCTGGGCTGAGGACCCAGCCTGACACCGGCAACAGGCCAGGTTTGTCGGCGACCCTGCGAGCAGCCAAGTGGTTTTAGCAGTCATTGGTGGGATGTGGTCCACCAGAGCAGGGGTCTGGCAGTGGGTCAGTGGCCACTCCGCTACAGAGGCTCTCCTGCTCCACCGACGCCGCTTCCGCATGTTAAATCCACCCCAACTGAACAGCCTTTGCATAAAAGTACTCTGGAGCACAATCAGGAGTGTGCATTGCCTCATCCTTTTAACAAATATGTTTTGTAGCCCTATTAAAAGGGGTCTTCATCTATCCTGTCAAAGCTATTCTGCTGGGGTTTTTTAGTTTAATTACACTATCCAATTAAAACTCCTCGCTGCATTTTGATTCGCTTCTCCTTGGGCTTGAGTGGATATGACATTTACAAGGCTCGCCTTTCAAGCAGACAATGGCGTGATTGATGAGGTGCAGACGCAATGAAGGAGGCGATTGCCATGTGGAAACACTGCTTAGTGCATTTTGATTTATTTATCATCTCTCTCTTTTTTTTTTTCTTTTTTTTTTTTTTTTAACTTTTTTTTTTTTTTCCTTACCCCCAAACAAGGTTGCTGGTGAAGGGGCTCTGGGCAAACCCAAATCGTTGTACCTCAGTTTTCACCATTCTGGCAAAAATCTTTATCAGCGTTCTGCCTTTGGTAATAATGTGAATTAAAAAACCAAACAAAAGACTTTGGAGGAGGAGGGTGGAAAAATGCAGATATGTGAATGGTCACCATGATTCGACATAAAAATGCAGCAGTGCAATTGTAGCTCTGCTTTCAGCACATCTGGAACCAAGACATCCACTCCCAGCAGTGTTCTTGTAGTAAGCCTACAGTAGAATATGAAGACCTGAGTTGCAGGAACAGTGATCATGAGATGCGTTGTTGCCTGAGAGGATGGGGCAAGCCAGCAGGACTACAACTATTACTTTTTAGCTTAACATTCATTGCATTTGCTCTGCTTTAAGTAATGCTTTGGTTTGGGAGAGATCCATCACAGGTACACAGTGTGCAGTCTGAATTCATTGGTGGTTCCACTGACACCAGTGAGGTCAGGATTCCATCTGTAACTTTGCTGTCTGAACTCATTGGTGGTTCCATTGACACCAGTGGGGTCAAGATTTCCTCTACAACTTTGACTGCTGTCTGAACTCACTGATGGTTCCACTGACACCAGTGGGGTCAATGTTTCATCTGTAACTTTGACTGCTGTCACTGCCTCTAAAATACGTACTTCTCAGATAATAGACACCTGCACAAGATGGGCTTAGCCCCACTGTTACATTCAGGACCACATTCCTGGTCGGTCTGTGCCCCTGACCAGGCTTGGTGCCATGCTCCTGATAATGTGGCCATGGTACAACTCTTGCCCTCCCCCTAGAAGAACACTTCCAAGTTTGCTGGTTGTTAGAGGTTGTCATGGTGGATGTTTTGGTGGCAGTGCAACACCTGTGTTTCTGTAGGATCTTCAGGCCTGCTCCAGACTAAGGGCATCATTTTTGAGGCTGCATGTGTGGACTCCAAACAGGAGAGTCCCTCCCCAAAGCTTTTAGATTAACTAGGAAGCTGGTTGGTGAGCAGAGGTCACCACATTTCATCCACTGTTCTAAGTAAATTTGCTTTGGCACAGAGATGTTCCTTCTGTATATTTTATTTTCGTCACTCCTTGTCTTTTTCTCAGCATATTTCTAAATCTTTGGTACCCTTTCTGAGCCTGTGAGGAGAGATTTCAAGGTCTGATCCTGTTGTAGTCACTATTTCTGAAATGGTGAAAATCTGTGATGATGTCAAATGATGCCCAGAAGTGTTTTGTTCTTCAGAGAGGTCTTTCTCAAGCTATTTATTCTGCTAATAACTCTTAATTGTTGACTTCTGCCTTATGGCCCTATAATGACAAAGCAATCATCAAGGTATATTGAAAAATTAACATAAATTTGCATTTCCCAGTGTTTGTTTTCTGTTTTGTCCAATTCATGAATATTCTTTTCATCCTCCATCTAATTAGTGGTTTAATTCAGTGCATAAAGAGTGGCAGTGGCAAAAGAGAGTCTCAGCTGGGGGATGGGAGAGGAAGAAGAAAAACTACTTCTGGTCTTGACAGGTTCAGTTTAAAAATTGTCTTTTCTTGTGCAGATTCACATCCTTCCAGTGCTTCCTCCACACAAAAAATATTTTTTAAACTCTATGAGAGGTTATTACTTAGACTGAAAGTGAACTTTTTTTCACCTCTTATCAAGCGAAGCGTGATGGACTGCAAAGGTTTTGTGTATTTCTCTGAGGTTGTAACTTGCAGAAATTATCAGAAGATTTTCCAGCACTGGCACATTTTAGGCAGCAGTTTTGGAAGCTGGAATCCAGCACTGCTTCTCACCAGCTGCATCTCAAGGTGCGAGCTGAGGGTGAAGCACAGAACAGAGGTTGCACAAGTAGAGCTTCACCAAACCTGCGACGGGTAGAGAGGAGAAATTGAAGCAACAGATTTGTGTCTGGGTTTGGGAGATTATTGCTTATGCTGTAACCAGCCTTTTCCTTCACTCTTTGGCAGTATGTTAAAAATTAGGAGATGTGCCAAACAACTGAATGTAAGGCATCGTGCTGAAGGACTAAATGAGCTCTCCGCAGTGGATTTCCAGTGAATTAGCATCTTGCCCTTCCGCCTGAGCCTGCTGCAGGCTTTTCTCCAGGTGTAACCACACAGGAACCTATTAGTGTTTCAGGGTAAGAGAAGATTTATCAGCATTCAGAGCTGAGGCCAAAGGGCACCCACCGTAGGCTGTCGTTCTCCTGCTGTCGCAGTGAGGTCAGGCCCAGTGCGGGCTGGGAAGGCACAACAGGAGCGGGGCTGATGTGGGGCATCTGAGCACAACCTGCTCCAGTTTGCCTTGTGGATTGTAACTACATCACAACAGCAGCAATATTGTAACAGATGAATTCCTGTCATTTCATCTGCCTTCCATGAATGTTTTAACAAGTAAACATAGTTGGGAAAAACATATATCTAGTTCTGGTTAATTCTGATTGCACACTGCTGAGGTTTCCCCTGCTCAGTGTGCCTTTGCCTTCCCCTGCAGTGGCTGACGCTACATACCCTCCAACATGACCTCGGTGCAGTGTGTCACAGGCAGCACTGACATTTCCTGGAGTTGAACACTTGTGTTTCAGACCTGCAAGCTAAAGGACACCAAAGCATTGTTCATGTAGGTGTCATGGTAATGAAGCTGCTTGTGCATTTGTTTAACTGCCGTCGTGTGCAGTAGAAGCTACTTGAGCTGCTGCCATTTGTAACCAGATATTCTTCTACAGAAACACAAAACCATTGAAGTTCCTATTGATCTTGGAATTGTCAGGGGTGGTGCTCTATTGGAAAGAGGTACATCACATATTTAAGCACTCTTGGAAATGGAAATCAATCTCACAATTCATAAATTCCATCTGGCTAGAATAGTAGCAGAGCAAAGTGCCAGTTATGATTTCAATGAACTCATATTTCATGCTGTAAATAGTGTAATGTGGACATGGAACACATAAACATAATGCTGTAATGGAGCTTTCTGGAGAAAACTCTGCTCAGCCTCCTTCCACTACATCACCTGTCAGGGTGCAGGGCTGGGTTACGTCACACCATGGCACCTTGTGCACGACTGTGGCACATGTTCAGGCTTTGTGTTGGATTCAGCAGCAGCATTGCATCCCCTGCAACTCTTGAGGCTTTGCACTGGACCATGGGTCCGTGGCTTGCCCAGTGCCTTGCTGGAAAGGCTAGAACCAGAGCAGGCTCTGTAGTGGCAAGACTGGGAGTACGAGTGCTGCCCTGGGCTGTGCTGTGGCAGCTGGGCTGCCTGGCATGTCCTGCTGGAGCAGAGCATGGTGCTGGCAGGGCACGAGAGCATTGGGCTCCCAGGGGGATCAGGGCAAGCTCTGCCTCCTGCTACAGGGCATGTTGGGGCATCTGTTGCTTTAATTGTCATTGAAAGAGCTGACTCCTCACAATGCTAAAATAAGTGCTTGGAATAAAGTTCTGCGCTCTGCTCCTGTCAGCTGTATGAGTAGTTGTGTGGGAAAGGAGTAAATCACCAGTTTAAAAGAAAGATAGAGGTAGTGGGGAGGGTTTCTTTGTCAGGCGTGACAGAGGGTATGATCTTGCTTAATTTTCCTATTAATTTTTCTTTCTCTGGTTCTGTGCCCTGTCTCCTGGGGTGATGCATGGCAGGGCACAGTGGCATGCTGGCGCTTTCAGCTCCCTGCATCTGATGCGGGCTGAGCTGTTCTGCTGGAGCAGCCATAGTGCCACATGCCCAGCCTGCCACAGCCCTGGCAGTGATGGACACGTCAGGAGGGTTTGTGTCTGTGCTGTTGGCTTCGTGAGCAGGTCAATGTTTGCTTTGGAGAAGGCAGCAAAGGAGCCCCAAAGGCGTAGGATTTCTTGATCTGTGCCAGTACCCATCCAAGGAGGCTCCGAGACCCAAAGGGCAATGGTTTTAAACTAGAGGAGGGTAGATTCAGATTAGACATTAGGAAGAAGGTCTTTACTATGAGAGTGGTGAGACACTGGAACAGGTTGCCCGGAGAAGTTGTCAGCACCTCCTCCCTGGAAGGGATTAAGGTCAGGCTGGATGAGGCTTTGAGCAACCCGCTCTAGTGGGAATTGCCCTTGCCCATGACAGGCATGTTGGAATTAGGTGATCTTTAAGGTCCCCTTCCAACTCAAGCCATTCCATGAAGACAAAAGGCCTCACTGTAATCCTCCAGACCGTGTTTTGTGCCTTTTCACTTCTCACTTTTGATGATCAGTTTCTGTAACCGTGTGTGATGTTAAATGTCCAAGGAAAGCTGTGGCAGCTGGTGGGGCACGGTGCTGTGGTGTCGCATCCCCAGGAGCAGGCTAAGAGGTACACTTGGAACCATAAAGATGCTGAATTCAGCCCGAGCAGGCCCAGGCATGCATGCATTAACATACTGATGAGCCTGCCGCTCGGAATTCCCGCATTTTTAGTACCACTGAGGCTTCATTTGTCAAATGATTTAAAGGGGAGGGATTTTTTTTTATTATTATTAGCCGATTTTTCAGTATAGAATTTATATTCCAGATTAGTGCATCATAATGGTGTTTAATTAACATGCCACAATAAAATATTCTCATCTCCAGTGTTCAGGCCAGCGGTCTGAGCATATATCAGTCACTTTTTGGAAATCTGGGGAATTAGATAATGTAAATAAGATTTCGAATTAGCTTTCCTCCAGGAAGGTCCTGAATTTACAGTAATGTGGCCATCACTTTAGGGGTTGCTAACTTTTGACCTTTGAACTGAATCTATTCTGAGAAAACCGAGGGAAAAGTGTAATGTGCAGAATATGCTGAATTTGAATTCTGAAGCCATGGCCATCCATACAAGTGAAGGATGTTCTGCTTTCCTGCATGTTCTGCATATGGACCATTCTGTCAGAGCCATCCCCGTGTCACGCCTGCAGGACTTATAAAGATCGGCACTTCCCAAGTGTCCTCCTAAGGCACCCATGGAGCTGGCCAGGTTCTTGGCACCTTGTGTCCATTTAATCACTTCAAACCTCCACTTGGGACTGTGCAGCAGTGCACTTGCCAGTGAAGTGCTGCTGAGGCAGAAATTACAGTTAGACTTCAGTTTTGATTGTAGGAAGTGAGATTCCTGAGTTTGACTTCTCTTAGCATCATTGCTGCATCCTTTTGTAATTTACAGCATCACAGAACCACAGAATTGTTTCAGTTGAAAAAGAACTCTAACACCGTTGTGTCCAATTTCCAACCCAACACCACCATGCCCACCAAACTGTGCCTCAAAGGACCACGTCTAGAATCATAGAATCAACAAGGTTGGAAGAGACCTCCAAGATCATCCAGTCCAACCTATCACCCAGCCCTATCCAGTCAACTAGACCATGGCACCAGGTGCCTCATCCAGGCTTTTCTTGAACACCTCCAGGGATGGAGACTCCACCAACCCCCCCCCCACACCCAGGGCAACCTATTTCAATGCCTAACCACTCTTTCAGTAAAGAGTTTTTTTCCTATATCAAATCTAGTGCAACTTGAGGCCATTTTCTTCTCATCCAGTGATGATGTTTCTCTTTTGCTGTAAGCAACTGGGTAAGTTTGGGAAGTGTTCTTGGGGAAGGTTGTTGGAGTGATGAGTCTGGGGTTAATTGGCCTTTTATTTTAAATATAACACTTCTCTTCTGCATGTGATGATTATACAGTGAATAGTTGCGTAAAGTAGTCCTAAAGTGGTAGTTTAGCTGAAATACAGTCTGGGGCTGAACGGGAGCTAACTAGCCATTTGATAGATTTTGCATTTCCTGCAGTGGGGATGTGATGGGAAAAGGAACTTTATTGAATAGAGTTCAGCTGCTCCTGTAAGCCACCACTTGCCTTAAATTGAAATGACATGAGAAGCCTGTCAGCGTTTCATTACTTCCTTCTGTTGTGCTGATGGTATGCTAAGATCACCATCTGTGTTTCTCTGCTGTCAGGCACACAAGCTCTGCTGAAACTTTACAGGAGTACTCTGAACAGTTTGGGGGTTTTTTTCTTATCTTTGCAGGTCATGCAATATTTAAACTTACATATCTAAGCAATCATGACTACAAACACCTTTACTTTGAATCAGATGCTGCTACTGTCAATGAAATTGTACTGAAGGTGAGTATTAAATTTTAACGTGACCTAAAATCCTGGGTGTTTTACCACTTGTTAGACATGGGAGTATTCAGGAGGTTCTGGAAATACAGGGAAAGTGCAGTGCCTGAGGACCACTTGAGGTGCATTGAACTGATCAAGCTGCTCGCTTGGCACCTATCATTTTAGCCATTTTTCAAACAGCCATACAGCAGACTCCTGTTTGTGCATAGTATTTCCTTTCATGCTTGTTTCTAGCTGATAGAAACACCAATTTCTTGTGGAGCTTTTTAGGAAGTGGGAAACATTTTGTGTCCTGGTATTTTTCCACTCCAAACATGGGAGATGGTCTGCAAGCCCTGTGTGGTTGCAGAGGTGCAGAGCTGTGAGGTTGCAGGTGCAGGTGCTGTCTTTTCCAGGTGCTTGTACAAAGCACAAAGGTTGTTTTGGGTTTTGTTTTGGTTTAACATAATTGTTTGTTTTTCCTGTGGCTGGATACCTACGCAGATTGGTTTTGGTTTGCTCTCTGAAACAAGTTTTGGTAAAATTCTTGGAAGATTAAACTTAATTTTCTGCAAGCTCATATTTTATTGCAATTTGGAATTTTAAAAGGCAGTGATTTTGGCAAGCCATCTGTTATCTTTCCTTTTATTTTCTGAGTGGAGTTTAGAGGATTGCTGATAGACAATATTTTTTTATTAATACATAGAAGAACCCCCTTTTTTTTTGGGGGGGGGGGTGTCTATTTGTGTGAACCATTAGGCTAATTCTTTTGTTCCTGCTTTATATTAACTAAGCAGTTTTAGTCCAGAACACTTGACACATCAGAAGCTGGTCATAGAAGAAGGCTACAAAAAAAGGCTGTTCTTGAGTAATATCAATATTGGAGAGAAAAAATACTACTGAACAACACTTCTTTCCTGAAGTTTCAGGCTGTTTATGTAGAAGGTTTTCTGGTTTCACGCATAAGTTCCTAGTTTGTTTTAAATTCCGTCAGCATTAGGAGACAGAGAAATCAGACTTTTCAAATTAGGCTTTTTACATGATCAAGTGAGAAAGGCTGAGGCTTTATTGACCATGAAAATTCCCTATATTTTTATGCCTTAAGCTGTAATATGCAATGAAAGTGAAACACTCTACAGTGCATAAAATTGTGCAAGTTTTAAGCCACAGCGTATTAACCAGCTAATGGCAGACCAAAGGGCATTTTTATCTTTTTGATTCTTGCATTAACCTTCCATTAAAATTATCTATGTGATTATCACAAAGCACTGGAGATAATAAATTTAGGGAATAGCAGGCTTGTTAAATATCATTTAAAAATGCTTTCATCAAGTAAAATGTGCCAAAACACAGGGAAAGTCTGAGATTAGCTGAGTATGCAAACAGCGTCACGAAAGAATTATTTTTATTGGAGCTGATAAAGTCTTTTATTGAAGCTCATTACTGTGGTAGACCAGCACTGTGGGTCCTCGGGACTTGCTGCCTTCCCCCAAAGTTTGGGTGACAGGTGGGACGAGGGGAGAGGGATGCTGAGAGCCTGCAGCCACCCTGCACTAAGCCAGGGGCTGCGGGATGGAGAGAGGGAAGCAAGCCTGTACAGAGCAGGGCTCTCCTGCAGCCCTGGGTTCTCTCTGAGCCCAGTTTCACTTAATGCCCCTCTGCCCCGCTGAAGCACCAGCAACGTTTGATGTCTTGCAGGTTAACTATATTCTAGAGTCGCGAGCAAGCACAGCCAGAGCAGATTATTTTGCTCAGAAACAAAGAAAACTGAGCAGGAGAACAAGCTTTAGCTTCCAGAAAGAGAAGAAGTCGGGACAGCAGTAACACCTAGCCTCCAGGAGAGCCCGTCTGCCGAATTCGGAGGAGGAGATGCTCCCCGCCGCCCGAGACAGGTGGGAGCCAGGACTGCGGTGCTCCTGCTGCCAACAGGCAGGAGCAGCCGGGGCAGAAATCTGAATTACCCCGCCTCTCATGGTTGGAAGATTATCCCTCGTTGGTGATGGGAAGTCTCCCCTGTGACAAAAATAAAGAGCCATATCAGCCGGAAAGAAGACTGTTACGCTTCAGGTTCCTTTGATTAGAAATAAGAGAATGACGTAGACTGGCATCATTTAATTACTGTGTTATGTACAATCACAAGAAGAGATGTGATTACATATTATTTCACAGCCTGGTTAAAATAAATTATATACATCTGTAATACACCCACGTACACACAGGTATTGCTTGTGACATGATCAAATTTCTAAAAACAAAATGTAGGACAAATGTATCCATTTTTACTATTAATAAACAGATGTAATCTTTTTCAAGGTCCATATGATGCACAGTTCTTTTGGGGGGAGGCTGCAGTCCCAGATGGTTTCACTTCTGTTGCTGAAGTGCAGGAGGCAACCGTGAGCCAGGGAACAGCAGCCGTTGCAGGGGAGCTGATTTGTGAAGAGCCGTTGAGGCAGTCGAGTCTGCTGTGGTTTGTTTTGTTCAAAGCTAGTTTATTTAACTGTGCTTTTCAGCTTTGCATAGGTTTGATTGGGAGTTACTCGCTGGAGTCAGCACGGTGTTTAGAAAGCCAAGGCAGCACCTCCGTGGTTGAAAGGAGAGCATCCTCCTGCCCATGTCCACCCATCGACCACGGCTGCTGCTGCCCTGGGCTCTGCTCTTCCTGAGGAACTCCACTTACACCTGAGGACTGAGAAATGCCTTCACCTTTTCTTAATGGTAGTCTTTAAAAATAAAAGTTAAGACCTCCTTTGTACTGGCATTTGTAACTATTTTGGCCTTGTCCATCCTTAATACATCAGGGAACACATGAATGGGATTCGTGGGAACCAGAGCTGCATTTTTGGTTCAGTTCACCAGAGGTGTCTTTCAGCAATCTCTCCAAGTCATTGAAGCTGGAGCTCTCTGCACTGTTGTGGTGGGGTTTGTATCAAGAAAATACCCCTGGTTCAGACATTTAACTAGAGCCTGGGTCACAGGGCTGCAGGTCTCCCTCCTGCTGCCCAGCCTCACCTGCCACAGCCTGAGCTCTGACAGTCTCCTACCTTGCTTTTGTATAGAGAAAACTTTCTGAGCCTTAACACATAGTTTAGGAATAAACACTAAGGCAGAGAGGTCTACTTGTCATTGAACTGTCGCGTTTAAGTTCTCAGTTTTAGAGGTTTAGCCCTCCCGGAGCTGGTGTCAGTGCTGCCTCAGAGGGGATACCTTCCTGCACCATGGAGGCCAGTCGTCACTGTACAGTCTTCCATGATATCTGCAAAACAAGAGAAACAATATTTTATAGTATGATATTAATTTTTTAATATTTTCTATGTGCAAATGCAGCACAGATGCAATGGGGGAAGACCCTTCAAATAATGCAATGTAAATGACTCCTTTAACCACCTTTGTGAACTATTTAACATTAAAGTTGTTCTGTGAATGTTCTTTTGCCACCTAGTTTCGATTCTTTTTAACTGAACTGAAACCTTGCTGACTTTGGTACCAGAAACTACACAAGTTGCCTGCTTGTTTCCATGGCTGTAATGCTCTTGCCACCCTCTTACGTTTATTTATTTTAAGTAGGGATTCAATATCTGCAATTTTGCTTTCAGTAAAGCCTAAAGAGCCCTGTAATGAAAGAAGCTCTGCTGTCTAAATTGTGGAGAACGTTTGTGGGCAGAGAAGTCGCTTGCCTGAGCCACGTGCATTTACACCATCTCATTAATCCCCATCTAGTTGTTCTATTTTTTATCCTGTCTTCTCTCAGAGCTGGGCCATGTGGAGCTTGGGCAGGGCGGCAGTGACAGGACACTGCTGCTAGAGGATGCTCTAAAGGCTTGGTGGAGAGCAGGCAAGGTGTGGAGCCCAGAGTGAGCTAATCTCTGAGCAAGCCATTTGCAGTTAAGAAGTGAGTTTACTTTCAGAGATCAGATCCAGCTGACTGCATGGTGTGGAGGAAATTTTCCCTGAGTTGTGGAAATGTCCAGCTTCCAGGAGATGAGCAGCCTCTCCCACAGAACAGACACTGAGTGTTTGCTGAAAGAGTTAAGTTAGAACTCATGGCTGCAATCTGTGCACAGCTGAACACAAATCCACCACGGGCTGGTCTTTCCCCGGTAGTTGTAGATTTAATTGATTCAGATGGGCATTCAACTGGGTCAGGAAAGCAAGCTGTTCCTCCCGTGCCTTGTTACTGGGCTTCAGCAGAAGAGGGTGGCTGCTAGCTCACTTAATGAGGATGACTTCTCACTGGCTGGGAGCTGTTGGAGGCATCAGAAGCTTTCTGAATTGTCTCCTGCTCCTGCAGGTGGAGGGAGCACTGACTTGCATGTGCACCTGAAGTTTCACAGTTGACATCATGGAGCAGAGCATTTGCTTGCAAAAAGTCATGGGCACAGACCCACTGAGAGTCAAGGAGCGCATGCAGGGAGTGCAGCCCACCAGAGATATTCCCCTCACAGCACCAGATCCCTGGGGACTCAAGCTATGTGCCTGCCTGCTCACAGTTGGCCACTCACTGCCCACCTTGCCTGGCTTTGCACAAAAAAGATGCTGCTCAGAAGATCCTGAGTCTCCCAAAAGAGACAGGGAGGGTAACTTTTGTGGTGAGACTCTGAGGTCATCTATTGTGCTCCAAGGCTGACAGGATATTTCTGGGAGGTTAGTGCAAGAATGAAGTAGCCAGTGAGGGGCTTTGCCTGCTCAGGAGCAGTCGGCCAGGTGGGGATGGCCAGGGCTGCTACTGCCACAGGGAATACTGCCTGTGAGCCGAGACCTTGCCACCACCGTGGTTTTATCAGGGTATTGGAAAACAAAAGTAACCTTTTAGCAGAGAGCACCTAGTCCTGTGCCAGCACCCAGGATGAGAGCTCTGGGGTGCCTGAGCTGTCCTTGGCTCTGCAGAGGTTTGCTGTGAACTTCAACGGAGGAATTCAGTCCTTTGGGTTCAGGCTGGTGGGAGCCTAATGCAACCCAAAGGCTTTCGCAGCTGCCTGTCAGGCATCGGTGACAGGGCTGGGACCTGACTGGGAGCACAGGGTGCACCCACTCTGCTCTGGGACAAACAGGCAAAAAAACATCATCCAGCCCCTGGATGCAGCCCTGAGATTAATGGGGGGAGTTATTTATGGAGACATGTTTGTAATGGGCCCATGAATTTCATGGAAATGCGCTGCTGCGGCGGTGTGTGGTATTGGGTGCTGCTGCGGCTGCTAAAATTAATGCCCCTTAAATCACAGCCCAGTGCAGCCTCCCTGCTGCAGCGCTGGGACAAGGGCAGCAACGAGGACAGAGATGCACGGGCACAACTGGCACAAAGACTAGGCAGGGGCCACAGGAGGGTCCCTGTGTCCTGTCACACTGCAGCAGGCTGGCACCGTGAGCAGCTGAGGCATGAGGAGCACCGGCCCAGTGCACAGCCCCCTGGGTTAAGCACTGTCATGTTTTATTCTCCCCGCACACCTCTGCCTAAATGCAAAAAAAAAAGGGGAGAGGGGAGGGGGGGAAACCTCAACAGGGTGTTGTTCACTCTAAAAACCCTAAGCATGATTTGTGAACTCTCACAGCCTTGGTAATCTCATCAGAGTAATGGGATTATATTTCAAATCACCATGGCCTGTTCATTACACATTTAAACTCCTTTGACAGAGGAAAAGTTAAATAAAATGTGTGCGTCAGCCCTGGTTGACTTTCCCAGTTCTCTTTCTTGATTAGACAAACAGATGCTGAGCTCCAAAATGAAAAAATAATGTGCTCATTTATTCATTTTTCTGACAAGTCACAATAGATTTTTAACTACAAATGAGCCCCCTCCCCAGGTGGGGAGCGCAGGGGCAGCATGCGCCGAGCTCTAATGGGCTCTGAGCCGGTGGCTGGGGCTAAACTGGGCCACAAGTGGTCGTTTCCATGCCACGAGTGTGAGGACGGTGCCACAAGTCCCCTGCCACTGCCTGACAGATTTCTCTGAGGAGCTGCTGAACAGCATTTCCACTCCTGCTGCCAGCTCAGCCACTGCCAGCAGCAGCATGGTCCTGGCTAGGGCAGCTTGCATGAAGAGCCCTGACCATGGGCACCTACCAAGGTTTCTGGCACACTGCATTCAGCTCAGCTCGCCACGGCTGGAATGCACTTGCAAGGCAGTGCAGGAACTGCTGTGGCTACAGAGGCTGCCATGGCCATGAAGGCTGCCATGGCATGGCCACGCTGAGCACTGCCTGCCACAGGCATGGTATCTGCTCTGTGCATTGGGGCTCCTGGGCATCTTGCTCTCTACTCCTGCAGACGTTCAGTAATTAAAGAGAGTCTATCAGAAAGATGGGGACAGTCTTTTTAGCAGGGCCTGCTGTGACAGGACAAGAAACAATAGTTTGGACTGAAAAAGGCAAATTCAAACTGGAGAGGTGGAAGAAATCTTTTACAATGAGATTTGTGAGACCCTGGGTCAGGTTGCCCAGAGAGGTGGTGGGTGGCCCATCGCCAGAACCATTCTAGAGCAGGTTAAATGGGACTCTGAGCATCCTGATCTAGTTGCAGATGCCCCTGCTGGCTGCAGGGAAGTTGGACTAAATGACCTTTTAAAGTCTCTTCCAATACAAACCATTCTATGATTCTGTAATACACCATCACTCTCAAACTGACTTCTGCAGAAGCATCAGGTGTGCAATGCAGGGAAGGGGCTGAGCTCAACGCAAGCTCAGCATGTCTCAGCTGGTGTGGTGTCCCCAAATCCCATGCAGGACTTTGCCAGAGGAGTTCCCAGGAGCTACAAGTGAAGAAGCCTCCGTACTGCAGGGAGGTGTTGGGGCTGTTGATGGGCTGGGCTGTGCTCCCCACTGACGAGGAGGGTTTCACATCAGGGAGCACTGGGGCTCTATTAGGGAGCTGAAATGCCAGATAATTAGAAATACACCAGCAAACACCATTATTGTCAGGAGAATGCAATTGCATACAGTAATGAAGCAATTATTAATGAGCAACTGCAAGGCTGTCATTAATTTAAGCTTTTCAGGATCACAGACTAAGGCAAGTTAAATGTTACAGCAGAGCTGGGCTGGGCTGAGCAGGGCTGTCCTGCGCCGTGGGATGGGCAGAGCGGGACCATCTTGTCACCCCTTCCCCGGTGACACACCGCATGTGTCCAAGGTGTCCTTCTCAGAGATGTCTGTGTAGGGGATCAGGACAGGGGGACAGGGATGGCAGTGGGGATGGGGTAGGGCACAGGGATGAGGAAAGCAGTGAGGATGGGGACAGGATGGGCGTGCCACCCCATCCCGCAGCAGCAGCACAGCCCAGACGCCGGCGTCTCCGCAGCACAAGTACCGAGCGTGTTCGGGGACGGTGCCGCCGGGAGCCGCTCCCGCACCAGCGTGCAGCCCCACGCTGCAATCTGTCACGGCGGCTGGGGCTCGCCGGCTCTGCAATATGTACCTCATGTCTGGGCTGTCATCGGACATAATTCCTCCCTGCTGGCATATTGCTGATTTGTGCATAAGTGATGCATGCAATCCACCTGAGCTAGGAGTCAGGGGTTTCTTGATCTGGGGCTGTCAGGCCAGAGTGTTTTAGTGCCTCCTGCGATTAGCTGGAATTGACAGGCCCTGAGAGCAGGGAATTGCACAACAGGGGAATTAACAGCCAGGGACTGAAGTGGAGTGTGGCACTCGTTTAATCTGCAATTTATCAGTTTACGTGGCTCCTTGTCGCGGGCAGAAGATTACACTCCAAAAAAGAAGGCTCCTTTTTTTTTAATTTCACCTGACAGGGAGAGGGAAGAGCAATATTCAGAGACTGACACATTTGCTGGCTCCCGCTGGTTTGCCAGCCCATGCCATGCTGGGCTAAGCTGGCCACAGTCTCTTCATGGGTGCCAGCATGGCAGCAAGAGCATCTCTGGCAGCTCTGGTACAGGGGTATGGTTGCAGAGCCCCATCCTTGGCTTCAGCTGCTGTTTCACCCTAGAAGGCTGGCCAGATGCTGTCCTGCCTCATGGGACAAGAGTCACAGCAAGGGTCACTGCAGTGAGGCCACCTCAGACCCTGAGCATCATAGCTAGCCCATACCAGGGTGATGGCACAAAGGTTGAGCAGCCCCTTCCTGACCACCCTGCCAACACCCTTGTTCTTGCCCCAGCACACACCCTCATGTCTCTCTGTCCTCATCCCCTTTGCATAGATGCTCCCATATGCCAGCCACACCTCTGGGTCCCCGGTCGGTTCAATGGCTGCTCTGTAGCAGTGATGCCATGCAGAAGCTGGCATAGTAGGGGCTGCAGCAGAGCCACTCTGAGCTCAGCAGATCTGCATGTCCTGGGGCAGTCACAGCTGGCTTCATGCCAATCAACTGCCAAGCCATTAGTCTGGCCATGTGGGAGCAATTCCTGGCAGCACAGCTTCCAGCAGCACCTCCTGTGACTGCTGGGTCCCCAGCTAGGGCTGAGTCAGATGCCACTCACACTTTGCCAGCCACAGCTACACTCATGGGATGTCACTGTGCAAAGAGCAGTTCTATAGGAAGACATAATGGAGTCAGTGTCCACAGGTTGGACCCTTCCAGTGGGTCATCAGGGGTGTTCTGAAGGCAGGGGTAGACTGCAGGTGCTACAGCCCAAGAAGCCAACACCCACCTCAAAAACGGCTTCCTGGGCCATGGAGATATGCCTGGGGGTCTCTGCACCCTTCTATATGTGCACACACTCAACTTCATCCCCAGAAGAGGGTCTGTAGAGCCACAGCCCCATCCCACAGCTCCAGTGGTGCTTGGCAGGTTGTACAGGAGATGCATCTTGTGGCCAGGAAAGCAGCAGCCGCAGCGGTGCCTCCTCCCGGCCCCCACCACACTGCGCGCTCCAATTTTGATAATATCATTAGAGGCTGATAATGGTTTCCAGGAACACTGTAGCCTTTCTGTGAGGTGACAGCCTGTAAAGGCAGCATGACAGATAATGTATTCTACAAGGGTACAATAATGTGACTCCGAGCACATTAAACTCCTTTAATGTGGGTGACATACACCTTCCTCTTAACGCGCATTACTACCCTGGGGGCACGTGTGGCACGCAGCGACACAGAGCTGGAACCCCAATGCCCATGGACCTTCACCCTGCCTTGCTCCTGGGTGCTCCTGTGGAGCCAGCACTGCTGCTGCTGCTGCTTCTGCCGCTGCCCCCCAACTCCCCCTCATGCAAACTGGAGCCAGCCGTGCTCCTCTGTGCCCCGGTGCGAGGAGGTTAAACCGCGCCATGCAGATGCTCTCGCTGCATGCAGGCGATCTCCTTGGCCTTCCTTGGCAACCTGCTCCCATGCTGCAAACCTTTATCCAACCTTATGGTATCAAAGATTATTTATAATGAATTAAATATGTTTTTAGCAGCTTCTTTCTACACTTACTGCCACACTTTCACTGCCACTTCAACTTAATTAGGGAGGCCTTGCTAAAGAGATGGGAATAAATGCATCTATAGAAATATATCTATGTATAAATGAAGAAAGCAGCCACCGCAGGTCAAACCAGTACTTTCAATTTATTGCCCTGGTACATTCATTTGTAAATAGCTTTGCCTTGCTGGTTTCTAAGTGCAAGGCTAATGTTGGAGTGCTTAAATTAATAGTGACGCACACCTTTCATTATTGCTATTAAATTAGGTGCTGAGCTTTGATGGATTCACTTGTTGCTGAACTAAAAGCCTTATAGATGTGGGTGTGCGTATCCATTTGGTTTTACAGCAAATTTAGGTCTTAATGTCAAGCCAGACAGAGCTGAGTGAGTTCCTCCTCAGCACACTCTAATTAGCAGGACGGGCACCTCCTGCGGCCCCAGTCCTGCTCCCCCAGGAACGCAGGCACGGTCTCTCCAACACAGGGTGGAAGGCACACAGTGGATCTGAGCCTGGCAGCAGAATGTACTGTAGTAGTATGGGCAGGAAGACAGGCTGGGTGTCCAGGGAGCCCTGCACCTCAATAATGAATTTGGGCTGTATTTCAGTCATGGCATCCCGCAAGCAAAGAGGACCCAGGACCCCCTCTAGGATCATAGCTAGCACAGAAGGGCTCGGTGTGTCTGTGTCACCTCCTCCTGTGGCCATCATGTCCGTGGTGCTGCGGCATTCTGCCGTCCCACACCCAGTGTCACAGGGAGAGATGTGCTGAAACATAATAAAAAGAAAAAAAAGAAAAAAACAACACTAAAAAACCCAAACCCCAAGTCCCCGCAGACACGTGGTGTTGTGACATGTAACATCAGCCCTGTCACCTCCCAAGCTGTGACTGACACGTGCCAGCGGTACATGGTCCCCAGAGACACACAGAACAGCACCAGGGAGCCCTGCACTGGAGTGTTCACAGCGGGTCCCACTGCCCTGCACTGCCCCAGGCTGGGAGTGTCTGTCCTGGAGTCCTGGGTACACCAAAACTCCTCTCCCTCCGTGGTTTGAACGGGAGCGGAAAGGCGTGAAAATCTCCCCCCGCGCTGCAGCCGGGCTGGGCATTGGCTGTGGTCTGCGAGCCTAGGCAGTGGTAGCTCAACTCTGTCTAGCAAGGGACCTTGGGGTCCCTGCCTTAGAGTTCTCCCCCGCCTGCATAGTTTCTGTAGAGAGAGTCCCCTGGCACTCGGAAGGACAAGCTCCTGAGGGGCAGGACCGTCCCTGCTTTGCACAGCTGGTCCCTTTGTGCAAGCTCAATAGGCCTAATGAGCCTCGGATGTCTTTCGAAAGAGAGCGAGGGGACAAGCACCTGGACCGCCCTTTCTCTCAGACAGCCTAACTCACCTGTGAGTGAGCTTTCGGCTCAGCCTGATTAAAACAGTGCGAAAGCTATGTTTAGTAGCTTTAGCCTTTTCCATCTCCTGACTTCTGAAATAATCAAATTTGTCTATGGTATCCTTGTCAGATCTTCTCAAACTGAATCTGCTAATTAAAACTAAATTGATTTATGTATATAGTTTTGGGGATGGGTTTCAAGAATATAAAAGCATTCTATTTTTATATATATTCCTGGCTCAGCCACATTAATTCCCTGCCTCCATAACAGTGTCCCAGGACCTCCATCCTGCCACCCTCACTGCCCTGCATTTCTGGTTATTGCTGGGATGGCAGTGGCATCGTGAAAATCTTGTCCAAGGGGAAGAGCAGGTCTTCTCCTGGGCAAGGGAGGGAATGGGACGGAGGCAGCTTGGGCAGGAGATGCTCAGGTGTCTGGAGTGAGCTACAGACAGGTGATGGGGATGAGCAGCAGGGCGCGGTGAGGAGTGGGCAACCTCCTGCCAGGCTATTCCGATGGAAACACGGAGTGTTCCAGGGACCTGGTTCGGGTGACTGCGGGATGCGGCTGCGGGACGGGGCTGCAGGATGGGGCTGAGAGGTGGAGCCCGGGATGGGGCTGCGGGGTAGAGCCCAGGCCAGGGTGCGGGCTGCGGCGCCTTTGTTCTGCGGCGCCGTTCCCACTCTTCGTGTGCCATCTTCAGGCGGCTGACAGCAGCCGTCCGGCGCCGCTCCGCCTGCACAGCCTCCGCCGCCCTCCCCTCACCGCCGCAGCCCTGTCCCCGTGCCCCCAGCCCGGGACCTGCTGAGCTCCCAGCCCCGGCACCCCTCCGCCAGGACGCGGCTCTCGCCGTGCTCTGTCCCAGCGGCTCAGGAGACATTAGGGCTGTGGTGCTGGTGCGCTGCAGCACCCTCCCCGTGCTCGCCCCTACCCACAGAGCAGGCCCCCATCCCTTCACACAGAGTGGCCCACGGTGTCTGCAGCCCCGGCTCGCCTGCCGATGCTGCTGGCAGACCCTCGACTGGTGGGTGAGAGGTCACCACCGTCACATCTTCAGAGCCCCCAGAAGTTTGTACAGTGAATGGAGGGTGGGCACAGTGGGGTGGGTTCAGCACCTCCCACCCATAGAGACTAGCTGGGGCCAGCTGACATACAGGAGTTGGTTAAGTTACAGGATTTTGCCTTAATGAGAGGGGTCAGACTGCTCCTTTGGGGTGAAGCTTCTTAATTCTGGAGAAAAAAGTCCCCAAATCCTCCATGCTGGTCCAGGCAGCAGCTCCATGCAGGACTCAGCAGTGGCCTTTCCTGCCCTGTGCCATGCAGGCATGAACTCCATGGGAGCAAATAAGGAATGTTTCCATGGTAATTCTTTTTCAAACGTTAAAAAGTGTCTGTGTTATGAAATATCAGCCTCTGGGTTCCTGAGAGGTTCCTTTTTCTGTGTTAAATTCATTTGGGAATTTCATGTCTGTTTAGCAGAGAATCACATTTCAGGGTTCTCGAAGTTGTGACTCTTGTAGGAGATTAGTCTGCATGTGTGGGGTAAAAATTCCTTACTGGAAAGAGGGAGAGGGGCTGCATGGAGTAGCAACCAGTGGTAAATAGCCCCCAGTGGCCTAGAGTCCAGGAGCAAGTGGACCAGCTGGGCATGTGGCAGACTACATGTGACTGTCCTTCCTTCTCCCCTTGCTGTGCCCTCACTATCAGACACTTGCATATTCATGGCATGATGGTTCTGAATGCTTGGGTTTAATAAGAATCTCTCTTCCCCCCCCCAGTATCAACTCAAAGATTTTGGGGAATTAGGTTAAAAAAAAAGAAGAAAAAGCTCTGCAGGTCCCTTTGGAGATGATGTCCCTTCTCTAAGGCATCTATCTCTCTCCTAGCCCCATGCACCTGACACATCATTTGGGGAATGGGGATTGGAGCCATTTGCATCCCAGTTTGGTGCTTCTCATCACTTTGTTGCCAGGGGGGTATCAAACTCATCCCTGTGCTAAAGCCTGCGATGGAAATAAACAAAGAAAGGCTGAGCTGGTGGCTTCCCAAGGCTACGACACTTCCCCTTGGCACAGGGCCCTGCTTCTTTCTTTCCAAAGCATCATTATTAGTCAATAAAAGTTAAATCCCCATGATAAGACATCCCCCCCACCGAGGAACAGGCTGATCGACTGGGAAGATCTGATAAAGCCCTAATCCAATTACTTGACAATGTTTGTTCTTTCTTAATGGGACTTTGAGGTTGAGGTTTCTAATTCTCTTGAAGAATTTTCTGCATTTTCCCTGCTCCGGGTGATAAAATGATGCAAGCCATGGGAAGAGCAGGCGTGGTGGCCAAGGCTGAGCAGAGAACTCTTCATTGCAGCCCTGCCCATAGCCATTGAGGAACTGAGACCTTCTCTGGCTGGGGCAAATCACCCTAGCCAGGGGCTTGCAGTCCCTCAGCAGCTGCGGGCAGGACTGCCAGGCAAGGGCCTTGCAGCAGAGCATCATTCAGCCACGGGCTCTCCAAGCAGCTGGCATCAACAACCAGGTCACTGTTTAGCCTGAGGGACCAACATGCCCATGTCCAGAGCTGGGGCAGAGACATCTGTTCATTGCAGCTTCCCTATGGACAATGGGGTGCCTGGGGGGATGCAGCCGAAATAGGGGGAATGGGAGCCCTCAGGTCTCGGGGAGCTGTGCTGGCACAGGCAGCTGCCAGTGTCACAATTATGACATCACTCACCCAGCCAGGACTTTGCTGTTGCTGTCAGGGTTGAGGTAAAGTGCTGGTTATTATTATTATTATTATTGGCTTATGCTCTCCTAACACAGATTCCCACTCTGCTGGCTGCTGGTGTGATGAGGTGTGTCATCCTGCCCAGTTCACTCAGTTTGATGAATGCCCTGGCAGTGGGGACAGGAGGGGTAGGGTGTGAAGGAAGTGTGGGCAGCTATTTTCCATGGCATGGGCTAAACTTGACAGGAGGAATAGGCAGCAAACTCCCTGCCATGGGGATGTGCTGGCTCCCCCCTCCCTATTGGCACCTGTGTCACAGGATAGACACTTGCTAAGCCAGGAAGGTTTTTAATTGGCTATTAGGAAAAAATTCTAACTGCAAGAGTGGTCAGGCTTTGGAACAGGCTGCTTCAGGAGGTGGTGGAGTCAGCATCCCTGGAGGTGTTCAAGAAATATGTGCACATGGCACTTTGGGACATGGTTTAATGGCAGTGGTGGTGTTGCAGTGATGACCTTAAAGGTGTTTTCCAACTGATTCTATGATTCTGCCATTCCATGAGATGTTCCTCCATGCCTGATGGCCCCAGCCCTTTGCTCAGCTGTCCCAAGGACCATGAGCAGGCACCCGGATGACCCTCCCTCTGCCCACACAGCTGTACTGGGGACATACATGTGGAGCCAGTGCTGGCAATAGGTCCCACTGGTGCCTCACATCCAAGCCAGGACCCCTCTGCCAGCAGAGATACTTGGGCACGAGCAATGCCAGACACAAAAACCTTCCCTTCCACATCACTCTCTGGTATTTTAGAGATAATAAATAGCTAATCAGCAGCCACCCCCTCCTCAGTGTCCTCTGCAGCAATGCTCCAATAATTAATTCTAAACTACACCAGTGATCAGCTTGCATGTTCTCTGTCTGCACTGACAACCAGTGACCATCGTATGGCATTTGTAACGGTGAGATGTGGAACCTGGTGAGATGAACTGCTCTGCTTTTTAATCAGCTTTGTGGGATGATATAATGCATTGATCGACAAAGACAAGCTCCAGCACGTGTTCCTCTGTCTATAGCTGTGCAGCCTTATTAATTTAGATTTACCAAGAGTTGCTTGCTCTGGAGGGCAGAGAACTGGCAAAGCCACCTCGCAGGTCACGGGCGGCAGCCACAGGGGCACTCTGGGCAGGGAGCAATGGCCGGTGTCACTGCAGCCTCAGTTCACTTGGTGGCTCTGGGCAGGGCTCCTCAGAGCCCAGCTGCAGGCAGGCTAGGTATCATGGGGTAATTCTGGTGTCAGGCAGACTGCACCCTGGGATCCATCCAGGGTGATACCAGTGGGTCTGGTGGGCGGTGGTGCTGGTGCCAGTGCCATGGTGCTGGGCAGCGTGTGCCTGCCTGCACGTACGTGCCTGTGCTTGGCCCTGCTCGAGCCCTCCCTCCTCCCCCTGAAATGCATCTGTGGCTGGGGCATCGCCTTCCCAACCAGTAGGGCCCAGTGGCGGCCGGACAGCTGGTAACCATATTGGTGTGTCTTGGGCTGTCATATCGCATTTGCACGCCTGCTCTTGCTCTGCATCCGGGGAGGCTGGGGCGGGGGTTTTCAGGTCAGAGGCTGCAGCCAGCACAGGAGGAAAATTCCCATTTTCCCACCAAGACTTTAACTGTGAAGTGGCCCAGATTTGCCTCCTGGCCCCTGGCAGTGGCTCCACACGGTGGCCAGCCTGGCACCCCCACGTTCCCTGAGCCCTGCACCAGCCGTGGGTCACTGCTCCAGCCAGTGTCCATCCCGAGGTAGCAACAGAGGAGCTGAAGGTCAGTAGCGAGGGAGGCTTACTCCGTGCTGGGTTTTTGGAGGGAGGGTTGTCAAAAAATTTGATTTCATTCTTTTAATTTGAAAGTTTGACTAATAAAAGTAACTGAGAAGCAGTGGTGTGCTTAAGCTTCTGTGAGGCACTTGATTTAATAGTACATGACGTTTTGATTAAAAAATTAGCTCTCTATAATATCAATAGAGCAGACATTAAAAGGATTAAGAACTGGCTGACTGACAGGCCTCAGAAAGTAGATGTCAATGGGGAATCATCATCGAATGATGATGTTCAACATTTTCATCCATGATCTAGATGTAAATATGAAATCAGTTCTGATAAGATTTGGGATGACAAGGATTAGTGGGGAGGTGGGAACACCGACGAGGGAGGGCTGCAGAGGCTACAGGAGGCTGAGACTATGCCCTGCACAAAGGGGCTCCCAACCTTGGCGCTGTGGGGAGCTGAGAAGAGCAGAGCTCCACAAGGGATGGAAATGTGGGGTTCTGGGAGTCACCATAGTCTTGTCCTGAGTAGCACAGGAGTGCTGCTCCTTTGCCTGAAGGGGGATGCAGAGCAGGGCAGGAAGGAGCCAAGGGGACCCCACCCCAGCCCCCTGCACAAAGAATTTTGGCCAGGATGCAGCTACGTGGCCAGCCAGGACAGGAGTTACTAATGTGGGGAGGGTAACAGGAGGCATCCCAGAGAAGGACCAGCAAAGGTTTAGTGCTGAGGACATGCTAAAAACGGAAGGATCAGAACATTTCTCATTGAAGCCAGCCAGGAGCATCACTCTGCCCTGAGCACTGGGGTGGAGGCAATGGGCACCCAGCCTACAGCTGCCTAGCAGTGGATGTCTGGCCCATGGCTACTCTCAGGTGTTGCATACACACACATGGGTCAGCCTTGATCAAAACCCAGCTGCTTGTCCCACGGTGAGTAGCAGATCCATATGGTTCCACAGGGATGCAATAGCCACAATGGGAGGCCAAGGTTCAGTTGCCCAGCCCACAGCTGCCACGCATCCTCCATGAAAGCTCACCAGTGCTGCTGCAAAGAGCTTCCAAGGCACAGCACATCACACCTAACACCTCTCAAAACAGCTGAAGCTACCACCAGCCCCCAGCAACTACCTCAGCTGCAGGTTCAGGTGCTGCGTTCCTTAGGGTGATGTATGAGAAGGAAAATCGGCAGCTCCCAGCAGCTCCACTTCTCTCAGCCCTGTGCTGAGAAGAGCAGCAGCCACCTCTGCTGGAACTGCGAGCTGGAAGGCTCATTGCACCCGGGTGTGAGGGTGGCCTCTATGGGCACCAGCAGCTGCCTAGCCAGTGAGAGTGACTCCTGTACCCAGGGGATGGGCATGGCACAGCCAGGAATCCCTCGAGGCTCCTCTTGCACACCATTTCTGCACATCATCTGATTATGAGCAAACAGGATTTAGCTGAGCTTTCAGGGAGATGCCTGTCACAAAAACATAGCCCAGGCTGTCCAGTCTGCCCCTGCAGAAGAAGCTGTGGAGACACAGACATCCCAGAGAACTCGGGATGCAGCTCTGAGGCCAGAGCAGTGACTGGGGAGCAGCGGTGCCATGAGGACCTGGTGCCAGGGCGCTGAGTCTGCTCTTCCTCTGCTGCCTTTAGCAGCTGTGAATTTTTGAAAGGCAAATCTTTATCAGTGCAGGGAGGGCTCCAAACCCACATTAATTCCCAATTGTGAACGCTTTCAATTAGTGGCTGCAGGCTCTCAGCCTGCTAGATGTGTTCATTAGTGACATGGCCTTGCCACTTGGTGACAAGCTGATGACAAACTTGTCTGAGGGAGGCACAGGGCTTGGCTGTGGCACAGTGCTTGCATTAGCAGGGGTAGGAGGACTGGAAGGTGAAGTGTCTCCTGCTGTCTGCAGCAGGGCAGGGACATGCCCACACTGCTAAGTACATGCACACAAAGGGACAGAGGGTGACACTAGAGCCTCAGCACCCTCCTAGACAGTGAGTGCAACGGGCTGCTTGTGATGGTGTACATTGGTAGAAGAGCCTCCCCTGTCCTGAGCTCAGCACATCCATCACCAGGAGAGGCATTTGCAGAGCCCTGGAGCCACCGTGAGTGCTGAGTCCTCTAAACCCCGCTGAGCAGATGGCCATGAGCCACCTTCAGAGACACCTGGCAAGAGAAGGACATGTCCTGACCCCCAGCTGTGGGTAAGGGGAGCAAACTTATGGGTTCTTCAGTATCTCTGTAAATTAGGAGCTCAAGGGACCCACCTACCCAGGAGACTAATTTCTGCACAGCCGAGGCACTGCTGGAGCTCAGCCCCCAGCAGAGGATTTACTGCTGGGCATCACTGCCCACCTGGCATGGCTCAGCGAGCTCCCAGCTCCAAGTGCCCATGGCAGCCTGGTAAAGGCATTGCACTTCCCCAGGGCACAACTGGCCCAATAAAAGATTATCAGCTAAATAAAACAAGAAGTGAGCGATGCCACTATGCCCTGTTGGATTGAAATTGTGTGAGCAAAGTGGTTTTCTCGGGGAGATTTATTTCCTCTGCTGGCTGCAGCCAGCCAGCCCAGCAGAGAGAATGAGCCTCTCGCTCCGAGGCCACTGCTCCCTCCTGCAGTCAGCACTTGGCTTTTATTTCATTTTTGAGGGAATCAGAACAATAAAGGCAATACAAACAGGGACTCGCCCACCACCAAGCAAAGGAGCACACGTGTGAGCACACACACTACGTGCTCCAGGCCCTGCTCTCTCACCACACCAGCCAACACCCCAGCCCCAAAGCCCCACCTGTCACCCACAGCCAGAGCCAGGAGGGCAACGCCATGCTAGAGAGAATGCCTCCTGCTGTGGCCTGGACCCATCAGCTGTGACAGTCAGGGCAGTGCTGGCACCCATCCCACCATCTGCCTGTGCCAGTGACGTGGCAGGACACCAGCTGGGGACTTTTTGCCCCAAAACCTGGCCAGAGAGGGGACAGGCAGTGGGTGTGGAGGGCAGCAGAACTGACTGTGCTGTATGAGCTTGCAGCCAGAGCTCTTTGAGTAAAAGCTGAACCAGCTGTAGTCATATCTGCTGGCCCTGGGAGTCAAAGCCAAGCAGCAGCTCAGCAGGTGCTTTGCTCTTCTCTGGACCAGCCACCAGTGGCTGCCAGGCAGAGGATGCCATGGCTGGTGTCTCCTCCACCCCAACAAGCTCATTGCCCTGCAGTAGGTGCCATTGCTCACACTTCTGGGGACAAACACTCACAGGGGGCTGCACACTGGGCAAGGACAAGTCCCCAGAGTCCCAGGACCCCTCAGGTGAAGCCTTGGTCTCTGCTGTGGGCAGCTGCTGCTGATGTGGGACAGATCTTGGTGGGGGTTGCCATGCCACAGCCTGCCAGGAATTTCCAAGACACCAAACACAACACTATAGGTTATCAAACGATCCTCCTGTGACAGCACAGCAGAAATGCAGTCTGAAACCGCTCCCCAGCAGCTGTCCTGCTGCAAGCTCCAGTTTCAGAGGCAGGCCCCCTGTAATGACCAGGCACTGGGTACCTGCTCCCAGGCAGCCCCACTCCCTGGAAAGCATCATTAGAACCCCAGTAACTGTAAATACTGCAGAGTGCTCACCTCAGCAGTCCTGCTGAATTTTGCTTTCAACATCTGCAGCCCAATAAATCTTTGTCTCTTTCAGGTGAACTGTGCTCCCTGCTCGGGCTCCAATTTACATCCCTCAGCACCACTGCCCCAGCAGGATCCCTCTGCCAGTCTGGGTCACTGCAGCTGCAAGAGCAGCAAGGGACCCACCAGGCTCCCTCCCAGGAGCCACAGGAAGCCCAGGCCCTGCCAGCTCAGAGCAGCTGCACTGCAATGGGCCTGGTGGCCACTGGCACCATTCGCTTTGTGCCAAAACCTTTCTGCTCACCAGACCTTCACTGGGCTCTTTTTTTTTTTTTTCAAATTGTTTTCAAAACAGATTTCATGTGGTCCCAAAATGAGACCATGATTGTAAATTAAAGTGTAATTAGCCTTTACGCTTTTATATTCATTAACTCTTCTCTGTTAATGATGCAGAGGCTGGAGCACAAACCCAGCATTATGAAACCACATCCAGGAAATAAAATAGTGATTTAGATAATGGCCAGAATGTATTGCTACTTACACATAATTAAACAAATGCTCAATTTACACTTGGAAACATGAATGAATGTTGATTAACCCCAGCCCAGCGACTCTGCTGGCGAGGTGGTTAAGTGGCTGTGCTGCCGGGTAGGGCTGGCAGTGGTGGGCAGCAGCGGGCAAGGCATTCGATGTGGGACACACACCTGCCCGGCCCAGGTGCTGCAGCACGGTTGAACTGACCTGCACCCCTGTCCACGGCTGCCTAGATGGTTCCTGCTCCGCAGGCTGGTGCCAAAAGTCACTCACCTCCACAGCAGCCATGTCTCCACCTTCATGTGGGCAGGGGTTGCTCCCAGAGGCATCATGGTCAATGCCGCAGCAAAGCTGTATCAAGATCCTCGTGGGGCTGGAGGTGTCAGCATAGATGCCAGTGGAATCTGCTGTGGCACCACTTTTGCTCCAGGCCAAGGAGTACCATGTGGCAGGGAGTGCATGGGTTTTGCCCAGGATCTAGCTCAGTCTTTGTCTCACATCCTCCAGCACCTCCTGCCCTCCAAATGTGCCAGTTTCTATGGAGACGTTGCCTCTTTAGCACAGGAGGAGTCTAATGAAGTCCACTTGTGCAGGAAAATGTTATTTTCTGCTGCAGATCTGGATGGGAGGAGCCCACACAGGGGGAAAGGTGCCAGGCCTCCTGCTCCATCTCCCATCAGGGCAGCACAGCACTCTGGGCTCCGTGCCCAGCATCACTGCCATGCCAAAAGCAGGGGGTTTTGTGGTTGTCCCAGCGATGCCCTGACTCACAGGACAAGAGATGCCATTCACCATGGGCCAAATGTGCTACCTAGTCATAAGCAGAGCCCAAAGAATGGAGCTGTTCACAAGGACAGCTTAAGTCTCCCTCTAAGGAGCTCGTGAATCTAATCTGGTACCAAGCAAGGCCCCCGTGGCATTTCCCAATGAGGCTGGCCATGGGTTACCAGTCAGGACAAGGCAGGGACTCTTACTGGTAGCATGTGACCAACATGACACTACGAAGGTGTTACCTCTCCTGGAGCCAGGATTCAGGTTGTGCTGGCAACAAGCAATCAAAAGTACAGGAGTCAGGGGGCTGGTGTGGATGTAGATCAACCCCTGGAGAACCTCAGGGCCCATCGGGGTTCTTGCGCCCTCACAAGAACAACTCCAGGCTGCCCACAGTGCCCAACAGGGTGGCGAGGGCAGGACACAGCAAGTGGAAGCATCCATGCTGTTCCACTCTCCTAGCGTGTCCCTGTCCCAGCATCTTACACATCCCTTGGCCCTGCAGCAACTGACATGAGGGTGGTGTGTGAGACCTCTGCTCCCAGAGACTCCCTGTTCATGGATCGTTGACTCAACAGGCCATAATGGCTCCATCTATCGGGGTCAATACGGGTGCCTTTGACACATGATAGACAATAATTGCTCCTGCTTAGAGACTTTTCAGTTCATGGATCATTGACCTGATGGGCTGTAACAGCTCTGAAGGAATCTGCACATCCCTGTGCTTAAATGCCCTCAGGAGCAACTGGCTGTATAAAACCGGAGCATGAGGAGCCTCCTAAAACATGTTTTCCCAAAAAACATGCTCCCCAAACTTTACCAAAGACCTTGGGCCCCTGAACGTCCTCTCAGTTAGCATGGCCACAGAGGAGAGGCCACAGCAGGAGGTGCAGGAGCCCAGGAGGAAAGGCCACTGTGTCCCAGCATCCCTCCAGCACCAGGGGATGGGAACCATGGTGCAGATAGATGAGTTCACTGCCCCGAGGTCTGCAGACTGGAGCTCCCCTATCCAACAGCAACTTCCCAGGTATATGATTTAATGAAAGGCACAATAAGAAGTGAAACAATTAGAATTTCTGCCTCATTATCATGGTAATCTTATCAGTCGGATAATGAGGTATTAATGGAGATTTAATGTGCCTCTCATAACAGAATCCCTTGGAGAAAACACATAAGGAAATTGCTGTAAATCCACTTAATGATGGAAAGGTCCCCAAACACCATATTCCAGAGGATGAAAAATGCTGGATGCAAATGAGAGAGAATCAAGGTCAATAACACTGCAGGGACCACACCACTGCCGTCGTGCTTCCGCCCCGCTCCCGCCATACAGGGTGGTTGGGTGAAGAGTCGGGAGCGGGGCGGAGGCATGACGGCATTTGAGAGTCGACTTTTCTACATTCTTTCCCCTTGAGCAACTAAAAAGCTCTGTGGAGTAACCTCTTCCATTAACTCGACTTTGTTTCTGTCTGCTGCCTGTGAGCTGCACATGTGAAGGGAGGTCTGAGGATGAAAGACAGCAGCGATGCCAGTCGGGGAAACCATCCGAAGTTAGTGGTGAGCTGTTCACAGCGGCAATGGCATCTCCAGCATGAGGCAAACACATGATACCCAGGTGGTTAAACTGCTCTCCTTTTAATCAGTTTTTACAGAATAATACATTAATCATCACGTTAGAGACAAGATGGGGTTCCTGTATACAAGATTGTGCAAGCTCATTAATTTAGGTTTATAAAGGCTTTACCAGTTTCAAAGAGGAGAGGCAGTACAAAGCTTTTAAATAGAGGTAAAGCACAATTAAAAGGTACAGAACACACACTACTAACTCAGCAGAGATTAATTTCTCAAGTAGTACAGGCTCAACCAAGTCACCAGCTGTTACCCAAACAGGAGCACTCTTCCCCCTCCTTATTTACCATTTTCCTGCTGCTCCAGCTCTCCCATCAAGCTGCTGGTCGAGGGCTGCACAGTCTGCACGGCAGCACAGCCACACAAGTTACACTCAAACCAAACCCACACACCCCACTCTCCCGGAGCACTGCTGCCCAACAGGCTGGTCTCCTCCTGCTGCTCCTGCCCTGCCCCTTCCCCTCACACCACTCAGCACTAACATGGCAGCAAGTTCTCCAGCTTCCATGAGAGTTCGGCTTAACACAACACTAAAATTTCCAAGCAGTACAAGCCAACACTGCTCTCTCCAGAGACTCACCTACAGCAACAGGATCGTGTACGTGGCTTTTTTTCCTGAAATTTATGGCAGTTACATTCAGCATTTGGTAGTATAAGGTTTTCAAAACAAGAACTTTTAAACTCAAATACTTAATAGGCCATACACATTCCAACTCTCTTTAAAGGAGATTTTAAAAAGCTTTAAAGAGAAACCTCACTTAGGGTTAGAAGCAAAAAAGGAATCTTCCTAGGGATAAACCCTCCAGTCCTTTCCTTTCACTTCTCTATCCAAAAAAGGCAAACACCACCTCTATAATATCAACAGGCACAGCCATGCCATCATTTAATGTGGCAGCTCCTCCAGACATGCCAACAGCCAGTGCTGAAGTCGACAACTAAGCCTGAAGTCCACGACTCCAATCTGCTACCAACATCCTCTCCCCACTCCCTCTTTCCCCAAAATGTTCCATTCATCCTTCAGTGGCTGAAGTAATTCAATTAACAGAAAGCACCAAGTTCACAGCAACAGGTACATGGTGGCTGGCACCTTTTGGCAGCAGTTCTGTTACTTTTGGTCCTTTATGCACTGTCTTTTCACCTTTACTATTGCACACCAAAACCTAACGACATCACTTCCTATACATGAAATTTATCATTTTAAAACAAAACATTACTGGACACCAGGAGAAACTAGCAAGAGGACATTACAGGAGGTTTTTTAATTCTTTGGAAAGTCTCATTCACTAACTACACCTACCAAGACTATATGAAGGACTTTCAGAGTAGGTTGATAAAAAGAAGCAAAGGACCATCTCACTATGAAGACTCTTAGCTCATCTGGGGCTCATTGAAACGTTTACTGCTTTAAAAATAACTAAATAGTAATTAAAAAAGACTCCAGTTCTTTTAAGTATTCTTCTACACAGCAAAACAAAGTGATAAAAATGTGAAGGAAATGGTTCTTGCTGCTTCCATACAGGAGAGCAAAGCTGAAGGACCTGACGGTGCTGATTAAATCCTGCCTGCCAAGTCTGCCAACAGAAGCAGGGCACAGGGTGAGCACCAGCTTGAGTGTCTTTGTGCCTTCACTACATGTTGTACAATGCTCTCCTCGACTAAAAGCCAAACTGCAGGACTTAAACAATTTTCATACATCGGTCTTAACATCTCAGACATTCAAGTAATAACTTAATATTACAGGACACTTCAGTATAAATAATTTTATATTGCTTTTAGATATGATCTGGCCATATCTTCAAGGGCATATTTGTGCTTCACTGCTGAGTGTTATTGGTCAGGGCTGTGTTGCAATATGAAGTTAGGTGTTCAGCACCAAATACCCATCAAGGCTAAATAACTGGAATATTGCAATGTTACACAGACTGAGTTACCACAGTAAGGCAGATCAGAACAGTTTTGTTTTGACTGAGTATTGCTCCTCCAAACAATCAAGTCTCTAAGAGAGGAGAAAGACTATAAACAAAAGAAAAAAAGTCACCCTCTCACCTGTGATGAGTTTGGCAAAAATGCTATACTGAATTATGTATTGGTGTCCCAGAAGGTCAATTTCTTTATGCCTTGACAAGTAGCACAGCCAAATCAAGCACCTGATATTTGACAGAAATTGCTCAGATTTCAATTCAAATTATTTTCCCAAGTATTAGTTACTTATGGGTTTTAAAACAAACAAACAAACAAACAAAAAAACCAACAACCAACCAACAACAACAGAAAACACCAAACCCACAAAAAATCTGATTTGGAAAGAAAAATAGAAATATTCTGTTTCCTTCACCACTCGCAGACACCAAGTCTTAACACATCCCTCTGTAAGAAGTGCAATGAACTCTCTGGGAAGAGCAAGAAATAATACTGACATGAAAAAGTTCACTGCTCACTGTCCCTTTTTGCTGCAACTCCAGCTAAAAAAGAACAGCGAGTGCTTATGTGCAGGTTACAACCACTGGCCATTGCTCAGACCATCTCACTCATGAAAAATCCAGGTGGTATTGTGCATAAAAACTTCTTTAGATTGCTAATTATCAGTTTAAGGGGAAGGTGGGGTGAGAGATCTATAAAACACCCTGAACTGATGTTATGATATGCTTCATAAAGAACAGTATCATCTTTTAAAACATTTTATATGAACAGTAAAACTCGCACTGCTGCATAGCAGACAACACAGAGAACATTTAGTAAAAACATTCACTGAAACCCCTGGCATATGTATTTAATGTCACTAATCAAAATATATATTACAGTCCAAGGTTCTGTTAAGGATCTCTGTTTGGGGTTTGTACAGTATACACAATATCTCAGAAAAAATATTACAGTAAGGTATTTTATTTCTCCTTTTTTTATATTAGACTTATCTATCGTAACTTACAGTCCCTCTCCTCCATATATCCAAATCCCCCAAACACCCTAATGCCCTAAGCCAAAAAGTGTTTAGCTATCTAACAAGCCCTGCTATTATAAATTCCAGTTTTAGAAATTTCAGTCATCTTTAATTACATTTTAATAAATAGTTCAGTTTGCCCTTTTTAAATCTTAGCCTTTCAAGGAAGTCCTTTCATTACCAGAACACAGTATGTCACAACCTGTTAGAGGTCAGAGAGGCTTCTGCTTGTTTATCCAAAGAATAGTGAGTCCAAAGATAACTGCAGTGCATTAAATATAGTTATAGAATATTTACACTGTCCTCTCAAGATTTTGAATTTAGGTGAAATATAACTGAGAACTAATGTCAGCTACTTTCAGTGTGGCTGGTGTTTTATTAATAAAAGGTGTATTAAGCTAGAAAGTATACTAAGTGGTTGCCCTGATTCTTCTTGTTTCAGTTTTCTGTTAGAAATTAAACAAAGTGAATTATTCACGTGAGTAAGAATTTAGGAAGGGGAGTGGTGGAAAAAGTATGAAGAATTTCCTGTGTGTTTTGAGATTCCAAAATACCTGAAAACTGTGGTCCCTTTCGCAGTGCCAGTATCTACAGGGGAGAAAAACGCAACCAAAAGAGAAGAGGAAAATCTGTTAAATTAATTTGATTAGTAAAGGTGTGTTTTAAAATGCCTCAATTCTGTACAGTATTATACACGGAAAGTCTCTTCTTCAGCTTTTGCAGCTGTTGTACATTCTTTGACACTCTGCTAACAATCTGCCCGTACATGTGCTGTGTGAGTTACTTGCGATCGTCGATAGTTTTGATGAATTCAACTGCTGCTGTGAACTGCATCCACCAGTACGACTCTTCTCCAGACAAACAGTTGGCATAGAAACTACTGATGTACTGAACAGTGGACAGCAAGCAAGGTGGATTTGCCTGGGGGTTAAAGAAAGAGATACCAATGGTTTGTTTGTAAAGCTGAACACGAGACATTACAGATATAGAAATACAGTTCTGTTTGTGCACTGATCCTCACAATCATGGGATTATGTGATGAATCTGTAGATCTGTAGGGCAGTGACTGTTTAGCCAGACCACTACCATTTCACACACTCAGAAGGCATCAGACATCATGAAAGGAACAATTTCTAAACAAGGAAAGATGACTGGCAGGCCAAGAGAAAGAATCTATGACAGTCATCAAGGATTTCAGCAGGTGGAAAAGCCTGGCCTTTAGCACCTTAGACATCAGAGCCCATTCTCCAAACATCTGCACATCAGAAAAAGTCAGCAATGCAAAAGAAGTTAGTCCTAGTGTGGATCTTGGTCCTGACAGGACAGCATTAAGCAGACAGAGACGGTAGGTGCTGGTGTACATATCTCAAAAACCACTCCACTCCATACACAGTGTTTGCACCCCAGTTTCCATGGTTCCAAACGCAAAGTTTGCTTGGATTCAAATCCCATAACTGTGACCACATTTCAGATGTTTCCATTTAAACCTGCTGAATTAGATCTGGGTTTGAGTCTACATGCTCCCAGTTACCCAAACGCGTTGTTCTTCCTAAAATATACTTGCTCGTTACAAGAATTAGCTGGGGTTTGTGATCTTTGCAAAAGAACTCACCTTTATGAGGACAAAGACCAGAACGGGAACAAAATCATCTGCCCCAGGTACTGAATCTTCATTTGCCAGACTAAGCAGGTTCATGATGGTTGAACACATTCGCAGGATACACTGGACTTTGTCTCGGGGGGTTTTGTAAGCGCTTATTGTGCGGATTTCAGACTGTGCAGATGGCCACGGTGCCTCCCGGAGATAGACCTAGGGAAAAAAACAACATGCTGCCAGTTCCTGTTTGTCCAAGCTACTGAAGTACCAGAGATCTGCAGGCAGGAGTAAGGCTCTGGAGAAAGAGGAAGTTTTAACTCGAGATGGCTATGTTACACTCTCAATGAAAGTGGCTTCCCCACTGTCATAAAAGTAAAAACTACAAGGAGACAGCACTCTGCGTGCAACTAACACGATTAGCCTGAGCTCCCTCCTGACTTCTCTGGTACACTACTTCAAATCAAAGCAGAGCTGCAAGTCTGTCTTCCTCAGCAGCAGCTTTAGTAACACTCACCATTTTGAGTCAGACAGTTCAAGTACTGAACTGAGGACTAGAAAAGCTACAAACATCCAGCCTCTGACGGGCTCCTTAAGTCTACCAACCCGCTTTAAGTTATCCTATTAACCATGAGAAAAGTGAAAGCACTGGACAAATTCACAATGTGCAAGGTTCCACTAATTCTGGCTAGCTCAGAAAGCTAACTTGACAGCTGTAGCCACAGATATGGCCTATGAATCACATTAGAAGCATAAAGGATTCAAATCTTGCTTTTAGAAGCAAATGACCAAGAAGTTACTGCATCTTAGCAGAGCACAGAATTAGTTCTTAAGTCTTACTGTCACCACAGAGGTGGCAAAATCAGAAAGGAACGAATCTGGAAGGATCAGCCAGTGGATGACACCAAGGCAAGGTATTTCAGCTGTCACAGATAGAAAAGCAACACTTCCAGATGTAAAACAACACAACTCTCCCCCCATCCCAAACACAATCAAAACCAAGCTCCCCCAACACCCATACAGGAGCAAAGGAAAGGAGAAGTTGTTACCTCAGGTATCTGAAGTGCTTTGTGGTTTGCAGTCACTACTTTAGATAACCTATGTATGTGCTCATGAAGGACCCTGAAAACAGAAAAATCAAGAGGTGAAAAGCAAGCAGCAGCCAGGCAGTGGTCCCTTGAGGCTTCGCACTAGTTTCAAGTTTGATACTACAAGACAGATCTTTAGGAATGCATAACATCATGTTCCAAAGCATGAAACCTGAAATGCATAGAACATACTGTACCAAAACAGAAAGCAGAAGTACTCCTGAAGCAGATTAGATCCTTTTCCCAGCACACACACTTGAGATCTGGAAGTCTGTATCTCAAGTCACTACATTTAAAATGTTATTCTGTCCAAGCAGTTTGTTGTAAATATAAACTTCTGCGCACAATGCTAAAGCACTTCCTTGTTCTTTTACAAAATGTTCTCAAAGGAAACAAGAGTCTGGCATGGCTGACTTAGTCAAGTCTGTCACACGAAGACTGCAAAGCTTCCATCTGCACCAAGTACAAATGAGAAACCAGGTAGTTCAAATGACATTCACTTACTGGTCCCGCAGAATGTCTCCATCCTGGTTAGGGTAGAAGGCAAGCTTGAAAATCCGATTCATCACACTGCGCTCTATTGCTAACTGCGCATCCTGGAGCTGCTCCTCGCTGGCATTCTGCCATATGGCATCCTGAGCCATAGCCCCATATAAGAACTGAAGAAAATCCTCAACTTGTGCTGTTTTGTCATCTGCTGCTGTGAGTTTCTGGAAATCTGATAAAAAGCAAAGAGAACAGGAACATTTGGTTAAGTGAAAAGCATTCTTTCCAGTAGGCTTTTCTGGAAAGAACAGCCCAGAATCTACTTCAGACTTTCTTACCAAGCATCACTGAGGCTCTGGTTTACCCACACCCCAGTACGAGAAATACAAGCAGGAACAGATGAAATAAATGAAAGAATTAAAGGAAAAGCATATAGAACACATCTAGCAAAGCATATGGACAAATACTACTTGATACTGTGCTAATCACTCCCTCTGCAGCACCAGTACTCATGCCTTCCTTCAGCCACCCACAGAGATAACACCCAGAACAATCACCAGAACGGTCGCTGGCAGGAACCAGCACATGCAAAGTTGTCAGATGCTGAAAAGAGGGGAGCAGGGGAAGACATCAAGAAAACCCATGTGTGCCACTTCCTACTCCTACCTTTATTGACTATCCATAGTTGCAACATTCATATTTATCTATGAAACACAGAATGAGCAATGCACCTAAGCTAATGCAGCATGACCAAACCACTGCCCATTCATTGGCTTCGTATTTATAGCACTCCGCACTACAAGACAACTGCCACTCACATCTGTCAGCAGCCTCCATGCCACAGTTGCCAAATTCTCTTTTAGATCATCCAGAAATAGCTGTCTCCTTTCTGTTCAATAAAAGGGCTTTAACTCCTTCCTGGGTCATTGAATATTATTACCAGATCTTTAAGCTCACTATATACAAATTCTCACATTTCAGCCTATTCAGACACATTTACTGTGCTGCACTGTATGCTCCACGAGGAAGAACCACTCCAAAATTCTTAGGTACTTCATTAAGGCTGCTATTCCTTACATTATGTTTTTTAATCTTTGATTCACTTAATTCACACTACTGTTATTCTCCATGTCCTTCAAGGTGCAGCCACAGATTCTGTACTGAGGACTGAATGCTGCATGTTTATTTATGAGTAGATCTAAAATAATTAACAATATTCATGCTTCTTTCATGGGGCACATGTTATATAGTATGTCTGAGAATACCTTTTTAGACTAGGTGATGTCAAATTACCTTGATTTTCTGAGCCCAAGAAAACTGCAGACAATTACCATGGCCTAGCTGCCACAGCATACTGTCAAATCACAATAATCTGTCTATTTGAGCCATTAATTCACCAGCTGAAATTGAAACTGCTTTAGGAATCTGCTTCTTGGATCAGAAGTTGTGTTTTAAAACATTAACCTGAGCCAGCACATAAATATAACATATAAACACTCCAGTCTGCATTAATCTTACCTTGAATAAACTCCCTTATTTTCTTTTCTTTGCTCTCCAGCAGTAACCTCACACATACTGTAGTGAAGTATCTGTTGGCCACTTCTTTATCTCGCAGAACTCTTTGCAACAGCCTTTCCAAGTGTGCTTGTGTCGTTTGCAGGCCTTGGCGACATCGAGTTAAATAAGCAATATATGGAGCTCTTTTCCTTCAATAAAGAGTGTTCTGCATTAGACTCTTAATAAAGATAGAGGCTAACAGCTTTGCAAACTGTTAAGTTGTAGTGCAACAAGAATCTTCAACTGGTTGCATTCAAAAGAAAGATAGGGCCTGAATCAGGAATTAGTTCTTCCTTTCACAGATTTCTGTGACTGGAATCACTCCCTTGCAGCACTCCAGAATGCCTGACTAAAGCAAATTCCAAGCAGCAGTTCCTGTGTTAGAGCTGAACTTTAGTCATAAACATGAGTTAAATCAATTTGTAGCTATCTGGACTGACTTTCAGGTGTAAGCTTTTTTACATCATTTGCAGACAGATGAGATAATTTCATCATTACAGGGGAAAGCAGAGATGTAGTAACCTGATTTGGTAATCAGAAATCAAAAGGGACCTTCCCAGATCTGCTAGTGAATAAATACAAGCCCTTGGAAACTCGTTAATTAAAAGATATTGAACAAACTACCTGTAGTCCTCTGCAATAGATGCCAGCAGCTTTCGACAGGTCCTGTTATCAAAGCGGCTTACACATCGCATTGTCTCTTGCAGCTGGGCCATCAAGTTCTTGTCTTGGAGGTTAATAGCTTCAGCTAGCTGAACTTTCAAGAAGCACACAATTTCATTATCTAATAAAGAATAGAGGAAAAATATTAAGGAAAGGAAATGTAGGCATGGTGAAAATAAAACTTTTTGAACATGGGAAACATAACTGTTTAAAACAACAGAAATAACAATAAATGTTATTTTGAGAACAATTTGCTTTTCTTTTTTAATTTTCCAAACATCAAGGACTAAGCTTTCATATTGCAGTTTTATTTAGCATTTAGAACTATTCTGAAATGTGAAGAGGGCCAGATAAAATGTCAAATGTCTACAAATATACCTATAATGAATGGAGGAATGGCAAATGCAAGACATTCATCCTAAGTCTACATAAAGACCCAGAGCATCATTCAAGTTAATCTCTTTGTACTGCAGAACAATTCCCAACACCACATGTATTTTCAGAGTCTAGTCTATAAATCCAGGCTCTACTTCATTACCAAAAAAAAATAGATCAGATTTATTTGGCAGGTTTGTTTGTGGAGTAAGAAAGGAAACACTTTGGGGTGCAAATGCTAGCCTATGCCTTGTGTTTCTATGCCAAACAGAGGTTACCATAAATGGTGCAGAACAAGTGCCACTGGATGGGGGAAAAGAACAGACACACACACCATGAAATAGCTATATAAAGAACATTTACCTTCAGGGTCTGTGTGGTCTGGTAGACCATTCCTTGTTGAATGTGTCAACATGGGGAAGGCAACAGAATCTGCTGAACAAAGAGCCAATCTCAATTTCTTCTTTGCATCCCTAAAAGAGGAAAAACAGTATTTTCTTACAGTTGATGCCAGGTTTGCTTCCTTCATAAGCAAACTTTACTTTGGGGCAAGGTCTTTTGATTGGTTGGTTTTTGAATACTGCCTAAAAGTAATTTGATTTTAATACACCGCTGTCGACAAAACTTCAGAATATCAGTTGCAAAGGACTTTTCCCCAACACTGAACTGCTCTGCCTTGTCAGGTTACAAAATCCCTGTTTTATCAGTGGAAATATGATAGCTTAAAACTAAATGCACTTAAAAGTTTACAACTGATCCATATTAAACTTTTAGTGGGAACCAACCACACAACTTCAGCTTTTAATTCTACTTTGTGGGTAAGATTAAACCTGAAAATGTATTTACCTATAGGAGAAAGCAGAACTTTGTGGCTGTGCTACTTGACTTGCAGAGTCTGGGAGATCGTCTGCAGACATGTTTTGCAAAGCCTCATCACGTGGAGAGTCATGCATACTCTCACCATCCCCCAGAGCCTCTATGGAAAAGAGAAAAATATTGCACTTGAAGAGAGGAGGCAGAAAGAGAAACCAGACTAATACTATCTATTTTCTTCTTGCTGTTCTAAGGCCAAGATGGGGAATGGAGACAGCAAATAAAACAATTTGTTTTGAATAGGTGAAAAGAAAAGTGCATTAAAAATATACAATCTGCAAGTTACTAAGAAGTTTGGAAGGCAATATACTTCTGCAGAATGCATGAAACAAAAGAAAACTCCAAAGCAAAACAACTGATAAGAGACATGCCAACAAAAACCAATTATCTCAATGGCAATATGAAAGAGCTGTCCTTGGGAATACCGATTTAATTCTCAGATTCTGAGGGACTGTCCAGAGATTGTTAGACAAAATTTCCTGGTTTAGAGCACACACTGTTCAGTTGTTTGCACTAACACTGGTATAGAATACTCAAGTGTTTTTATCTTTAAGGAGGAGAAACAATGTTGATGATGATTACAAAAGCCAGGTTCTCACCTGCACCATCATAGTTGACAATTGCTCCTTCACTAGGGCTGGTACGCTTAATTGCATTCCTGTATTTGTCGAGAATGTCCTCTGCAGCTTGGGCCTGCGCACTGAGCCTCGGGCTGGGATCATCTGAAAGGACCATTAAAACCAACAGGAGTTAACCTTGTATTGTGCCAGCTGAAAGCAAATACAAAAATTTAGACTTAAACATGTGGACTTTGTTTTCAGCCACATCAAACAAATAACTGCTTGTGTTCCATGCAGCTGCAATTCAAACAGATTTATGAAGTCCAAAACAACAGCAGAAAGTGAACAAATAAAGCCAGATCCTTAGCATATTTATACTGTATACACAAATGGTTCTTGTATATTTGAAGAATTCTAGAAGTGATTAGGCAAGCAGAAAACTAAACACCCAGGTTGAAATTATGTTTAATTTAGCACTTAAGTAATTATTACAGGAACGTGTCTGCAGCTGTCCTTACAGCTCAGCTATGACAAGGACATGAGCTTTAAAATGAGAACAAAGAAGAGTGAAGACTCAAGATTGAAGTACTACATATAATGACAGAAACATGACAATTTAAAAATAGTCTTCAAATCAAGAAGTCTTTATCCACCTTCTTATTCAGAAAGGCAGTGGTGAATGAACATTAACTTCAGCAGCATGTACCTTCCTGTAGAGAGATGTCTGGTGGGCACTCTGGAACTCCAGAGGGCACATTGTGAGAGAAAATTACTATGATCATGTTATTCACATACCTTGAAGTGTTGCATATCTGTCAGGCACCATGTCATCTTTGTCTTTTTCTTGTTTTTCTTTCTTTCTAAATGGAATAGGAGCTGAAAACACAAGGCACCTTATCAAAGACTATTCTGAGATAATGACCAGATTGAAGAACCTTAAAAGAAAGTTGCTAATGCAGAAGTTTGTCATCAAATGAACTTCAACAGAAGCATAACCTACCTATGGGCTGGAGCAGAACTGTACTGTCACCTGTAGTAAGCTCTACCTTTAACCAGGAGCCAGGCACAACAGTTTTGCCTTCCAGCTACTAGCCAATTACTAACCAAGGGAGTCAGGTAGCTTTCCATCTTGATTTACATTTTTATTTATACTTTAGCCAATTGATCATAATGACATGAATCTTTTCTGGCAACTCCACCCCACTAGTAAATTCACGGAGCAGATGCAAAGACAGCACATTGTGAAACGGAAAAGCAAATGAAGTGATTTTAAAATAATATATCTAAAGTCATGCAGAGACTGCAAGGATTATGCTGCCTCTTTTCTAACTGAAAGTGTGTTTTTAAAGAAGGCAAGAACATGTAACATGGTACACATTGTTCCATCCCCAGTTGTCACTATTCACAGCATGAAAGCCAAATACCATCTTGAACAAGCTTTTCTTTGTAAATAACCAAAGTCTAATTTTCAGTCATGCCCTGTGTTACAAGAGATACTCCAAGTTATCAATATCTTTCAGCTAGCATGCTACCATCTGTACAGAAGCAAGAGTGCTCCAAAATGATTCCAAGGACACAGAGTAATTGAGACAGTAAAATGCCCAACCAAATTCCTTTCCTCTTACACACCTCTTTATAGGTGCTGCCTACCTTGTATTTCAATAAATCTTTACTGCAACTTTTGTGACTTAATAAAGAAGAAGCCTTGATTTATCAAAAGTAAACAGGAGAGCTATTCCACTGGTCAGCTCTTCAAAGCGAAACTCTAAACTCTTTCTGTAAAAGTGACTAAAAATATAATAAAGGTAGAGTGCACTCTGACTAAAGCATCAGAAACAGATGGACATGATCCTACCTTTGGGCATGGCAGACACAAAACGTTTCCTCCACCAGGGCTTGTTTCTGTCAGACTTCTCATCATCGCTGTCTTTTCGTTCTTCAATCTGTAGAAGGGCAGAATCTACATTTGAGCATCTACCATAACAAGCGTAAAGACAAAATTTCCCCTCAGCATCAAGTTATGCTACATCAACTGTAAAAAGAGAACTAACTACAGCAGAGCACAAAGCCACAGCAGTCAGAAATATCCCTCCTGAAGAGGGCAACCTATGAAATCAAAAGCAAAGATGTGAATAAACTTAGACTTCATTTATTTCTTTTTATAAAGAAAATTACTTTCCAGAGTGCTGCAGCATTTGGAGCTCTTCAGTGAATCTATTTCTGATGTTCCATCAAATCAAGTACAGCTCATCCAGTAAATTTACGAGAGGCCAGATTAATTTAAGGCCCTCTTGAACATCTGTAGCTTTAGCTTGTAAAATGTTATTGGCCAACATGTAAATGATAGCAGAAGTACATTGAATTTCCTTGGCTAAACACATATAATACCAGCCTGATGTCATTAAATGCATTATGGGCATGATAGAAAACAATTCTAGAAAGATAAATAGAAGCCTTACCTCTCCCCTAGAGGAGTCTTTACTGGGAGATGAAGATGATGACTGAGATGCAGCCAGAGCAGCTGCTCCAGTGCTGGTGGTTGGCATAGGGAGCTCTCTCTCCTCATTACCAGGACGTCTGTTCCACCCAGGATCACTCATGGGTCTCCGAACAGACGATACTATATCCGAACTCCTGCTGCGGACTAGCCTCTCTGGGTAAGAATGTCTCTGCTTGAATGCCTCTAAATCAGTTGGAATTAAAGAGTGAGACCCAAAGTTTGGCAATCGGGCCTCGTTACCTCCCATAGCTCCTTCCAAGATTGGTGGATCTGGTGGTGGATGAGAGGGTCTTGCATAGTGTACTTTAGGCCTTACTACAGCAGATACACCTGTGGTCATGAGCATAAAAGAAGCCATACACATTTATTTTTAAGATCCTTCCTAATTAGCTGTCACTAACATAAACTCATTAAAAACGTCTGGCTTTTAAAATAGAAGCTCACCTTCATTTGACGACAGAGGATCAAACAATGCAAGCAAAGAATCTGTCTGAGAAGGAGGAGATGTCAATTGACTAGCACCTGAAATACAGAACAAAAAGTACTCAGGCCTGTACCAAGAACATCTTACAACATAAGGGACATTGTTAAAAACAGCCTTTAGCAACAGAAGTTTACAGAACTTCCACTGCAAAACACTTCCAAAGATACTCTTAAAGGGAAAGATCTCTGCAGTATGCTGAAGTGATCAAAGAATTGCACCACAAAAAGTGGGAAAGTCCTGAGGAGTGGACCAATTGCAAAATGCAAGAGGACAGCAAACATAATCAAACCAAATTAGGAAAAGGTGATCTTGGATCTAGTACTCGAGCTCTAGTACTAGAAAGTTGTGGAGCCTTTGTTGAACAAATACTATGCTAGCAAAGAAAAAAGTTATGTTTAACCACCAGAACTTTGAAATTGGGGAAAACTGTAAAATTTAAAGATTCCATAAATGTCATTAGTGAGACTTATCAGAGATTCTAATTTCATTTACAAGTAAGTTGCTCACCATGGGCTGCTTCATCCATGTCAGGACTTGTCACAGAATCTTTTCCCCCAAAGTCAGAGCTACATTCAGACCTGAGATCTTCAATCTTATTAGGAATATCTTCAGATGTTGCACTAATACCTTAGATACAACAAAAAGCATCACATTATAGTCTTCCAAAGGAAGCAAAATTCTGAAGTTGTTAAAATATTTAGTGAACAATGAAATAATCAAGTCCTAATTCACAGTAGCACTGAGAGACGTTATTAATTCCTCTACTCCCAAAATAACACTTCACTTCTGCTTTACATCTTTTAGCATAGCCACGAACACACTATGATAGTGGGCCTTAGGAAGAGACTTCACTGTTAAATACTTTGCAGAAGTTGAAGAACTAAAGTAGATATATGCTGATTTACTTCAATAAAAAACGTTGTGATAACAAAACTAAGCAAAAGGAAATTAAGAAGAAACTCCATTGCTACTCATTGCGACAGTGGCACAGAGGCTCTTCTGCCTTTGTATGTCTTCTGTAAAATGAACAAAGAATTACAGCTTTGAAAATTCCAGAATGCATACAAAATGCTGTTTTATCAGTCAAATGATGTACAACCAAAGCAAGTGCAACAAAGTGGATGCTCATCACATTCTCATGAGCAGAGTGTTAACAAAGCCAACTAAACACACCTGATACAACGCTGAGGCCGGGTGTGCTGGGTCGTGAACTGACTTCCCTTACATCTGTGTCATCAGATGTGCTACCCAACCCTGAACAGCTTTCAAGTTCTTGTAGTCTTTCCTCCTGTTTTAAGTCTGGGGCCTCTATAAACAGGAGACAGCAGAGAGAAAAAGTAACATTACTCAATGTCATACTCCCTTAATAGTAACATAAAGAGGAAAGGGGCTTATGTGTTGATTTAGTACATTAAAATGCAAGTTAACCAACTCAGTCAATTTTCTCCCTGTAGAGAAGGCAGGGCTCTGCACAGAGAGAAATGTTGTATGTGCACAGGCATTCAAGAAACTTTCACTTGAGACAACAGTATACAGTCAGATCTTCACTAGCAAAAGCAAACTGTGAGCCTAGACAGCACTACTTAACGTCGTAACAAAGGAGAGCAAACAGAAGTCTCTGCTCTGCAATCCCTTCTCTCGCTTTTTGGCCCATAAGAATTTCTTAAGTAAGTCTCTTACAATGCTCTTCAACTTCTCTCTGCCTAGAAACAGTTTGTCCTTTTAATACTGGAATTATTCACAACCACCAACTTAACTCTGGGACAGTAATTCCTCAAAGAAAGAGAGAAGGAAGCTGTTGTTTTGTATTTAATGCTTCTGGAGGAGTTATTTATGCAAAATGAATAAGCAAAAAGTGCAACAGTTCTGACCTGAATCACTTGGTAATACTTCCACACTCCATGCCTCACTTGTGGTCTCTGATATGGTTGAACCTGTGCAGGGATCAAGCAAGACGGATCCTGAACCTGGTAAACACAGCAAGCTGCCTAGCATGTTCTCTGCAGCTGCACCTGCAAAAGTAAAGCCGAAGCGTATAGCTAGATATAGGCTTCCTGAAGACAGCTCCAACAAGACAGAAAAATAAGGACACATTTTAAGTGTCCTTAAAATAATCATAAAACACCAGGTTCAAAGGCAGAAGTGAGCAACTAAATACAATCCAGGTCATGCATACAAAATCCTCCTTCAGAAAAGCGCCAGTTTAATTAATGAAAACACATCGATTTAGAAAGAGAAAAGAGCTCTGCAGCCTGTTTTAGAGCAAGCATGAAGCACTTTAACATACCAGCTGCACCACTAAGTTACCTGCTATTTCTTGCAAACGATCTTCATCAATATTTGGATCAAAGTCACTTCCTAAGACATCCGTGCTCCATGTTTCGCTCACAGTTTCTGATATATCTCTGTCATCTGTCAGCCCCATCATGTCACGGATTTCAAACTTACGGAGCTTGTCATCAAGATTATCCTGAGTTGTGGCTATGTGAAAATAAAAAGGTCTCAATTTTTTTGAAAGGCTTCTCCAATTACTTCTGATTGAAACAAACAAACAAAGCAACTCTCTAATTCTGTTAGGTAAGACAGTGTGTTCAAACAAGGCTGGAAAACTAGTACAGTAAGAACTATATGTTAAACTATACAAATAATTATACTGTACAAGAGGTGCTGCCTGAAAATAGTTTTTAGGCACATTTGAGACATAAGAAAAAATCTGAACTTATACAGTGACCTATCAACCAAGCTGACAGACAAAATGAGCACAATTTAGCACACTATGAAGAAACTGAACCAATTCCTGCATGAAGAACTTGCTCACAAAAAATCCAAGAGGGATTGCACAAGGAAAACTTTTATTTCCCAAACTACTCAATTTCCAACTGCTTTCCACAGAACTGCAGCTTTGCCATCTACACCTCAAGCACCTGCATAGAGAATTTACACCTACCTTGTTCATGCTCTAAAAGCTGCAGAGCTTCAACACCATTGCTCCCGGAGGGGCCCGCACCAAGCTCTGACACAGACTCCCCTTCTAAGTCCAAAGATGACACAGAGTTGGAGCGATTTGAAGGACCTGCAAAAACAGATTTTACTGTAAAGTGAACACTGACAGTTCCTAAATATACAGCATTAACAACCCAGGACACAATTAACTAGAAAGATGTAAACAAGCAGCAGTTCTAATATAAAATAATAAAGTGATGAACGAATGGTAAATTTGCTCTAGTTTTGATCCCTGTTCTGCAGATACTTGATCCACACTGATCTGAACTTCCCATGTTTAGAGTATCACACTAACTACAATAGCCATGGAATGATTGGGGTTGAAAGGGACCTTAAAGCTTATTTGCCACAGGCAGGGATACCTTCCATTAATCTACAAATCCATTAGCAGAAATGTCTGGCATCTCAACATCACCGTATTTAACTATAACTACCAAGTCAATAAGGTTTTTGCCATTAATTAGTTTACTTATCTACTAATTTGTTTTCCTGAGGAGAGCAAAAACTAAGTAATGGAAGTTATATAAAATAACACATGCTGAGTGATCTGCACAAACCTCTGTAACACCACAAATAAACTGGTGCTTTGCTGTGGCTAATAGATTCATACATCTGGGGCTATGTAAAAGCTTAGACCTAAGTTAGATTATCTTAATAATTAGCACTGCACTAAGTTTCAAAAATAAAAAATAATTTTAAAAAATCCCTCTGTTTCTTCTTTCTAAATACATTTAGGGTTATTTTTCTTCCTAATTCTCAGATTCAGTTATGACTTTCAGGTCAAAAGTTAGCTCCAAACTTTTTTCTTTGAATGGCTCTCAAGGTAAAACAGCAGAGTCATCATAATGGCAAAGATGAGATGCTGTGTTTAACAGAAATTCCTTTTAGAGTTAAGGAAAAAAAAAAGGAGGAAAAAAAAAGTGACAAAACTTCTTCAAGACTTAAGTAACCCTTCACCTTCAGATATTCCTTCCAGATTATCACTGCAGAGGGAAAAGCGCAAGGTTTTATCAGGTTTACCATGGAGTTTGTTTTCATCAACAGGGACATCTCCTTGTCCGCCATCTGTGAGCTGCATATTTAAGACCTGGAGAGTGGGGGAAAGAAACAGTTTAATGATAATAATTTAATTATTTTAAAAATTAGAATATTTATAGGAAACAGTAAACAAAACACTGCACACATACTTTGCCATCTTTCCCCTTAGATGTCAATGTCACAATCAAATTTCTAACATTCTAGTTGAAAAAAAGCAAACAAAAAAAAAACTGAACAGCTATCTCCAAAGTCAGAGGCTGCAGAGGATGTAAGGTGATCAAGATGTGAGCATAAGGTAAGTCGTGATAATAATTAAGCCACAAACGTCGTCACCCCAGCAGACTAACATAATACGGAAACGGATCAGTACGAGGCTGCAGAAGGAGATAATTCAAACTATCAGGCAAGGCAGCAAAGACGAAAGCAGAAGCTGTGCTACAGCTGGTGAAAGAAAAGGCTGTAAAACCAGCCTCACCCTGAGCAAAACAGTCTGAAGATATTCAGGGCAACATGAGCACAGCTCCACCCTCGCAAGAAGCCAGGCCTCTGCCTTTCAAGTCTGAGCTGCCAAAAACGTCGGGATCAGTGTTCCCGTTCTGTCATTCACCTGTGCCACTTGATCCAAAGGACAGAGCATGCAGAGAGAGAACTGAATCAGCTGCTTCAGGCTCAGAAACAATAGTCCCAGTTTGCTCTGAAGCATGCTATGCTAGATGACAAAATCTCTTCAGAATTCTGGCAGGTTCTTTTTTCCTGTATTAATACATTGCCTTTCACACCTTGCAGATATATTAAAGGGACAAAAAAAATCTAATAAAAAGAAATTTGAAAGCTACAAACCCTTCAGTTTTATTGAAGTAAAATGAAGATTTTAATTTCCACTATGGATTTACTATCTAACCTTAGTGTCACAACCTCATTGTTCTGCTATTCCAAGTACACAGAGGCTCTACTTTTCAAAATATCTGAGATGTGACAGTTTTCAAGTACCTCATTTTCTGACATCATTCCTGGAGTAATCTGTGGACCTGTCCCCAAAGAAATCACCAGCACTTCTTCTGGCTGAACTTCTGAGATAGTCTCTTGGGAGGATCCTTCATGATCTCCATGCTGCTCCATTAGAATGTTTGATCTACTTCTGCTACGAGTTGCTAAGAAAAAGGTTTGAAATATCAACATTAAAAAGCTTTTTCTTAAGGAGGGAAAAAAAGACAAGACAATGTAAATACTGAATAGCAATGTTTCAAATTAATAACACTAAACAAAGACACAAAATGATGGGTCACGTTAGACTTTGAGAGATGGAACTAGTGTAGAAATTTGAGTGCTGAATGATAAAAAACCCAAACTTTCAAGGTAAAAGCTTAGAGAAACAAGGTGTATCATGTGCTGTTTGTCTCCACAAGTTCAGTGTATTGTAATCACAGAAAGACGCTTAATAAATTAATTGAGAAAACAAAGATGATGTTATCAACCAAAGAAGGTCTAAGTTCATAGAATCATAGAATCAGTCAGGGTTGGAAGGGACCACAAGGATCATCTAGTTCCAACGCGCCGGCCATGGGCAGGAACACCCTACCCTAGATCAGACTGGCCAGAGCCCCATCCAGCCTAGCCTTAAGCACCTCCAGGGATGGGGCCTCAACCACCTCCCTGGGCAACCCATTCCAGGCTCTCACCACTCTCATGGTGAAGAACTTCCTCCTCACATCCAGCCTGAAACTACCCATCTCCAGCTTTGCTCCATTCCCCCTAGTCCTGTCACTCCCTGATATCCTGAAAAGTCCCTCCCCATCTTTTTTGTAGGCCCCCTTCAGATACTGGAAGGCCACAATAAGGTCATCTCGGGGTTGGAATCACCAGGTTGGAAGGGATCTCAAGGATCATTTAGTTCCATCCACCCCGCCACAGGCAGCAACCCTTCCCACTAGATGAAGTTGTTCAGAGCCACATCCAGCCTGCCCTTAAACTTCCAGGGATGAGGTTTCCAACACCTCTTTGGGCAACCTGTTCCAGTGTTTCACCACCCTTATGAGGAAGAACTTCTTCCTAATGTCTAATCTAAATCTAGACATTAAGTTCCTGCAGTTTGCAGCTGTTAATTAAGTTTTTTTTGTCCTAAAAAGCAAGGAAGTCTTATTCTAGCAGGTGTCTCAAACCCAGACACTTAATCCAACATCACATGGTTTACTTGGTTTATTTTCTAGCTCTTTATCATCATTTTCAAGTAGCCTCATGTTCCCATGTTTGGCACCATGGAAGGAAAAACACCCACGTAGAACTAGGATTTCTAAGTATGGCAGCATGACACCAGTTCTTTATTTATTTGACTTGGGGAAAACAAGCAGGGTGCAGAAGTCACTGCCAAATTCTGATTATCACATACAGGCACAGAAGGTATTTTTAAGAGCTACACATACACATGAAATGAGTTTCAGATAGACATCAATGAAGAAATCTGCAAAAGCAACTGATTGCCAAAGTAAACCCAAGGCATGCTTAAGTCACGTGTTATAAGCCAAAGTTTCACAGAGCAGAATGGAAATAGGGCATTACCCACCAAAAGGGGTTACTAGAGTTATATGAGCTGAAAGATTGGTAGCAGAAGTATCCCAGGCAGTAATGGCTGCCAATTGCTGTCCTGGATTTCGAAAGCATTAAAATGAAACAAAAGAAACAAAAACTATTTTATATCAGAAAATAAATACTGTTGTGCCACTACTTTATAGGTGTAAAACCAGTACTGTTCAGAAGCAGAGTTAAACCAGAATGGGATAAGTTTGTTTCAGGATTGGTTTTGTGGGTTTTTTACCATTTATCAGGCTTTGCATATTTTCATCCTGTTACACATTGAAATAGAATCTCTCAAACAAACAAAAATATCCCACGTGGTCATATTCATGTAAAGACACACTGAAGAAGAGTACCACACTTCCTATTTTAAGAGAAAATAATATTGAGATGGAGAAGTTCAAGACCCAGAAATCCTATTCCAAAGGAGGACAAAAAGTCAACAAACATAAAACTGCATTACAATATGCTAACAACTGGAATTAGACCAGGAAAATAATAGAGAAAGAAGAAAGCTTCTCATCTCAATACATGCTCTGAAAGTTCTTCTCTTGCTTTTTCATCCTTCTTCACATTTGCTCTCATCTGATACAAAAATTTTAAACTTATTCTATCCCACTAATTAAATGTCATCACTCCCATCTTATCACTCTCCCAACCAATTTTCCCTCCTAGACCTGCTTTCCATCTTCAAACTTTCCCTTTATTATCACTGTACTTCATGACTACCAACCACTCCTGTTTTTCTCAAGTCCCATCTAGAGTGATGACGGTTTCCACACTTGCATCAGAAAGTAAGTCACATAGCTTTCTATGCAAAAGAAAATTCTACACTGAAAAATTAAGAACTGAAGAGGTAGTCGAAGAGCAGCCTCACGACATGACTGAAAAATGGCACAGAAGATGTATCAAGATATCAGAAATCATGCCAGAAGTCTGCTTGCTCTCCTCACCTATTGGCAGTCGATTTTTTTTGTTAGCTGGAGTCGTTGCAGGAGAAAGCTGTGGGGTATTATAGGGAGTCATTTCAAGGCTGCTGCTTTTCCCTGGTTTGTTCTGGGGTAAGTTTGCCAGCAAGTTTTCCAAAGCCATTCGATCTTCCTTAAGCTGATCACTTGACATTACATTCCGCATAAAGCCAACCTAAAAACATACAGTTAGTGCTGGTCAGAACTGCAGCATAAATTATCAGCCTTGTTTATCCTATCCATAAACATATGGGCCAAGTTTATACTGCTCCTTTTAAAGAACTTAAGATATTACCAGAGAAGTCAGCTGGCTGTATGTCATGTAAACCACAGTTCGACTCAAGCCCTCCAGAAGGTTAACAGAAGACATGGGAGGAGTCTCAACTGCACGCCCATCAATAACTACATCCAGAAAAGCAGCAACACAACTCTGCAAAGAGAGGAAACAATTTTCAAATGAGAGACCATTTTCTACAGTTTGGAAAGAACATAAGTTACAAGAGTTAAGTGATTCACATAACACTACAAGTTTTGCTTCCTACTTTTAAAATCTTAGGATAAAATACCACAGATTATTCAAATCACTGATAAGCAAGCAAGGAAAACAAGCAGTTTTAGCATTTCCTTCAGTCCTTTTCTTCAGTCAAAAGTGTTACTTAAGTGTCTTTTACAATTTTTAAAAATACTAAACTATTTTATGGCAATTGAACTTCCACTTCCTGGAGAATCTGCCGAGCACAGACTAAAAGTGAAACAAGGAAGCAACATGCAGCATCACTTTCTAAACTGACCGAATGTTCCCTGTATAATACATGTGTAACTCTGTATGATGATGGTGTAACAATTAAAATTAGCACAAACCTGGATGTTACACAAGCAAATCAACAGGGTTTGAAACATATGACAATACAAGAATCATTAATTTCACTGTATTCTGACAAAGCCAACTCCAGTATTGCTATGCATAATGCAGACCAACAAAATAAACAAAAAAGCAAAACCACAGAAACAAGGAGCAGAAGTTACTTGTGCTAACAAATCCATTGGTCTTAAACCAGATTTCAGACAAAAGCTGTGTTCAGATCAAAGTGTTTTCTTTATGTTCAACAGAAAACCCACCTGTAGTAATTCAGCATTTCAGTTTGAAAAGCAACTTGCTTTTATTTTTTTCCTTTTTTTTTTAGACAGCATTATGTCAGGGTAGAACTCTAAATTCTAGCATTTAAAATTTTGTTCCCAGCTTTGTGCAGGATTTAATCTGCATTTTAATTCATGCAATTTGGAATTTAAATGCTTAGTAAGTCCTTTGCAATGTTTGGGGAAAAAAAAACAGAAATGCAGAGGGATGAAGTACATGCAAAAGTCTTAACTTTTTGAGTCTGGATTCTTACTTTGTCAAATTTAGCAAGGTTGCTCTTCATACGTGGATCTCCCTCTTCAGAACCTGTCATTGCCAATTGCTGCAGAAGTCTCCCAACCTGAAACATGAAAGGAGTATGAAGAGTAAGCATTTCAAAAAGACATAATGATGGATCTGTTAAAAAGCCTCCTCCGTTCTAAATAATTTTTTTGCACTTAATACTCCAAGAAATACTGCTGACTGAATGGACAGTCCTGTACTTGTTTTCAGGGCAGGAAAAAAAAATCACAAGAAGCTTTAGAAAAAAAAAAGCAGTCATTGAATTTACCAAGAAAATCTGCACACACAGCGTGCTATGAGCATCCATACTTCCCCCCTTCCCAAGAACAAAGCATGTTTTGTTTATACAAGACGTCAGAACTGAGAGTTGAATCTAGGTCATCTTAAGAGGTTTTTAAAGGCTGTCTATATTTTACTAAGCATATGTTGGGGAAAAACAAATCACAGCTAGGTGGCTAACCCTTCTTTCAGAGCAGCTATTTCTTATTAATCTTCAACTATGAAACAGCTCTCACTTTTCAAGACTCACTAACTGTAAGCTCTGCTACACAGGCAAGCAGTGACACAGCAGAGGGTTGCTGATGTATTTCAGAAAAACACCCCCTGTCAGTAACAGCCTAGTGAGTAAAATGCACCAGAATTATTAGACTGTGGAGCAAAGCTGGAGATGGGTAGGTTCAGGCTGGACATGAGGAGGAAGTTCTTCACCATAAGAGTGGTGAGACCCTGGAATGGGTTGCCAGGCTGGATGGGGCTCTGGCCAGTCTGATCTAGGGTAGGGTGTCCCTGACCATGGCATGGGGGTTGGAACTAGATGATCCTTGCACTCCCTTCCAACCCTGACTGATTCTATGATTCTGTTCTATGAATCACTCACTATCCAGTTTACAGACAACACTAAAAAGCAGGCTTTGTGACTTGTGTAGGGAATATGCTCTGCCAGACAAGTCTTACTTCATACCTTCAGACTACACTTCTACCTCTATCATTACATTGCTCAAGTATTTGCACACAGACAAAAAATTGTCTTGAAGGCTGAAGAATATTCTAAAGTCTACTGAAGCAAGAGATTGTTACCCACTAGATGCACTGGCAATTACCACCAGACAAGGTTTGTTCAGCAAAACATTTCATGATTTTGTGCAATACCTGGCATAATATTTAACAGTGGCAATAACAGCACAACATTTACACACATTCCAGAATCTTATAGTCACATTTTCACTTTAGTTTCCACCCCTTAAAATGGAAACCCTTCAAAGAGATAAATTAACACATTCTATAAATTCTTCTAAGTCAGTATTTTAAGCACAAAGATAAACTCTACAGTGTGTCTTTTCAGCAATGATTAACACAACTATTTTGTTCGCTTTCACCTTATAGGTAGGAGAGACAGTACCTTCACCTTTTCTGCAGTAAAATTCATTCTAGTGGGAAAAAAAAAGGCCAAAGAAAATTTCTCATGCCTTTTTTTTTTAAGATTATTTTAAAGTCAATCATACCTGCATCAGATTAAATCTTGCCACCTCATTTATAGGAGCATCAGAAATGATCCCATACTGTTCTGGGTTAACAATTGCAGGGCAAATGAAACACGCTAGAAGAAGATCTGTGCACATTGCTCTGACCTCCCCAACTTCCAGCCTATCTACACATGACAGTGTTTTGTACATTTGTGACACAATCCATCTCAAGCTGTGAGGAAAACAGTATGTGTTTTGTTTGAGATAGCCAATGAATTTGTTCACTAAGGTCACCAGCTTGGCCTCATTGGAGTCAACCATCTCTTGGACTCTTTGCTTGAACTTTTCTGTGCCTTTCTCTCCAAATAACTTTTCCTGTTGTACTGGGGAGAATCTTTCAATTAACTTGTTTGGATCTGTTTCCAGGTGGTCTTCATCTTCAACCAGAAGCTGCATGATCGGCTCATGTAAAGTTGCAGTAAGAAAAAGCTTTGCAGAAAAGAGTCCTTCAGAGAAAAGTTTGAATAAGATGCTGAAGGCACAGGTGCCTCGCCTCAGCAGCCGCCTTGGGTTGTCACTTTCCTTCAGTTCAAATTCAATCAAGTAACGGAGAACCTGGAGGAGGTAGCTCTCATCCTCCTGCATGATGCAGTTGCCATAAATGGAGGTAAAGACTGTGTGAATGACACTCTGAGTGTTGTCCTGATTGAGCTTCTCTCCAGCCACCAGACAGGATGAAATAAGCCTAGGGTTTTCTCTCAGTCTGTTTAGGAATTCTCCATAAGCGGTCTCCTGAAATCCCAACTGCTTATATCCATCCACAAACTGCGTGTCCTCCAAGATTTTTGCATGCTGGCAACATTCAGCAGGAGAGGCTTCAGCACTGCAAAGGAAAAACAAAGTAGTTTAGTAACTCTTAAGCAAACTTTGCAATGCCACGTGGTCAATTCATTAACAAGACTCCCACCAAGGAAAAGTCTGTCCATGAAGTTCATAAAAATTCAGTAAGCGGTAGAGTTTGTTGCCAGCTATCAAGTTTCAGGTGAGCCTGCTTCCCTAGTTGAGACTAGCTTTAAAAACCTCACTATTTTTATGATCAGTACAGAAAAGGCTCCAGATACTAAGTATGAAAAATGTGATGGATTTGCTGCAACTCACAGAAGTTCGAGAGCTCGTTCTCCCCAGAACCACCTCCCAAGTCACCTTGTTATGATCAGTCTGTCCAAGTTAATCCTCTGCTGCTTGGAAATCCACGCCGTGCGGTACAGCTTCTCAGCTGTCTTTAACACATCTGCATTGAGCCTTTGGATGAGTTGCTTTTCTGAGTTCACATAGAGCCGCTCCTGCTTGAGGTGATGGGCCAGGGTGTGTATGTCCAGCTTCACCATTTTGGGCAGCCAGCGGGTCACACAGCATGCACTGAGAGACAGAAAATGGAGCGGGTGAATTCTGACAGTTAGGGAACAAGTTCTGCCAGCCCCAAGAAGTGGTGAGCAGCTCTCAAACACAAACTTGAACAACAAATACTGCTGTGGCACTACCATCTTAGCACATTAATACTCTCTCAAAACTACAGCCAATCTCTTAACGATCAGGTCACTCTTTAATAATGCTAGATTTACTAATTGTCAATTTCCTTAGCCCCTTGTTACATCGGCATATCAGGGAAACTTACATAGTAGCAAATATTTTCAACTTGCACCACAAAACTCCTGAACCACACTTCCAATACAAGAGGCAAAAAGCTGCCCATTCCTTGGAGGGATGTGGCATTTTAGGTGACAAATGCAGGGAGATGATGAGGACTCACTGTATTGTGAAGAGACAGAGATGTTTCTGCATCTACTGCTTTTTCCCAAAGCACATCCACCTAACACAGGGCTCGGGTGTGCTTATCTCTGGCCTCATAAAACAAACACCCCCACCACCTACACATAAGAAGCACAAAGCTCCTGACATTGGTCTTTTCTGCTAAAAATGTTAAATAATAACAGGGCTTTTTTTTAATAAATCAAATAGTATTGATAGTCCTACAAGGCAGAAATTGGAAATAAGTCTGGAGACTATGCTCAACAGCAGAATTCATTCAGAAAAGAATCCTCAAATATTTCAATTCAAAACATATTTATTTGGGCCACAATCCAAAAAATTTTGTTTTAAAGAGAGGGGGAAAAAAAAGAAAACAACTGTAGGCTTCATTGCACATCAAGGACAAAAATTCATGCAAACTTTTTTTATGTAACATCAGCTCTAACTTATCTTTAGGAAACATTTTAGTTACCAGTTAGATTAACAAAAGAGTACACCACCATTCAAAACAAGTTCAAGGAGCTAATCCATCTAAAAATTATGGCAGAAAAAAATATATCAACTGCATTAATGCTGACAAGGGGAATGGTAGACTCATGCAGATCACATTATGTTTCCATGGAATTAATGATTACTTGCTTTACATCTTCCCCACCAGAACTATCAGCCCCACTAGCTAATTTGGGAAGAAAAAGGGGTCGATGCAGATATGATTCACAACAGCTGTCTGTCAGATGTGTTGGTAATGGATATATGTCAGAGCTGTCAGAGGATCTGGCAATGAACCCTTCAAAGCCCCACTACAGCTAAATGAAAAACTTACTTCCCACAAGCTATACTGATTTGAGAGGAGCCTTGCTCCACAATATCATTTACTCCATGCTTGAGAAACTACAAATAGGGTACCAAGAATTGGCCTAATGCTCTCCCCTTGCAGCATTTAAAAGATCTGCGGTTCACCGCTCAGCATTGCAGGAGATGATCCACTCTGAAGAATACAGATTAGGTCCATAATTAGACACAGGTTTTACATTTGTTGGCCTTTTTTTCAGTATGTGGAGAAAGTATAAAAACCAGGGCCACTGACAAGCATCACTGCTCCTTGTGTGTGTAATTAAGTTCATTCTTCTACAATTTTAACTTCACACCCAAAACCCTAGCAGAGACAACAAGAGATGCTGTCACAAGTCTTTACACGTTAAGAATTGCAGTTTCATTACACCTGATGGCTTAAAAGCCATTCTTAGCAACTACAGACAACACTGTAAAGCTCTCAAAACCATGCCACCAAACCCACCTCAAATAATATCCAGCAACCCTAACCAGTGGTTACAGTTTGTGCATCCAAAGGTGAGATTAAGCAAGGAACCTGAAGGAATAATTTAGATGTTTTTAACTAGGATGGCCTCAGAGAAATTATTACAAAAATAAACTCCAACACGACTGCCAAAGCTCTCTGAAAAGCAAATAATGACTCTGTGCAACAAATTTATTTTTAGAATTTTAAGGCTTGCAAAAAGAAATCACATTAAAACTGGTACAGCCTGCAAACACAGTAGTAGGTTATGAGCGGTTGGTATCTTGCAGGAAAAAGATTCTGCATCCACAAAAATGCACATCCACAAGATCTGCACAACTACCTTCTGTGATTTCAGACACTTCCCACTGCAAGGCTGTACTCAGGAGTTGCTCAGAGTTTATTAAACTGCAACAGTTTTAGTTGGCATTTTCCATTTTAAGGTGTCCACCCCCAGACTCCACTTTTCCAGACAGAAAGTTAGTCCAAATGATTCTCCTACTTGTAAGCAAGTTTTGGGAAAGCGCAGGGAACCCACATGGGACACCCCTACAAACAGCCTGGGGACTTAGCCTGCATTCCTACACCTTTGCCTTGCCAAATTTCAAATCAGCTTTCTATTTTTGTGTCACTTGTCATAAACGCATTTAACAGTTGAAAAGCTGATTAAACAGCATTTGAGGTGTCTGGTATACTTACAAGTAATTTCTCTCACTGTTTCACTTAGTGTCTTTTGTTTTTTTACTAGAGAAGATGTTTTCAGCATCAAGGATGGGGCAACAGCTTTCAGCCTGAGAGCCCGGGGGGCAAATTCCAAAATCCTAGTCAGCAAAAGAAAGAAAGGTGTCCTGGAAACAACACACTTTGTTTTGTAAGTTATGATTACCAAAATAGCAGTTCAATTGCTGGTAGCCTTTCCTAGAGCTATAGATAATTTTAAAAATAAAAGAAATATTTAAATAAATCAGTTAATACTCAGAAAGCAAATAAAATGTTCATACAGCCCAGAGTCCTAATACACATATATATAATCTACCCATTCAGTGAGCAAAAGGAACGATGAATCAGTAGAAAGTGTTAGACAGTACTGCAAAACAATACTTTACCATCTGCAATGCTGCTTGGAACAAACGAAAAGACAGCACTGGCCTCACATTCTCAGAAAGTGAAGCCACCACCTAACATACAAACAGTTTGGGCATCTCCTCATGACAAAGCATCCTGGCTATTAAACAGAGACTCTAAAGCACTGAGTAACTGTTTGAAGCTGCACACTGCTGTGTGCTCTAATTGTTTGTAATCTAATTGCCACAGTGAACTTCAGGCCCAAAATAAAACAAGGCTCCCACAAGACTCCCACTACCTGTATCTGCACATCTAAATATACTGGTTCCATGACTGCTTGGTAATAGCCTATCAATTGGCCACTACCTCTGTGCCTGTCTCTACTGCAGAACACCAGAAACAACGGAAGCAAGAGGAGAACTGATCTGGAACTGAAGCGCATCAGGTTAGTAAGTGCCACTGCTTTGTCAAGAACTGTGAAAATCCACAGGATTTTCCTGTTGATCTGCAGGAAGTCAACTGCATGACAGCAGTTTTTACCTTATGTACAATAAAAAAGGACCAGCAGGTTTCCCATCTTGATAATCCTTCATAAAAATCAATCTAATCTGATTGCTGGTACTGCTACTGAAATGCACCTCTGAAGAGGAATGCCTCACTCTCATTGACCAGTTTTGAAAAAGGAATTATTCTGAAGTTGCACCAATGCAGGAAGCAACACTGCAAACTACTGTCTTTGCCTTAAGTTTCTGGAAGACATTTGAGAAGCCTAGAAGTACAAAGCAGGTAGTTTTAACATAAAGAATGTTTGCAGCATAGTAAAGAAAATCCCAAGCACCTAGTTGAGCAAGGTGCACACACTGTTACTCTCTTCAGAGACTGGTATTAACACCACTGGTCTTGAAAGAAGAAACTACTGCGCAGCTAACACACCTACCTGACACATTGCTCTTCTCTGAAAACCTCTTCCTTTTATGATCAGTACAAAACAACAACAGTTGCATGCTCTCACCTTCCCAAGCCATTGACTCCACATCAGTGCTCAGGACAGGAGCAGTTAGCCAGTAACATATTTGGTAACAGCAAAGGCAGTGCTGGAGCAGAGTGAGCTAATTCAGAATGCTGTTATCAGTTTCACACAAACCAAAAAGGTGCCCATAATTATCCAGTTACCTGCTTTATGACCACCATGCACCATACCTGAAATAATGGATGTCTGCACATAGTTGCATAAAGGAGATGGTTCAGGAAATTTAGGTATCCAACAGTCTGCTCTAGCTGAAGAAACAGTGCATAATATGTAGCTCCTGCTATGTGCAAATTGGTTTTCAATCCTGGCAATTTAATTTTTATATGAAAACATCTCATTTTGTTGTCAGTTATTTCAAGATGCTTAGTAACTGGAATGGGCTGCCTGGGGAGGTGGTGGAGTCGCCGTCCCTGGGGCTGTTCAAGGCAAGATTGGACGTGGCACTTGGTGCCATGGTCTAGCCTTGAGCTCTGTGGTAAAGGGTTGGACTTGATGATCTGTGAGGTCTCTTCCAATCCTAATAATACTGTGATACTGTGATAACCTACAAAAAGCTGAGGCACAGCAAGAGATGCTTAGGACAACAATTCAGACAATTTCACTTCATGATGCTCCACCATATCAAAAACAAAAACTGCATGACCTGACAGCATCTAAGATGCTTTGTCCTGCCATCAGCGTGACATAAGTTTATTCAAAACCCAAGACAATCTGTGCCATTGATGAACACAGGACAGAGATTGCTTCCTGCATTTAGAAGTCCTGAAAAACACTACATTTAATCTTTAGGTTCTGAACTCCACCTTACAAACTATGTGGGTTTGTACTGGGGCACACAGGAACAAATGACATCTCTATTGAATATTTCTGCAATTCATCTGACAGAAAAGAGATTAAGTACTAAGCACTACTAGTACACCAGAGTTCTCTTCCTCCTCCAGCATTTCCTGCTCAGGGTTATTTGCTCCTCCTGAGTCTCACTATGCAAGACTCAACCTCCAAAGCAAGTTTGGGCAGATCTACCATAGACAGGGCAGGGCAAGGCAAAAATGAAATCACTCCATCTTACTGAAAAATAATTCCTAAGCAAGGCTGAATAGCTTCCTGAATAGCTACTTCACCCCAGATGAAGTACCTCTTTCTTCATTAATATTTATGGTAATAACTAACGAGTCCTATTTCTTTACATAAGCGGAAAGACTATCTCCCACAGATAAGCTAAAAAAGGCCATTTTTCAGGTGTACAGTTCACCACAACCTAGAACTTATCTGCTGAACTCTCACATTACAATACTTGCCACCTAAAACCCCACATACAACATGCAAAACACATTTCAATTTGCTACAGATCAACTACCTAATCAATATTAATAAGAAACTTATACCTCAAGTTTGTTTCTGCCCTGTACCTACCACTGAACATACTATCTATCCAGCGAGATGTATGTGACAGGGATACCTCATTTCTCATGCCCCTTAACAGAACTTACCTGTAACAGACAGGCATTAGTTGGCTGCTAAACTATTTTGGTATTACAGCATTGCATAAAGTCAACAAAAGCTTGTGATGCTAGAAAGAGGAGTTCCCCTTACATAAGGAGTCATGCTAATAACTTTTATTCAGAAGTGCAGAACTTGAAGCTGCTCAAACTGACAAAAACCTGTTCCCAGCCCCTTCTCTCAAGAGTAGCTTCCTTCCTCATTGAAACTTCTCACCCACAGTCCACCATGAAAGGTAACTGCTGCTGAGGACAGAGTATATTCTCCAGGCCCTGACAAGTCTCACACCAACACTTTCCTATCAAGTATCTTAAATAACTTGGAACCTTCCATAGCAGCAGCAGTTTAGAACTCAGTTTCCTAAAACCATCGTCCTGCTGCTTCCACAGAAGATCAGCATTTCAGATTTCATGTGCCGTCAGTGCCATTCCCTGCTTTGACATTTTCAAACTGCAGCTTCTATTTGTGAGTCAACTGCATTGTCCACAAAAATAGCATTCTACCTATCAGTAAGCACAGTGTCACATGCGTGCTTTGAGAGCTTCACCGTAGCGGCTCCCTTCCTCCAGAGCACCGTATCATGACTTTGCAAGAAAAATACACTCGCTGGATAAGTTCTCCAGCACTGAGAGTCCGTTAGCAACAAACAAACAAATAATGAGAAAAAGGAACTCAGGATACTCGTGAAGTTACAAGCTTTAAACCTGGCGACACAGAAGCCACAAAGGACAGTCGCAGCCGATATTCACGGCGAGCTGCTCCCACAGCGGCTCGCCGCCCGGTCCCGCCGTGGCCGAGAGCGGGAGGGCCCAAACGCCAAGCGCTTCAATTTTCCGAATAACCCCGCAAAGCTCCAGAACTACCGGTTCTCCGGCACTAACACGGCAGGTCGAGCTGGGGCGGGCCGCCGGCGGCTGGCAGGGGAAAGACGCAGGTCAACACTCGAAGAAACCTCACGACCAACTTCGCTGGGTGCCCCCCGCCGCTACCCACGCCGAGCCCACACCGCACATGGCCCCTGTCAAAACCCACTCCCTAGGGTTAAACCGACGTACATGCAGCCTACCGACCCAAGGCTCGGTCTCCCAGAGCGCGCCCGCCTTCCCGCTCGCTCCCCTGAAAAACCGAAGGGTTTTGTCAGGCCCCAGCCCGGCGGGGCGGCCTGGCCTGGCCTTCCTTCGTCCTTCCTCGCTGCTCCCCGGCCTTCCTCCTCCTCAGAGCAACGAGGGGTGCTGGGAGAAACTAAGCCGCAGCGAAAAGATGGGGTACAAGCGTGGCTCCTTACCTGGCCAGCGCTCCGGCTCCGCCGCCGCCCGGCTCCCGCTGCGGCCCCGGGCCAGGCGCGGCGCGGCACTGCGCAGGCGGCGGGCGGGAACGGCGGCCGCGCTCCTGGGACATGTAGTCCCCTGGCCGGGGCCGGGAGGATCGACAGCGGAACGGAGCCCAGTCTGTGGTCCCCGCTCGGGCCGGGCCCATGCTTCGCCACCCGCCTCATTCCACGCACCCATTGTATGTAATAAGTTCTCAAACAGCACCTCTCTTTGCCCAGCGCATGCCCTTTCGGACAGGTTTTCAGCCCCGAGAGCTGCAGTTGGGCTCCGAGGGGCGGGGGACTCTGACGGTGTCATAGAATCAAAGAACTGCAGAAATGCAGAAAGAGTTACAGACCCTCCAACATCACAGACCCTATGGCAGACCCTCCACCTTCAGCAGCAACTCACCCCTCTGAGCTGATGTGAAAGCACAAGCAGAGCAGGACGAGATAAAGAAGGAAATAAAATACATTGTGGAGAGTAAGAAGAGTGCAGACTCAGTGCTGGGGCTTGGAGGACTGCTCTATCCATTTAGTGTGGACTGGTTTGGGTTGTGTCAGAGGGGAATTAGGCATTTTGCAAGCACTTCTTGATGCACAACCCCTGTTGCACAAGCAGTTGAGGTAGCCAGCACTTAGCTATAAGACATCTGTGATCCTGTGATCTCTATACAGTGCACTTCACCTCCAGGTGTTCTACTGACAGGTCAGATCTGTAAGTGCTGGCCATTACAGTGGTTCAAAAAGCACAGTGAAGGTTGTTAACAGGCACGTATGCCAAGTGGAAAGTGTGTGGAGCAACCCAGCCAGATAATGGCTGTTGCTTCATCATAAATAGCAACATATGTAACTGCAGCCTAAGACCTCATTAACGCAATACAGCCACAGAAGGATTCTCACTTTGCCCTTGTTTTTGAGATTCTCAGAAATTCTCACTGACATGTGGCAGGGCCTGGTGTAACTGCACACAGAAACAAGAGGCTCAGACTGACAGAAGAACATGGTGAGGTCATGCTGCCATTGATCTGCGGGGACCAAAACCACAACTTCCAATGCATATGATTGCTCCTCACAACACACTCAAGCCAAATATTACATCCTGTAGAAATATTACGGAAAAACTAAATAGCAGAACATATTTACTATGTGAAAAAATGTCCCAACAGTGGATTTGAGAAGCTTTGTTCTCGGAAGGGAGAGAAAAGGCAGTCGGAGGGAGGCACATCCCTACCATCTGCAGCCTAGGTTAGCATGACATAGTTCCCATGGAGAGGGCCGCCTGTTACAGGGTACAACGCCAGCTATTGGCCAAGGCTCCAAATGTCACCCAGCACCACAAATCCCCAAGGACCAAAGGGTTCCCTGGCATTCTGTGAGAAAAAGTAATTTCCATGGGAAAAAGACACCCCTGAGCTGCCACAGCTGCTTTCTTTTTATGTCTAAGTTATCTGCAAAGCTCTTCCCAAAAGGGAGCTCAAAACAAAAGCCAAATGTTTAAACTTGGTATTGCTCGCACTCAGAAATATTATCTGTCTTCAACTGACACAGTTACTGCCCTGAATTCTCTTCTCTGATGAAAGAGAATGTCTTATGTAACTGAAATTCTACTATCCTAACATCTTTCTAGAAACAACTATGACAAACTGAAATGTAACCAAATAAAAAAAAGAAAAAAAGGTGTTCATTAAGCCAAAACACACAAGGCACCAGCAAACTGTTACTCCTGGTACCATACAGCTGGCTGTCATAGAAGCATAGAATCAACCAGGTTGGAAGAGACCTCCGAGATCAGACAGTCCAACCTAGCACCCAGCCCTAGCCAGTCAACCAGACCATGGCACTAAGTGCCTCATCCAGTCTTTTCTTCAAGACCTCCAGGGTGCCTCCACCACCTCCCTGGGCAGCCCATTCCAATGCCAATCACTCTCTCTGTCAAAGAACTTCCTCCTAACATCCAGCCTAGACCTCCCCTGGCACAACGTGAGACTGTGTCCCCTTGTTCTATTGCTGGTTGTCTGGGAGAAGAGGCCACCCCCACCTGGCTACAATGTCCCTTCAGGTAGTTGTAGACAGCAATGAGGTCACCATACCATATTCCCAACAGTAACACAAAACACTAGCTGTATTTACCACATCACTCCCCATAGAGAGCAGAGGAAAATAAGCCCAGGGCATAGAAGTATGAAACTGCCCTCCTTGCCTGCACAAGGTTTCCTAAGAAGAAATAAAATGCTTGCAATATTATTTACAGTTCTGAGGACATGTAGGTCACATTAAGAGGTAATACTCTTCTATGGACTAAGGTCAATAATTTACACCAGACATCTCAGGATTCTTAAAAGAAGAAAATCAAATCAATGTGAATGCAAAGCAGAGATACTACAACACGAAAATTAGAAGCACAGCTATAAAGGATACAAAACATACTGTGAAACAGAAAGAACAGTATCAAGATCAAAGTGGCATTTCCACATGTTTGCTGAGCAACAAAGACTTTTGAGAATGTTTCACTTCACAGCTGTAAGAGATCAAGGCATCTGGCCTAGGCCTTGCTAGCAGAAGAGGTAACTCTTAAACACAATTCATTTACACCACAGAATGCTGCCTGAAAACCAAGGTGGTGTCTCTTTCTCTCTCACTGTCCCTGGAGGTCTTCAAGAAAAGACTGGATGAGGCACTCGGTGCCATGGTCTAGTTGACTGGCTAGGGCTGGGTGCTAGGTTGGACTGGATGATCTTGGAGGTCTCTTCCAACCTGGTTGATTCTATGATTTGCAACCATTTTTTTATACTACAATTACTCAAGTGTTTACACTAGGATTACCCCTGTTGCTGCCAGATTTCAGATCTGATCTCCAAAAGGTGAATGAACTTCTAATCTCTCACTTCAACCACTCAAACATTGTTTTTATTAATTTGGAGTTTGGTAGTTGTATTTTTTCCTCTAAAAGGCAGTTTTAACTTTAATCATGTAGGTAACATATGTTATGCATGATCCACGGACTTGTAAGCCAATGGATGGCAATGGTGCAGCCAAACCTATTACCTCTATCACACAGGACTGACCTGGATGGATCTCAAATGCTTGGGACCTCTGATGAAGATCCCTCGCTCAGAAAAGCCAAGGAAATGATGTAACACTGAAGTAACATTGTGTAGTAAGTTACATCTGAGTGAGGACATGGTGACTCAGTGTAAGATATCAGAGTTCAGAAGGTGCCAAGTGCCTTCCCTGAGAGACCTGATGGCTTTCCAGTTGGGCTATGCAGGGCATATGGCACTTGTCCAGGGAAGGGCCCCAGCTGGGGTCCACACTCTGAAGCACCAGGGGAGGAACCCGTGCCTCCCAGGAGCGGTGGCTGCATTATTGCCAAGTCCACTGCGCTTTGGCAGCTGGTCAGGGCTGGGGGCTAAGGGGTGTTTGATTGCAGGCTCGGGGGTCTGGGCTGAATCGGGCCCTGCTCGGCTGTAAATGGAAATGTTCACAAGACCCGAGCAGGCCTTGGCACTGCTCCTGCCTCCTCTTGCTCCTCTCATGGTGTCCCGGCAGCCCCGGGGGTGCTGCCAAGGCTGCTGTGGGTACTCTGGGGTGGGAGCCGTCGCGGATGCGTGGGCACTCAGAGCAGACCCCTGACCATGGTGGGCTCTGACCACCCGGGGTCGGTAACCATGGAAACTTCCAGAAAGTCCCGTCCCGTCCCAGTTCCCCCCCTCGTCTCCTGCCCTGGCCTAGCCATGGCGGCTGCCCCCAGCCAATAGGCTCCCTCCGCTTGGCTCACGTTTCCTTATGGATAGGTCCGCGACGCCGGCAGGGTGAACCAATGAGCTGGCAGGAGGGCGCCGCGCCAGGCGTGTCAGAGGGACCGCCTGCTTCTCACCAATCAAGGCAGGCCAGCTTAGGAGCAGCCAGCCAATGGGGACGCTCCAGCGCGGGCTCCGTAGCCAATGAAGAGCCTCCACGAAGGAGTAACGGAAGATATATAAGGACGGGCGGCAGGGCCTGGGCGTTCAGCAGCAGTTTGGGGTGCGGCGGTGCTGTGGTGACGGTAAGAGCGGTGATGGGGGCCTGGAGGGTCCCGGGGCTGCGCGGCCTAGTGCGGTGGGGGGGGGGGGGGAGGGATGGGAGCCGGGCGGGCCGCGCGGCGGCGGGCGCTCACGTGGCGCCTCCATTTTGTGACCGGCGGTTTCTGCAGGGTACTGCGGCCGACATGAGGCGCTTTCTGCTGGCGTTGCTGCTGGTGGTCGCCGCTCGGGCGGACGACGAGGAGAAGAAGGAGGACGTGGGCACGGTGGTGGGCATCGACCTCGGCACCACCTACTCCTGGTGCGTGGGGAGCGGGATCGGCAGGGAGCAGCTGGGCTTTGGGGAAGCAGCTGGGCTTGTGGGCCTGCGGAGGCTGTTTGTTCTCCGGGGGATGGGGGGGCACGGCTGGGCTTGTGGGCCCATGGGGGTGCTGGGCCTTAGAGCGGCGTGGGGGGAATGGGCTGTGGGACCTAGTGAGGGCGGAAGGAAGGAGCCTAAGGGGGTGCAGGCCCCAGCGTCGCCTGATTGCGCTGCTCCCCCTCCCCCCGCCCTGCAGCGTCGGCGTCTTCAAGAATGGCCGCGTGGAAATCATCGCCAACGACCAGGGGAACCGTATCACGCCTTCCTATGTGGCATTCACGCCCGAGGGGGAGCGCTTGATCGGGGACGCCGCCAAGAACCAGCTTACATCCAACCCTGAGAACACTGTGTTCGATGCCAAGCGGCTCATCGGCCGCACATGGAATGACCCTTCCGTGCAACAGGACATCAAATACCTGCCCTTCAAGGTGCGTTCTGAATGCAGAGGGGTGGGAGATGGATCAGTATGTCCCATCAGAAGATGCTACTGAATGATGGTGCTTTCTTGAGCAACCATACAGTTCCTTTGCCCTCCACAGAGGGTATGGGTGCAGTGATACAGCTGGGGTTTGTGGACAGCTGTTCCTTGTACTCAAGTGGTCGATGTTATGGAGGTGTTGTTTAATCTCCAGACAAAAAGGATCAGACAAGTGTTGGTGACTCTGTGAATGGTTAAACAGAACAGTGTATATTGTTCTTTCTAGGTTGTTGAAAAGAAAGCCAAGCCCCATATCCAAGTCGATGTTGGAGGTGGACAGACAAAAACATTTGCTCCTGAAGAAATTTCTGCTATGGTCCTGACAAAGATGAAGGAAACAGCAGAGGCTTACTTGGGGAAGAAAGTAAGTTCAGGAGAACTGCTAAGAAGAGGCTAAAGCAGCAGTTCTACAAAACTAAGGATATGGAGGGGGCTGAATTGGTGAACCAGCCTTGCAATGCTGAACTTGGTTCAGTGATGCTTGCCCCTCAGGCAGCTCAGCTGATGGTGTATTTTCACTTGTCTGTAAAAACAACGGGGTAGTTATTTTCAGTGTTGCTGTAGTTATTTACAAGGTTTTTACAAGCCTTTGTCTTACTCATCAAAATCTGTGCCTTGCTCTTCTTTCAGGTTACTCATGCTGTTGTTACTGTGCCAGCCTACTTCAATGATGCTCAGCGTCAGGCTACAAAAGATGCTGGTACTATTGCTGGACTGAATGTGATGAGAATTATTAATGAGCCGTAAGTAGCTTTACTTCTGCCTGCTGGGGAGGTGGGGGTGGTGTTTACAGATGTCTGAATGGGCTGTTCCTTGTGCAGAACGGCTGCTGCCATTGCCTATGGATTGGACAAGAGAGAGGGGGAGAAGAACATCCTCGTGTTTGACTTGGGTGGTGGAACTTTTGATGTCTCTCTCCTCACGATTGATAATGGAGTCTTTGAAGTTGTGGCTACTAATGGTGACACTCACCTGGGTGGAGAAGACTTTGACCAGCGTGTTATGGAACACTTCATCAAGCTTTACAAGAAGAAAACCGGAAAAGATGTCAGGAAGGATAACAGAGCTGTGCAGAAGTTGAGACGGGAGGTGGAGAAAGCAAAGCGAGCCTTGTCATCTCAGCACCAGGCTAGAATTGAAATTGAATCCTTCTTTGAGGGAGAAGATTTCTCTGAGACACTCACTCGAGCCAAGTTCGAGGAGCTGAACATGGTAAGTTTAGAAAGGTAAAGTTACATTGCCTCCTGTAGTTTGGAGACTTGTGAACTTTGACACAGCACTTTGGGGTATAAATAACTTCTGCTTGCACTAAAAATGAGGCAGCTGTTCCCTGCTAGGGTAGCTAGAGCTGTGTATGTTAACAGCTGAAGTATCATCCTGGCTACTCGTAGCCAGTTGATGTTTCCCCTATGTAGTGGTTGGCCTTTACCCTGAGGCCACACAGTGCAGAGGTGGGAATATGGGCTGTTTTGTCTTCCTAGGACCTGTTCCGTTCCACTATGAAGCCTGTTCAGAAAGTACTGGAAGATTCTGACCTAAAGAAGTCTGACATCGATGAGATCGTTCTTGTTGGTGGCTCTACTCGCATTCCCAAAATACAGCAGCTAGTTAAGGAGTTTTTCAATGGGAAAGAGCCTTCTCGTGGCATTAATCCAGATGAGGCTGTGGCCTATGGTGCAGCTGTCCAGGCCGGTGTGCTCTCTGGGGACCAAGATACAGGTAATGACACCTTCACTGTTACATCAAGAGTGGTGACTGAGTAGTGGGTATTAGTTACTGACATATTCAGCAGGACTTCTGTAGTCCCTGAAAATTTGTGCTGCTCAGGAGCCTGTTTACAGTAATGAGATAGTGTTTCCTTTGGGTTCAAGTTCTGTCATTTAACCTTGGTCTGTTACAGGTGACTTGGTGTTGCTTGATGTCTGTCCTCTGACACTTGGCATTGAGACTGTTGGAGGTGTAATGACTAAACTGATCCCAAGAAACACTGTTGTTCCCACCAAGAAGTCCCAGATCTTCTCCACAGCTTCTGACAACCAGCCAACTGTGACAATCAAGGTCTATGAAGGTAAGTGTCACTTGTGGAGGCCCATGTGACAGCTGAACTGTCTGTGGGACTTGAATAGTTGCTGGCATCTTGTCACAAAGGCAGTAGATATTTCTAGACAGTTATACATATCTCCATATGGACAAGAGTTGGGTAACAGTGCCAGCTCTGATCAAACTCGCTAACCTGCATTGAAAGGTCTCAGCTTTTTTCAATGTATGTCCATGGTTCTATTTCAAAATACTACTCAGTAAGTGCAGATGCTGCAGGAAGTGTCCAGAGATCTCGGGTTGGAATTGAAACTTTGCATTTAACAAGTGTAAGACTGTAGCTTTTGCAAAGTACAAGTCACAGCTAGGAAGGAAACCAAATCTACCTGTGTCTTTCTAGGTGAGCGTCCCCTCACAAAGGACAATCATCTGCTGGGAACATTTGATCTCACTGGAATACCTCCTGCCCCTCGTGGTGTCCCTCAGATTGAGGTTACCTTTGAGATAGACGTGAATGGAATCCTCCGTGTCACAGCTGAAGACAAGGGCACTGGGAACAAGAACAAGATCACCATCACAAATGATCAGAACCGGCTGACACCAGAAGAGATTGAGAGGATGGTTAATGATGCTGAGAAGTTTGCAGAGGAAGACAAGAAGCTTAAGGAACGCATTGATGCTCGGAATGAGCTGGAAAGCTATGCCTATTCGCTGAAGAACCAGATTGGGGACAAGGAGAAGCTGGGTGGGAAGCTGTCATCTGATGACAAAGAAACAATAGAGAAAGCAGTAGAGGAAAAGATTGAATGGCTCGAAAGCCATCAAGATGGAGACATTGAAGACTTCAAAGCGAAAAAGAAGGAGCTGGAGGAAGTTGTGCAGCCAATTGTTAGCAAGCTCTACGGAAGTGCTGGCCCTCCCCCCGGTGAAGAGGAAGCAGCAGAAAAGGATGAGTTGTAGAGTACCGGCATCTCCGAATGTTGTGTGTATATATTGGACTCAGGAACACTTGTTTAAAATATTGAACTCTTAATTTGGAATGTACCTTTGGATCTTCACTTGAGAGTGGAGCTGGAAACGCTAGCCCAAAGTGGCTGTATACTGCTTTTCATTAGCAGGTGCTTGTCTGGGGAGGGCAGGGTAGTGGGGGGAGTGTAAATGCAAAATGGGTTTAGAAGCAGTGGCAGTGGAAGCATTCTATTTAACAGCTTGGTCGTGTGAACTTGGTGTAGAACTTTTCTACCTGAAGTGACCACAATAAATTTGTTATTTACACTGGGCTTCACTCTAGCTTGTGTTTTCCATTACCTAGTTCACTGTAGCTCATTTCTGAGGATTTGGATTGTGCCCGAGTGCTGGGATTTGTAGCAACCATGGGTATGCTTACCCCTTCATGGGCAGCCTTCTGTGGCATGGTGGATGTAGTACAAGCGCTGCCCTTCCTTATGGTCTCCTATGGAAGCGGTACCTGTATCTACTTGAAGAGTTAGCAGGTGGAAAAAAGAGGCTTGGATGGTGCAGCCGTGCTGACACTGAAATCCCTGCAGCTTGTTAACAGCCTTAGGGCTGCTGGACAGAGGGAGGTCTCCAAGGGAAACTTAACTTGTTTGGTACTGACAGTTGTTTCTTTTCAGCCTGAGTGTCTGGTTTTGGGAGGGGGAGTAGGTGGTGCAGACAGCTTGAGGTTTGGTGCCTCTTGCCACAGTCAAGTGCTAGACAGTTCTGCACTGTGCTGGTGTACTTTGAACAGTAGTGAGGTTTACAATGTAACATGATTACAAGGAAGAGTAGTCAACCTGAGTAATTGTTAGTGGGGGTGGTTTGGCTTTGCTTTCACAGCTTCTGCAGCCCTGGGCAAGGCAGTTTCTGCAGCACAGCTCTTTGCCTACAGCACTGATGCAGGCAAGGGGAGGGAGAGGAGAGCATGTTAATCACACTGTACTAGAACTACTTTCCAGGGGATGCTGTGACTGCTGACAAGTTTCTGTATGCAGTGGTGTTTCTTTAGCCAGAAAGCTGCACGTGCCCTTGCCAGCTCTCATGCTGAAGCAACCTTCACTTGAGTAGCTGAAGCTTTCTAGGCTGTGCCTACCCTAGAACCCTACACAGGCCTGTGTAGAGGAAGCACTTGTATTTCAGGGGTGCATCAGCACAGAACCATCCCTTTGAGGGCAAGAACTGCTGTTTATTAAGAAAAATCACTTCAGTGGGACATTATTATAAAAGCTGTAGAAAAGGTTTGTGCTTTGCAGGACACATCCCTACTATTCGATCAGGCTGACCATGCAGTCCCTGAATATCTCGCCCTCTGTGTCCATTCCACCAAACACCAACAGCAGATGCATGACTCTGTCTTCAGCACACTCATCTTGGCTCTTCCAACCAGGGCCAGCTTTATCATCTGATGACACAGCCCTCTCTGTCCCAGCTTTGTCCTCCCAGGTGACAGCTGCTCTGTCTCTGCTCTTGCCAACCAGCCAGGGAATGATGCACATGGCATGGTCCAGCCTCCCAGCAGGCAAAGGGGAATTGAACTGCAGAAGTGTCCACTGCTGCTTCTCTGCAGTGCAAAGACAGACATCCACATCTGTAAGTGCAGCTTCACAGGCTCAGCTAGCATGCTGGGACAGTGACATCAGTAAATCAGCCAGTTTTCAACATTACTGAGCAAGTTTTTATAACCCCTGCTGGGGTGTAACAGTGGCTGCTAGGACAGGTAATGCCTTTTCCAACTGACTGGCATTCACCCTTGCACAGTTGAAAGAAGCCTCCCTACCTGTGTGGTACTTGTAGGTAGTGTTTAGTGTCCCCTCAGGACCTATTCCACCAAAAATGTACAAGTGGTCCTTAAACACAGCTGATGAGTGGGATGCCCGTCCTCCAGGAATGTCACCAGTGGCTGGAATCTTAACCCACTTCATGTCATCTGTTGGAGAAAAAGAACACATCGGTGATGATGCATTATGAAAACCCCACAGGTTTTCTTGTGTTAAATAGGATGAAATTTCAAGTGCTTAGAAACTGATCTTTCAGAAAAAAAAAGTCCCACAAGATGAGAACACATCACATAACAGCTACTGCTCTGCAGTGCCTATATCCACACTTACTTATATCAATGCAGAACAGATCACTGTAAAAAGTATCTCCAGCTAAGCCTCCGTGGATGAAGAGTTTGGTCCCGACTGCAACCACAATGTGTCCGTGCCGTGGAGATGGGGGCTCCCCATGAGTATCTGGCTGGGACCATGTCAAGGTGGCTGAAAATGAGAGTAACATGAATTAGAAAGAAAACTGGAAGCTACCAACTGGTGACCCTAGAGCCCTGCTGAGGCTTCCTAAGGAAGAAGCATTTCCAGTGGGTTCAGGGAATAGTCAATACCATATCATAAAGCATAGTTAAGCTCTCTGATGGTGCTTTGTGCTGTCTGGGTCACCCGGCAGCAGGAAAGACTAATTCAAACTGTTAAACCCTTTCTGATGCACACAGGGTTGTAAGAATGAACACAGTAACTCCAACAGCACAGGACAATGCCACCACGGAAAACAATCAGCTGTTGGACAAATGCAGTAAACCACTCCCATCTCTCACTGCATTTCTCATCCCAGAGCTTTACACTGCCCAAATTCTTAGTGACTACAGAAATACAAGCAAGGAACCTATCCATTTAAACTTGTAGCCAAAGCAGCAGCCCAACATTTCCATGTCTTTGAACATGAAACATGGATCTCCCATTCAAAAGTGTTCAGATTCCAGTCTGGTGTAACATCAATTTTAGCACCCAGAGGTACCTGTGTCAAACACATGAAGCCGCTGGTCTTTCACCGGTTCTGCTCCTTTATCTCCTCCTCCAAACACATACAGGCAGTCTCCTATGGCTGCTGAGGAGGTGTGAAATGTCCTAGGCAGCGGCTGCACACCGCTCACTTCAGGACTCTCCCAGGTTCCTATTGCTGAGACATTTGATTACCAAACTGATCAACGTGGTTACAGAAAACACACTCCACGACCCCACTCCAGTAACAGACGCTATAAAGGAGCCTAGCAGCACCTCTGAGGCTTGCCTGTCTCCCACAGTTGTTTATCTCAGAGCTCCGCTCCTGGGCCACGGTGGGGTCACCACAGAGACCGAACTTCGCAAGGAGCCCTGGTCACTGAGCTGCCTTTCGGTGGGTCGGAGGTTCACAGCTCCGTACGCCAGTCCTCGAGAACTCACCCAGGTCCAGCACCTGTACGCAGCTCCGGTTCCCGGCAGGGTGGGCGCCACCGAAGACCCAGAGGCGCGGGCGGACGGCGACAGACAGGAATGTAGCGTGTTCATAGCGCGGCCGCAACCCGTTCCAGTCGGCCGTGGTCCAGCGGTGCGAACCTGCGGGCAGCGGAGAGCGCAGTCGGCAGCGGCCCGGCGGCCTCACGACCCTCTCCAGCTCTCCTGCCCGCGGCCTCACCTAGATCCACGAAGTGGGCGTCCGCGAAGGCGCCGGCGGGGTCTGCGCCGCCCAGGAGCAGGACACGACCAGAGCCACCACCGGGCAGGAAGAGACAGCCGTGGCCCACGCGCCCCCGGGGCCCGTCACCGCGCGGCGACAGCCGGTACCTGCGGGAAGCGAGGGCAGCGCTCAGCCGCGCCGAGCCGAGCCGTGCCGTGCCGCGCCGCGCCGGGTTTGGGATTCCCCCGCCCCGCTCACCAATGCGCCGGCTGCGGGCGGCGCCCCGGCTCCAGCGGCGGCAGCGCCCGCGGCCCCATGCGGGCCGGACCGGGGCAGGCCTCTCCGCGCCCCCGGGCGGAAGCAGCCTCCGCCTTCCGGCCCGCGCGCGCCGGAAGTGCCCCGGGCTTCCGCTGGAGCCGGCGGCCCGCGCGCTCCCCGGAAGTGCCGGGCCCCGCTTCCGGCTCCGAGCAGCCGTCCCGAGATGGCGCCGCTGGACCTGGACAAGTACGTGGAGATCGCTCGGCTCTGCAAGTACCTGCCCGAGAACGACCTCAAGGTACGGCCGCGACCGGTGGGGCTGGGGCGGGGGGTGAGGCTGGGGCAAGCTCGGGAGGGCTCGGGGCCGGGGCCGCTGCTGACCCGCCGTTCTCCCGCAGCGCCTCTGCGACTATGTGTGCGACCTGCTGCTGGAGGAGTCTAACGTCCAGCCCGTCTCCACACCCGTCACCGTCTGCGGGGACATCCACGGGCAGGTAAGGGTGGGCGACTCCGCCGTCAGGCCCTACGGCTGCCCTGCACCGGCGCCCGGCCCTGCCGTGCCCGCCGGGATGCCGTGCCCAGCCGTCGGTGCTCCGCAGCGCAGGCCCAGCGCTGGCGCCAGCCGAATGCGCTGCCCTCACGCCTCTGCTTCTCTCCGCAGTTCTATGACCTGTGCGAGCTGTTCAGGACCGGCGGTCAGGTCCCTGACACCAACTACATTTTCATGGTACGTGCGTTCTGGGCTCGGCCTGCTCTCTCCTCAGGCGTTTAAAAGATAAGTGTGAAATTTAAATGCTGATACCCTAACCGAGTGTCAGACCTTGCCTGTGGGTGCTGTGTTTGCCTTTGCTGCTGGGTTACTGCGGCGCGTTTGGTTTTGTTGAGTAAAGAACAAGCTGGGTGACGCAGGAGGAGAGCAGCACCGTGCCTCTCGAGCAGGACCATGCTGGCGCTCCAGCAGCACCCTGCCTTAGCCAGGGGGCCTCTCGGGGGTGTGTAAGGGTGGCTCTGGGTGAGTGTGAGCCTTCAACTCTGAGTGCCCACCAGGACAATTCTCAATTCAAGAGAGATGTTGAGGTGCTGGAACGTGTCCAGAGAGGGGCAACAAAGCTGGTGAGAGGCCTGGAACACAAAGCCTATGAGGAGAGGCTGAGGGAGCTGGGGGTGTGCAGCCTGGAGAAGAGGAGGCTCAGGAGTGACCTCGTTGCTGTCTACAACTACCTGAAGGGACATTGTAGACAGGTGGGGGTTGGCCTCTTCTCCCAGGCAACCAGCAATAGAACAAAGGGACACAGTCTCAAGTTGTGCCGGGGAAAGTATAGGCTGGATGTTAGGAGGAAGTTCTTCACAGAGAGAGTGATTGGCATTGGAATGGGCTGCCCAGGGAGGTGGTGGAGGCACCGTCCCTGGAGGTGTTCAGGAAGAGACTGAATGGGGCACTTAGTGCCATGGTCTGGTTGATTGGCTAGGGCTGGGTGCTAGGTTGGACTGGATGAGCTTGGAGGTCTCTTCCAACCTGGTTGATTCTATGATTCTATGACACATCCTTACGGAGCCAAGCAGATGTCAGCATCTCTCCAGCGCTGGGTTTCTGTGTGCACAGTGAGAATGTGGCATGGATGTATCTCTTTGCATTTCCCCCTTTGCCTGTTTCTCCATTTACGAATATTTTTTTGACTTGCAGGGTGACTTTGTAGATAGAGGTTATTATAGTCTTGAGACTTTCACTTACCTTCTTGCACTAAAAGCTAAGTGGCCTGATCGTATCACACTGTTACGAGGCAATCATGAGAGCAGGCAGATAACACAAGTGTATGGATTTTATGGTAAGTCTTTATCCAAACGATTTCTGAATGGGGGCTACCGTGGCATAAACGCGTGCGGCATCTCCCTTGGGAAGCCTGCTTTGAGGGCAGCGCTACCTGGGACTGTCCCTGGACTGGGTGGGAAGTGGGCTCAGTAGAACTTAAATGTTGCCATTTGTTAACATGGTCATTGTGTTTGTGAAGTGGAACATGGTTTAGCCCAGATCTCGCTGCTCTTTTCCTCCAGCATCTGGGGTTTCTGTTTGGATTTTTGGTGCCACGTTCAGTGTTGGAGCATAAATGATGCAGAATGTGCTTTGGTGTCTTGTGATGAAGGATTCAGTACAAACTCAGGGTGTTCTGTAATTCCCCTTTGGTTCCAGTGTAACTAAAAGTCAGCGTCACACACAGAGTTTGCCATGGAATCATTTCTTGCCAACCGTGAGCATCCAGAAAAATGTCCCTGGCAAGGAATAAGCAGCAGAGCAACTACTTGAAAAATGGAGGGAATTAAACTGTTTGGAATGTTCTTTGTGCTTGTGAGAGGCTTTGATAAAGCCTGAGGAAATCTTGACAAGTATCTAACACCTGCCAAAAAGAGTCATGCCTGTGATGTACTTTGGTTTGCACAATGTGTCAACAGCAGCAAGTACAAGGCCGCTTAGGAAGAGCCCATCAGGCTTATTGCCACCTTACTGTAGCGTTAGACAAAGCCATGCAGCTCCTCTTTTGTGGTATCTTCCACGAGCTCTGGGTGGTATAGAATTTACCAATCTCAGCACTCAACTGGTCTAGTCAGGGATCACTTCCAGCATGAGGTATATTGTGTGAGGGCCCCCTGTCTGCACTGCCCGGTGTGTTGCTTACCAGCAGATGCCTTAACCCCTCCTGTGGTGAGGCCTGTCGCTGGCCAGGCCCCACCACAGGAAGGGCTCAAGGCACCTCTGGTCTGTGCTCCGCTCCACTGCTGCTGACAAGGCTTTTGTTGTACATCTGACATCAGAGCTCTGCTGCGTTTGCTTCTGTTATTACTGTCTTAGTTCCTTCTGATCCACAAAAACCAAATTCTCTGTTCAACAGATGAGTGCCAAACCAAATATGGAAATGCTAATGCTTGGAGATACTGCACCAAAGTCTTTGACATGCTCACAATAGCAGCTGTAAGTGTGGAAACCACATTTGCCACAAATACAAGTAGGTTGTCTAAATGGGACTGCTGAAGTTAGTGCCATTTAGGGATCCTGCTGGCAGTGTTCTGGGCTGGATTAAAGTAGTGAGCATTTAGCAGGTGTATCTTTTTCTTCCGCAGCTAATAGACGAGCAGATCCTCTGTGTGCACGGTGGCCTCTCTCCAGACATCAAGACGCTCGATCAGATTCGAACCATTGAACGCAATCAGGAGATTCCCCACAAAGGAGCCTTCTGCGACCTCGTCTGGTCTGATCCGGAAGACGTCGACACTTGGGCCATCAGCCCCCGCGGAGCAGGCTGGCTCTTCGGCGCCAAGGTGACAAACGAGGTAATGAGCTGTTGTGCAAGAGAAATTACTCACCTGGGTCTGATAGTTACCTTGGCAGCAAACGCACCCAGGGCACTGTGAGGTGCTGGACTTTGCTTGTAAGGCTGCTGCCAGTCAGTTGTGGTGGTGGAGGAGAAGGTTCGCTTCAGCCAAGTGGGGAAACATGAGCTATTTGAGCTTAAAACTGCCAGGTGTGGTAAGAGTGATCTTGTTTTAAAAGGTGTAATAACACAGTGAGCTCAAGCTGTATTGCTTAGGGTGTGTGTAGGGTATCTTTGTAAGAGTTTAGGAGAAAGAAGTACCATTTTTCTTAGAAATCCTTGGCTTCATTTTTGATACTCTGGGAAATGGTGAGCAGAGCTCTTGGTCCTCAGAGGTGCTGACTCTCCCAGACTTCTGAATGCTGTTTTGGCCACATTGTGTGTGGCCTCTCTGCAGCACATCTAAGAAAGATCAAGCCTTGCAGGTGGCACAGATCTGTATTCCAAAGCTCTTCCTCGCTGCACTGGTCTCGAAACAGAAGCCCAAATAGTTGTTTTCAGTGCAGTGGGCGATGAGCTGCTTTATAACACCATCACAGCACATGTGCAAGAGCTGTTGTCAGGACGGGGCTGGTTAGTGGGCTGTGGCATGCAGCTGGTCAGAGAATGCTGACCTTCCTCTTCTCCTTTACAGTTTGTTCACATCAACAACTTGAAACTCATCTGCAGAGCTCACCAGCTGGTCCATGAAGGCTATAAATTCATGTTTGATGAGAAATTGGTCACGGTATGGTCCGCTCCCAACTACTGCTACCGCTGCGGAAATATCGCGTCCATCATGGTCTTTAAAGACGTAAACACAAGAGAACCAAAGTTATTCCGTGCAGTTCCAGACTCAGAACGTGTAATTCCACCCAGGACAACCACGCCGTACTTCCTCTGAGCCCTTCCTCGCCTGCTGTCTTCCTCTTCCCTTGTACTGTCCCTTTACAATATACTTTTTATGGAGCACTTTGCTGCTGAAATGCTGCCTCTTGCCTTTTTTTATTTTTAAATTATCTAAATTTATTGTGTATGATGGTGTCTGTAGCAAGTTTCTTTCCCCCTTCCCCTTCCCTCCCCTAGATTAATCTCAGACTATTTGTGATATGTCCTTGGAATTTATACTACTGCATGTAGTTCTTGCGTATCTCTGGGTTTAGAGGAAACGTTTTCCTTTTTACCAATCGTGACTCCCGGGAAGCAGCTCGGTCCTAACTGTATCGTTCAGCCTTTGTTCGTTTGTTCGTTCGGTGAGTTTTAAAGAGATTTCAGCAGCAAAGTCACGGGGCCGGGACTGCGAACGCCTCGTGTCGTGTGCGTGTCGAGCCGGGCCCCCCGCACAGCGTGTTTTAAGTGGATACAAATAAAGTGGTCCGAAGGGCTGTTACCCCCACGTCTCCTCTCCCCCTGCCCCCGCCCTTTTTGTTTTCTTCTGATTTCGTAGGATCCCGGTTGGCAGACACGACCCTGCCACAGCGACGGCATTTGTACATTAAAGTAATTGTTCTGCTTTTTTCCAGACCCTGTGTGTTTTTAATAAAGCGGTCCCTTAGGCCAGCCCCACCCCCGGGCCCAGTGACGCCAATGGAGCCCTTCCCTGCCCCGCTCCCTGCCCCGCTCCCTGCCCCTTCACCCCCACCCACTCGGGAGGGGCGAGGCGAGGCGGGGGGGGGGGGGGGGGGGGGGGGGGGGGGGCGGCTCACTGGGCAGTTCCGGTTCCGGCGTGGCGGCGGTTCCGGCTCCGGTGGGTGTCCGGGCCGGCGGCATGGCGCGGAGCACGCTCTCCTCGCGGTTCCGCCGCCTCGACATCGACCAGTACGACGAGAATCGGTTCGTAGAGGAGCCCGAGGAGGCGGCGGCGGCCGGGCCCGACGCCTGCCCGGAGGTGGAAGCGCTGTTGAGGCAATATCCTTTGGAGGGAGCCGGAGGGGCGAGCAGGCCCTGCCGCCTCCCGCCTCGACCGGGCACGGCCCGCGCCGAGTCCCGGCCCGCGCGGTCCTGGTGGGGTTCGTGAAGGCGCCCGCGGCCGGGCGTCCGCGGCCAGAGGCCCTCGTGGGTGCCCCGGGGCGGCTGCGCTCCGCTCCTCCGCGGCGAGCTGCGCGCAGGTCCGAAAGTTGCGCTGTGGGTGCAAAGACGCCGTTCGGCCCAGTAACAGCACTCGGATCGGTACGCGGTTGCGGGCCGCGCCGGGGCCGCGATGGAGCGTTTGAGTCCTTGACCTGGCGCCGCACAGGGGACGCGCTGCGAGCTTTCCACGCCGCCATCCGAAGCCATCCGGTGAACAGCAAGAACCCGGCGGTGAAGGTAGCGGGGCCGGGGCGCGGGCCGGGGCGCTGGGGAGCTCCGCAGTAGTGCGGCGCTGCCCATTGGCCCTCCGGGGCTGTTCACAAGCCATGTCTCGCACATCTTGTGCTCAGCCTTTCCTCCTCCTCCTCCCAAAACCCGAGGTGGAAAATGCTGACCCGCTCGGTTACCGCAAGCAGCCAGCCGTGAGCGCGGCCGCTGGTCCTCTGCTCACCTTGTCAAACACAAGTTTTGGGTCGTTTCCAGCTTTGCTGGGTCTCAAGTTATTCTCCTTGTCTTCACAGGAGCAGGCCCAGGGAACCATGCTTAAAGTCCTCACGTCTTTTAAAAGCAGCGAAATAGAACAAGCAGTGAATTCCTTAGATAGAAATGGCATTGACTTGTTAATGAAGTACATTTATAAAGGATTTGAAAAGCCAACAGAAAATAGCAGTGCAATATTACTTCAGTGGCATGAAAAGGTATGTGTTTGGTGCTCTTCTGGCACAGCCACGCTCTGCAGGGTCCTTCTCAGGGCTTCCATGAGAGCCCTCACAAGAGAAGTGGATGATAGTGGGGGCCTCATCCCCAAGCACAGTAATTGACGTTTCCTTTTACCTTTGGTCTCTTTGAGCTTGCACTCATTAAGCTTTGGTTGGTGACAAAGTTTACCCTCAGCCAGTGGGAGGTGGCACTTAGGGCTGGGCAGTGTGTGCTGGAGGAAGCATTGAGCCTTCTTCTGTATCTAGTGGGTGCGGTGGCCTCAGTGCGGAGAAGGAGCTGGGAGTGGAGGTGTGGGTGGCTGCAGGGTGTAGCTGGCAGCGTTCTTTGTAGCTGAGTGTTCAGCTGAGGGGTGCTCAGGCCAACTCGTGTCTGGCAGTTTTCATCAGCAGAATGTTGCTAGCAGTGTGTGTGTCACAGCTTACTGATGGGATTTAGCAAACCTGATCTGCATAGGAGAGGCTTCTGAGATTTCCAGGGATTCCACTGGGAGCCAGAGTGGTGCTCTTGTGTTTTTCCATGTTCAGGCAGGGCATGTTGAATGTTCTGACAGGACAAGGCACATGGAGCAGCTGCTGGTGCCACTGCCCCCAGGCAGGAATGCAGTGAACTCTTCCCCAGCTGCAGAGGTTTGGTTGCAGCACTCCCTGTCAGTGCTCCTCCTAGAAAAAATAATCCCCAGGAATGCTGCAGCTCCCTTGTCCCATCAGCACTGGGGCAGCGCAGCCTGCCACTAGTTCTGCTGTTTGCAGGGAGTATGGGATTTTTCCTGTAGTACGTGGAGACAGAACTTGTATAGAGTGACTCCAGCTACTAGCAGCTGTCACCAGCTTTTGCAGAACCTTGCCAGAGAGAGGAGGAAGGAATTGCTGAGGACAGGGAAGAACCTGCTTCTGCTGCCTCTTTTTCCCCTGCCGTTGTTTCCAGAGACTTTTTAGCTAACTCCCAGTGTATATTACACAACACCACCCTGACTGGAAAGGTGACAGTGCTCAGGGCACATAGGCACAGTTAAAGCATCTTGTTCTCTCTTTTGAAAGGAACAAGGCAGGTCTGAAGCAGGCCAGGCAAGGTTTAAGCCCTTGCTTGTGTTCTGCTTTGTGGCAGTACCAGTAGGACATGTTGGCTTGCTCCAGGAGCAGTCGGTTGCTAGGCAGCAGTATTAGTCTGTCCTCTGGAAAAGGGCTGTGGTCCTCAGGTGTGTCGGGTCTGGTAACTCTGCAATGTCTCTTGTGCGTGCAGGTTCTGCCGTGAGTGGGAGCTTTGTGTTCATCTGTTTCCTAACGACAGCAAGGTGTCTCCTGCTGCTGCTCGTTGTTCTCCTCTCATACTGGGCTGTGTTGGAATTGCATGTGGGAACTAAACATGCATTGTTTTAAGCACTCAGCCTTAAATTGATTCTTTCCTAATCCCATCCATCTTCTAGACTGTAGAAGGATGTTACTTGCATTGAGGGATGCAAATGAAACTGAAATGAGGTCTTCCTCCTTTCCCTTTCAGGGATATGGGAGGTGAGACTCTGGTATCCTCTAGATCCAAAAGATGGTTACATTTTGGAGAACGTAATTTTCCCTTCAGCTGTGGGGTTTTACCAAGGGGTTTAGTTTTGTGTACTCTTCAATCCCTTGGCTCTTGTATCACAGATTACCTTTATAGAATAGTAATACTTTAAAATTTACTAAAATAGTTTGAGTCCAAGGTCACTCTTGTCTATATTTAGAGGAGAAGTGAGGCAGGAGACTTCACACGATAGGGACAAGTGTGAGTTCTGGCCTGCCTGCCTGTGCTAGAGAAAACAACTGGGGAAAATTTACTTGTTTTGGTAGAGGAAAAGAAGTGGTAGAAGGGAAGGGAAAAAAAAAAAAGAACAGCCCAAGCTGTGAAAACCATTTTTGAGAAGATCCACACGTTCTTCTGTTACTGAACGCTTAAGGTCTGTTCACTTAAAATGTCTTTTGCATGTGACGTGGTAAGTCTAACCTCTCTCCTTCTCCCATCCCCACAGGCGTTAGCAGTAGGTGGACTAGGTTCCATAGTAAGAGTTCTTACAGCAAGAAAGACTGTTTAAAAGACTGTTAAGCTGAACAAGGAGACCATCAGTTGTGGACTCAGAAGAAGGAAACGACACTGGTCCGTCCTTATTAGAGATTGCAATCTACTGACCTACTCTGGAATCCTCCTCCTGGAATGCTTTTAACCTTACCAGTGGGGGAAGAGTAAAGGTATTCCTGCATATTCTGACTATCAAATACAGGAGCCAAGCTGTCCTCCTGATCCCTTCTTTACAGAGCAGGAGAAGGCACACTCCTGCCTCCTGTCACTGCGAGTGAGCAGGTATTTTCAGATGCTGCTGTACGGAAGCGTGGAGATCCTGTGTGTACTGCTGAGGGCAGAGGGAGCGAGGGCTTTTCCAGGTGCAAGGTCCCAACAGCTTATGGGTGAAGAGGTGTCTGTTAAGAGTGATGGCTTTGTGTGGTCAAAGGAGTAGTTGGACTACAGGGTTGGCTTCAAGGTGAAGTGCCTGCTGCATCAATAAAGTTCTTGGATCACACGAGTTAAGTTATTTTTTTTCCCCACTAAATCCTGACCCTTGTCAAAAGCAGGTCAGCCATGTGCTGCTTCTAAGCTAAGTGTCCACCTCTGCTGAATGCCTAACCCCAGCTATTTACAGAATCTGTTCTCAAATCCAACTGTGTTGGCTGCAGGAAGTGAGATCAAGCTCAGCTGTTCCAGGCAAGGCATCTAATATGCACTAAAGGGATGATTTTTATATTTCTGTCCCTCCTAGAAGGTCAAGAAAATACTTCAGAACTTTTTATTTGTGTAACTGCATCTTCACCTTTTGACGGACTTAAGCAGCCATGCTTCCCCGGGAGCAGCACAGAGGTTTCCTCCTGGAGCTGTCCAGACAGCATCCAACCCCTCCAGCCATCACTGTCCCCACTGCCAGTTACAGCAACCTTGCAGCACTGAGGTTGTGCATGTCCCTGAGCCTCACAGGGTGTGTGCCACAAGTCTGGTAGGGTCAGGGGCCAGAAAGGAACCAGCCTTTTGTGGCACAGAGGAGCTGCTTCTGGGTGAAGCAGCTGCTGGAGAAGGCTCTGATCCCTTCAGCTCTTGTTTTTATCAGCTGCTAAAAAGCACAGCTGCAGCTGTTCCTGGTGAAGGACAATTTCGGGAGGTAACAGCACTTTGCCTTATTCCTAGTGTCAACCTCCACTATGAGAAACGGAGGCCTTAATTACCTGGCTGAGACACCCATTGTTACCCTGGGCAGAAGCTGGGGTTTGTTTCATGCTTTAAAATTCACTTTGAAGGAGCTATACCATCCTAAGGGATAACCAGAACTACAAAGAGAAAGAAATCAAGATTAGAGGTTTGATCCAAAATGTATTGCACCACAAATTTCATAGTGTTTCATAATACAATCCATATTTACAGCATAAAAGGAAAGAAATCCAATGGCCATAGAAAGGATTATGTATACCACTGTTCTGAGACAAGGGAAAGTGCATTAGCTTTTTACTTGATGGATACACACCATTCTTGCTCTGATAGCTAAAGAAAAGTCAACACTTAACTATTTAATGGTTACGTTGATCCTGTTTGAGCTTTGGAATCTTACTGAAGTGGTGTTAGTGAATATATAATCTAAGCCTTTATGCTGCCACTCTATTCCAGGCTGCCTGTGCTGCTTTTCTTACTGTTCAGCAGCGACTTTTCAAGCCAGGATCAATGTAAACCGTAAGTCATTCAGCAGGCATCAGTGTGAGTGGAGGGAGTCCTGTCCCTCCAGTCCCCAATCCCACAGAAACAGGCCAGGGCAAAGGGACAGGTCCACAGCTAAAGACCTCAGAGAATAAAATCTTCCCTATCTTCCCCTCACTTTGTTTCAGTAGAGAAACAATTGATACAAATCTCCTTTTTGATTGTCTCTTTTCATACTAGAGCAGAACTGTACTCTTCCCAGGAACTTCGCTATACTATAGTTAAGTGTCATGGATCAGGCTCCTGAAGAGTGTTTGGACAAGTTTTAGTGTACTAAAAAAATCCTCTTGGTTTTCCTAACTTCAAATAAGTACAACCCAGCTCTACACTGAGGAGTGGCACTTGTGCCAAGGTCACAGCTACAGCAAGTACCCAGGCTGTGGCTGATGGACAAAACCAGGGAGGCCAGCCCAGGTAGACTTGCAGCACATTTAATGCTCTGACGGCTGACCTTGTGTGGAAGGACACTTTCATCTTTAACACAGCATGGGTGTGCGTAGAAAGGGGGTGCAGCTCATGTGCTGCAACTCCAACACTGTATCTTGACTGCCACCACCAAGGTCTGGATGACCTGCCAGCAAAGTTTAAAACCTGAACAGTGACAGCATTTCCACTGGAGGAGGACAGGGTGAATTTTCTCGACTGTACTCAATAAAAGCATTGTTGGTTAGTAACACAAACCTCACTGCAAGAGAATGACTTGAACTGCAGCCTGCTCAAGTTCCATACACAAGTAGGCTTTTCAAAGATCTGCCCTGTTTTCAAGAAATCAGACTTCCTGCTGCTTCCCATTTCCATCTAGATTTTACAGTGGTGGTAATACTAGAGGCAAAACTGCTTCTACTGTCAGGTGAGTGCCACTTTGGTCCCCTTTTCTTAACAGCTGCTGGAACCAAGAGTTATTCATTACAAGTTGAATTTTGCCCTCAAAAGCAAAAATCTCATGAGCAGCATTTCTTCTACCATGCAGTCAGGGCACAGTTAACAGCCCACTACATGTTCATAACAGTGTTTAAGCATTAGTATTTGAAGTACAGAAAACCACAGCCAAAAGAGGCAGATACAGGTTATGAAGACTTGCTGCTGGCAGGTTTGGAAGAAAAATAAAAATCAAAGTGTTTAGTACCAATATTCTTCACTCTTTGTCACTAGATTATTTAATTAATACTTTGTTAAATAAAAGGTTTTCTCAGTGTGCATTTACAATACCTGGAATTCAGCTTTAAAAACTTAGAATTTGTTTCCTACCCCCTTCTTCCCGATGCTAACAACCTATGGTACAGGCTAAGAGATTAGTTTTAAAGGCGACTGAGTATTAGGTACTATAATTAAGACCATTTTAAATATTATTTTTCTTTAAGAAAAGTAAAAATCAGACAACTCTAAAAGTTGTGCTCTCAAATTAAATAATCATCATCAACATGCAGCCTTCAGGACTGCAGGCCAGGATATATGCACCTTACATTACACAGTGATATGAAAAATGCAAATTATTAGTCATGTCAGTATAACAAGGCAAGGCAGATTTCTTTTGGTTTTGGTTAAAGCTCCTGCTCCTGTTCTTTGAGAGGCTTCTCAAACCATCAAAACCCCAATACAGTGTTGCCAACACAGCTTGCTTTACCCATCAAAACAAGGAGGTTTTCCTGTGCCTCCTCAGCTCTAGCGCTCCACAGCAGAAGTTGGAATCACCACCATAACAGCCGTGTTAGAAGGCTGGGCTGCCAACACCGGTACTGGTGAGGTTAATGTTACCCTTTGGTGCCAAGGAAACAAGAACGATGAGCACAAGGAGCTGACTTCAGGAAGAGACCATCGAGACAACAGTCCCTGAATCCAAGCCAGAAGAGGTGTTTCAGTTCGTAGTGAAAATTTCTCCTTGCACAGTATTAGTTTTGTAAACAGCGTCAAAAGTTCTTGTACAAAATACTGCAATGACAGTGATTAAGACACACCTGAAGCAGTGTGTGCAGCGTTCTTTTCACAGAAAAAAGTGGCTAGATGCTGACTGCCTCTTTTCGGGTTCCCTTAAGGCCACAGCGTCCTTGGGCTTGAGATAGACGGCCGGATACTGCCTTTAGGAGACGGCTTTGACCCAAACCATGACATCTAGGACAGGAAAGCACACCACAGTTTACACTAGGTTCACATTGAAAAAGAACGTAAGTGGTACATGTACATCTCTCCATCACTTGAAAGAGCTACTTCTAAAACTGCATGCTGCAGACTGAAGAAATGAACCATCCATTTTCCACAAGTGAAGGCGACTGAAGACCATGCTTATACATACTGCTTTAAAGTAAACACAGATTAGAAACCTACAGTCGTTCAACCACAGTATCTTCCATCAATCTAGTATCAGACTACTCCCTGAAAAAGATGGCAAGGACATCTGCCTCAGTGGCAATCCTATGTAGGCTGAATGTGTCTAGCTCACTGCACGAGCAGAGACGTCTGCAGCACATGGAAGGAACCAAGGCTGCACTCCATTATGAACATTCACTGCTAGCCACTTAGCCATGGACATGCAGGTGATTTTATGTAATAGAAAGGAGAAACAGATCTAGCTGTCTAAGCAAAATCACAAGCCAAGAATTCAGCCTCCTCCTTTAAAACTTATGATTGCACTTCAGCAAGGGGCCTCCAGCTTCCCCTCATGGACTGAGTTCACTGGGAGAACCACAGTTAGTCCCTCTCTGCAGCACTAGAAAATTGCCATTTCCCTCAGTGAAATGTATGTGATTAGGTACCACTTTTACAATAAATTACATTCATTATGGTAGCTAACATTTGAAAAGATACCTCTCATGATCTAAGAATTTTCATTTCATCTACTGGGAGTCCCATTAGACACAACAAGAGGAAGAGAAACCTTACCTTGTACTCCAAAGTTTCTTTAAGCATGTTTTCTTCCTCTTGTGAGAAATTCAGTAACACAGACACAGCTTTAATTAGATGAAATGCCTGAAAGAAACCACAGTGTTTTGTTGTTTACGATGCTCTCAAGCTCTACATTCTGGACTATGGTGCAGCAGTTTTTCTGTAGGTTTGGTCATGCACATTTTAGTCACAGCTGTGAGGAGCAGTGCAGCAGCCTTCCACTGTCCCCTGTTCTAAAAGACTAGGATGGCCTGTCTGTTATTTCCTGGCTTTTTATTCTTTAACATTGGTTTGTCTATTTGTGGGACAGTATTTGTGGACCAGAAGGCAAATGGGGAGCCTGCTTAGAACACAGAAGCAGCTTGGCTCCTGTGGCATCCTAGTCAATTTAAGCTTTGAAAAGCTGACCAGTCCATGTAGGCAGAAAAGAGTCATGCTGGTTTAAACAAACACTTAAGTATATTAGTGCTACAGTGCTAATATTCTAAATAATGCACACAGCACCGAGTTAGTAAAGAGATCAAGCATTCAGGATACCATGGAGTTGCACAATTATTTCCCTCTCTTACTCAATGACTTGCAATTAAGCAAAGTATATTGCTGGCATGACTTCAACTTGTTTGGCACAACGTAGAGAACGTGAAGGAGCTCCAAAGGTACAAGGAATTACCTCTTACAGATCAACAGCAAGACGTTTGTCTTCTTGATGATTTTTTTTTTGGCTTTCTTAAATGTGTAACCACTTTAAATACTCCATATGCTTTTTAGAGTGGTGCAGAGGGAATGCTTTGTAGCTTCAGAGCTTTCATTCCAGGCATAACTACCTTTTCAAAAATCACATTTTCCTTTCCTATAATCATCATAATCTGTATTTCCAAAAACATTACTGTTACATACTTTGCTTCATTGCCTGAATCATTCATCAGCTTTCTAAGCTGCAGCAGCAAGGCAGAATTGGCATAGAAGTGCCAGGTGGCTGTTTCTAGAGAGAGACAAGACTTGAAAAGAGAAGGTAAGTGTACATCTTTACCTCAGATTCCCGACAGGACATGAATTTCAGTACAACATGTTTAAGGTATTCAAAGTTTATCTCCCTGGAGTCAGTTAAATCAGAGTTGTTTGTGACAGTCACAGAGGCATTAGGCACTTCAGAATTTGCTTTTTCACGTACTTCAGGTACCTCACTGTCAGGCTTTATTTTCTAAAAAAAGAAAACAAGCACATTGGAGACTCTGTCAGGTTGACACTGGGAAAGGACCCAGGTCCAGTATTCCTAAAACAGAGGGCTTGTATCCAGAAGAGGAGTTTTCCCTGGGACAAATGTCACTTCCATGGTAAAACCTGGCTGACGGGCAAGTAAGTAGCAATCAAATATTGGTTGTTCACTCTCTAGAAATGTATGAAATGTCCAAAATTACCAAACACAGGTCTTCTGTAGCTAAAATTCCCCACTGCAAAAGCTGAGTGGTGGTGACTGTCACACCATCCATTCAACAAAAAAATCCAGAACACATTTCCTTAACTAGGTTCACTGATCTACCTGCAAACACAAGGAAACTGCAGACATCCTTAGTTAAAAAAACATACCCTCTATCCAGCAGTCAAGCTTTTGGAATGAGTACTGCAAGTAACTGTCATTAAGTACCCACTGAGGAGACTGAAGAAACCTAACCCTTACCAGCTCTTTCTGGAGTGTTTTCTTGAGTTCTGCCATTCGTTGCTGCAGCTGCTTTATCACCTGAAAGCACAGCAAAGGTCAGTGTTAAGCATACTCATTGTTAGGACAGTTTGACTCACAGACATTTGGAAAAACCTCATGAAGCAATCACTAAATGATGCTGACAGCTCTGGAGAAGCAACCTGAACATCTTGCCTCTCTAGCTGTACATTAGCAGGTGTATGACAAGGTATTTGGGCCCTCATGTGACAGCACAGTGGAAAGGGAACAGACTTCATATAAAAGGACTCCACAGAAAAGCTGCAAATATTATCACTTAGTGCATCATCTTTCCTCCAAAATAGCTAAGGATTGCAACAATTCTGGCTCTCTTATCCACTGTAGCTAGATCCTTGTACCGCCTATCCTTGTAAGAGGCAGCAGCACAGGTAACACCAATTATTCAACTTCCTAATTAAAGAGGAAAGACAAATGACTATTTCTGTTTTTCCAGTTCACCTTGTTTTTCTCAGCAATTTGCTGTTCCAGCTCTCTGTTATCCTTCTGAAGCTGAATGACATCTGCAGCTGCTACCTCTCCATTCTGTTCCACCACACAGTTTTCTGGAGAATGCAAATGCTTGTTGTTCAAGTCTCTTGTTGATTCCTCTACTTCTGAAACCTACAAAAAGAGGGAAATGCAGAGGTATCATGGCATTCACAGCCCGTGAACATTCCCCAGGGTGACAGCCAGGCTTCTTTTTTGTGTCTTTTTTTGTGGAGTGGATGCTTTTTTAAACCAGAAAACATTAGTGGCAATTTAGTCTCTCACAGGCCTGCTTATAACTCAGGGGTTTCTGTCACACTGGTTCCATAATGGCTCTCTCAAGAAATTTTATGAGTCAAATAAAATAAGGAGTTGTCTTTCACAAACCAGTTTGACAAGAAACAGCTTTCTTTAGCAAGGCAGCAGCAACAAACAAATAGTGGCGATCTATACTGCTGGTGTTCCAGGCCACGAACAAGCTGTCAGACAAGCAGGTACCCTCCAGTATGATGGAACTGAGGCTCTCCTGCACACCTGCTTATTGTCCTGAGAAGTCTGAACAGATCAGACTTGTAACTGCACTCACATTTTTCTCATGTTCCCTGGCCAACAGGCACTCCTGTATCTGCAGTTTCAGTTCATCAATTTCCTTTCTTGCCATTTCTTCGTTAGCCACTGCTCGGCTATTACTTGCTTCTATGTCAGATTGCAACTGATGCATTTGCAGCAAGGCAGCTTCATGATCTGAGAAAGGAAAGACCTGCTTAGTATCAGTCTGCTGAACCAAATGGGAGCTTCAAGTTATTGTTCTTAAAGCAAGTTACAGCAATTCTGACCTTTCTGTTCTGCTCTATCATAAAGACAGATGATGGAATTTAGGCCACCCAAGCTCACGTGCATGTCTTTGCAAAGGAGCAGCCTAACTGTTTGAAAGTCAGGGTAATTTTAACACTTAACATCACAACTATCAATTACACCTGCTCTAAGAAACCACCATCAAAATCTGTGTGCCTTGTGACTCGGCAGGAACACTCAGAGCTGCACTATGAGCACATGGATAGTCCATGAAACAGAGCAACCAGAGGCTGCAGTATTGCTCCCTTTCTAATAACAACACACAAGAGAAACGTGGTGGTTTAGAACCATAATGACTGTAGCTGCTCTTTAAGAATGTAAATAATCTTCCAAGCAAGTGCAGTTTTTAAAGTGGTGCAATGAAGCATCAGTATCTGATCTGCATCACTTTTTTCCTGCTTTGTGCAAAGCAATCATTTATAAAGTGCACCAAGACTTTTTATTTTGTGGGGTATAAACGCAGGACTTAGAATCTAAGAAGTGGTTTTGTTTTAAGGGTGCAGTAGAGAGACTGTGAGACTGCATAATTGTTACTTGCCCTTGTGGCTAAGAAGGCCAATAGGATTTTGGGGTGTATTAAGAAGAGTGTGTCCAGCAGATCAAGGGAGGTTCTCCTTCCCCTCTACTCTGCCCTGGTGAGACCTCATCTTGAGTACTGTATTCAGTTTTGGGCTACAAAGACGATTAAAGAGGAGAGGCTGAGGGACCTGGGGCTGTTTAGGCTGGAGAAGACTGAGAAGATATTTAATAAATGTTTATAAGTATCTGAGGGCTGGTCAGGAGTGGTGGGGACAGGCTCTTCTCACTTGCTTCCTGTGATAGGACAAGGAGTAATGGGTGTAAGTTGCAGTACAAGAGGTTCCACCTCAACACAAGGGGGAACTTCTTTACTGTAAGGGTCACAGAGCACTGGAACAGGCTCCCCAGAGAGGTTGTAGAGTCTCCTCTGGAGACTTTCAAGGCCTGTCTGGATGCATTCCTCTGTGATCTATGCTAGATTGTGTGGTCCTGTTCTGGCACGAGGGTTGGACTCCATGATCTCCTTGTGTCCTTTCCAACCCCTAATATCCTGTGATCCAAGACTTTGAAAATTCAACAGCTAAATACAGAAATCTAGAATTACTACAGTCTGCCAGGTAAGCCCAGAAGTAAGGACTATTTAGATAAAGCTGTTTAGGATATAGCAGGCTCATTTGGTCTAACCTTGCCTGAGCTGGTTTAGTTCTTCCTTCTGTTTTAGAAGCAGATCACATTTTTCCTCAATCAGCTGGTCTTTTTCCTTTATTAAGGAGGCCAGATGTGAAGCCTTCAAAGCAAACAAACAAACAGAACTCATTAAAAGATATAAAACTAGAAGCTGTCAATGAAAGACTCTGACATACCTAAGAAGTTCAGAATCGTTATTTTTTCATGGCAAGGAAAAGAACTTTTGTACCACTCGCAGGCATCAGCCTTTGTCACTGACAGGGGCTGCCTGAGCTTCATGCTAGGCTGTACACACCTTGAGAAACTGCAGTATTAGTCTTACAGATACTACAGTGTGGATGTCTGTGATCTATCCGGAGACTTACAGAAGGCATCAGCCTTACAACGCTGACCTCATTAAAGAGCACTGCAGTCAGTGTGATGTAAGAGCTAAAACCCGGCTCCACTTCGTTCAGTCGTACCACGGTGACAGATTGCCTCGCCACCAGCAGGTGGCAGCTGTAAAACAGCCACCCGACAGTAACAGAGATAACTTGCGCCCCTTATATACCTACAGGTGGACCAAGCAAGCACACATTCACAGCACTTCCAGGAGAATAAACCAAAAGATGGGCACTACATTCAGTCCAACTTACTCAGATGACAGTTCCGAGCTTCAGCAAACTCAAGCTCACGTCATCCAACATGACCTTTTTTAACAGAAGAGCAAAACAAGACTACCTAGAACTTACACTCAGTTACTGGACACAATGCCCTTCCCCACCTCCCCTTCCCATTCACAAGTGCTGAGCAGCACTTGCCATGACTCCAATGGAACAATTCACCTAAGCTGATAGCATTCCTGTGCAGGTATTTACACAGATCCCCTTGAGTTTCAAGTTTACTGAGGCAACTGCTGCTGTCTTGCATGAGGACATGATTCTGATGTTCCTGACTGCTCTAGTCTGGCCTGTGAAAGGTGAGGAGCACCCAAACCTATTTTGGACTGTCAGTATTGCCCAACCTGCTCCTGCAGTTCCTCTCTCTGTTTACGTGTTTCTTCCAATGCTTTGGCAATTTCCACACTGACAGTTTCTCTGCTGCTCAATTCATTCTGTGAAACAAAAGGAATTCAGAAAGTACTTAAGACAACTAAAATCAAATCAGTCTGTCATCTTTAAACCCAAATCTATTGACAACTAGAAATTATGGGTGTTCTGACAGATGTTTACACACAATTTACTTTTCCAGATGAGCATTACTGTTTTTACTACACTGCTGCTACCAGCATGTAAGAGCAATGCAGAATTAACCTAAGAGGCCAAATATATCCAATGCTTTGAAGATCTTTTAGCTTGAAGTCTATACCACAAAGCAGCTGTGCTTTCCTACAACTGATCTCCATTCCACTTGTGCAGCCTAGAGCAGCTACAGATCTTTCAATAACCTTAACTTGCAGTCAAAAGCCTGAGTGAAGGTTGATCAGATATTTACAGCTTTTTAACTTTTGTTTTGGATGCTATGAGTGGAATTTGATGTTGCCCTGTTCTGTATTCACTACTCCTAACAGGATTTAAAAGCTTTTCATGCTTCACAATGGGGGAATGTATTATTTCTGCCTGATTTAGGCAGACCCAAGCATTCTCTTTCAGAAAGAGGATCAGCCATTTGTGGTGCTCAAATGCATTTCTACTGAGTACCACAGATGATTTACAACTGTTAAGTCCACGCAACCTGAATGTGGTGTGTCTCCAAGGATGGAAGACACTTTGCCTTGAACTGTTTTCCTAACTTGCACTCTGCATTTAACCAGCATCACTGATTAAACTCTTACCTTTAGCTTATTCAATTCAGACTCCTGTTTTTTCAAAGAGGTCTCATACTCTCCTTTGCTTCCATTAAGATTTTCATTTTCCTTTTCCAACTGACTCTGTAAAAGGAAGATTGCTTAAATACTGAATACAATTATTCTAATGTTTTGTTTAAACAATTAAACACACCAAATATTTTGCTCATATTCAGTTTCTCAAAGTATGGCATCTTCTATTATAAAGCTAGGAGCACTGAACAGGAACATTCAGACAACACTCAAGCTCTACAAGCCATGTTAAATTCATTTTGTGACAAGTCACGTGGCCTTCCAAACAGTTTCTGTACTTACAATCTTATGCTGAGCAGCTGTTTTATCAAACTCCCAAGATTTCTCAAGGGCAGCAATTTGAGACTCCAGCTCAGTAACTTTCTGATCATACTGATGTTTCTCAATTAAAATCTGTTGCTGTAGTTTATTTCTTTCATCCTCTAGATCAGTTTGCTTAAGAGAAATAAAGAAATACTCCATTAATAAAATGGCACTTTGAAGCTCCTCCAAGAACTGGACACAATTTCAGGAGACAAACACTCAACTGAAGCACCACTATCCCCTTGGCAGCATGCACTCCCCTGCAGGCAGGAGTTCAGGAGACAAACAGCAAGAAACATGAGAGAGAACTGAGTGTCTCTAGAGATATTAAAGACTAATCTGGTAGTGGTCAGAGAAGCATCATGCAGGATACTTACCAACTTTTGGATCTTCAGGTCCTGCTCAGCAGCTGCTGCTTTGCTCTTCTTCAATGTTTCTGTTGCAGCCTGTAGCTTTTGTTCCAGTTCTTTATTCTAAAATACAACCACACATTAAATTCCTTATCCACTGGCACCTCCATTATCAAAAAAATGTACAGGAAGAACACTGAAACCACAAACTACATATTTCAGAAAGACTGCCTACTTGACACATGCTGCCTTTAAAAACTCTTCACCAGACCACTACCTCAGCAATGCTTGCACTTCAGCTATCTGTTTCTTAGGACAGTACTCATGAAATCTCCAATTTCATAATCTCTTGACCCTTCTCCACTGATGGTGGAAGACAACCAGAGACACTGGTGACACACAGTCTCACCTTTAGCTGACAGCATAAGTGCAGTGAAGAGAGGAGCTACAGAACATAGAGAGGCTGAAAACAGCAGGAATTTGTAGTGAAATACAGAAATTCTTACCTGCGCCTCCAATCGGTTCACAGTCTCAGCGTGATGTGTTCTGTCTGTCAGTACCTCCTGCCTGGTTTCATCCAGTTTCTGCTCAAGAGTAGCTTTCTGAAGATTACATTGAGATGAAGAACAGGAGGAAGGATGGACAAAGAGATAAGGTAGGGTCCAACTAAGATTTTTCTGTTTATTTTATTAGTACAGAATCACAGAATGGTTTAGGTTGGAAGGGACCTGAAGGACCATCCAGTTCCAACCCCCTGCCATAGGCAGGGACACCTCCCACTAGAACAGGTTGCTCAAGGCCTCATCCAACCTGGCCTTGAACACCTCCAGGGAAGGAGCAGCCACAACCTCCCTGGGCAACCTGTGTCAGTGTTTCACCACCCTCACTGTAACAAACTTCTCCCTAACATCCAGTTTAAATCTCCCCAAGTTTAAACCCATTATCCCTTGTCCTGTCATTACAAGACCTTGTAAGTAGTCCCTCCCCAGCCTTCCTGTAGGTCCCCTTCAGATACTGGAAGGCCACTGTAAGGTCTCCTGAAAGCCTGGTAAAATCAAACTAAAATGGCACAATTATTCTGATGTGCAGTACAGCTTTGCTCTTGGAACCAAAATGTTTGATGCTTCTGCATAGGGCCTCAGTAGATCAGTTGGCCCTGGGGATGATATAATAAAGAATGGAAAATTCAGTGGCATCTTGTCATGATTCAGATGTAAACTCCAGCCAGCAGCTAGGTCACAATTTTCTAACCCAGAGTTTACTAAGCCAAGTTCTTTTACCATGGCAATATGGAGTTGATGTGTTTTGTAAATCAGCCTGACCAAGGAAGATCACACCTTCTCTTGTCCCTCATATAAGCTGATTCTGGGCAGGAGCATCAGTGCACAAGAAAGAGACTGAGAAGTCGTGAGAGAAAAGGCATTAACCAGCACCAAATTCTTTCTTTTTTCATCTGTTTCCTAATATTTCAAGGCTCAAGCTCTCAACAGGCAACATTCTGTTCGCAGATTACTGTGTAAAACCAGTTCCCCTCCCTGTCCCAGTGCTTTGCAAGTTAGGGTAACAGAAGATAAAGAACAAGGGAAAGCATTTTCTGTTCTCTGCATGGATGCACCAATAACACTTTTGAGTTGTTCTGCCTCCTGTGGGGATGTTAAAAAGCTGCTTTTTTGCTTCTCAGCAGTCAGATGTGCTGCCTAAACAGACAATGCAGAAAGACCAGAACAGACATCTGTGCAATATCTACATGAACAGGCTCAGTGTTGTCACCCACACAGTTCTGTCCAGCATAATCTGCCAATATATGCTGAAGGGACAAATATGCCTCCATTACATCATCACATATTCTTTCCACGTGTAAGAAGTAATGTATGTTCTAAAAAAAACTCATCAAATCTCACCAAGATTGCACTTTAAAGCAATCTATAAATGTGTAATTACCTCTTTCAGTAGCTCCTGCACATGTTCATCCCCTGAAAGATTGCTTTCTAGCTTTTTCTCCAAGGAAGACACTTTTTCCTGCAGCTGTTCAGTAAGTTTATTTCTCTCAGCAAATTCAAAAGTCATCTGTCAGAATGAGAAATCACAGAATTATTTTCAGCTGTTGTTTGAAGCTTCCCATTGTGGTTTGACTGAAAAAACTGTCATTGCAAAAGAGCAAATACCTATTTGAAAAGACAATGTCTAGAAACTGTTCCAGGATCACACTAAATTTCAAACTCACAGTGCACTGTGAATACCCAAACGTACACCTTTACACCACCCAACAGCAGATGCATCTGAAAACACTTAACCTTTTGCTTGTGTTGTTCATATTCCACCTTCAGAGATTCAAGCTCCACTTGTAACAATTTCAGTCTCTTCTCACACCCAGAACCAGCAACTCGAGCCTAAAAATGTTGAGAAATTACTTGCTTTGAAACTTGGATTCCCCCCAAAACACATAGCTGACATCTAATCTAACTTCTGCAGACAAGGAGCTCTTTGAATCAAATCTCACTTAACTCAAACTTACATTTTGCAAGTCTACAGAAAGCTGCTGAATGACAGTTTGTAGCTCCTGTTCTCTTAGCTCCAGAGCAGTGATCTTATTTTCAGCATTTGTCTCAGCTGTCATTAGTTCATCTCTTCACAGAAAGAGAATAAAAAGAAGTGACATACCATTCCAGAAACACAATCTTCAGCAGATAATTCTGCTGCTTATGAAAATGGACTAACCACCAACAAGATTTGCTTGTCCTAAAACCAGCCACTGCTTGATCATACATTTTCCCAAAAAAAGGTGACAGTTAAGTATCGAAACTATTAAAAAAATCAATCATAACAAGCTTACAAAACCCTAAACAAAGACTATTCTAATTGGATTGAAAAGAAACAGAAACTTGGCATTTGCACCCCCATACCAGAAGCAATTATTCAGGTAACTCACTACGAATATCAACTCTTCCCAAAAGACAGAGCTTAGGCACAAAGCAAAAAGCACAGGGGAAATGCACACACTGCTCCTCATGGAACACTATACATCCATACCTCTGTGCTTCTAGCTCCAAGAACTGCTGCTGCAACTCCTGAAGATTTTTCTTGAGATTTGAAGACTCGTTGCTTGCATCCTGAAGTGCCTCCTTAGTGCGGATTAGCTCTTGAGTGCATGATTCTAATTCCTGCTCTGCTTTGCTCAGAGATTCTTCCTTTTTCAAAAGCTGAATATTAGAATGTTATCTTTGACAACAGAGATCACCCAACAATACTGACAAAGCCTTCTCATTAAAAGCTGTCTTTTTTTATTAAGTTACAAGCTGAATTAAATGAGGTAATAAACATCTCCCAGAAAAGCCACTGCTGAAATAGACTCTCTAATACTGTATCCATGATGTGCCTACTGCTAGGACTTTGACACTGACCAAGACTGTATACAAGCAAAAAAGGCTAAAAAGCTTAAAGCAGAGCTACCACTAACTTGGTATTCTAATTGAGATTTTTGGGAAGAAAAATATTTAATCTTACCATGTGTTTAACTTTGGCAATTTCCTGCTGTTGAAAGCCCTCCAGCTCATCAATTTCATCTCTTTTTTGAAAGAGGTTCAAACTCCGCTCCCTCATTTCTTGTAACTGTTTTTCAAGCATTTTTTTTTCCTGATAAACCAACAAAACCAAAATGAATTCACAAATTATCTGCACGTTCATTTTGAGTCAATGGCAGCTTGTTAAAGTCTCTGAGAAAGGGATCTTGGCTTGCAGCCATAAGGGTCTCTGAAGATGCTACAGGTAGAACTAGAAATATCTCCACACTCAGGTCACAGCAAGAAACGTGAAGCAAATCACTGAATGACACAATCGTCCCCAAAATCTGTATTGCCTAATTGAACTTAAAAATGGACAGCAAATGACATGTTTAATATCTTCATAGGGAGAAAAAAAACTTTAAAACAGAAGGAGCTAAACAGCTGTAACAACTACAAGACTGAAATCCTGGATGAAAAGTCCCTAGCAAACAGCTTCATTTATTTTATAAATCAGATGATCTATTAAAAGACCTCAGATGAAGTCACTACCTCTTCTGGCATCTCAGCTGCCTCCTCTATGATAAAGGGTTAGGGTTTTATTGTCCCACCTAACAGTGGTACATCTTTCTCAACGTCATCCATCATTCTTCACTTCCCTATCAAAAAGTAATTCCAGAACTCTCTCTTAAAGCATTGAGGCTGGTAACGAAAGCAAATCTTTGGCCTCTCCCACTGAACAAAGATCAAATAATAAAAAAGGATGTACAAAGTTGATCAGTAGGAAGTGTGCAGGGTGGTGTTTACCAATACACAGACACAGCAAAACAAACAAGCCAACAAACCCCCAAATATCCAAAAATTCATTACCTTTTCAACTTGACCCAGCTTTTCCATCCACTCCTAAAGAGAGAGAAATAAACAATCAATGCCAATGTGAAGACATTTGTATTGTTAGCAGACACTCTTAAATTGTAGAAATGATTGAACAAAAAAAATAATCACCAAAAGAAACAGCTAGTGGATTAACATACAAAGGCTCAGGAGTCTTTAATGCTGCCTGAATACTCAAGCTTTATGCAAGTAAAACAAAATGCAACAACAGGTCTGCTGCAACTGAACCTTGCCAAACACAAGCAGAAGCCTAACCCTTCATCAGGAATTAGTGTGGGCTCTTTTTAATAACAGTGAAACAGTTTGAACAATGACAAGTCCAACACCATGTCTGACATTTGAACTCAAACCTCCCTTCTCTCCTTAACACTGGCACACCAAGCATACTCTGAACAACTACTGCAATCAATGGTGACACCTGCTTAAAGCACTCAGCTCCCCACAGTCAGAAGTTGTCATTCGAGCTCTGTTACCTGGTCCTTTTTCTCTAAGGCCAAAGCCATTCCTTCGGCCATCTTGGCTCGACTGGCTTGATGAGCTTCATTCTGCTCCTGAAACTTCCTCATGGAGGCTATCAATAGAGAACCACCAGCTGTATTAAAAATTCATCTTTTATACTTGCTTCTTCATTTTCTATAAGTTGTTTATAACTTGAAAGAGATTCTTCTCCAAGTAATTAGCCCCATCTTTAGTCACTAGCACTAACGCTGCCTTTTCCTACCTCACACTGCTTGCATGTTGAACAAATGCCAGAAATAGCAGAAGACAGAAATACTGCTCCTGACTGGATTACAACAGAGTTGTAGGTTTCAAAAAAGGTCTCTCCTGCATCTCAGCCCCAAATTTGTCAAAAGGAATACACTTCGATCAACAGCCAACACGCTACTGCTGCTTTTTACTCTATAAATAAGGCAAGAACTGGCCTAGAGTGGCACAGTTTGAGGCAAAAAATAATTAAAACATCTGTACATCAAACCCATTTCCTTCCAACCTTAACTGCTACCAACTTAAAACCAATTAAAAACAAAAACCAAAAAGAAAAGTACGTACAATCCTGATGCTTTTCTAATGCATTTTCAAGCTTCTCTTTTATCTTCTGCAAGTTTCGGATCTGATCAGCATAATCTTGTGTGAGGAGGGAGAAGCACAGACCAGGAATGAACAGACATTGGGGAAGAAAATTTGTAGAAAAAGGAAAAAAAAAAAAGGAGGAAGGGAAAAAAAAAAGAAAAAAGGATGAGTGGAAAATGACAATGATTTTCTCGATCAGAAAATCATTCCTGTTAGGGAAAACTTGGGTGACTATAACAATGAACACAAGCAAATAGTTCTCTACTGTCCATAGGGTAAATGGTTGGTACAAACAGGAGGACCTTTTCTAGGTGGGCTAGTTACACAAACAGTGCCAGGGAGAGAAGAACTACCCCCACTTTTTACTTCACTCAAGAACAGCAACCTATTTAACTGTTTAGCAAATCTCTCTCACTGGAGCACATAAGGACAGGGCAATTCAGACACTTGCATCCCTGCTCCATACTGCTCACTGTTCAAGTCACAGTGTCTTTCAGGCTGAGCCCTGGCTGTGCTCCCCTTGGCCAACAATCTCTCACCACTGCCACGCCTACCAAACAGAACTGACAAGGCAGGCAGATCGTAAATACACACATGCCTTGGAGAACTTTATGTACAATGGAAAGGAGAGTTTACCTTCTGATTGTGCTGCTTACACGAGTCTCCTGACTCTCAGAGCCTCTCTCTCATACTGAGCCCAAATTAGCACTTTCAAATTTACCTTGTGCAAACAGCTGAACACTTTGTCCTTTCATATTACCATGTGAAATAATTTTTGAATCTTGAACTGGAGCTTGGTCTTCTCTTGAATAAATAAAAATAACCCTGATCTAGCTATAACCTTTGTATATTTTCCAAGGCTGCCTGTGAGCTTTGGGAAACAGCAGTGTAACACACTTTAGCCAGGTTTCTGATCCACTCCCTACAAGGGTGGAAAGTTGTAGCACAGCAGAACCCTTACTACAGCCTTACAGAGGAAGGTATTATCTCAGAGCAAAGAAAAGCACTGAGACAGTCTGAGTCTTTTGCTTTTTTTTTTTTCATTCCCAAGTTCAATTTAGGGACAGCACTGTGTCACTGGCAATATCAGAGAGCTTAGATCCTAAGAGAAACAAACCATTACACACACAAAGTAAAATAAAAGCAAGAAAGACACTTTCAGAAGCATGGGGACAGAAAGCTATCCCAGCTGTTCAAACGAATCACATAAACATGTCAAGGAATCAACAGAAGTTACAATGGATGCTACCTAGGTGACAAACCATGGGGTTGTTACAAGTTCATTTTAACAAACACCTGACCTCATGTATTTTAAAAGCATTTAGGTTCAAAGGAAATATCTGCTAATAGGGGTTTATCAAGACACATACCAGACAGCTTGACTTCCAGTTTTCTTACTTGTTCATTTCTTCTGAACAACTGGGATGAAAGATCTTCTCTAGAGCTGCTTCCATCAGAAGCCTTTGTAGAAAAACAACACTTGTGTAACTTAGAGAACTTAAATAAACTGATCCTGTCATATGCCAGCTGTATGATACTAAACACTATCCCACCTAGGAATAATGCTTCCATTTTTCACGTAAAGAGGAGAGTTGCACTAGCACAGCAGAAAGCCTGAAAAAATGCTGAAGAAGAAAAACAGTAAGGGCTTAATTAGGCAGTCCTGCAATGCTGGCCTGCTCCAGCAGATACAATGCTTTCAAACCAAGCTAGAGATGAAAACTCTTTGTTCAAATTGAGTACTGAGGAGCTGGCACAATAGAAGGACTAAGGAGGGGAAACGGGCTCTACAGCAGAGGTTTTAACACGCCTCAAAACAAAGACCTTTTGAAAAACTAAGCAGCCAGAACAGACACATCCATGCTCTTCAAGCGGGATAAGCTAGTGTAAGCACTGACAGTTTTCTTCCCAAACTCTTTGCAAAACCCACCACAAAATTAACTTCACATTCTCTATGGTTTTCTTTTTGCTTCATAAAGATCAGTATTAACAGCAGTTACATGAAATTTGCTAAAACAACTAATTCTTAGAGGTATTCTGAAAAAAATTTAGCCATCAGCTAGTGTCATTATTTGCTTTCTATTCTTTAATCTTTCAAGACAGTAAACTGAAATTTCTGCATGAGAATTTAAGTGCAAAAAAAAAAAAAAGCCAGAAAAACACAGGGCTAATATATTTCTATTGTAAAATGTAATGTAAAATGCAAAACGTAATGTAAAAATAGTAAACATTGGGAACTCTAACCTTCTGCTTAACCGAACTGGAACTTCGGCTTAGCTTCAGAAAAAAAGAGTTAGATCTCAACCAGGGAAAGAACTTCTCCATTTCGCCAGCAGCGAAACAGAAAGACACAGCGACTTGCCGCAGTACAGCGAGAACTGCCGGCTCTAGCAGCGGGGAAACACTGTATCTTGATCTAGCTTTTCAAGAACACGGTAAGCAAAGGTGCCGGAGCGCTACAGGGTTTCAGTTAAGCCACAGGATCCTGAATGACATCACTTCCTTAACACGTCATAACGAAAGACAGTCTAACCTAGGCGTTGGAGCAACTCAAAAGTTTTGAGCGCCACAAAACCGCACACAGGATCCTGGCAGTGACACGATATGCTGGAGTGGGAAGAGAACCAGGGAGCCAAGAAGCAAACACAGGTCCACAGAAAAGGACAGCTAACCAGTGTTGAGTTTGCTTTGCTACTGCTTTAGTAACAGGGATGGCTCAGAAATAGGGATGTTACACATTGCTACAGCGTTGTTCAGTACTTAATGGCTGATTGAGAACGTTCTGTATTGAGGCAGCTTTGTAACTCGTGTTTACATGGGAATACATGCCTCCTAGTAACTACTGCAGTTGGCATATAAACACGTTCTCTTCAGGATTTAAATGTATTCAAGCTAATGAGTCATTTATGCATTAAGACGTACACCTGCAAAGACACCACAGTGCACATTCAGCTCATCCACCAGATTTCCTATAGCTGGCTCTGAAGTTGTAAGACAAATGCTGTTAAGAACATTTCAAAAATAAAAAGCCAGGTGTAACTTACAAAGTCATCTCCGGAGTCTGCTCCCACGGACGTAATCGACTCCTTACTGACAGACCTGGGGATCCTGGCAGCTCCTCCGGGTCTGGGAGCAATTGCTGCCTCTTCTGCAATCTTCTTCTTCAGCTTTGCAAACATTTTACTGCTCTACAGCACTGAAATATCCAGGTACTTTGAAAAGCCACTACCTCCAATACGGTTAAAATACTGACACTTTGTTTAAAGCTTCCAGATGCCGAGGTTTAATTTTGTGCCTCATCCACTGTTTTATTGCATCTCAAGTTCCATTAAAGCCTTCATAGTCTAGAAGTACCTGCAGATTGAAGACATATGGTTTCCAGGCTAAAAATTGCTACTCGTCTTAAACACTTAAGGACAAGTAAATACCCTTTTAACACCACATCTGCTATAACACTCAAAGAAAAACGCCAATCGGAGCAGAGACCTTCAAAACAATCCCAAAGCGAAGCCGCGACAGCGTTCAGGGGCACGATGGGCCCCGACAGGTCAGGTAACAGCCGGCGCCAGTTTCCGTTGAGGGAGCGGTGTACGAGCGGATGGGTCACCACTGACAGGCAGCTCTCCGCAGAGCAGCCCCCACCCAAAACCGAAGGACGCTGAGGGTCCACCTATCCCGTGCAGGCCGGTCTGGCCCCAGCGGCAACCGAGGACCAACCGCCGCTCACCTGGAATCTCCCCGGCCGAGCACTGTGGCCCAACCCCGCCACCCCTCGGTTCCCCAAGCCAGCCTGCTGCCGGCTTCAGGGGCCCCCACCCCACGCCGGTTCTCACCGCCCATGGTCTAGTCCAGCCTTGCCTGGCCCGGGGCCGCCGCCGCCGCCGCCGCTTGCCCTGGCGCCGCTGACCCGGAAGTGCCGCGCGGGCCGGAAGCGGCACGAGCCGGTGCGCAGTCGCAGTGGGGCGGCCCCGCGCGTCCCTCCCGCCCCGCCCCGCAGCAGCCCCGCCCCGCAGCAGCCCCGCCCCGCAGCGGCCCGGCCCCGCCCCACCCCGCAGCAGCCGCCGCCTGCGTACAGCGTTTGCAGAGTTTATTGACAGTGAACGCCTGGGACACGGCCGGAGGGGTTAGGGAGTTCTGACAACAGCCAGGAATACACAGGCGGGAACGCGAACGGCACGGCAGGGCACGGCCCAGCCCTTCCGCGGCGGAGGGGAACCGCAGCCCCGGCCCCACATACACAAGAGAAGAACAACAAACGGCTCGTACACAGCAAAACCCGAGACACCGAGAGGCCGCTGACGGAAACAGAAGCGTACAGACATCTGCTCGAAAGTCACTGAAAACGGCTTAGAACGTGGTGAAGGGCAGCAGTAGGCAAGCCTCGCGTTCCGGCTTTGTTACCAGCACAAACCAAGGTGGAAAGGAAGGTGTTCGCGCTGCTGACATGGTGTTCAGAGCAGTTCTCATCTTGAGCTTTTACTTCTTCCCGAAAGATCCAGCAGTAATACAAACACATTTTCTCCCAAAGACACCAAGTTTCTGGTAGTACATTGCACTGGCGAGTTACAGATCCCTTGCGAAAAAAAGTCACTTTTCTCAAAAAGAAGTTTATTTATATATCTCTGTATATTTTAAGTAAAATATCTGTTCTTACCAAAATACGATATACAGGCACAGGGCTGTAAAATAACTTCAAACCAATTCACTATAAAATTCCTTTTGGTAGTAAAGAATCTGATGCTCAGAGAGGCAAAGCATTCCTCTTAGGTCTGCACACTGAGGCAGTTAGTTCCCCTCTGCATTTTCAGAATGCTCCCTCTCTCGCACTTGTGGTTCCCTCATCCCTTTTTACCAAGCCTTGGCCAGAGCAGAAGCAACTTGTGCTTTTTAGCTTGTGTGAGGCAGAATTCTACCCCAAACAAGTCACTGAAAAGTGATAATAACAAGCAAGTGCCAAAAAAATATAAATCTGCAAAGGCAGTAGGGCAGACCACAGCAGCTTCTATTCTTGAAGAACCAGCTGCTGTTACTGGATCTGGTATGAGCTGCACTGCTCAGGGACCTGCTTAGGGTCAGTAAATTGCACTGAAGTCTGCGCTTGATGTGAATGAAACCAGCACCTCCAACAGCAAAACATTTGTGTGTGTATCTGGGCAGCTGGCACACTGAGTAAGTCAGTAAAATTCAGACACTCCTTAATCCCCCAAAAGATTTGTCAAATTCAGAAATCCTGAACTAAGTCTTCTCTGTCTTGGCAGAGTAATGGTTTGGAGGGGGAAAAAAAGGGTAGGTTGAAACTGTGTATAAAGCAGATGTGTCTGATGTGTTCCTGCCCTGCTCTGTTTGTGGGCATCCAGATCTTCAAAGCACCTGCAGTATGTTTGGTCACAGAAACAGTGCTGCTCTGAAAGTCAAAGACATTAAAAATGTAAGAGAGCCACCTCAAGAAGGTATTATCTTTCTGCTCTGGAGAATTCTGCCCCTCTGCGCCAGTATCCCTCATATGAAGGCTGACTGCAGCTCATCTACCATGAAGGAGTTGCAGAGAGCAGCTTTTAAGCTCTGCAGACTGGATTTCCCCCCTTGCTTGTAAGATTACTCGTGCTGTTACTGCCTGCAGAGCTCCCTCAGTCTCAGGAGCAGCAGCAGCCACCACAGATCAGTGACCAACACCAAGCAGCCATTATCATGGACCAAGCAGGACTGGAAGAGGGCTCTGCCCACTGCTATCCTTGGTGATCTGTAGTCAGAACAGTTACTGAAGAATCTAATAGATAAAACTTTTATAAAAGAAACCTCAAGACAAAGAAGTTATTCAGACAGATTCCAAGTTTTTTAACTGCCAGGAAAAAGCAGACTTGCAGCACAGCATGGACTCACAGCACAAGGCAAGGCAGAGGGGCAGGGGAGGTGCTTCACAACAGCATGCCAGGGATGGGTCTTGAAGCAGCAGTTTCATCCTGTCCTCCTAAAAGTCTGACCAGAGCTACTGAAGTTGGAGCTTTTTAAGATGATTATTTGAAGCCTAATTTCCTCTCCCCCCATCTACTTCCTCAGAGCTTCTCCCTGGGGGAGAGTCTTGAGGGGTTTGGAAAGTCATGACTTGACAAAAATTATTTTGATGAGCTAACCACACAAACTGTCCCAAAATCTCTCAAGAAAGTGCTCCAGGGAGCAAGTCCAGTTTGCACAGCTCACAGAAGTTACTGCTCCATTTAGCTTGCACACAAAGCAAAATGACACATCCCAAGAGTAATTAAAAAACAGGGCATTAAAGACTCATAACCCTGCATTTTCCTCTGTTACTTTGAGAAGTCAAAAGGGGAAAAAACAAAAGGCAGCAGCAATAACTTTGGATAGATGTCTTAAAGCCAGTTTGAACAGGGCACAAACAGAGGTGCCTGCTGTGAGAGCAGGATTCATTTAAACACACCACATGCAGTAAGCAGGAAGCTAGGCAGGAAGCAGTCCAGTATGGACATGTTCAGTCCAGTTCTCATTCTCTCAATGTGTTGCTACATACAGAATTTACCCCTTTAATTCAGTTTTGCCTGGGGGTGGCAAATCTAATCTGCTAACATAAGCAATAAAGATATATGGATAAAGGGAGAGCAAGACAAGAGGGAAGGCATTAGGTCTAAGAAAAGGACTTGTTCTCACTTTAAAATGGTTCAGTCTTTGCTCCACTTCCACACTGACTGCTAGATACAGAAATCAATTTTTTCTTCAGTACATACAAGCATACATGAGAAGGTACCTACAACCGTAGCACACAGCACACAGTAGCACAAGTTTAGAATGACTCAGTTCAAACAAGACAAGCTTTTACTTGGAGAGGAAAATAATCAATATTTTCATCTTGAATGCAGTTGCTTTGGGTGGGAAAGGAGTGGGCAGGCTCAAATCCAAGAGCAGACACTCATCCTGCCTACAGTTAGAGCAGACAGAGGGTATAGGCCTGCTTACAAAGTACAATTCCATACTCCTACTGATAGAACAGGGCTGAAATTTGTATCTGAGTATCCCCACTAGCAGTGCACCTTCTGAACAGAAGGTCAGTAGGTAAGAAGAGAATGAGGGACCTCAGAAATGATTTCTGGTTTGAACAGTTCCATTTCTGAACTAATTTCAAGGCCTTACATTCTCTTCCTACATTCTGGCTGCTCCAGGATGGTTTTGCTTTTTTAAAGTGCATTCTCCTCTGATTTGATCTACCTTGGTAACCAGCAAACAGACCTCTTCTTAAGGCTGCAAAGTGGATTAAAAGCCTCTCAGATCACAAGCAAAGACTCCACACTTCAGCCCAGCCAAAAAGAAGCCTGGGTCTGACAAGGCTTTCCCAGTCAGTTAACAAGCCTCATACCACAGAGGTTCACTAACCCATGCTAATGGAATCACCACAGCTCCTGTGCTTAGAAACGTCTTGATATCTGTTCCAGATATACGGTACCAAAATGAGAATAGCTTCATCAAAGCAAAGCTAAAGCAAAACAAAAAACATTTGGTAGGAAGGCAGTGAGCTGGGGAAGACTAAATTCCCCTTTTCCGTGCAAGTTGAGCATTGCTGGTGGAAGGAAAGCAGGCAGGGCAACATAACTCATCTCTCACTTGCTGCTGCATTAAAAGCTTTCTGCATCTTTAGCTTCTACAATCTCATGTCTGAATAACCAGGGACCTCCTACCAGAAAAAAAAGCAGATATCAGCTTCACAGTTAAGACAACACCAATGTTATCACTGCAATACATAACAGGAGTTCTCCTTCCCCTGACTAAAGCCTCCTGTGCCTGAAACCAGTTACAAATAACTTCAAAGTCCAAGTGTTAAGTCCCTAGAACCAGCAAATTACAATTGCAGAAGAGCCTCAGCCTTCACTACAACCACAAATGATCTTCAGCTCCCTGTGGAATGCACCCAGAATGGCGTATGTGTGTATATATAAATTTTGTATATAGACATTGTACTGTTTCAGTCTTTTTAATACATATACAAGGAGCTGTACATATATACATATTTACAATTTACACCAGCCAGTAGATGTAGGAGTATTGTACATATACACACAGACGCCGAGAATACACATGCACACGCACATACACACTTCAAAATAAACTCCACAACCCAGGTAGTGAAGTCCTGCCAAAGTCCAAAGAGGAGCAGCACCAAGGTGAGGGGCAGGCTCAATATATCAGCTTCAAGACTGCTCAGAACAAACACTAGCATTCACAGAATTTTGTACACTTGGGAAATTAAAGAATGGTTGGCATAAGCTTCAGCCCAGCTACAAAGAACCTTCATGCAAACTTCCCAGCTATGCTCTAAGCCATTCTTGCAGTTCCATACTTTGTTCTCCTCAGCTGAATGGGGTCCACCAATGCTGACTTGCTGCCTTTTGCTACTGCAGCTGACTAGATCATACCTTGTATGATGGCACTGAAAACAGGCCTACCATGAATCTATGGTAGTCACCAAGTTCTGCACTTTTTTCACCTAAAAACAGAGACATAAAAGCATGGATCAGACTTGGCCTTTCACTTCTTTTCTAGCAGCCCATGGAACAGTAACAATGGACTTTTAATTAAAAAGCTTCAAATATTTTAATCTCCTTCTTGCTAACACCTTCAGTGTCAGGAGTTGCAAGAGGTCTCCTAGTTCAGCAAGGAAGGCAGTTCAGTCCAAAGGAGGCAGCAAGCACTTTTCTCAGAAGTCACAACAGCCTTTTCCAGCAAGTGCCTTTACAAAGGCCATGGAATTCCTTAACATACTCAGATCGAGCATTATGGGCTGAGTGAACCTGAAGTGCTGCCTCACATCATTATAGCCCCTCAATTTTACTGGTTCAAAGGTAGGACTGAGATGCAATGGTGGGCATGCAAAACATTAACAGAGCTTCAGGGCAGTACCCACTTTAAGCTGCAAGAGGAGCATCAGCATCTAGCCTCAGGCACAGGGATCTAGCATAGATGGGTCAGATAAAGGAGTGACAGGAAGGGCTTGTATGCAGCACTATGTGGGACATTCGTTCAGCTCCTGCCAGGGACTGGTAACACTGTGGGAGCCACACTTTGCATCCACACATGGAAAGGAGGGATAACACCTGCTGGAAATGCAAGAATTTCTATCTAGTACCTCAAAATGAAGAGTGCCTCCTCCTCCTCCTGGAAAACTGTGGCAGCAATACAAATAGCAAGATGGCCCATGTTACAGTGAGAGATGGGGGCTAGCTTCCTTGGTTCTTTAATTTGGTGATCTGCTGACCATCTGCCAAGTCAGACAGAGTGGAAATCATCTCCTTGGTCAGCAGTATGAAGTTCATGTATAAAACTGCTCTGTCAAATTTATAAGGAGCATTAAGCATCTTTACTTCAAACTCACTGCTCCAAATGCAACTTAATTGTCCACAGTTTTGTCTACTTACTTGCCTAAGCCTGAAAAAAATATATTTGTTATGAAGGACTCTCATTTATTGCTATTGCTGGTTTGCACTGTGTGGTTCCATCTTTACCATCTCAAATCTGGACTCTTTGGGGATAAAATACTGCTTTTTCTATTCATTTTTTTCCCAATTTCTTAAAATTGTATAAAAATAAAGGATTTCCACAAACGTGGGCTAAAGGTAACCAATAGTACTTCTATGCTTAGGATCAGCTGTTGGAAATGTGGTTGCTAGCCACAAGACCAGAAATAAACCTCTAGTGATTCTTTAGTGTAACATTTAAAAGACATGAAAACCTCTGCTTATAAAATTGACCCCATACAGAATGGAACAGCTAAACTAACAGCTGTTTTAGTATTACTTTTTAAAATAATGGTCCTAAATTTAAAAATAAAATCAAGTACTTCCTTTTATGATTTTCACATTATAAAACTGCACCATTCAAAATCTGTGGCCAGGGAAATCCCTTTGCAATAAGACAGTTTCTTTTAATAGTCATCGAGCGTGTTTTCCAGGAAAACATTCCTGACATCCAGTATGGAAGCCAGCTCCAAAATGTGCTTTTGGAGGTGCGGGTTCTCCACCGTTTCATCTCTTGGCAGCTGAGGATAAGATTCTGGATAATTTCGAGTCTCCTGCTAGATGACAGTGAAAACAAAGAATCAGACATTCATTTATTTTTACACCCTTTACAAAGCAGACTGCAAAAGCCCAGCTTCACCTAGGAGGTACCTAATCTGTTTAGCATGCCACAGAGAGAGAAAACGTTCCAGCATTTTCAGTTTTCTCTTCTGCTTGACTCAGAGATGGTCATAGTGGCAATACAAATGCCCATTCATCTGAGACAGTCACCATGTTCACAGAAGCCTTGCAGAAAAAGGGAAAAAAAGCACCCCAAAAAAAAGACAGAAAGACTTCACATATACTTACCTACTAGGCTGGAGTTCATTTCTTGAAATTACAGACATGCAAGCATCTCCAGTGGGAGATTAATCTAAAAACAAATATCTAAGACACTAGGGGTAAATCTGTCCCCAATAACAGAGGACCTGCTGCTTTTCCCTGACACCAAAGCAGTTCAGGTGGCTACTTCGGCTTGGAAAGTTACCAGATGTCTGCAGTTAGACCAGATGGATATTGTGCCTTTCTGTGCTTAACTTCCATCTTTTCCTGCAGTGTATAAAATGGAGCAGGCTGTTTATAAGCCAGCACTCACATATATAAAATGGTGTTGGTCTAGAAGCAGACTTCACTTTTGGCACAGAATTAACTAACAGAAGGGGAAAATACCATCTTCCTGGCTAGCTTATTCATTTACACTTCAAAGGCCTTTCAAAATCCATTCGCAGCAGAATACATTCCATCAATAATGTCCTAATCCTCCCCACTTCCTATTATATTCTTGTTCTACACCTTCTTAGCTGTGTAGAAATAATCATCTTGAATTATAAAGAGATTTTTTTTAGCAGTCAGGGCTGTTCAGAATGACATAAATTAATTAGAGTGTGTCTGCTACTTATTTAGAGGAATAAGACTTCAGCAAGTCAAAGGCTTCTTGCTTTTGGAGAGATACAAAGGCACAAATACATATGAGCTGCAGGCATTAGCATGTAAGCATCAGTTATCTTTCTGAAGTCACAGTGATATGCTTAGCCCTGAGCCTTCTGTCCTGAGGCAGTGCAGTTCTCTACGCACTGGATTGTTGCTCTCACAAAGGGACAGCTAGCCCTGCATACCCGGAAAATTTTGTGCATCCTCATAGTAGCCGAACAGAAGATAAATCTTGTTAGAAGTAAGCGAAGGAATTCATCCCCAAAAAACTGAAGAAATGACTGATCTGTGGAGAGGGCAAAGGAGACTCAGTTTAGAAAGGCTTAAAAAAACCCCCAACAAATAAAACCAACCCCAGAAAGTCTTGGGGGAGAGCAATAAGAATTCCTGTGCATTCCCCTTATTCACTACTCTGCCCTCAAAAAGGCTGAGCAATTAAACCCAGCGTCTGCTGAAGGCTGAGTTGTGCCTCTTCAGGCCTGTACCTATGGACCGGGAGTGGGTCAGCAGCTGGGCAATATCTCGGTTGATTTTTCTTAGGTAATCTTGACACTTGTCCCATAGCCCTCTGCGCATGCTTGATAATCCAGAGACAAACAGGAATGCCATTAAAGGATTGTTCAGGAAGAGTGTGAAGAGGCTACCCCGTTGAGACTGATCTAAAAAAAAAACAAACAACAAAAGATCAAATCAATTGATCAATAGACAAAGAGATGCACTTGGCACACAAACCAGAAAAGCTGTCCCTGCCACAGAATGAAGTCACTCATCCACTACATTCTGTAACAGAGGAACTGTGTTAGTTACTTCTTCTCTCCTCTTGTGGCAGATCTGTTCTCCAAATGATGCAATGACTAGCAATAAAGGCTTACTGCAGATGTGCATTAACACCAAGAAATGAGGTTTTTCCTCATGAATTGTGGGAGGCTTATTTCTTCATTTTGAGCACCTAACTTGAATACAAGAGTTAGAACAGAAACGACTGATAGAAGATACTGATTGTAAATCCTAAAGTATTAAACATGGACAGTCTTATTCATCAAAAAACTGGGCATCATGCCACCCTCTCCTGAAATCTGACTGCTCACTTTCTGGGACTATTAAAGCTACCCACAGTGCCAATAATCACCATCCCAGCGCAGGGCTGGCAATCTTCTGAGTCTCTATGTAGGAGAGACTTTGCCTCCTAGCACCTGTTCAATCTATCTCTATAAGTATCATTGCTGAAATAAATTATTTACTGTAAACAGTAAGTAAACTTTATGATAATTCTTCAAGGAACATGAACCTGATTTAGGGATTACACAGTGAGGAAAAGTTATCCTTTCCTGAAGAACATAAGTTGTATTTCTTTTGGGTAGATACATGATGCAACTGTGACTTGTTAGGACATGCAATACTGCACATACCTTGTAATGCTTTTGGATATGCTGTTGGAGAAAGCAAGCACACCAATGGTTGTCCAAATAAGTTTGTGAAATTCTGTAACAGATAAAAATTTGGGAGTATTGATGGTCACTTTGCTTGCTTTTGAATATTCAGCATGTTAAAGGGTACAAAGACTCTTATTGACAGAGAACATTACTACTGCCCATCACACAGTTCAGCATTAGCCGTAAGCCTGACACCTTGACTCACTCATACCACAGCATAGAAGTAGTATCATAGAATGGTTTGGGTTGGAAGGGACCTCCAAAGGTCATCTAGTCCAACCCCCCTGCAGTCAGCAGGGACATCCTCCACTAGATCAGGTTGCTCAGAGCTTTGTCAAGCCTGACCTTGAGTATTTTCAGGAATGGGGCCACATCTACCTCCCTGGACAACCTGTTCCAGCACCCTCATGGTAGACAACTTGTTCCTAACATTCAATTTGAATCTCCTCTAATTTCAAACCACTGCCCCTCATGTTGTCTCTACAAGCCTTTGTAAACAGTCCCTCTGCAGCCTTCTTGCAGGTCACCTTCAGGTTCTAGAAGGCCACTATTAAGTCTCCCCAGAGCCTTTATAACCCAAATACAACCTAATATAACTCATTACACTTAAAAAGTAGTTATAATTCCTTCATTTCACTGCTACTGGTAGTAGGCACTACTTTCATAGCAATATGGCTTTTAGTAATAATATAATACTGAAAAAAAAGTAATGTCCTGCAGTAAAAGTGAAAACCACTGGCTTTCAGGGTAAAACAGTTCTAGCAGCTTTCCTCAATACCAGCTGAAGTATTGATCCAAAGTAACTTCTTTCCTTTTTTCTTTCTGATGAAACAGAAGAGCCCAGTGGGGAAAATTTTAAAGTAAGTTTCCTTTAAAGCAAGTGTGTCATAACCTTAACATCTGCTACAATGAGCTCTCATTTCTGAATACTAAATACTTATTTCATGTACCTTCCACCAGCACCTTAAACATTGCCTAAGCATCCTGTTGCACAAGAATTTCTCCAGAAGCCTCAACTGACAACACCGTCCAGTTTCACCAGCATTTACCTGATAACAGTCCTACTGTTTGTCTGCAGCAGGTACACTGACTGGTAATAATCATCACCAAAACAAAAAAGAAGTTAAAAAATTAATGTGCACAACCTCATTAGATGCCACATCTCACCAAAACAGCTTTCTTGAGACTGAAATCTTGCAAAGCCATAACACATGTAAAGAATACTGCCTGCATCCCCGTGCAGCACACATTCAAACCATGCATCCAGAGCACAAGTGCAAGGCATATGACTGTAGATTATATTCTTTAGGCTGGCAGGTTCACAGTGCAAGGTACACATCACTAAAATGATCTGCTTGTGCACCATCTAAAAAAATAGCTTTTTGAAATTCCTTCTAGCTTCTGCTTAATTCATACAGAACCTTCCCTTCCAGGCAGTATATTTCAATTAAATTAGCTCCCCTGAATTAATTTAATCTGAGTCTGCTAAGTACTATAGACAGTAATCTGGTCTAATCAAAATCAAACATTTCCCATATCTGACAGAGTGTTGACTAGGCCTAACCTATTTCATTAAGAGCCCAAGGGAGATTTATGGTGCTAGATACTATGGTTTGGTCTCTAACAAAGAAGCAAAAAGGCTATTATCATGAAGACAGGAGCTGGAGGCCAATCTGGTAATTAGTAAACTGCACTATAAAGAAACCTTTAATACTCCAGAAAGAGTCATTCCAGATGCAGCCAGCTTGAGCTGATAACACACTGTCAGGTTACATGGTCTCAGGTAATGTGCATGCTCAGTACTCGTGAGCAGACTCAAATGTTGGATTCTATCTTGCATCACCCAGTTAAAGACCAAAGCAGTCAAAATGACAATGCAATTAAATTCTGCCTACAGCTGTAAAGCAAACTCAAGGGTCATTCATATATCTCAGGAAAGGACATTACTCCCTGACAGTATCTGAGATCGTTTTGGACTCTGTCCCAGCAGAGGTTAAGTTATCATAGCTGGGAAGTCTTGCACGGGGAGCAACTAGAGGCTTTAAACCAGAATGGCTCTTTGGAAAATGGCTGCTTGTGTCAGTTGCTCCATCTAAACTATACATCCAGGAGGAGAAGACTCTCAAGCTCCTAGATGCTTTTCTCAGCTTTTGCCCAGACACAACTGCCTGCCATAGCCCAGGTGAACATCAAGGTTCACTCACCACCCCCTCTGCTCCCCATTTCCACAGAAAAGTGCTGTGGCCATACATGCCACATGGGACAGGAACTTGTTACAGCCATGGCTTAGAGCAGAGAACCAGGAACACCTGTCCTGCAATCTAGATGTTGGATAAGGAATGCCCTACTTTTCAGTACTCTTGGACTACTCCAAAAATGGTAAAACACATTTGTGTTTCAAAATTGCCTCTGCTTTTTCCACAGAATCACAGGGGCTGGAAGGTACCTTGAAAGATCATCTAGTCCAACTCCCCTGCCAGATCACAGAGGAACACATCCAGGTAGGCTTTGATTATCTCCAGAGAGGGAGACTCCACAACCCACCTGAGCAGCCTGTTCCAGTGTTCTGTCGTCCTCAAAGTGAAAAAAATCCTCCCCATGTTTACATGAACCTTCCTATGCCTCAAGTTTTTCACTTAGGTATTCATTTTCCAATAGAAGCATTGCTTTTAAAAGTGTGTGTCATATAAATCTCTTTCCAAAAAAAGAACTACTCCTCATCTACAAAAGTCACTTCACATAGAAGTTTTACTAAGCTGAGTATTTACACCACATGCCTGACAAAGGCCTTGCATTCTCACTGGCTACAGTTTTTGGTTTGGTTGCTGGGGTTTGTTTTGGTTTTAAGACTGCACTTGACTGCAATCTTAGACAACCACAGCTGCAAGAAGACACAAATATAAAAATACAATTTGATCCATATATACAGTAGTAACCTTCAAGAACACAGCCATCTATATTTAAATGGAAGTTTAAAATAAGATAAATGATGGCTTTAAGTAGATATGCTGGAATTGCAGCTATCTTCCACTTTTGGCTAAATATATAGGGGAGGAAGCTGTTCAAGTGCTGCTGATTTGACAAACTGGCAGCTCACTTCCTGGCAGGACTTACTTTCAGTCATCACCATTTAAGCCCTCCAGAGAGGGGGAGAGAAGGAGAATGAGTGCAGGAGAGCAGAAATGGGCTGTAGAAAAAGATGTGTGAGCAGTTGCTGTTACTGCCAGTATTGCCAGCACTGACATTTAAATGTCAGGCCAGCTACTGTCCTCACAGAAATGATCAGAGCAGCCACGCAAAAAGAAGTCAGTACACTGACTTCTCTTCTCACACAGTTGCATAGAACCTCTTTGTTTGTGCCAGTGCTTGAGTCTACAAAGCATCTCACAACATGCTCAGAGGATAGTCACAGGACAGCACTATCAGTGTACTCTGGTGACAAGGATCCAAGCACGTAAGCATGCAGAGAATGACAACAGGAATTTACAAGGGCTAGAAAATACAGAGATTGAGAGCTCTGCTATCTACCTTTAGCTGAAAACAGAGCCCACCCCTACACATCTGTCTGCCTTGGTTCAATGGCAATACATTGTGAAGGTGAGTTCTGAAAGGCTGAATGTATTTCTTTACACAGGGATCCATGCTATATATTTTTTTCTTTCATTCTCTTTTTAGGTGCTTCACATTTGTTCCCACATTATTCTGATCTGGTTCAGAGCTCCTAGCAGTCACTTCCATAATGCTGTCCTGAAATAACTCCAAACCTCTCATTTCTAAATTCCCTACACACATACAGAGTTGGACTTCTCTCACATCAGCCGCTCTGCACACTTAACACAGCAAGCACTGGTGTATTTTACACTGCTAATGGTCAGTTCACTGCAGAACAAGGGAAGGAAACTAAATGGAGATTACACTTTTTGCTTACTGTGTGCCCACAGTAATCTAAATAAAAAGGTAATTATCAAATCTAAATGTAAGAGAGAAAGTGAATCCTACTATACACACTTGACAGGCATTCTCATAAGAGCTAAAATCACCTCCAAACAGATCCTTTGCTCTAAGCTGTCTACAGAATCCTGAGCACTACTTGAATTAATGATCACCAGGAATTCCTTACTCTCTTACAGAATTGATCCTCTTAATATGTAACAACACTTCTACTAGAGAGGAAGGGGGCAAAAAAATTCTAAATAAATAAACAAATCAAACCCATGATGCACTTTTGCTCCTGAAACAAAACCAAACCCCCCTGCTGCAACACCAGAGTGAATGTCAGGATAGAGCAGAGGAAAATAATCCCTGTCAAATCCTTATCTTCTCAGAAAGACAAGTAAACAATTTGAAGTGTGTTTCCCTCCTATTAAATAAGGAAAAGGAGTTTAATAAAAAGTAGATTTGCACTGAAATCTAATGTGGTGAAATGAAATGCAGTAGTATTTCAAAAGTCTTTGTAGTGCATTACAGTCCAACAAACCAAAACCCTGTAGGGAGGCCAAGCCATTATTCAGACTGTCAGGTGAAAGTTCCCTGGCTGAACACAGAACTATTCCATATTATACTCATCACTGATTTAGTACCTCTCTTCAGCCAACAAATGCCTTTGAAACAAATGACATAGACTGAGGATACTGAAAAAGGAGCAAGTTCATCTGGCCACTAGACGTCCCTATTCCTCCTCTGAAATGCAGCTGTGAACATTCACTTTCCTCACTCCACATAATGGAGCTATAAAAAGGAAGACATAAGGAAGTGGCACTTTCCCCAGATCCAGCATATTCTTAATATCCCATTCATGAATGAAATGGATGTGGTAATGCTATCCAGATTCAACTGGCAGCTGAGATTGAAAATGCCTGCTTCTATATTACCCAAATTGCAGACTCCCACAGGTGATTTGGCATTGGAGTAATTCTACTGTAAGTCCATAGCACCCTAGGAAGGAGGCTCATTGTGCAAATATATACCACTCTACAGTAATTTGAGTCTTGTTATTTCTTTGGTTCAGATACTTTTCAGATATATACACCCTGTATTTTATAAGATCAGGCTCAATGCTTTGAGTCCTTTCTGTTGCTTAAAAGCAACTAAATGTTGGATGACTGGAAAAAAAAAGGCAGATTAGTTATCTCCCTCCCCCATACACACACCCCAAGATTTGTCTTTGGTATATAACAAAAATAAACCTCCCACCAGAGACCTTGGAAATCTTGAACCTTTTTTCCCTCCAGGAGGATTTATTACTTTCCAATGAGCGGCTGTTCATGTGCTTCTCCTTCTTGTTCCTATTCATAGGATCAGATCCTGACTAGCATGCACAACCTCAAAAGAAAAGAAAGACTGAATACAAACTGTTTAAAAAAAAATAGCCTGTTAAAAGTGTAAGCTAACTAGGGGTTGACACTGTATCCTACCATACGAGTAGCTGCCTTCAGGAGCCTTACCTTATAGGCGACACTGTTTGAAGAGTCCACAATGATGAATAGGGGTTTCCTTGTGAAAGGGTAGAGATCTCCAGGGTGAAGACTGCAATGAAAAAGAGACACTTCACAGAGCCCCAGAATTGCTGCAAAGCTGTGACAATGCAGAAGTTTCTCTGACATACAGCTGCCCAAGTCCAGACAAAAAGCAATCAGACTGACCATGCTCCTGTCCTCAGTCATCCTCAGCAAGTCACCACAAAACTCACTTGGTATTCTCAATACGGTGGGTCATTGGAATTCTTGTTAGTTCTTTCCCAACAGATGTTTATCTTCTTAAGAAGTCATCCACTATTACTGTGACATATTCCAGTAAGAGAATTTCCCAGAAATACTTTTGGAGTGTTTACTGTTTAGAGCTGCACATTCACTTCTAATTCTTCAGCCTCAAGCTAATCTACACTTTAACATCCTAAAAAATTTGAATTTGGGAGGCCTTGATGCAGTTATTTTTTTCTCAATTAAATACATGTTCTTCTGCATCTGCAGTTGTCACACTCAGGAAAACTCACCAGTGCATCTCTTTGTAAGATTGGTTTCGCTTGTGGATAGCATCCCCATTTATAATGTCCCGGTTACTATTTGTCAGAACACCACCAAAATCATATGGACCTACACGTGGCAAAAAGAAAGCTACAATTAGCAGAGGCAACTCACCTCCATCACAGATTTCATGATTATATGAAAAGGAGGAAGCCACCATAAATCCCAGAAAACTAAGTGAATCTCAACTGCTGCAGTTGGAAGGAGGAGGAGGAATGTGGAGACTTCACGAACTACATATTCAATTCTATGCACTTTTAGTGGTTTCAGCATCTATCAAACAGAAGCAAGCAATGCAGCTTCACAGCTTTATTTACTTATTCCCTATTTATCCACAAACAAAATCCAAAAGATCCAGATGTTGGGTTTTGTTACACTACACAGCAAAAAAAGAGTAAAACCCATTCCACATTTCATACAGGAAAATCAATACCTTTGTAAAGCTATCATATGAACTAACATAGCCTAGGCTCTGAATTTGATCAAAAAGTAAGGCTAAATCAATCCAAACCCCTATAGCCTCTCAGAATAGGTATAATAATATCATCTACACTTATAGAAAAGTGAGCTTAGAGCATGAATATGCTTTCAGTTCTCCTAGAAAGGAGAAAAGAAAGGTTTGCTTTTTCCGATGTCAAGTACAGAATTTGTAATTTTTATGTGCACACAGCCTGGCTGTGGTCTAAAGGTAAGCTAAAGAAATATTCTGCTAAGGTTGCACAACTGCACTGCCCACCTGTCTGCTGGAGTGCAAAGATGAAAGGAATGGCTATAAAAAAAACCCCATCAAATGGAACAAAAAAAGAAGTTCTAAAGATATTAGGAAATACTTCTGCTACTGATATGGGTATGAAATGTCACTAACATGGGCAAAATGAAATATCAGGTTTCCTCATTCTGTTACACATTTGCAGAGCTGGTTGGCCCATATTTGGCCACCAAATGCAATTTTTGCAGGTTGGATACCTAAGACACCTTTCCATTTTAAGGGAAGCTTTGGGAATGCAATATTAGGAACAGAACACACATTAATTCATCACTGTTACAAATGTTTCATATTATCTGTCAAACAACAATGGCTTACAGGTGATGAACAGTGCAACTTGCAGCTGCTCTCCCTTTTAATAAGGTAGAACTTTGTGCAGACTATGCTACCTTATTAAAAGAATGTAGTGGCAATGGGAGTCATTTAATGAAAACTGAAGTCTGACTGTGCAAGCTCTTCAGGTGACAGCACTTAGATGGCTCTATGGCAAGATATTAAGCTGAAACAACACATGCAGTGAACTGGACATATCACAGGCTTTCAAGAACACAGTTTAATTAGAACCTATCACCACGTTGAAGCAAAAAGTAAAATGTTAAAAGTGTTGAAAAAAAAAATACTAAAAATCCCTGCCACAATCCCAAGCTGACAGGGATTTTTTTTCCTTTTAACATTTTCCCTTTAACATATAAATCATGCATTGGGATGGACAAGGAAGGCATGCATCTTATAAAGGAATGCAAGTCTCAAAGAGATGAGTTGTGTACAATATTTAGGATGTTAGAAACTTTCTTTTTTTTCTCCTTAAATTATATAAAATAGAGCTTTTGAGAGGTTTTGCTTCAGCCAACCATTTTTCAGCTTTTAGATTGCAGCTGCATCCAAATATTCTGCTAGGTTGCAAAGAACAGGAGGATGAAGTGAGGAATATTATCAAAAATCATGAGAAGGGCTTGAATTGTCAGGCTAACAAACGTGCAAATAGAACAGTCCCTGCAGATGCTTCAGCCCTTTTACTAACCACATGTTCTCACAGTGCTAGAGGATCTGAAAGAATCACAAAGTGCCATTTAGCCATTTTATTAACTTTGCACTGATGCATCAACTAAGCCATGTGGTCTTCAAAACTGGAGAAGCTTGCAATGCTTCTGATGCATCAAAAAATGGTTATGTCCTTACAAAAGGTCCCAGGTTAATGCACACTAATTGGAACACAGGGAATTAACTATTGTTCATGGAAGAAAAAGGTTATCTTACTAAGCAGACAGGAGAATAAAATTGACATGTCTTTTAAAAAGGAGCTTTGTGACATCTTTCTTGGTCACTTGTCCTGGAACATAAAGAGAATTCAAGCCCTGTTCATGACAGGGAGCATTCCTTTATTGTACCTTCACTATCCGAACGACCTGATGGAAAGACGCCCGTGGCAGACAAGTAAATCAGCAGTACACTGTTTGCAGGCAGCTCCTAAAATTCAGATAGAGAAGAGTGGCAAGGGAAGAAATGTGTAAGCTTATTTTAATATTCAATAAATACAATGTCATTTAAAGCTGTGCTACTCCTATTTCTGTTTTCCCCTCACTTTGTTCTTCACGAATGTATATATCCTTGCCCATCACATGCATCCTTTCAAAGAGAGGAGTACAGAGTCCTCTAGGCTGTTACAGGTTGAAGAAGCACTAAAAAAGCATCTGCTTCCACACAGAGTCTCTTATCTAGCCAGATCTGAGGCTTTCCAAGCTGTGGAAACCAAATGCTGCCAAGATTCATGCAGACCCTAACTCACAAACAATTAAAAATCCTAAAGGAAGTTCTTTGTTTCCAAATACCCCAGAGTCTGCAACATCTGCCTCTTCCCTTGGACCCTTCTCAGCTGGACAACAACAGAACACATCCAGGTTTCCACACAGACCTGTGAAAGAAATCTATTTTCCACCTTTCTAATGGGCTGTCTGCATGAGGAAACAGATGCTTTTTAATCTCTGGAAAAGGCTGAGCATGCAAGCACCCAAAATTCTCAGTACTAAGGATGCAATTTATTCACCTCACCAGCTGTTTCTTTATAGTTGTTTCTTGAAGCAAACAAACTTTTCTTTCTAGGATTCATATTCTAGTTATACTACTAACTCTGAAGTGGCTGATTTGCACAGTCATAATTAAGTATAAAGATCCGAGCAAATTTTATTACACAAGCACAGCAACTGTATTAAAAAAGATCTACAGATGAACCAATTTCACAAACCTTAAATGATGCTGCTAAAAATGTATATAGCTGGCTAAAAGTTGGTTTATAAAGTAGATATTTATGGGGGTTTTCCCGTCTGGCTGGTTTCTCTGTAGACTCCTGTTAAAACAAACACACACCCAAACCAACAGACAAAAAACCAACAACACACACAAAAATAACAATCATACATTACCAAAGCAGCATCATAACCCTCCACATTTGTTAGAATGTTCATCTTCAACATACATCCCACACAAATGTCCTGCTCGTGATGCATTTCCTACTTCCACAGTGAAGCAAGATGCACAGTATTTGAGCCAGAACTTCATATTATCCCTCATTTAAATTTGGTACCTAAATCTTTCTTACATTCTAAAGCACCACCCAAGAATACAGTTAAAAAAAAAATCACTTCTGATCTCAATGAATGAAAATATTTGTATTTCCTTCTGCCTCCAGAGAAAGTATTTTTTTCTTCTGCTCTTTTCTCTGAAGGGGATATTTAATGTTCAGATGACTAAGCAAGCTGATGAACTTATCTGGCTGCATGACTGCTAGAGTGAAAAGAAGGGGTAAGTGTATATGAGCAAGAACAGGCATGGCACCCCTTCAGAAGTACCTCAGCTACAGCAGTATAAATCATTCACAAAATGATGTCCAAATACCTCTTTCTGCCGTTTCTTTCACTATCGAATGTTTGCTAATCTGCTCTGCACTGTGCCAACACTCAAAGGGTAAACCCCTCCAGTTAACGTATGCTGCCAGGCTTGTTACTACTTACTTACCTGCATTCCAGGTTTGTTCATTTGTGATGCTAAATTCATTGGTTCCCTTTCAAGTGCTTGCAGCATTCGGAACATATCAATTGTCAGTTCACTGAACTTCACCTGCAAAACAGTCAAACAGTTTTATTCTGCCAGACAGAGATTAAACAGAATTTCTTTGAAATTACAGGTAAGAGATTGAACTGCCATGTCAAACAGACCATTTTCTGTCTCTCAAGGGTCTGTTAGTGTCACATTTAAATCCCTGAAGACCTGTGAATGAATTTTAGAAGAGCTTACTGAGGACAGAGTCTATTTATTACTGGTCTACCAAGCCAGGTCAATGCACTGCAGCCCCCTACTTTGCAAATTATGGACTTTTCTGGGGTGTTTACAAATCAAGTGCTAAAACCTCTAAGTGCTATGGATTTATACAAAATTTGAAAGAGATACACAAGCTGCAGTTTAGCTACAACTCCCTTGCTTACCTGAAATAAGAGCTCAGAGAAGTCATGAAGTCTGTACAACTTCATGATCATCATCACCTAAAAATCAAGACCTTGAAAACCCCTGAGGTTGCAACAAGCTGGAGCATGACAAGTGAAAGCCTAAGTAAAGTTTTTCCTAGATGTATCCCAGAGGCCTCTTGTGCTTGAATGTAAAGAACAATCCAGTAGATGAAAATCAATTGACATGATGAATATAGCACTAAGACATCGCTATCACAGGTCTAATCACTGACATTTCACTTCTGCCTCTTATTTCTGAGAACTTCTTGCTGCCACTGCAAATATCACAATCAAAGTATTGTTATGTTCACTTCTCTTGGAATCTCCTATGTGATCAGAAGGGATGTTATGGGGGAAGGACTCTGAATTCCAAAGATACAAACCCAAGTCTCTTGAATTTCTGTTACCTGGTTGTTGCAGTTCCCAATAATCAGCGCATCTGCAAGAGCAAGCTGTCCCACTATCATTCCCTGCTCTAGCATCGGAGCTCCTGTTTCAGAAAGCCTGTTAGAGGTGATTACAATGGTGTTGTCATCATTTAAAACCATGACAGGGTCTGCCTAAAAAAAGCAACCAGAATAAATCAGGAATTCAAGAAAACATACACATTTGCAGTCAGAGAGAAGTCCAAAGGTCTTGCTACTTAAAGTACTCTTTTTGTAACTGAGGCAGATTTCTCCAATTCATTTGCCATGCATATATTCGTGTGTGAGGGATGTGCACATGCTGGAGCGTGTCTAGAGCAGGGCCACGAGGATGATCAGAGGGCTGGAGCAGCTCTGCTATGATGACAGACTGAAATAGAGTTGGGGCTGTTCAGTCTGGAGAAGAGGAGGCCTCCAGGTGACCTTATTGTGGCCTTCCAGTATCTGAAGGGGGCCTACAAAAAAGCTAGGGAGGGACTTTTTAGAATATGAGGTAGTGACAGGGCCAGGGGGAATGGAGCAAAGCTGGAGGTGGGGAGACTCAGACTGGACGTGAGGAGGAAGTTCTTCACCATGGGAGTGGCGAGAGCCTGGAATGGGTTGCCCAGGGAGGTGGTTGAGGGCCCATCCCTGGAGGTGTTTAAGGCCAGTATGGAGGAGGCTGTGGCCAGCCTGATCTAGGGTAGGGTGTCCCTGGCCATGGCAAGGAGGTTGGACCTAGATGATCCTTGTGGTCCCTTCCAACCCTGACTGATTCTATGATTCTATGTGTGTTTCTGTGAAGGCTACAGAGTAATGCCTTACCACTGGAAAAGCAACAGCTCTTAGAGACTGCAAGTAAATGCAAGGTACAAGCCAGGAAGGTACAGCAAATAGATAAAACAGATTTTCTCTATTGACACAAACTCAGCTTCAGCTTTTCTGTATCTGAGGGACCAAATGTCATCCAACAACCTTACAAATTCATGCAGAGTAAACCAACCCTTCCTACAAAGAACCCTGCGTTATTTTGGTTTGCCTTCCCTTCCTAGAGCAAGAGATGAGCAAATGATCATGCCACCAAATACATGTGTTACACAGACATCTTGTTCCAAAGGAGGAAAGCTGAACACTGTCTCATTTGACAGAATAGAAAAAAAAAAATTTTCCTTTTAACAAACTTAAGTTGGTCTCATTAGAACTATGCTAAGAGGCCATCAGTTAGCTGTGAGGCTTGCACCATGGTCTCTGTTATTTACTGCTTATGCATAGTCAGTGTGATAGACCATTACATTTTGAAACACAACCAAAACATCAGCAAATTGGATTGGCTTCTCCAACCACGCAATTCCAGCTGGCAGTCTCTCCACAATATTGGCTGTGGTTACTGCTATGTTTTCAATTACACCATTTTCTGAACACTAAGAGCTAAAACAGTAAGGTGACCAAGGGCATCTCAGCTTTGCACTTCTGTCCTTGCTACGTGACATGGCCAGGTTTGACCCTTCAGACATTTGAATAGCTGTCAGTGTTATGCTACTGCAAAGGCTTTTCAGTGACTAAATTGGCCAGGAATACTGCCCCTGCACATGGCATGCCTACTTTCTACAAAGAGATGGTAGTAGAAGAACACTTCAGTGAAGAACTCAAAAAATGTTAGTTTTACTAAGAGGGAAATGGTATTCTCACCTCAATAAATGCTGCCACTTCCTGAAGAACCAGGTTCCACTCCACCTGATCTTCAGTATTAAAGCGATGAGTGTAGTCTTCAATTTCATCTGACAGCTCCTGATGTAAAAAGTTCAAAGATGGACACAGTCACTTCTTAAACTCAGAGCTCAAGAAGCATTTGGTAACTTTACAATTTGGTTAGCTGTGCTGCCCTTTAAGAATAATAATAAAAAAAATATTCCTTGAGACCATATGCAGCAGACTTCTGACTAACATGCCAGCCAAAATGCACTCTTTCAGGAGACAGAATGCCAGTGTTACACGGAGTTTTGGCAATGCAAAGTGTCTTTTAAGTAGGTCCAAATGCAAAGAATATGTGGAATTAACAATCCCACTCACATACAGCTATGTCACTGGTTATTACCATAAGCCATGGATACCAAGGACTCAAATTTCAGCTCACAAGTAACTTTAAATACCCTGAGAAAGTGAATGGTATGGGTTTTTTTAGCTGCTACTAAGCTAAGCTAGCAGTTCAAGGAAGCTTAGACACAGAGACAGTAAGACAACCTACACAAAACTGTCAATAGCAGAAGCTGCTTGCAGCAAGGTTGTTGAGGGGTTTGGGAAGCATATGCTGTCAGGAGAAGCATGCTGTTCCCTTTGTGGTAGCTAAAGGGTACCCTCCTATCTAGGCTGAAGCTCTTGGAATGTTTTCAGTTGGTGTTCAAACAATGCTAGCAAATCAGTTGAGCTTAAAGTGTCATTATTAAATGTCTGATGCATAGAAGACATTCGCTGTGTTGGATGTCAGACAGTAGAAAAGGAAGATCAACATTGGCTTGTTCTCTATTTGTTGTACCCAAAGACTTGTGTTTATAGGCATTCAGTGCTTTACTCCCACAACGCAGGCATATGCAGATCCAGCCTCTCCAATTTCATAGTTATAGCTACCTCATTTAGTATGGTTTAATTTTCATAGGCCTCTGGAAAGTGCAAAATGTATCCAGGATATGTTCTAGACATGAGACAGAGGGATAGCAGTTTGGAAGGGAAGAGAAACAAGCTCAGCATCAGGCTAGAAAATTGCAGCTTTCCAAGCAAGTGTGTCATGAAGGCTTGCAGAGGGAGATTCCACTGAGTTCTTAAATCCACTCAGGAAAGAAGATCCCAGAGTTATAATATGATCCCCATATTTTCAAGATTAATAACATGCATCAAATAATAGAGTTTATTCATAACTAACTGCATACATTAGTGAAGTTTTTCCCTAGCCCCATGATCACATATTGTATCTTCTGCAGCTCTAGCCATGTTATTCCTGTGGCATCCAGCAGCACAATCAATTAAATGAGAAAAAAAAGAGCTATGCTGCAGCAGCTCACATCACAGATCAAATGAGTGACATTTCAACTAAAATAGACTCTATTTTGGATTCCTTAGAAAAAAAAGGCCCAAATAACCAGCAACCTCCCACCCCTTAGCACATTTATTTGAACATACCTTTACAAGGTCCTTTACAACATCCATTTTGTTGAGCAAGAGACAAACCACTATAAACCTTGCATAGTAACGCAGCTTCTTAACCACTAATTCAGGCCTAAACACAACAGAAACACCACAGCCAAGTTAGAGATTAAAACAGAACACAGGCAGGCAAGAGGGGTAAGAGAGAGGATGAGTTTAAGACCAGAACAAGGCTGAGCACTCCACAGATTGCGAGTTCTACCTGAATTAATGTGGAGATCAGCAGTGACCTAGCTGCTGATTTATTTAAAATGGATTACAGGGACATCAAATATACATAACAAAAGTCACAGCTTCCCCCTTCCCCAAAGTAAGATAAAATTGCTGGCTCTTCAAACCTTGAGAGAGCTCATGGGCACTATCTGACCCCACTGCATCACCTGATCATCAGGATCATTCTTTTCTAAAACCTTCTGACACCATCTAGAAACATGCTTGGTCAATCCTAGCTTGTCTGAAACAGCTCAAGCACTCACACTGAAACTGAGACATTTTCAAGAGAGAAAATAACAGGATCGACAGATATCAGATCAGGGAAGCTTTCATCTTTTTGTGGCACACAGATGCATTCAGACATCAGCAAGACTAGAGACATGCAATTAATTTAAGTCCAGAAGATCCTTGAATGTTTGGCAAGAGACTCCCTAATTAATCTTCTGCATTTATCTTGATAATGGTCGCAGAGAATTCCTTCTTTAATTTTACTCTAATGAGGAAACCCAGATTTACTGGCTAGAATGCGAGATCAGAAGCCAGAACTGAGTTCTCCACCTATCCTTATTTATAACTGTCTCTGTTCTTGGCAGGCAACACATTTTCTGTACTGCCACAGCACAGTCCTACTTTGAGTGTACCTTGCTCAGTATAGCATCTTGAAAGGAAGACATTATGCCTCCTGAAGCTCTTGGACTTTGTCCCAGTCAGTTACAGAGGGCTGCTGTACTGCAGCACAACTGACGTTCTCCTGAAAAGCCTGGTTAGAGCCAAACTGGTTCCTCCACTTCAGCCCAACTAGCCTGTCTTCCAGCCACAGTATACAAAGTGCTAGCACTGATAATGCACAGGACTCAAAATGATAAATCTTTGTAGCAAATAGCTTTCCATCCAGGACCAAATAATAGACTATTCCTTCAGTCACACAGCAAAGCTCTTACTTGTACTGATGTTTCCAAATCATGGCAGAAGGATTGAAAGAAACTTCCTTCAACAACACTGATTTTATCCCAGTTAGGCTCCTACAGTTTACAGTTATTTGCTGCTTTTGTACATTGTTCTAACACAGAGAAAATAGAAGCATTTCTTCAGACATACCTGTCTTCTTTGTTGACTTGGGAGTAGTATGACCTCTGCCTAATGGCTGAATAGAAGGAGAAAGCCTCATTGAGATAGCTGGTTTCTGAAGTGCGCAAGCTGCAGAGGAAGAATCAGATTAGCTCACTGCTTCAGATGGAAATCCATGCCAAACCCTCCCTTCCTGCCCCCTCAACCATCTTGTGCATGGCAAAGCTCCCTCCTCAAGTAATATCATATGAAAACCAGACTCTCATTCTTTGTGCCTGCTGGGAAAACAGATTTCATAGTTTGGATTCCATTTTGGATAACAATCAAATCTGCCCATCTTGTATCCATATGTACAGGTGACAGGTTAATTGAAAAGTTTAAAGGAACATTAAGCTGCTAAACTTGTATATCACACTTTTGACAAGAGTCAAATGCAGGATGCACAGAAAACTTAGGGACCTTTCTGAGGTAAGAAGTCCTTAGGCAGTATCAGTGCGACTGGCATGTGGTATTTGGCTCATGGGCGCCTTCCTCTGCAGCATCCCCATATAGTCCCCAAGGCATTCTCATTCAGAAAGAGACCTCATGCCTCAACTGATAACACTGATAAATGTCCAGATATTTGGCATGGAGCTGCCACTAACACTGCATTCCCCTCCTGAATCCCTTTCTGTGCTTACTTACTAATAATGGTAATAGAGCTGCCCAATCTTTGAAGCAATTTCCCCAATTTGCCACCGCTTCAACCCATACCGATTGTCCAACACTTGTCTATTTTGCAAGAGAGAAAAGAAAGATTAAAAGGCATTCCAGAATTTATCAGACCATCACCCCAGAGAAGACAAAGAGCTATTATAGGGCCAAATTGAGCTTTCATTACTAGTGTGGCACCACCAGTAACAGTCCCTCGCAGAGCTGACAGCACTGCGTACACACACCAAAGCAGGGACCACTTCTCTTGCATACACTTGCGAGAGCCAGACACAGGTTTGTTGCACAAAATACACACAACAAAAGGTCACAGCTTCCCAGGAGAACACTTAAGAGACTAGGCAGCCAATGCAAGGTGTGAAAGATCAGAGCCCACACTGCAGCAAGACACTTCACACCATTCCAGATGGGTTCTGCACTGCAGAAACCATCATCCCAGCTTCTCCTCAGCATTACGTGAGAGCAAAGCACACTCAAGCAGGGCAAAAGGTTTTGTTAATATAGTCACACTGAAAACTCTGCAAAATATTAACTCATTAGGCTGTGAGCACTGCAGGAAGTGACTCTTTCCCCTGCCCCTTCATGCTTCAATAACACAGTGAAATCTTAACTTTGAGGCTCCAGGAATATCAGAGACTAAAGCTGCACTTAAAATCCACAGAAATGTCTGCCTATGACATCCACTTACCGATGTTGCTGTTGAAACTTCCAGAGTTTGGTGTAAACATCAAAGGTTCGCCCAAAATAAGACTGCCACTGCTTTTGCCCATACTGAGGTAAATCCCTGCAACAGACAAGTGACAAGCACAGAGTTAGGGAGAAGAATCCAGTCAGCCCAGTGTGACAGCAGCATATTTGTCAATGTCAGAATAACTTTGTTCAGAACTGACTTGAGACTTTAGAACTCTGCCTGCACTCGGAACTACAAGAACCATGATTCCCACAGATTCTGAAAGCCTATTGTTACTAGAATCTTCAAGGAAATCTTCTTTAGCTTGTAGGAAGTGCATATAGGAAGATCTGACTGTAATATCCCACAAAGATCTGACCATAGTATCCCAGAAAATACTTTTCCATAAAAGAGTCCAAAAGACATGTCCTGTGCAACAGCTTCCATCACTTACAAATCCAAGCATTCACTTCTAAGCTGGCTATGAAACACAGTATATTTACAGTGATGTTTATAATGAATATCTAACACCCTCCACACATGACCCTGTTCTCTCCAGGTCTGTCTGGGATTCTGGAATGGCTAATCCAACACACAGAACAGCAGCAGATGGAAGCAGTGTTCTCCATGAGCAAGCTAGCATGAGTCAAGTGATCAGATACATGCAAAGCCATTGGTACTTATGGACAAATACAGACTAAAGGGCAAAAGGGAATCTGTGCTCTCTGATCCCTATAAAAACATCTTTATCAAGGCTCCTCAATATTAACAGATTCTCAATAGCATCAGAATAGACCTACAAATAATCACTCACAATACCAAATGACCATGTTCCTATATGCAGTTTTCAACAGGTGATTGAAAACATCTTACTATTTTGTTTAAAATTAAGTAATTGTATGGTTATAGTCACAGAAAGCTGAACTGGACTCCTAAAATATCATAGCAAGCAAGCACAAAACAAAACAAACTCTACCCAAGAGCAAGCAGAATAATCTAATGGAAATTAGCTCATTTAGACTGATGATATTTCTTGCTATTCCTTAAGGAAGTAATCTTTTTTAAATGGATGAGGCTGTTCACTGTGTTTCAGAAACAGATCCTATAACATCATATGTAAATCAGCTGTGCAAGTGCCACCAGGTCAAGCAAACCTACGGATGCTCACAGCTATCATTCAGGTTACATCACCACCACATTTGTTACCTTCTAACTCAGTGGTATGTCAGAACCCGAGACATGATTTTTCCTCGCCAGTCTCCAGTGTTCCAAGGCAAGTTAGTCAAACCAGCTCAGTTCTGCTTTCATACCTCCACTCGATTTGCACACTGCGATATATTCACTTCCACCCCAACAACTATGATGTAGTCCTAAGTATTTGGGGTTTTAAGTTTTATGTTCTCAGTCCTAACAGAAGGTCATCACCTGGGAGTTACTTGAGGCTTGGATCAAATGCAGCAGAGAACACCAAAACCCTTCAATCTCACTGAGCACATGATGCCTACAAGCCTGTACTGAAGCTGACTGAAAGGAGGCAACTCTGTGAGTGGAACAGCTTTTTCAAGGCAGCAAAACCTTTCATTTGGATCAAGAATAATTTCTTTAGGGAATGCTCCCTCAAATCATTGTGCTGGATACCATGGTCTTCATCAGACAAGTACACAGCAGGTACCACATAACACCTCGGACAAGTACATCATAGCAGCATAATCCACTTCCAAGCCTGGAAGGTCGAGACTAAAGGAAACACCACCTTTTGGAAACCATGGCATGTCCTCTAGAGGAGTAAGACAAGCAAAGCAACACACTAGGATTTCCAGAGCAGCATACTGGCACGTTTCTGCTGACTGTAATTGCTTTAACAGCACCCTAGGTAGAAAAGGAAATTAATATTCCTTTGCTCAACAACCAACTGTATTTCCCACACAGCTTGAAGGGGCCTAGCTTAGCTACTATATGCAAAATGCTATCAGCTATGACTCTTACCAGCCTGGAAAACCATTCCAGTACTTAATGCTACTATGAAAATGCCAAGAAACATGGCTGAGAGGTCAAAACAAAACAAAAAAAACAACTTCTTGAATTTGCAATTGCCTGCTCAACGTCTTGGAACACACTTTCAATGTAGTGAGAGGTAAAAAAGAGTAAAAGCATGCACTTTAGGGCACTTCAGCTAAACAAAAGAAGTTAAGACACTGTCCAAACACATGCTGAAGATAGACTGCAGGCTCTGAAATAGCAAAAGGCAGTGGTAAATTTAATAAGCGCATCCACAAGTTTCAATGTTAAAAAGAATACTAATTTAAAAGCAAATACAAGTTAAAAACAGTAGTAAAATTGATCATTAAGAAAAAATTTTAAAATCTAAGTTCAATGGAGGTGTTCAAGAAAAGACTGGACAAGGCACTTGGTGCCATGATCTGGTTGATTGGATAGGGCTGGGTTATAGGTTGGACTGAATGATCTTGGAGGTCTCTTTCAAACTCGTTGATTCTATGATTAAAGAATGACTTCACTAGCAAGTTGGTTCAAAGAACCCTACCAGTACTAAATTAGGCTTTCTAGGTTAAACTGCTTAGGTCAAAGGTCTATAAGGGAAGAAGAAAACATACCCTTCTGTCAAACACTGAGCAGTAAGGACATGCACAAGTGTCTGCCACTCTCAAAACAAAGCTTTTCTTTATGTCTAGGTGGGACTTCCTGTGTTCCTGTTTGAGTCCACTGCCCCTTCATCCATAGCCAGGAACCACTGAAAAGAGTGGCCTCCTCTTCTTACCCTTCAGATACTGATAAGCATTGATTCCCTTTCAATCTTCCCTTTTCCAGGCTAAACAGCCCAGGTCTCTCAGCCTTACATCATCACAGAGATGCTCCAATCCCCTCAGCATCTCTGTAAACTCTGCTGGACTCTCCCCAGTCTCTATTGAACGTGGAAGCTCTGAACTGGGCAAAACCCTCCAGATGTGGCCTCGCTAGGGCAGAGTAGGTGGGGAGGAGAACTTGTCTCAATCTGTTGGTACAACTCTTTTTAACGCACCCCAGGATACCATTGGCCTTCTTGGCCACAAGAGCACACTGGTGGCTCAGGAAGCCAGTATGCTCACTACACTTCACCTGGTACCCTCCTGTGCTCCTTCAGTCAGCCCCTGGTATCTGCAGCTTCCTCTGTATGAGTCCAAGCATTGTTATAAAGCGCCGTTCGACTCCCTGCACAGCACTGGTTCTGAACACATGAAAGCTGGTGGTGTTTGAGGAGCCTGTGCTAGAGCAGTGTACACGTGTTTGGCCGCTGATGTCCTCGGCCGCTGCTGGGTGTCCACATGCATCTCTCCCCAGCAGCATGCTCGCCTAATTGCAGCTGGCATAGTTGCACAATACCACGCGATTCCTCGGCTCCCCGGGGAACAGGAAAGATCTCCATGGAAACAGACAGTAGCACTTGTTCTTTTGATGGTATTCTGACATGGCTGTAATAAAACTTCATTTATGACAATACATTACCCTGCTTTCACCACACATTTCTGCAGACTAGAGCTGCCACTGCTGCCATCCATTTACTGGTTTGTGTTCTGAACATCATGTGTGTCGCTCCTGTGCATCACAACAGTTTGCTGTGAGAAAGTGGGTGCATAAGCACAAGAGGATATTTAGTGCAGTTATTTTAATCAGTCCAGAGGATCTGCATTATTTGGCAAGAAATAGCCCAAAAGAATACCAGAGACTTGGTTGCCTGTGGAGAGGATGATTAATGCAGCTCCTCTACTGAAGGGTACAGGGAATACATGATCCAGAAGCAATTACACACCCAACTTGAGAGCAAAAGACCTACGTTATAGCAAGACATTTTCCTGCTTCCAGATCTGCAGGATATTAGAGCACCCTGGAAAGAAAAAGGCAGCAGCCTCCATTTCCTCTGGGGTTTGCCTGACTGAGGACATAGGGTACAAAGGAGACAGTGCCAGGGGTACTCCCTCACGCTCTTACTGACAGTCATCAGCTTTACAAAACACAGGCAGGGGCAGAAAGAAAGAATCCAGGTGCAGAGGAGGTAATGGAGATGGTCTGATTTAGGACAGTTCTATGGAGACAAAGAAGACAGTGACACACTTCATTACAGCAGCCTCACACAACAAGTGAAAAATGTTTTCTAATTTATTGGTTCTTAAAACATTCCAAACTGGACAAGAAATCACAAAGTCAGATGTTCTGAAAGGATGAATTTTTTTACACTAAGCACAGAAGACTGATTCCCTTCCCACAACAGAGTGTGTGGTGGATAAATTCCATAGATAGTCCAGAATTTTATCCAATTCTTGCTGTATAGTCTCAGCAAAGACCAGCCCTACTCATGTGCTCATAATTAATGTTCTGTCGGTAGTTCTCAGCCACTCTGTTGGCAGAAGCCAGCTAATACTGGCTGAAAACCAGGTAAAGGTGCTGAGGTTTGCTTGGCTAGCACCACATGGAAGTTGTCACACACGGACAACTTCCAGAGATGTCAAGATACTGAGTCCTTAAGACACAGCAGTACACTTGAAAAAGACAGGTTACAGTATCTGCAAGTTTAAAATTCAGAGCTTTAAATATATTCAGAGCTTTGACAGGTGATAAAAAAAGACAATTTTCTTTTATGTTCATATGCTTATAGTAATTACAGGCTCCTATTACCCAGAACTAAGCAGCAGTAGGATAATGATGTTGTGGTGTAGCTTCTCCATCACCTCTAATAACCCACAAAGGCAGTAAGCACACCAGTAGCACTCACAGTAACTTGCCTCACTGATGCAACTGGTGCAAGCCAGCTCCCTCCCAGTGCCACACAGGATCCTAGCACGGTCTTATTAACAACACAGAACAAAACTAAGAGGTTCAAATTGATTCTTACTGAAGTCTACAAGACCCCTGGAGACATTGTAGGTGAGGCTCAATATGGCTCTGGGCAACCTGATCTAGTTGAGGATGCCTCTGCTTACTGCAGAGGGGGTTGGACTAGGTGACCTCTGGAAGTCCCTTGCAATGCAGCCCATTCTATGATTCTATACATGGTTAAACACTCTCATCTCTTTCCATGACAAGACAGAAGTGGTGACTCTTGTAAACAACAAAAGGAACAAAAGAAGCAAAAATACCATATCATCTGGGAAAGTACACCTGAAAAGCCTTTTCATTTCTTAACATCTCAAGCTTCTCTGTGATATTGAACATATTTAAGCACTTTTTAACATTACAGTAGTAACTGGTCACAGTACACCAAAAAAATGCTTCCTAACATGATCTTTTCAGTTTTGTTTTTTTTCAGAAAAAAGTAGAAAAAGACAAGTGGGAGTGGGGAAAAGAGAAGAGAGCAATTGGAACATAATTCATTAAGAGTTGTTTGTAATGTATAGTTCAAGGTGTTCAATAAGGGAGTACAGAGACTAGAAAGACAATCTCCCCTCTGAGGTATTCTAGCAGACATGGCCACAAAAGCATGGTATCACTGGTAGCACAAGTGTGAAGTATACTTTGGAGCAGCAACCTTGGCAGATCATCCTATGTTTTCCTCAAATGCTGTATTTGGCATCTGTATTGGGAAGAGAGGAAGGAAATGCTACTGAAACAAAGACGTGGCAGGCTGAGCTCTTGCATTTTTGGCAGCAGCAACAGCTAAGCAGCTGCCAACACAGCTATAGGCTCAGATCCCTGTAGCTGAAGTGCCCAGAGGAGGTTTCAGGAAGGAAATCATTGCTCTCCTCTCCCTCCCCCATCATTTCTTTTTCATGAAATGTGGTAGGGACAAAAGAATGGCATAAAACACAGCAGTAGAGGCCATCATCATCTTCAAATCAGAAGGCAACAAGCACACATCAAATGCATTTATTATGCAACAGGGAAGAGTAGGCAACTGGACAATGAACATCTGCCAAGTTATTTCCAGGTGGACTATCCAGAGGAGAACAAGCACTAACAGAGGAGATACCAGAACACTATAATGCTGCTTTATCCAGCCATACTGTCTATAGGAATCACAGGTCCTCAAGGTGAAACGATGGTCAAGTTCAGCTCGAGAAGCAGCTTCACTGTGTCGCGTTACTGTAAGGACAGCAGCAGGCTCCTGCCCTGCTATGTTCTCACGTTCACACAGCAGAGCTGGCTGCTGATGCCCACCTCTATTTCTATTGCTCAGATTTCATCCAATGGTATTCCTCATTTTCTTTTAATCCAGTTGAATAAGAAGGTTTACTGTCTGGCCAAGTACCACCGATATACAAGGAAATTACAGCTCTCATCAAGTACTAACTCCCTCTGTGCCCAGAGGAAAAGACAGAATGGCAGAAAGTACTCTGCCATCTCTGTCATCTGAACTTGAGCAGCACACATCCAGATGTGAACTGTGCTAATTTGTACTCCTCAGTAACTCAGGCCAATATGTCAAGCAAGCCACATCAGCAATGGCATGTATGGTCCTGGAAATCCTGGCCTCAAGTGACACTCCTTTGCATTAGACTCTCATGGTGCACTGAAGGCAATCACCAAGAAATCTTTGTCTCTATTGCCCTTTTACCCTTCAGATATTGAAGTACAAACTGTTTGTTTCGGCTTTAGTAACCAACTTCTGAAGCACACAAAAGGATTATCAATAGTGAGGGGCAGGGGTGGAGAAAATAAAAACCATCTTTGCTAACCATCTGTGTTTGAGTAACAGCAAACTATATGGCCCCAAACATACAGCATTACTCAGAGACCAGTAATAGGCTGAACTGCCAAAAAGATATCAGCTAAAAATCATGGTGCTTAAAAGGCTCTACAGCAAAGCTCTGAAATAAAACTGCTCTTTAACTCAGCATATATTGCTATAAACAACATGCCTGTATCACTGTCCAAATGTAGATTATTTTCCTTGAACTCCCATTACTCTTACTCTCCTCCTTCCTGGTGCTGACAAAATAGCTAGATTTTCTAGATGCTGTTGCAGATATTTCTGTAGACAAACACAGACTTTACCTTCCTCCACAGTTCAGATTAAGCATTTGTTTCACCAGACACACACAGGCTATGGTTTGGATGTTTCTGTTTATCACTTTCTAAATTTCTTCCCCTCAAATATTTGTTCCCTCTTTTGCCCTGACCTAGGCCAATCCTCACCTATTATTTTGTGGTACAGAGACTGTGGGGTTTTGAACTTGAATGATGTTGATTCTATACAGGGAGGAAGATCCCTTCCAACCGGAGCCATTCTATGCAACTACAACTAGTCCTTAATTGTGTTCTTCACACACAACACTTTAGTACCCATACACAGGTGTACACTGTTCTCTCCAAAACAAACTTTCTGGGTTTGAATTTGAACTGTTCATTGCAGAACTGACACCAGCACCACTCATGCACCAGAGTGTGTGTTCCAACGCTTTACTGAAGGAATACTGTCAAAAGTGCACTAACCTTAAGCCATTGAATAGCTGTTTAGATTTATCCAATAAGTAGCAAAAGTCTGTCACTGTTTTCCTCTCAGCTTGAGGAATATCATCTTCAGCTCCTCCTGATGACATGATTTCTTTTAGGGCAAACTCAGTCCTAAGAAGAAGAAAATAGCCATATTACTCAAAAATTGAGGGCTACTGTGAACTCATCTGGATGAGATGCAAGAAGAGATCCATGGGGATGGTAACAAAGAGCATGCGATTTTCCCACAGGTTCCTCTCTCAAGACTCATTAAAAATAACAACTGAGAATCAAAGCATGGGATAATTACTGCACAGTGCAGTTAACAGAGCAAAATAAAAAAGTGGTGCAAGACTTAAAATAACTCTGAGGACTGTACACACAAGCACAAAACTGCCAACAAAGGACTGCAAGACAAACAATACTTGGGTTCCATACTTGAACAAAGAAATCCTCTCTAAATTTGCTTTTCTGCAGAGGTGTTTATCTTGCAGCTGCACTTAGAGAGACTGGTCTCAGCTCTGCTTAGATTTTATTTTCTTCTGTAACTGCTGAAAACTGTAGCTCACTAGTTCCTATTGCTAAAACATAACAATTTTAGACAGAAAGCTGAAAAATAATCTGCTTCCTCTAATTCCTCAAGACTGTTTAATTCCACGCCTTGTACTGCCCACAATTATACCTGCAGATCTGGTTTTGTTGTTCACGTGAGCAAACTGTCATAGTAATCACCTGAACAAGAAGTTAAGATCCAGTGTAGATAATTCTAATATAGCCTAAGTAAGGGAAAATAAAAGCCTATGAAGTGGCTTTTAAAATCTTACTTCAAACACATATAGAAACAAAATGATCCTTTTGACCATCCAAATGCGAGTTACAGATTTCTCAACAGCAACAACAACAAAGCACACTCCTCTGGAAATGGCTCTCAGATCTTTAGCTCTTCTGTACTCTAAGAATTTTATTGCAAGCTAAACTCACCTCTAAAAGGGCAAACGGGGAACTTTTTCTTTCAGCAATTTCTCTACCAGTTCTGGTACATACTTCTGCTAAGCAACAAGTTTCCACTTGCACAGAAGTTCTTTTTGCATCCTATTTGCACAAATAATTATCTACAAGTCCCAATTCAAGAGAGCAAATGGCAAAGCTATCTCCTTAAGGTCATTGGAAAGTATTCAAAAGCATCTTTCATCAACTGTCACAGAAAACCTTCACAATAACCCAAGAGACTTTGGAAATACTTCCCTGAACAAACACTCCCTGCCTACCAAATGCAGAAAAAATCAGCACTTCCCCTCCCAGCGTCTGGGGATAAGTTAGTGAGCATATCCTGCCAACCAAGCAGTTTCAGAATTTCCCAGTCTAGACAAGATGCAGCACACAGAAGCACAGAATCATGTTCACTGGTCTTTTACACACCCATGTGACAGTGCACTAGAGAACTAATGCAGACATGAGGCACGTCGCACAAATTGCTTGTTGGGAGAGCTCCAGCAGAAGGTAGGAAGTTATCTATGTATTGTCAGGTAAGGGCAATACAGATGTCAGACAGCATAACAGAGTTCAAAACATACCAGTCAGATGCCAGAAGCTGTTGGCATGAGCCTAGCAAGCAGGGCATGAATGTTGTGAAGCACCAGCCTCTAAACATTTACATTCACACAGCGTGAAACAAACATCAAGTACTGAAAGCACCAACGTATGAAACTGCAATGAACAGACAGAGCTACAGAACAGACACTAGAAGTGGCCAGGAGACGATTCAGGAATTTCAGGAGGAGGGACAATACCCCAGGTTCTGTGTTCTCTGCAGCAAGGGTGACCTCAATCCTGCGGCAAGGCCCTTGGATTCTGCAGCACTCCACCGTGGCAGATCAGGCACTCCAGAGTAGCTTCACACACATGGTCAAAAATTGAGGAGCTTGCTTAAATCACAGAGTCTGTTTCATACAGTCTGTGTATCAATAATTTAATAGTAAAGCTGATTTTGTTTTACACTACTCTTAAGCTGTATCATCCAGCTTCACAAATCCCTGGTCACATTGGCCAACTGAATCTGCAGACAAGTAAAAGCAGCCACAGCTCCCACTTTGAGGGAGCCCACTAAACCCACTGCAAAGAGAGCAATTTCTGCAATCAATGAAACACAGCCTAGAAAATTCGCTGCCTGTCTATCTGAAAAGCATCAGGAGGCAGGAAGAATACTTGTTGAAGAGGAAGGACAGAAAATCCTCAGACAACTGAAGTGTATTCTGAAAGCCTGCTCTAAGCCCAGTCAGTTCCTAAATCTTTACCACAATATTAGCTTGTGGAAATTTAGAACTGAGAGAATAAATAATTAAAAAAAAGAGAGAGATAGACTATCAAACTGAAAATAAAGCACTGGAGAGATTCTATGTGTTCAGCCTCCTGACACAGCTGTTGGCATACAGGTTTGAACCTATTCCTGAAGCAGAAAGCAAAAGCAGTCTTTCTGCGTGTGGAAAGAAACTGCCAAAAGCAGGGAAAACAGTGTATCTTTTTATCAGAGACTACTGCTGAAGTCACCTAGGAAACAAATCTCATCTATGCACATTCTGACATTGCAGAGACCTGAAACATTAGTATACCCTGGAGACACTCAGTTCTTCCTTTATTCACAGGTTTAGAAATGAAAAATTTCTTTAATCAAACCACACAGATGTAATTAAGGCAGCCAACAGCCTGAGTTTGGGCTAAAATGTGCTATTACATAGCTGGGGTGAGGAGTATGAAACAGGGACTTGTATGAGGGAGCGTACAAAAGAAGCACACTTACAAGAACAGTCAGGAATTTACTTTCTAAAAGAGGAAATTAAGTTAAGTCTTAATCACTCAAATTTATCTCCAGAGAAGAATCCCTGCTGGCACAAAACCCAGACTGAAATACAGCTAATAGTAGTAAACTGAAAAAAAACCCCTCATTCTAATAGCTGCTGCCATGAAAGCATCCCTACCATTCAGCATTCCATTCTACCTGGTACCAGTCTGGACTGCCATAGGTATTTCATGCCATGTAAAAGGAAGACGTGCATGTTAGAGCTGGGATAAAACACTCAAAGCATATTTCATCAGGATGCTTTGAATGACACATTATGCTTATTCTAAAAAGGACTTGGAATAGAACTCCTTGAGGAACTCTAAAAACTCTCCAAAAAAAATCATCTGTCAACCTCCCACACATGCTTAGCTGTGCTTTGCTGGCTGTCCACCTTTTGGGGCTACTCCCCTCACTCAACCTTAAGCATGTGAACAGTAAGACAAAGGGATAAATTCATCTCATCTTCAACTGAGGCCTTTAAAGAGAGGCAGGTGACTAGAAGACCCTTGATCTAAGACATAAGCATGAATAAAGAAGACTCTAGTTGCTTATAACAAGCTACTCCATAGTATACAGTAAGTGCAGAAGCCTCCATGTGATCTCTTTGGTTTTGGCTTATTTTATCAAACAGCCAAGTTACAGTTAAAAGTAGAATGAAATGAAAGCTTACCTACCCACACAATTATGGAAAGATCTGTTTCTAACGATGTAAAGATGTGCACACAATTAATTACCTGCAGGATACAACAGACACAGCACCTCTGGGATGACAGAATGAGTATGCTGCAAATAATCATCTTCGGACAGTGACAACAGATAAGATCAAGTTTCACTCTCTTTCAGGGTAACTAAAGGCCTGTTCTGGGCTTTGCCACATATTGAACTCCAAAACTATCCAGTGTATTTACACACGCAAATGGTGTAGTGGGAAGTTCTACTGGAAATCCCTAAAGGTTACACCCTAAGAGTTAAGCTTGAGTCCCGCTCAAACGGCCTGGGTTCTTACTCACTACATGTCAAATTTATCTTCATGATGATTGTAAACTAACACCAAACAGGATGCACACTATGAAAACAGTCAGACCAAGTAACATCATGGGCAGAGTCTTTTAGGACAAAAAAAAAAAAAATCAGGAAAAGAAATAAAGGTTTCAATCAATAGAGAAATAAAAGCAGTGAAGAACTAAGCAGAGCAGTAATAACCATGACAATTTCCCTCCATGAGGTGTCTTTGAAAAAGCTGCCAGAAATTAATTTTTCCTACAGATTTCCTAGTCTAGCATTTTGATTACAGACATGAGACAGCTTCTGCTGCAATTTTAAACCCGGGTTTCACTCAGCCACAGCACATGCCTGAATACAAAGGAAAGATGGGAAAGGAAGACAGAAAGCAGAAGAGACACAGGAGCTGTTAAATGCTAGGTGAAGCTGGCTTTTCCAGCTGACACAGAAGGAAAATAAAATTAGTTCTCTCATGCACTGGTTTTGGCTTGTCATGCTCCAGAGGGGGTGGTATTTGGAGCTGTACAAAGGAAGAGCTACTATCACGAGCAGCTCAGGAGAGGAGGAGGTCTTCCCTAAGCTGAAGACTCTGTTGTAACGCAGCAGTGTTACAGACAGAAGAATTATTATTAGAAACAGCAAAGGGAGGAATACAGCTACTGACATTGCCCCTTCCTCACAGAGTGACTGCTGAGCTCCAAATGAGAAATATAAACAAAATGCAACCAGCAGTACACCCACAATGTGGACCTCTCCTTCTCTTTGCTACTAAAGGTAATCCCACAGATCCGTGTTCCTCTTCTGCAAATAAACAGTTCGGCTCAAATATCCCTACTTGATGCTTTTGTTCTTGGATTTGATGTTTTTGTTTGGTTCCATGCAAAATAAACTGTTGGGCTGACTGCATGACAATGTCTTCTTTTTTCTTAAGTAGCACATGTTAAAAAAATGATCTTGGGAGTCTGCAAAATGAGACACTGGAACATTGCTTTAAAAGACAACTAAAATAAGTCAGAAAATGGTGACTTCTAGCAGAACTTTTTATTCTCTCAAAGATTCTGCCAACTCAGGCCATACAAGGCAGAAAAATTGTGCTAGCCAAGCGCTGCAGTTCACATGACAGGTTCTTTCCAACACACACACTCAGAACCCACAATTCCAGGTTTGCTCAGTACAATACATGACTATATTTTACAAATTCATCCCGTTGCAGCACCCAAATTAACAGAGCTTGCAGGCATCCCAGAGGATGGTGAGACTATGCAAAGCAGCTGGAGCTGAATGGCAGCAGGAGGAGGATATGGGAAGCGGATGGCAGTTTCATGATGCTAGCCAGTACTTTCAAAGTTATGTGTCACTTACATCACACACGTTTCCACTTCCCTGCGGTTTGCCAACTTTTGGCTAAGGGTTTACAGGCTCAGCTGGAAGGGAAAAAAAAAAGTGCTGAAGTCAACTGTATGCTCTCCATACTGGCCCTGTACTGGGACCCAGGCCTGCACAGCAAGGCGCACTGTGAGTAGTGATAGATGACTCTGGTTAAGAGAAATGCAGCTGAAAATGAAAGTCAAGTACAGATACGTTAACTGTATTACACGTGCACCTCCTCAGCCAGGATCATTCTAACCTGCTATTCAGCATGTGAAGAAGGTGAGTCATAACTCACCTGGTACTTGTGAGCAAATATAACCTCACTCCACAGAGAAAATCCCCTGATAGTGTCAGTGTATGGCACACTGTACAGGCAGCAGTTAGGCGGGTGTGAACTCTGCTGAGCAAGGACGGGGAGAGTCAGGGGCAGCGTCCTCAAGCTGCACAGCAGAGTTGGCTGGACATGGCACCTTGACCTCCTGACAGAGCACTTGTACAAGTAAGTCATTGTAAGTCATTGCTTCTGCTCAGCTGTGGAATCAAGAGTGTCTCAGCCTCCTCAGGAGATTTAGAGGATAAAAGCTGTAAGTATCTATTAACGGTGTTTTATCTACTCCACCTAAATGGTCCATTGAAAGAACCTCTTCTCACTAGAACACCAGCATTAGAACTCTCATCTTGCACTAAAGGCAAACAATCTCATTGCAAAGACCTCAGCACACAATTGTTCTGTCTGGTATTTCACCAAAGAATTAAGACTCCATACTACTGAACACAAGTAGCATGGAATACAGATACTTCATACAGATGATATACACCCTGCCTTACTTCAAAACCAAAGTTTAGTCATAAAATTGTAGAGATTTATACTTTATCACTTTCCAAACAAACTGACTGATTTTGTAAATACAAGCACAAGTGCACCTATCAAAAGTAATTCTTCCATAAATTACAACATGTCATTTAACAAGCAACTTCGTGCACCTGACAAATGCAGATGGAGTTTGGATGTTAAACATTCACACTATGCACAGGAACAAATTTACCACAACGCAAAGAACTCATCAATGTGACCCAGAGAAGCTTCTTGGCTAAAATTAGAACTAGATTCTGTATTTTGTTTCGGGCTCCAGCCGTTCTGATTACTGAGCCTTCAGCTCTGTCCCTTAAATAACCCTTACACAACCTTCCGAACAGGACAGCAGATACAAGTCTAACAGTGCAGTCCAGGGTGGTTAATGCTGGGGAGATGGCAGATAGGAGCAAAAGAATTCTGTCTCTTTTGGAAGTGTTCTGGTTTCTTTCACCCATCCACCTGAGAACAGCAAACTGCAAACCAGTGAATTGCATTGGGTTGACTGCACAGCCTTTACGCCAAGAGTCGGAACTTTCTGTGACAGATGTCATACAGAACAGTAAATTGCTCTATCCACTACAAGTCTTACATTCTCTCTCATCTGAAGTCTCACTGTTTGCATAAAATACCATTGCCTTGGGGTTTACAGTTGAGGCTCTCATTGGTATTAAACTTCTAGAGTTGAGCAGGAAGTATGTGCTTAGACAAGAGAACTGATGTAAGTGATGGCTGCATTCTGATTCACAGCTCCATGGATTGTTTTACCATTTTAATCAGGAAGTCACAGCATAGAAATATAAATTGTTTTTCAAATGCTGCCCACTCCTGAAAAATTCAAGTGATAACCAAGTAAACCAAAGCAAACACACATTCTGTCTTTTTGACACAGAATTTTCCCCAAACTAAGACACTATTATAACTGTTTTCCATGGAAACCAGTAGTGGAAAATGCTTCTAAATCTATCAGAATTTTAAAGGTCTCAAATTTTGAGTCAGAGACTAGCTCTCTTTTCACTTTTCATCCTGGTACATCACCCACAGCATCACTGCTCAAAGGGGGAAGAGATATAAAACCAGATGCTCAGTCAGTATCTATTTCTTATCTGCAAATTAATAACAGATAAAACAAAGCTTTTGATCATTCATACGTGAAGTGTAGAACCATCATATATCAAATGTCTATCATGGGACAGTTGATCTTACCTCAATCAAGATGTCTACCTTTGTTCTCTCTCTGCCTCTCCTTTTCCTCTACAGACTGGCACACTTGCCTCTCATGTTTTCTCTCAAAGCTATACTGCACATTTTGGGAAAACCATCTGTGCATTTCCATGTAATCTGCTCAGAGTGATAGTCCTGACAGAGCCTCAGACAACACGAAATTAATGAGAAGCCAAATTCATTTCTCTTGCCAGATTACCTAATTCTCCATTGAGAGACACTGTGCCAAAGTTCCCAAGATACCACTCAGTTCTACTCAAGAAACACTGAAATAAATAAGCAACAACTCCCATACACATAGGTGCACACACACCGTAAGCTTCACAGGCTGCTGGAGTCAGTCCTCTACAAGCAGACATACCTCAGACCATTCCTTTATAAAATATATGAGGGAGGGCAGGGAAATGATTTCTTTACTATTCCAAGGTTTATACCAAAAGTGGCAACCGAAGAAAGACGTTTCTCATCCCCAACCACTGCTCACATTAGGGCATGTCTGCACTGCAGTGGCTGCAGCTATTCCAGCTCCTTTCATTTGGACACTCAGGAGGCATCTGCAAGCAGGCTGAGCCCACAGCTGGGCTCCTGGCAGGGTTTGTGGTTCAGAAGGACAGCAACACCCAAGTCTAGCCTAAAGAACAACTAGAGTGTGTCTGTACCAGCTATGCTCACTGCAGTATAAACATGCACACAGAATACACAATGAAAAGGACTTGGGCAGAGCCCAAGATTTGAAGCATTTTTTGTTTGAACACAATAAAAAGCAGCTTAAAATGTAACTTAAGAAAGAGACACAACTAGCTGTTCTATTTAGCTGATAATGCTGGTCAAATTGCATTCTCTCTGTCTGGATGCTTGTTACAAAACGGCACTGAGGAGAAATGAACTAGGAAGGTGAAAAACTTCTGTTTTGTAAGTAAATTACAATCTGGCTGACTGAAAATCACCTACAAATGCTACCAGTTCTACTCCTGCTGGAAAAGAAAATAGTAGTGCAGTCTCTGGAGATCAAGCAAGAGGAAGAACATGGTTAAAAAAAGAAATAAAATCCAAACATACAAACTCATCTGAGCCTGTGAGCCCACACGTTTGGGCACGAATGATGATCCTCTTTTGCATGGAGACAAAGCCTGGTCCCACATCACCCTGGATGTGGCTCTGCTTATCCTTCCCTGCCTATCCTAATAACTCTGGCAGTTGCATCCAGCAAAAGGATTCGCTTTGACTGCCCTGGGGCTCCACAGTGGCCAGCCAGATGCCTCCTACAAAATACAACAATTGTCTTCTCTCTGTCCTTCCCTTGAATAGATGCACTAACATGTCAAAACCAGGACAACTAAACCCTCCCCCAACTTTCTCGGATTTTTGTGAAAATTACTTGCTAGGTAACATTCAGAACCTTTCTCCCTACAGCAACACTGGTTACATCAGACAAGAGATTTAACAGCTCTTTGGAGAAGGAAAAAAGAGGAAGCCTGACTATGCAACACACAAATCCCCAGATGCACATTGCTATAGGGAACAGAGACCAGAAACAGCAATATGAGAATTTTATGTCGCTACTGCAAACTGGAAGTTTAATACTTTCACATGAATGTGTAGCTCATTCCTCAGCATATCAGAAATACAGAACATTTGAAAAAAATGATTCACATTAAGCACTCAGTTAACATGAGCTGCCACCTCTGCATTACCTGTGACACCTCTGCAGGGTGAGCCTCAGCTTCCTGCAAGGAAACGGCACCTAAATTTGACTCTATTCAAGTCAAATGAATTTGAATATCCAGCCTTTGGTGTTATTATTTTAGCTTCAACCTTGGTCTATAGAATCAGGCTTTTAATTTCTTTTATATGTCTTTAAAAATCCTCCTATTGCTTTAAGCACACCTGCCTGTACCCAGACCTGCAGCTCTGGCACTTTTCCTCCCATAACAACGCCAAGCTGCTCACTAACATCGTACCATGGAAACAAGAGCGTTGTCCCATCCTGCCTTCTACGCTGAGCTCATCTATGCCACACCTTACCAGCAGACTCATCCAAATCCACTACGGGCAGACTCACTTTAAATACAAGAGACATGATATCACCACAGGATGCACGTGGCCTTTTTCAATTACCTTTGTAACACAAAACTTTTGCTTCTCTTCTTTATGTTTCTGCCACCGGCAATTTGTTCCACCTTTGTCCATTCTTCGCCCTCTGTGCTCCCTCTTTCAGCGCAGTTCATGACCTTTTGTGTATAGGATGAACAAAGGGCAAAGGCTAAAAATGTCATCACAGTTGGGCTCCTGCTCCTCTGCTGACTTAACTCGTTTGCTACTGAAAATAAGCTCAAGCTCAAAGTCAGAGCGAGGCAGTCTCTGGATCATCAGAGCCCAGCGATCCCCAGCCGACAGTTGAGAAGCAATGGGGAAGAGGATGCAAGCGTTTCCTTTTATCCAAATTCAAATTATGAATCTGTAGTGGTGCCTGCATACCACCTACATGGTGCTTAGTAGTCATTTGCATTGTATGAAAGAGCACTAGAAAAAAGAACATCAGGCTAGCCTACTCTTGGCAGGGGTGGGAGGGGAAGAAGAAGGGAGATAGAAAAACACCATCAGCTGTGGAGGGCTGAGCAGTGTGTATTTACATTTCACAAGCTAAACTATTTAGTGGTTTATTTACACACAATGTTCTTGGAGCAGCTAAAATGCCAGTTGTGTTTTATCCTGATTTTATGGCAATGCACATAAGCCACAAAATCATCAGAAGTGTCTGCAAATAAGATATGAACCTTGTACATCTGGAAAAGCACGTAAGCTGTTCTGAGAAGGGAAAAAGATTTTGGAAGCACAGGCACAACACAGGTTGAAATGCATTACTTATGACAAGCCACCAAAATACAACCCAGGGACTCAAAAGCAACAATCAGAGCACAATACAACAGCTCAGGCTGCAGGGACTGTACATACCTCTTCTAGCCAATTCAATCTACAGCAAAGCATACAGAGGCCTCGGGTCTCTTCAGGCTGCCCCTCCATGTTAGAGTGAGGAGGGAATTGCAGTCAGCTCCATTTTATGCACATTTGATGGCAAGATGCCAACACAACTGTTGACTGAGCCAAATCTGGGCCCCCCTGAACTAAGCCATCACCTAAAGCAGGGCGGAAAAGCACATGCCTCTCGCATCTAGAGCGGCCAAGTTCCTGAAAAGCATCCCAGTTACAAGAGGGTTTTTTTTCTTCCCTCAGAAAACGACTGAAGTTTTAACTCTTTGATGTACACTCATTAACTCAAAACTGAATGGTTGCCATACGGTGTAGCCTGATCTTTATGTGACAGAAGATTTCTTCCTAGCAAGTCCAGTTATTTACTAGATGGCCCAAATGGCAGTTCAGGCCAGTGTCCGATCTGGAAGGCAGTTATCATCACACTCTGCATCTTGTCAGCATTCTCAGCCAAGGTGTCAATGGCTGCCTTCCAGCTGGAACCTTGCTCTATCAAAAGAGTACGCAGTGCAAGCTGGGGAAAGCTTTTTGATCCGTTGAGTTCACTTCTGCCCTCCAAAGTGGTGTTTAGTGGTAAGCTGCCAGTGTGCTTGGGAATTGCACAGAGAGCGCAGCCACTCTGGGAATTCGCCCTCCTGAGCAGGAACTGCTGCTCCTAGATGTTCCTCTGCCACACAGTAGAGAAATCCCTCTGCTCACTTCTGCCTTAATTATACTTTTAAAATTCAGCTTCTTGTCTGTGTTCCATTATAATAATAGCAATAATTAAAAATACTTCAAACAATGAGTCCTCTAAACCTGCTGTTCCATCCAGGCTTTTTGGCAGCGTTCACTTCCCTTCTTGACTGACATCCTCAGGGACTCAGACTGATGGTTATTCTATTCTATTCCTGTTGCAGGGCTGTACTGCGTGCTCGCAGCGCATGTAAACTGCTAGGTAATATTTGTGTTGGCAACCAACTTACATACTTTATAGAAGCAGACCTCTATTTGACCCTCCATGAAGCTCCCACACACAGCTTGGTCCACTTCTTTAAACTGTTTCCTTTTGCTGCAACACCTCCCTCTGCCCCCTACTCCATACCTTTCTTTCTACCCTGTGTATAAACTACATATCCAGAACAGAGCTTTTGTGCCTAAAGAGAGCAACTTGGCTACAAAAGCCAAGCCTACAGAACATGCTTATGTAAGAACACAAAAGAAAATTATTAAATATGTACAGGCCCTGGTGTTCCTTCTACAAAGGCAGCTTCAATTGAGTATTAATATGAAAAAGAACTATGAAAGGTTCTGTGAAAAAAGACATCAACACAGATTTCTGTGACATGACTAACAGCTGTATCATGCTTTGGGGGAGTGATGGTGGGGCATTGGGGGTGCTCTGTTTAAAATACAGTTAAATTTTAGCTATTTGGGCCATAACATCACCTCAGAATAGACTTCTGCACCAGAACTCTTCCTTCCTTGCCCAGAGCACACCAGGCAGAATAAAAGATAAACCAAAGAAGTTAATGTATCCAGATGCTGAAACGAATACCCGTTTACGCCAAGGCAGTTTGTCAACAACTCCATTTAAAGCCAGAGCTGAATCAGAATGGGAGTGATGCAAAAAGAGGCAAAATCCGCCTGGCATGTGCCAGAGCGAGCGCAGCTGCAACGCGAGCAGAGGGCTGTGCAGCCGCATCATGTGACGGCAGCGGCACTGGCAGCAGAGCAGAGCTACAGCCCCCAGCCTCCTACCTTCCTAAATCTGTGCCTACAGTGCAACACCATGGACAATACAGTTGAATTTCAGCGCAGAACAGACTCACGTTATAAGCTTCTCAGTGTTGTTATTCTCCATTTTTATTACTTCCTTCCACCACACAGAACAGTAACACAGAAATGAAGAGCCACACCGGCAGGCTGCGTGTTCTTCCCACTGCTAAGCACTTTCCAGCATTTTATAACCTGTGGATCTAGTTTTTCAACTGAGCACGGTGAACACAGAACGCAGTACTGCTCTCAGCATTACTCCTGTATGCAGAGCTTAGCTCAGCTAGGCATGTGTGACAGGATCTTCCACTCTCTGTAGGGTCATGGATCGCCAGTTTAATTTTGATGCTGTAGTGCCTCTGCATTTGAAAATAAAACGATACAATCTCCTCTGTAGCATGGCAAAAATATTTCTTCTGCCCATATAATTTCTAAGAATGGTGGGGTTTATTTTCTGGAGTAAATAAAAATGGCCAGCACATTTATATATGCTATCAATAATATTCTGACAGGCCAGAAGGACTGGATACTTTCTTTCTACCTAAGCGATTCTTTGTTCTTTCATTTAACACAGACTCTGGTCTAGTTCATCAAAACATCTCAAAAGACACTGCCTTATCTGGTTTAAAAGCAGAGCATCTTTTTTCCACCAAACATGACCAGGTTCCATGCCTCTTAATTGCTCCCTCAACCATCTTAGCAAGGCACATTACAACTGTTACGCCACAGGGTTCACCCAAGGTAAAATGCACCCGGCACAGACCGCATCTGCAAACTTGCACAGAAAGATCCACACCAGGATGATCTACAATTTCCAAAGACTGCCACCAACACTGCGGTTCTGCAGCTTGCAGGAATGGCAGGGGAGCATATGCATGCTGGGAGACTCAATGATACTGGCATTTTAGTCATCATATGGTCCAACTGTGCTGCTTTGCATTAGCTTAAACAAGAAGCTGTGGGTTTTGGGATTGCATCTGAACAGCTCTTGCAAAATTTAGCCTTTTTTTATATGAAGGGATCCATTTTGCAGGTTGCAGAGCTAGAATTCCTTATCTGATACATGGCTTAAGCATGGAAGCCTGGAGCCTGGTTAAATCACAGAAGTATAACTGACAAAACCAGGTCCTATTCTGTGGTGGGAGATTAGCCTTAGACTCTGCTGCTTGACCCTGAAGCATCCTACTTGGATCAGCCTTTGGTTATTGACATTTTTATAGCTGGTAATAGGCATGGCATCTGGGGGGATGACACCAGATCACCATCACCCAGTGCATTCCCTAGGGCATTTCACATCACCTATTGTCCAGTGCATTTCTCAGTACAAAACACGAATTTGGTGAAGAGGAAGGTGTTGATGTAAAACTTTAAAATCAGAACAAACCCATAATGATTCTGTCGAACTCACTATTTGGACAATCACTGACAGCTCTTGTAAAATCCAGCAACATTTCATCTGAAAGGATTCATTCACTGATGCAGGAATGAGCTACCTGTCAAAGCCATGCTGAACACCTACAGCCTCTCCAGCTGGGAGAGACAGGGTGGTGAGCGGGAGAATAACATAAAGAATGGAGAAGTTAATGAAGAGGGGCCCGTTTTCATAACGATTGCAGCTTCGCTGCGAATCACGGCCTAAGCAGCAGACGTGTCACATCATATTTCTCTTCTCCAAAGGCAGCGGGGTGCGTGGCTCCCTGCACCCTAGCACAGGGCCTTGGCAGCTTTCCATCATCGTTGCTGTCCCCCAGATCCAGGACAGAGCACAGACCCTCCCGGCGAAGTGCGTCTCGTTGCAGACGGCGCCGGGAACTGCCCGGCGCCGGGGGATGCTCCGCTACAGCCCCAGCCTCCCCCGCCCGCACCTGCCGTGCCGCCAGCTCCCGCCTTACCTGGGCTTCCGCTTGCGGCAGGGCTTCTCCGCTGGGCCTGCAGCTCTGCGGGGGCGAGACAGCAGTGAGGGGCCAGACAGCGGTGAGGGACGCGCCGCCGCCGGGCCTGCCCCGAGGCGCCCGCAGCCGCGGCTCCCGCCCGCCCGCGCCGCCGCCCCGCCCGCGTCCCGCGCCCGCCCTCGCCGCCGCTCCGCCCCCCACACCTGGAGACCGGGCCGGTGCGGGGCAGGCGCTGCCGGGCGGCTCCTCTCACCATCCGCGCTGCCGTCGCCAGCTCCTGGACGAAGCAGCCAGCGCCGCCGCCGCCGCGAAGGCTCCGGCTGCGCGGAGCGCGGCTGCCGCCTCGCGCTAGTCTGGGCCAGCCGCGCACCACCCCCGCCCTCTGGTATTGGGAGAGCGCCCGGGCTCACGGCGAGTCCACCTCCTGATTGGCGGAGCGAGCCGTCCGTCCGGAGCGCCACGCCCTCCCGCGCGGGGCCCGAGAGGCTCGGCGCGGCTGCTTAGATACGGTGGCAGGCGGCGGCGCCACCGTGCGGGGAGGCTTGTCCGCGGCGCTGCGATGGGCCAGCTCTGCTCCTTCCTTCTCTTATTCGGTCTGTCCGTCCCACCTGGCCACCTGCCCCGTTCCACCGCGGTGGCCACTCCCGCACCACCCGCCGTCACGTCCCCACCACTGCTGGGCTAAGACTGCTGCACCAGAACACCGATTCCTCTCTGTAACAGTTCCAGCAGCGGAAACAGAAGCGGAGGCGGCGGAGCGGCACGCAGCGTACCCCAGGGCCGGCGGCGCTAGCCCGCCGCCTCGCTCCCGCCTTGCTCCCGCCTTCCCTGTCAGCTCCCGCGGCCGATACCACTGCACAGCCAGAGTGGGTGCGCAGCGTACACGCTTTTCCCCCCAGCACGCAGCCGCTCATTGGTAGGCTCCGCTCGGCTGCGCCCTCCGCTTCCTGTTCCTGCGCGGCTTCCGTCCTTTCCGCCCGGAGCAGCCCCGGTATTGCTGCCATGGTGAGTGGTTCCCTGCCTGTCTAGTGCAATCCGGCGGCATCCGCGCTGCCACCGGGCCGCCGGCCATCCTGCTACGGAACTGAGGCCGCCGCGCCGCTGCCGCACGCTGCCGTTCTGGCCCCGCCGTCGCCGGGTTGGGAGGGGGGGTGAGGACGGGCGCCGATGTCGGGCCTGAGGGGCAGCGAGCCGAGAAAGGCCACTCTAGGTTAAGCGGGGCAGGGAGGTGCCTGGAGTGGGTCTGATGGTCTGTCTGCTATCTGCAGGCCAAGATCAAGGCGAGAGACCTGCGGGGAAAGAAGAAAGAGGAGCTGCTGAAGCAGCTGGACGATCTGAAGGTGGAGCTGTCGCAGCTTCGCGTGGCTAAGGTGACTGGCGGCGCCGCCTCCAAGCTCTCCAAAATGTAAGTGGGGTCCCGACCAGCCGGCCTGCGCCCAGGTGGCAGCTCGAGGGGGATGCAGGTAGCCGCCGGTACCGTGTGAGGCTTGTCGTCTGGGTTCTGTGGACCAGGGGTCGCTGTGTTTAAGAGGTGCTGTCACACCTGTGTGATTCCTTTGGACTGTAAAACTAGAGAAAAACCGTGACGGAAGAACTGATACTTGCAGGTTTGAAAGTTGGTTTGTCTGCTCGGAGATGTTGAGCTGAGACATGCCGGAAGTTGTTAATGTTTTGCTACAACACGGCAGAGTGGAAGCTACTTGGTGTTAGTCACATTGTCTGTAGATTGAGTTTTAGTTCTGTGGCCTTTGTCTTTCATTGTGTTCTGAGATACACTTTTATACAGGGTTTTTTTTCACCTGCAGACGTGTGGTGCGCAAGTCCATTGCCAGAGTCTTAACTGTTATCAATCAGACTCAGAAGGAGAACTTGAGGAAGTTTTACAAAGTAAGTCCAAACATTTTCTATAGTCATCTTGTTTCTTTTATTACTTTCAAACGCGTAGTTCGTAGGAACTAATTTTGTAGATTGTTACTAAAAGGCTTAAAACCTAAGAAAAAAACCTCTTAAAAAAAGTTTTTTAGTTGTTGTTCTTCTCTAAGTATTATTGTAAGATGCCTTGAATTCTGTGCAGTCGGTGTGAATCTGCCTGTCAGGAAAGTCTTCTGGGCAGTGCCACTTTTCTGGGTTATAGAACACTTTGCAAAAGATGCAGTTTCCAGAAATGCTCTTGAATTTTAATCATGTTGTAGGTGACCCCAGAATTCTTATCTTAAGAAGTTCCTATAGCTTTTAGAATTATTTTCTGGGGCTTTAATTACATAGACTGGGGGGGATGTTGGATAACTGGAACGTGTAAGGTTCATCATTGCTTAAAGCTGAGTCAGAGCTCAGGCAAAAGTTATAATCAGCTCGCTCCTCTTGAACTTCTAGACTGTAATGACAGTCCAAATAAAAAGAAGCTTAAAGCACTTTGCTGCTCACGCTCTTTTAGGCAGCTTGTGTTCTTGTGAGCTCATGCTCCTAATGGCCACCTTGCAGGCTCTCACACTCCTTTATTTTTGCCAACAGGGGAAGAAGTACAAGCCTCTTGATCTGCGGCCGAAGAAGACTCGTGCCATGCGACGCAGGTTAAATAAGCATGAAGAAAACCTGAAGACCAAAAAACAGCAGCGAAAGGAACGTTTGTATCCTCTCCGGAAATATGCCATCAAGGCATAAACTGCAGCGTGCTCAAAGTTCTTAATTATGTTGGCTGAGTATGGCTCATTAAATAGAATTTTTGTTTGGAACCTGTCACTGGTGTTTTTTTGGTAGTGGTGGCATAAAAAAGTCATCAGCTTTGGGAAGAGAAATCAAAGAAGTCACAGAAAGTTTATTTGAAGTTCTATCGCCATCCCTGGAGGTCTTCAGGAAAAGCCTGGATGAGGCACTTAGTGCCGTGGTCTAGTTGACTGGATAGGGCTGGGGGATAGGTTGGACTGGATGATCTTGGAGGTCTCTTCCAACCTGGTTGATTCTATGGTTCTATGATTCTATTGCTAATGAGAACGGTAGCATAACTTTTAAGGTAGTTTTCTCTATGAGGATCGGGTACATGAATAAAGAACTGTGAGGCCAGTTCAGCCTAACACATAAAAAGTATTCATTTACAGATGGATGTAAAATAGGAAGTTCACGCTGATGTTTATAGTGAGCTGGTGTGCATCACTTCAGTAGCATGAAAGTAAATGGTTAATGTTTTCTGTCCTATGCCAGTGTTCAGGTGTTGAGAGCTGAACTAATGGGCTAAGATGTTTTAATAGACTTCATTGAAACTGAGGATTTCCATCAGCACCTGTTTTAGGTCTCTCCACAACTAATTGTAGCGCTGATGAATCCTTGTCTGGCCCTGGTTTGGGTGGGTGCCACAAGTTGGCCGGTAGACTGTGTCAGGTAGGCACCTCACTGGTGTCTGGCCACCAGCCTGACCACTGCTGCCTCTGTCCCAAGAAAGGTATGCCGTTTCCACCAGGAAGCTGGGCCCCAGCATCCAGATCTGTTCTCCCTTGCAGCTAATTTAACCTTGCCAGACAGCTCCAGTAAGAGGGCGCTCTGGGAATTAATAGATGGCTCCCCCAACGTCCCCTGCCAGCAGAGGTGCATTTGAGGTGCAAGATGTTTGGTTTGTGGATGTCCAGTTGTGCAGGGGCTGGCAGCAGGTCTGGAGGAGTACTTCCAGGCAGCAATTTGCACAAAGTGCAGCTGCACAGCACTGCTGGCCTGGGAGTTAGCAATATGAAAAAGGTGTTTCCAGGGGCATACAGGTGTTTGTCATGGATGAAAAGTTTTCATCCAGACTGTGATCCCATACAGCATCACATGCAGGGACTGGGAAGAGAAGAAGTTCCGCTGCAGTTAAGTGTTAGAAAAATGTAGAGCACACAATGTTTTCAGACCAGGTATTCTTTTTGTGTGCATGTGATGCCTAACTGAGGTGAAATAGAAACAGGAAACCAGACCTTAGGAAAGCTGAACTAGGAGGATGTTACCTGAAGTTTAGAGATACTCACTGGTCTTGTGGTTCCACGCTTTCAGCTGTGAAGCACTAAACTAGTTAAACAGTTTGGCTGTCCCGATGGAGTTCTGGGGAGTTGGAGATGGGGCTGCGAATCCAAAGACCTTTTTTGGTTCTAATGTAAGGAAGAGTTCCACAATGCTGCTCAAGTGTAGTGATGTAGCAGTCATGGTTTGTGTTAGTGCAGCTAATCTAACATGAAAAATTCTCTGCCCTTCAGGGAGCCCTTAGATTGGATCCAGATTCTGCTTAGGAAAAAGGCAGTAATTCTGCTCGCTGTATAGATGAGAAGAATTTTTAAGCCTCAAACAAGTTTTAACCGGAGTGAGGTCTAATTATGTGTGGTAAAGTGAGTTTCCCATATATTGAGCTGTTAGGAGGGATAGCTTTACAGTGATGCTAAAGCTGGCTGTGTAATGGCTTTGTTAGGAGCTTAGCGTGGACCTGAACATGATGCGTTTGGCAGCAAAGGAGACGACCTGGCACAGCTCTGGGCACAGGCCCTGCATGGATCCAGGCTGCTGAAGCATGACGTAAGATGGAGCTTTGCGTGTGAGAACTGTTTCTTTGGCTTGTGTTCATGTTGCCATGAAGGCAGGCAGGGTTACAAAATGCTTTGCTTTACTGTTCTGATCATCCCAGAGTGGCCAGCAACAAAAGCCGCTCCTGGAGAAGCTCAGACTTCTGATTTTTCAGCCAGCATATGGGACTCTCCTGAAGAAGCAGAGCACAGCACTGTGAGATCCCTGACCCACTCCTGCCACAGGAGCCTGGTGCCTGAAACAGGCTGATTATCTCTGGTGGGAACTGGCCAGGCTGCTTCTGTCATGCCCGTCTGCATTTGTTTTTTCCTTTGGAGCCCCTCTGTTGGGAGACCTCATTGCACTCCCTGTGCTGACCCTGCACAGCTGCCAACATCACCCTGAGTTTAGCACCAGTGTCTGCAGAGCATCAAGGCCTTCGAAGCTCAAACTGTTTATTTTTCTCTTGTAACTGAAGATGTCCCTCAACATTCAAGCAGAGTTCTCAGGAAAAGCTGTTCTTCAGCAAATAAATAATTTCCAGGGCGGGGATGAGAAGAAAGAACAGCAGCTGGCTGACTGCAGGGCACGGCCCAGGGCTGATGCCACTGCACAGGGAGCCCTGGCTGCATGCCCTGGATAGCCTCCAGCAGGTCCAGATGTTTCTCTCCCCAACTCCTCAGTACAGTAGGCACCAGCCAAGTGCAGATAGTGTCTCTGGGAGCTGGGAGGACTATACTCTGAACCTGATTCTACTGCTTGGGCAGTGGCAAGGAGTCCAGGAAAGGGCAGAACTGCAGAGAGGGCAGAGAAGATGAAAGTTGTGCAAGATCTCTGTGGTGAAGTCCAGGCTCCATTTCCCTTGGCTGATGTTTGCTGTGACAGACACAAACCACACTCTTCTAACACTCCTGGCATTGCTTCTGTCACCTCATCTGGCATTGCTCCTGTCGCCTCATTTGGCATGGTTCCTTAGTAGCTCTCCTGAGTACTGGCACTGAAAGCTGACCCGGATTTCTGCATGCATGAGGGTGTGCAGGGGGTGGTACATACACATGGGAGGACATGTGCTACACATTCCAGGAAGGAAATGACCACCCGGGACATGTCCAGATGCCCTTGGCCAGGGTACACCACTCCCCTCTGCCTCCTGGGGAGCCCAGAGGCTGCCCAGCACAGCTGTGTGTGAGTAGCATGTCTGGCACATTGGGCTGACAACAAGCCTGGCGTTGTGAGCGTCCAGCCCAGTGGGGAAATGCCACGTCCCACCGGCCATGCAGGCGACCCTGGTCTGCCTGGGGCAGCTGCCCGCTCTCTGCCCTGAATGCTCGTTTTGTTGGCCAGGCTGGGGGAGGACTGGTCCCCCTGGTGCCCTGGTCCCGCTGCTCCCATGAATACAGGCAGTGTCTGGATGCAGGCACTGCCCTGTGAGGCCCTGCTCCCACCATCCTAGGGGTTCCCAGACAAAGGTGGCCCTTGGGCTCCCAGGAGACAGAGGCCACTGCGTGCCAGGGCTCCTGGCTCCCTGCCAGCCTGGCTGCATATCCACAGGGTGATGGAGAAAGCCCCTGCACAGGGGTGAGAGGAGCCCAGCCACGAGAGCAGCCCACAGGCAGCCCTCTCCTTTCTCCAGCTCTGCCAGAGGGATTGGAGTGGGCTGGAGGTGGCAGAAACAAGCCTGGGAAGAGATTTGTTTCCACTGGTGAGTGAGTCAGTGGCGGCACCGCCAAAGCCCAGAGCTCCCCTCCCTTCCCTCCAGCCTCTGCCGCCTCCCAGGCATTTCCCGCCACTGCTCAGGGCCAGCAGCCTTGGCACTCATGGTCTTGTATTGTCCTGCAGCCCCTCATTGCTCTCTGGTTCTCCAGGGTTCTCCCATCAAACATGTCCCAGCATGGGTGGCTGATGGGATAGGAGCACAACGAAAGCTCTGCTGTGCTGGCACTGAGCATCCTGCACCCCAGGGAGGAGATCTGGAGACCACCAGCCTCTGAGAGGCTGTTGGCATGGCTGGGCACTGTGTTCTAGGCTAAGCCCTGCTCCCAGAGCCTGGCCACTTTGGGCAGCTGTTCCAGGAGGGATCCAAGTGGAGCATCATCCAGGTTGCCCCTAGCCTCAGGACACAGTTCCTGGACAGATGGACCTGGGGTAGGTAGTGCTGCTGGGTCAGCCTTTTGCCAGCCCTGGAGATGACAAGCTCTGTTTCTGGTGCAGGATGCTGCCCTATATGGCCCAGAGGAGAGACATGGTGGAGGCAGATGAGTGCTGTCTCTGTGCCCACTGCTCTGCCCTTCCACCTTGCACCTCTGCTACAGCAGGTCCATGCTGGGAGCAACAAGTCTGTGCTAAGGGCAGCAAATCTGCACAGAGAGAAGCAGATCTCTGCTGGGAGCAGCAAGTCCATGCTGGATCACACCTTGTGTGCCTGCCCTAGCCCAGAGAGGAGAATGCAAAGAGCTGCAGAGGTCCCTGGTCCCATGAGTCAGTTTCCCTGCAACATCATTTCTAGCAGGCTAACACAGTCCCAGGATGTTGGGAAGGTGTATGTGGAGCCCAACCAGCATTATTTGAGCTGGTCAACACTCACATCCTGAGCTCCAGCTGCACTTCTAGCCACAGCATCACAGTTACAGGAGAAATAATTCCCTGATGCAAGCACAGCCCTGGCCAAAGGAAAGCACTCAAGCAGGTTTGATGCTGGGCACCCACATAACCTCCAGGTGGAACCTTGCCTGCAATGTCCTCACCAGCTCCCTGCTTGCCTGGGGTACAATGAGCACCTGGGTCTCAGCAGGGACATGTCTGTTCCTGTGAAGTGCTGCCCTGCAAGTCACAACTTGAGGATGCAGAGGGCAGGGATGCTCTGGCAGAGCAATGCCAGCTGTGCTGGGGAGCCAGGGCATATCTCCTGGAAGTGGGAGGAAGAGGCACTGCCCAAAATGCCTCCCCTCCCGTGCAGCTGTGCTGCCAGGGCTGCACCCAGGCATGCTGGCAAGAAGGGACCGTGCAGAGGGAAAGGGCAGAGAGTGCAATAAAAATAGATCCCTGTGACGCTTGATGCTGCTGGGCCCAGCTTTGAAGTGTGTCTGCAATGTGGGCACAGCCTCAGGACTTGCTTCCACCTGCTGCCGGATACACATTATCCTATTTCCCAGGTTAGTTGCCCCCGGAAGGAGATAAGAATACAGGAAAGGATCCAATTCTCCTCTCAGATGCTCCAAGCACAGATGGTCCCAGTCCCACAGACCCTGAGCTTACAGCTCTTAACTCTCTGTGGCCAGGAAATGGTTGTGTGGATAGGGTGAGTTGTCAGTGTCTGGTGCCCAGGGAAGGGGAGGGCACAGTATCTTCCCATGGGAGCAAACTGCAGCTGGAGGTGGTTCAGCTGCAGCAACTAAGGTTCCAGGCACCCAGGGTGAAGCAAAGACTGAGGTTTTTGGTGCAACCTTGCTGGGCTGGTGCCACTGTGCATCCTGCCTGCTCAAAGGCCAGCCAACACCTGGGGCTCACCTGTAGCCCTAAGATGGCTCTGCACTGTGCTGGCACCATGGCATGATTCTGGGGAGCCAGTTCAGCAGTAGGGCAAGTGAAATGGGAAGCCTGGTCAGCAGGGCTAGGAATAAGGCAAAACCATCACAACAGCTGCTGATAGTAACTGAGAAGGAGGTGGAGAAGAGGGTTAGGGCTTCGCTGCTGGCGAGCCATGCCCACGGGAGGGTGCTTTTGGAGGGAACACTGCAGCATCAGCAGCCACCTGCCCCAGTGGCCTCGGCTGCGCTTCCCTGGGTGCCACGTTGCTGTCACGCGGCCTCAGGCACCGCAGCCCCTCATCATCCCTGTCTCAAGCTTCATTTGCTGCTTGCTGCTGAACTGAGAGATTTTAATCTTTTAATCACGTTATGAGCTGAGGTGGTGCCGGCCACGCACAGGAGGAATGTCTGGAAGTCAGCAGCCAGCACGGCGGGAGCCCATCCTGCCCCCATCCGCACATCCCTACCACATCCTCCCGCTCAGAGACCCCTGTCCTCCCCAGACTAGCTTGTTCTGCCTAGGACCAGAACCAGGACAGGGTGTCAGGAAACATGGACAGGGACCACAGCCAGGGAACCGAACCAGGACCAGCTGGCAAGTGACTGCTGGTGTTGGAACTCCCTCACCACAGGCACATCGGGCACATGACCTGCATCCTGTGGGTAGCAGCAGGAGTGACAGAGGTTTCTGCGTGCCCTGAAGTCCAGCTGCTGGTGTAGCAGCACTTCGTGGGGATGGCTCAGTTAGGCCATACACAGGGGCCATAGGAGAAGGCACTTAGAGTCTTTTACATGGACCTGTTATGCGATTCCCTGTTTCATAATAGCAGAGAGAGGGGATAAGGCTGACTTTAGACTGAGAAAAAGCCGTGGTGTGGTGGTGGGTCCAGGAAGCCAGAAGGATCCAACACAATAATCTCACTGGGAAACAAAAGTCCCTTTGTTTTGTTCCCTGATGGTCTTCTGTCAACAGGGAGCCCACGGAGGCTGCTGCTGCAGAGCCCTAAGGCAGAGCCCTGCGTGTTGGGGGCTGCTCTCACAGTGCCTGCACCCCAGCTTTGACAGTTCTGAGGCTTTTACAGCCTGGGCTGCTGCTGTACGGCCCAGAGTTCTGAGAGATCCTTGTGGGGCTGCACACTGTTGTCAACTTACTGCCCTGCATCAGCCAGCAGCGTCCCGCACCCTGTGCTGTCCTGCATCACCCCACATTGCTCCGTGCCACCCCCTTCCCAGCTGCCCCCAGCTCAGGATGGGGCTGCAGAGCCCAGCCGAGGCAGCGCACGCAGCTGCAGCTTTTGGGGGCGAGGCCGAGCAGCTGCCGGGGCAGAACGTAAGGCATCAAGTGTCTGTCACCTGCGGATAATTAAACTTCTCATTATCAGGGTGTTTGGGGTAGTGAGGGATACACTCTCAGAGGGGCACCTTTGCAAGAGGCCCCGCAGCTGCATTTAGAGGACAGTGCCCACCAGCCACACGAGTTTAATGACTCCTTTCCCCGTGTTTTCTTCCCTCGGGCAGCGGAGGGGGGTCTCGCAGCCAGCCCGGCTCAGCGATGCAGCGCAGAGCCACGGCAGCCCCCGCTGAAGAACAACAAAGCCCTGGAATTAGAGATGTGCTGGGAGTTTACTTTACCGCAAAAAAATGACAAAAATCCGTATTGTTTGGACAGGGATTTGCTGGGGATCGCTAGATAAAAGCCTGGCAGCGACTCAGCTGGGGGGGGAAAAGTCAGCCAGCTCCTTTCCTGTGGCGGGGCGGCTGAGCGAGGGGTGCACTGCACCACAGGCAGGAGTTTGGGGCCAAGGCACCGGCAGGGACAGGGATGGTCGGTACCTTTGGCAGCCAGAGTGGGACTCAGGTTTGAGCACAGTGTGGGGCTGGGGAATGGAGTCCTGTGGCTTCTCAGGCTATGCCAGACTGCCTTGTGCCCAGCATCAGCCTTGGGTCTTTCCAGTGGGAAACATTTCAACCATTCTGGGACACTGAGCTCAGCTGTTCAGAGATGGCTCTGTGGCATGAGGAGCCCAATGGGACACCCAGCAAGTGTGTGGGACTGGTTGGTGCCAAAGGACAGCTGCCCCAGCACACACAGGCAGGAACAGGCAGGAGCAGGGATCCAGGGACTGCTCTCACCCCCCGGGGCCCCCAGCAGCTCTATGCGTGCCAAATTTTGCATCAGAGTCAGGGCAGCTGCTCTCACCATGCCCACATTCAGCTGCTCTCTTCTCCCTTCCCTACTCTCCCTGGGAGCAGAGCTCAGCTCCTGGCTGCTACAGCTCTGACCTGAAAAATGTCAAAACCCCTTTTCCCTCAGTCCCCTGCAGGGCCAGTCCCCCCAGCTCTGTGCTAGGGACTTACCTGTCCCTGTGCTGCCCATCCCCGGGGCTTGTGAGTGCAGCTGTGGAAACACAATCGGTGCTGCCAGGGACATACAGGGTCTCATCCCCAGGCTGGGCATGAGGAGCACTGCTCAGAGCTGTGCCAGCCAGATGTCATGGGCACACCTGGCCACGTGGTGGGACAGTGAGTGCTTGTCTTGCCCGGCTTCTGCAGAAAGAACATACTCAGCCTGGTTTCACAATGTTACTTTTTTAATACTGTTCATGTCTAAAATGACCAAAACCAAGCCAAGCGCTTCTGGACCCTTGCCCTGCCTTTGGCAGAGACCAGGACAGCTGCCCTGCCTCTTCCCTGTCTGGTGCCAGGTGCAGGCAGGGGTGCAAACAGGCCACTATGGCACTGTGGGTGGGCTGCTCAGCACCCACTGCTAGGAGAGGGGACTCCGCGTGGCTCTGGTGAATGCATTAAATAATAAGCTAATGAGCAGCAAAAGCAAAGGCATCTTAATCATGTCTCCTAAAATAGCAACTGGCAGCTGCTCTTCCTGCCCCAGCAGCAAGGGGGCCCTGCCTGTCCCATGGCAGCTCAAGGCAGTGAGGGCATGGTGCCCAGGCAGTTGGTACCACAGTTAAGGCATTTGCACCACTGGCAGCTGGTGGTTATGGTAAGCATGTGGTCACACAGGGGGTGCAGGGAGCAGTGCTCAGGTTGGGTACGGCATGGATGGGTGCTCAGTGCAGTGGTGTGGGGCAGGTGCTGCCATGTTGCCAGTGGCACAGACCTGGCTGCCTCCCTCCCAGTGTTGCAGGGATACAGGGCTGGGGTCCTCTCCTGCATCTTGAGGAAGCCAACACCAGCCAAGCTGCCAACTGTAGAGCAGCCCCACAGCCTCAGAGGCCACGTTGTCATGGGGATGTCTGCTAGGAACTGTGCTTACCTGCACTCTGCCCTGCCATGTGGGAGGCACAGTGCAGGTGACTGAGGCACAGTGGATGGGGAGGGTTTTGGGGTGGGAAGTTAGCTCTTGTGACAGCTCTGGCTGTGGTTGTGTTGGGGCACTCCAGCTGGGCACATCAGTGGGTAGGCACAGGGTTGCCCTGGCACATGGCTGGGCACTCAGACCACGAAGTGGAGCCCATACGTCATCTGATGGCCATTGTCCCAGGCATAGAGCACTTTCTCCTTGGGGTTGTAATCAACCTGTGTGGTGAAGGCATACTGATTGAGGAAGGGCAGCCGGAGCTCTGCCTCTGTGTCTGTGTGCGTGTCAAAGGCGTAGGAGATCTGCCCTTCCTTCTGGTTGTAGGTATCCACAGCATAAAGGATTCCACAGATGATAAAGCAGTTCCCATAGGTGTTGCGTTTCAGCCCTGTCTTCCAGGTGGTCTCCTTGCGCACTGAGAGGTCCCCAGGGTCAAGGCGGCTCAGGACAATCACCTCCTGCTGTGAGTAGTCATAGTCCACAGAGGGGTAGATGACCCACAGTCCACTCTCATCCACAGCAAAGTCGATGTCTGAGTGCCCCCTCCACTTCCAGGGTGTTGTGTCCTCATACACCACATCATGGAGCAGTGCCCAGCCTGCCACGTACCGCTCCTTCAGGTCATACTTGATGATGTTCTTGGTGAAGGCACGGTTGTAGTAAAAGGCCCCTCGGTACACCACATGCCCAGTGCCAATCCAGTTGTAGGGCAGCTTGTAGAGGTTGCTCCAGCGGCCTGTGAGTGGGTGGGAGAGGCATTAGGATACCTTGCAGCACTGGGGTCCCATGCATGATGGCCTGAGCATGCAACTTGCGTCCCCATCATTGCCACATGGGTCCCCATCACACAGGTCCCCATCAGCTGCCCACCACCCCAGGCACAGTCAGCATTGCATGGCACCCATCCAGGAAGAGTCAAGGACCTTGCACCCACTTGGCCACCAGCCCTCACCCTGCTTGAAGTTGTCAAGGCTCCTGAACTCCACCAGGTTGTTGCCATAGTAGTAGTTGGTGACATAGATGCGATCATCCTTGGCTGCTGGGTCCTTCATCCAGGCCCCCTCATTGCGCCCATAGCTGTGGTGTTCCACAGGGGACTCAACTGACTCGATGGTGCCTTCACATTCCATCTCCTTCACTGGGTACCGAGGAGGAAGACAAAGGCTTACCCTTGTGCCAGGCAGCCTGCCTCCATGTGGGCCAGGAAGTCCTCATCATGACAGGGCTATTGCTGGCCCAGCCTGGCCACAGATACTGAAACCACTGCAGCAAGTGCCCCCACCCATCACCCCCACTCACCCACCTCTGTTTGGTGTTTCAGGGCTTCTGGTGCTGTCAGCCTCTTGCCTGAGGATGGTGGCAGAAGGGCCGTGGATGGTAGTGTGGGGCACCAGGGCAGTGCTGGGCTCAGATGTGGTGCTGGGCACAGTGGTCTCTACCCGTGCAATGGCTTGGGCTGGGGTGCCCTCAACTGGGGCAGGTGGGAGGCCCCTCTCCTCCTGCCGCTCTGGCGTAGCTACCACCTTCATGGAGCTCTCTGCAAGGGGATAACTGGGGGTCTATAAACTGGCAAGGAAGCCCCTGGCCCTCTGCCTTGGCAAGATGGTACCCCACAAGCTTGACACCCAAGTCTCATCCTCTGTACTTACCACGGCTGCTGGCTGGCCCTTCCATTGCTCCCACCTGCCCAGCCTTGTAGTAAGTGATGCCCCTGACCACTGTTTGCTGGTGTGCTGATGGCTTGGGCTTAGGCGTAGGCTGTGACACCCCCTTCACCTTCATGTTATCTCTTTTGGGCTTTTCAGGCTTCATCTGCTTCTCCTTGGGTGCTCGGGGGGCTGCCTTGTCACCGAATGTCTTGCGGGTGCTGGGGTACCGTCCTGCTTCCTTCTCTCGGCCACCCACTGTGTCCTGAGGAGCACAGCCTGTTCAGACCCTCTCTCCTTCCCTCTAGCCACCATGCCAGGCAATGGGCGCAGGAACTAGCTCCTGGCTGATGGCATGGTGCACCCCAATGCCCACAGCAGCTGCCAGCAAAAGCCACAAGCCTGGGACAGGGTGGCTCTGAGGCAGAAGCCCAGTGGCACTGGCCGTGCCTGCAAGGGGCCAAGTCCCCAGAGGCAGGGGGTACCTGTGCCTTGCTCTCAGGGACAGCAGCAGCATCCTTCTGCAGCAGCTGGTAGCCCAGGTTGGATATCTCCTTCTTGATGCTGATCATGATGTCAGAGTAGTTTTCATAACGTTTCATCTGGTTGGTGAGGTGCAGAACACTTTCCTTCATGAAGTCATTCTCCCTGCTCAGATTGGTCTTGATGGTCTAGCAGAGAGAGGAGAGGTTGGAGCCCTGCTCAGGGATCCTATGGCACCCTCAGAGAGTCCTGAGCAGCCATGCTGGGCATGCTGTGGGGACAGTGCCTGCCAGAGCTCACCAACCTCCTCCAGTGTGTTCATCTGAGCCACCACTTTGCTGATATAGGAGTGCACTTTCATCAGGTCCATGCTGTAGAGTGTTCCCTCCAGCAGGTCTACCATGGACTGCAGCTGCAGAGGGAAAGAAGGGCTGGAGCACAGGGAATAGGACAGGGCTGCACAGCCACTGTAGATACCCTGATTTGTCCCTGCTCACAGCTGGAGCATTGGAACCACACTGCTCCATTGCCCTATGCCAGAGTAGAGATGAAGATCATGGGTTCTGAGCATGGAGAAGGAATCTTCCAGCCCCCAGCCCATGGTCCTGCCATGCCTACAAGATACCTTGAAGAGCTCGGGTGCCTGCTTCTTCAGCTTCTCCATCTTCCACTCATTCTCGCAGGGATTGAGTGAGGAAGGGGGTGCAGTGCAGGAGCACTTGCAGTCAGAGCCCGAGCTCACTGTCTCCACCGTGTAGAAGTCCTCCACTCTCATGCTGCCATTCCTGACGCGGCTGCAGGCATCCTTGCTGAGTGGCCGCAGGATGCACTTACAGCGGCAGTCAGATCCCTCTGAGGTCATCCGGACCTGGTCTGTCTCACCCAGTGCCTGCAGAGATATGCAGCATGGGGGCTTATGGTGAGCCTGGGGTCCCATTCAAATGCCCCACAGGGTTCTGTCAACCCTAGTAAGCTGTCACAACCAGCCTCCTCTCTGCTGCATGCCCAGAGGTGTCCCACTGCCCCTAGAGCTTCCAGATGTGCCCCAAAGAGTGTAGGACATTGATTGGCCCAAAGCACCCTGTCCCACCACACTGCACCTGGATAGTGGTGACAAAACCCAGGTGGTTGCTTGCCCCTATGGCCACCAAAGCATTTTGTGCCCTAGGTACTTGGGTCCCATTTCTGTAGCTGTTTCCAAGCCTTCAGCAAGACCTCTGTGAGCAGGGAGAGCCAGAAACGCCTCCACACCTCAGCACCCACAACCCTGAGCTGACACAGGGTCCCTTGTTCATAGTGACATGCAGGCACCTCAGGGTGAGCTTGGCCCCTCTGGACCCTTCAGTGGCCAGAGGCACACACTCAAGGACTCCCTTGTTTCAGCACATGTCTCTGACTTAAGCTACAGAGCCAGGGTACTTTTAGGTTGGCTTCTGCAGATAAGGAACTGTTCTTTCCCAGCTATGCTTAGGAACAAGACTGTGATGCTGTCTGCCAAGCTGTCCAGCTGGGGAGCAGTGACCCCCTGCTACCAGCTATGCACCCATCTGGGATGTCTGGGTGGTGGGGAGCATGGATGGGCTGTATTGGGTGTTTCATGTGGGGACGTGTTTGCTCCAAACACTCGGGAGGGAGGGAAGAGGGTAGAAGCAGTGCGGTGACCCAGGAGGGAGAGGGCTCTGCCCGCAGGGACTCTGACTCATCCTGGGAAACAGAATGGTGTCAGAGCAGCAAAATGAACTCAGCTCTGGCTCTCTATCCTTTCCCGAAGCACGGCGCAGCATGGGAAAGGGCAGAGGCCCACAGGGCTGATGTCCTGCCCACAGGCAGCACCCACAGCCATGCAGGCATCATCCTTCCCATGCCCAGCAGGGCTGACATGCTGGTGGCACCCAAGCAGCAACTTTCCCTGGGCACTGCTCGCCTAGCAGGGACGCTTGGCCAACCACAGCCGCACAGCTGGGGCCACGAGCTTCCCCTCCTCAAGCAGCAGCAAAACCTTCCGAATTTTGCATTTCAAAAAAGCTTCTCTCTTTCAAAGGGAAAAGAAAGTCCCACACCAGGCAGCTGAGAGGGCTGTAAATTGAAGAGGATCTAATCAAGCTCTCGGCAGGGAGCAGTGGGGCACAGAGTGGGACCCACTTCCCAAACACCACCTCTTCAGCCTCTCACACCTCCATGGGGCCTCCTGACCTCCCCATGGCAATGCCAGCACTTGTGCAAACAAGCAGGACAATTCGCAGCCTGGCCACGGGCTGCTGGCCCCTCCACACGAACGCGGGCGGCTCCCCGACCTCTGTGCTGGGCTGCTAGCCTTGCCACAAGCTCTGCTCCTCCATGTGCACGGTGCTGCGTGGGACCCCAGTTTGCACACACGTCTCCGTGGGAACCTTGCACAAAGTGCCGGTTTTCACACACATGCCCATGGGAACCCTGCGCATTCGCCGCAGGAGCCCTGCACGAGGTGCCAGCGTGCTCCATGGGAGCCTCAACCGAGTTCCCACACGGGTTCCCGCATTCCCGCCAACACCCCAAGCAACAACCGCTGCTGCACAGTCCAAAGCTCAGGGACACGCTCCAACCCTTCCGCAAGGAAGGGCTGCAGCTGTCTGTGCCGAAGGCTCGCTCCGGTGGGAGCGGGCGGCCGTGGGCCGCGCGTTCCCTCCCACTGCTCTTGGCAGCGCATCGGTGGGAGGCACGGCCGGCATGGAGGCCCCGCGTGTCCCGCTGAGGTGGGGCGCAAGCGGCTGGAGCCGTGCGCAGCGAATGCGCTCGGAGCGGCCCGATCAGTGCCTGTTTACTCTGCAGTGCATGGGCGGCCCAGCAAACGGAGGCTGCCCCCACCACATGAAAGGGCAGAGACCTCTCGGTTCAAGACAGAAGGGGCAGCCTTTCGACCAAAGACCTCCTGGTTCAAGCCATTTCTTTCCTACATCCCAGCAAATAGCCCCTGGCTAGGGCAGGGTGCAGCCTCGTGGGCTGCTGGCTGGGCAGGCAGCCAGGAGGGCGAGCAGCCAGTGGCCCCGAGGCCTGGCAGCCGCCTTTGTCTCATGACTGCACAGCAACAAAATAAGCTGCACACCTCAGTTAAAGGTGTGAGCAGGTGCTGGGAGCCAGGGAGACCAGCTGCCCCTTCCCGGGTGCTGTATGAGCCTCACTGCACAGCAGCCAGAGCAGCCGCCTGCCTTCACGTGGGGTAGTAACATTAAACCTCGGTCTGCCTTGTAAACGGCTTCCTTAAACAGGAACCGTATGGTCTATTCATACGGAAAAGGCTATAAACAAGGAAGTCTTAAAAAAAAAAAAGCCCCGCACAGTCCAATCTGTGAGAGTCACTCCACCTCAGTGCACTGGCTGGGCATCCTTCATCAGACTGTGCCTGGCTGTGCCCTTACCCCGCAGGGACACCCCACACCCACAGTGCACATGGGACTGCTCCTCAACAGCTTGTGGGTGGGTCGGGACATGGGGCACGAGGCAGCCCTGACAAAGGCTGACACACTGCACTGCTTGCTTGGAGTGGGAACCTTTCTGGTGGTTGCTGCAGCCCTGTGGAGTCTTTCTCTAAATCCTCCTGCTCGCTGCAGACCCCACCCCAAGGTGCAGCAGGTGGGTGCTCACAGTCCTCCAGAGTCAGGTCCCAGTTCCATGGGGCAGTGGTGCACCCATGGCTGGCATGGGAGAGCATTGCTGCACTTTGCTGAGGGCTTCCTTACCTCCAGTCTTATCAGCTTGGTAGTTTTTCCAGCACTGTCTAATTTCTGGACCATCTTGCAAGAACGTCCATAAGAGCACTGAGTCTGTGCCATTATTTGGAGAAAGCAGGACCTCTGACAATGAACCCTGGCCAGCTTTAAGCTGTCTTTTAATTGCTGCCAGAGGACTTGTCTAGGAGGAAAACATGCTGTGTTGATAAGCATGCTGTCGCACTGTGCACCCCATGCACAGCTGCTGGAATCTGTCCCCGTCACAGGAGGGAAACCATATCACCCTCCTCTTCCTCTTCCTCCCTGCCTTGGCACAACATGTTAAACACGTTCTGCAGTGCAGGGAGCTGAGGCAGAATGGTTGGCAGAGCTGGGCTGTGGCTGATGATGCCAGGCCCTGAGCACTGGTATTGCCTGTCTCATGTCATTCACAGGGACACAACCACAAGAAGCATTTGTGAGGCACACGAATGCCCACTAATGGGATCTCATCCAAAGGGAAGAACTGAAAAAACACTATCAAGCACAGCAGGCAGCACTCGCATGGAGGGAAGGATGGATGAGGCGACAGCACTGAACAGATCTGTAGGCTGTGGATCCCAGGCTCTTCAGACAACATCACCTCTGACACCCTGATGGGAAACCAGTGCTAAGCTCCCTGGACACTGTTCCCAAGCCGGACACTGCAAACAGCACCTGGGTTTTCACCTTCTCCCACCGAGTGACTTGGAAAAGCTGGCTTTTAACACTCTGCTTATCCTGGCATCAGCAGAGGGCTGCTCCCACTACCTGGCTGATGTCCTAACTCTATCTGGGCTACAAACACTGACCCTGTGGGCAAATAGTCATGGGGAGGTCTTGGGACCAAGGACTCTCAGATCTCCGCAGGGCACCGGCACCCACATGTCCTGCTCTTGGGTTCCTTTCACCTCTGCAGAGGAATCTTGTCCGAACTGTTCCTTCTGGCCCGGAGATGCTCCGTGCAGACACCATCACCGTAGCGCCGGGCTTTGGGAACCATCCGACCTACCAACAGCGCTCGCAGCCCCAGACATCCTTCCCCGCCGAACTCCGCGCAGCGAAACAAGCACCGGCAGCAAAACCGCACCAGCCCTTCGCGGGGAGCATCCCACGTCCCGGACCCGGGGGCTGGCCCGGGTTCGGCACCGGGGGCTGCACCGACTTCCCCTCGTTCCTCTGCCCCGGGGCGTCCTGACCAGCACCAAAGCAGAGCGACTGCCCGAGGAGAGCCCCAGGACTGTTCTCTGCCCCTCAGAGGTGAGAGTCCCGGTCCACGGACACGGTCCTCAGTCTCCGGGCGCAGGTCGTGGGGCCGGTGTCAGCTCGGGGCCGGACTCAGGCCGCCTATGGGGGTGCGGGAGTTACCGGGCACCCTCGCCCGCTCCTTTCGCTGCCCGTGCGGTGCGGCTGGAGGCGGCGCTGCGGGGTAGGAATCATTGCCTGGGGATCCCCTCGGAGCCTGCTTAGCCACAGCAGCGACCACCGCCACCACCGAGGCCTCTGGATCGCCACTGACCGTGCCGATGGCACCCGCCCCGCAGGGAGCAGGGGCTACCCTCGCCTGCTCCTGGGCACCCGCGGAAGCACAGCGCGATGGCACACCCACAGCTCCGATTCCAGTCCCAGTCCGAGTCCCCGTGCTGGTCCAGATCACGTCGGTGCTTACCGTGGCGGCTCCGCGCGCGGCGGCCAGCGCTGGGAGAAGCAGCGCCGGGAACAGCAGCACCCGCATGGCGAGAGAGGCGCCGAGCGCCCGCACCGAGCGCCCTCCTTGCCCGGCCCGGCCCGGCGGCGGGGAGGAGCCGCTTGCCCGCCTGCCCGTTCCGCCCCGCCCCGTCCCATGCCGTCCCGTCCCATCCCGTCCCAGCGGCAGTACCGGCCCCAGGAGCGACGCCGCGGCGACGGGGGCGGCGCGGTCCTGTCTAAGCGGAGCTGTCTGGTGCCCACTCTGGGGCCGTCCAGGATTTCCCTCTACTAGAGTTAGCTGCCGGACCTCACAATGCTGTGCGGTACCCCGGGCTGCCCAGTGCCCCATGCCGAGGACTGCCTGCTCCCACTCGGGTCTGCTTGTGCGCTTTTCCCGGTCTGGCCAGTCCCCTCCTGTGTCAGAGCGGTTGTTGCCTGGATCCTCCCCGGGGCTGCCCAGGTTCCCTTCTTCTGGTGCCCGGTGCAGCGCTGGGACCACCCGATGTCGCGGGCACCGCTCCGGGCTCGGGCAGCTGGCGCCCCCTAGCGCCCTGGTGTTCCCGGCGCGCCCGGCGCTGCCCCGCTCCCGGGGCGGAGCCGGAGGCGGGTCCGGGGCGTGGCGGCCCCCACGGGTACATCCGGGCGGTGAGAACGGACTACGCTTCCCGTCGTGCCCCGCAGGAGGGCGGGGCGGCCCGGCCCGGCTCGGCCCGAGCGCGGCGCCCGCAGCGGCGGCTCTGGCTGTCAGCAGCGCCCGGAGCGGCCATGGGGCAGCGCGGCCGCCGGGGCCCCTGAGACCCGCCGTGCCCCGGCCAGGCTCCGGCGCGGCCCCGGCGCCGCCGCCATGGAGCTGGAGCCGCCCGCAGAGCTCCCCGAGCCCCGCGCCACCGCCAAGGGGCCGCCCCGCAACGGTGAGTGAGTGGAAAGCGGGGTCCGGCCCGGCCGCGGGCGCCCCTCGGGGCCGGGGGACAGGAACCGTGTGGCGTGGGCCCGGCCGGTAACGCGCCGGAGCGCGGTAATCGGGCTTCTGCTGCCCGCCACACCGACTGCGGCGGCGGGGCCCTTGGGGTGGGGGGCTCCGGGCGGCCGCAACTTTCCGCGGTGGTGGGGCACAACAAAGGGCCGCGGCGGGCCGCGCGTGTTGCCTGCCCTGCCCGCCGCGGCTCCCCGCTGACAGCGGCCCCGCCGCCCGGGCTGCGCCTCGGCGGGACGCGCCGCTCCGCCGCCGGCACCTTCGCGGGGAATCGTAGGGCCGTGCATGGAGCGTGCGGGGTTTTTCCTCCACCTGTATTGAGTGCCTTTCGAAATGGAGAGGGTTTGTGTTAATTTATACGGTTTCCCCGAAAGTGCGGGGATTTAAATCTGCATCTTCCATTTACTGCCCCCGGCAGTCCAAGTGGTGGGGCGCGGCGGGTTGGCTGCAGTGCTGCTGGAGCTCTCCTCGTTTTGCCGTGTTTCGGGCTCCGTTCTGCATCACGGTGCAGCTTTGCTCCATGTCCTGCTCTCCACGGCCTTCGCTGCCCGTTCTCTCGCGCTGACCCCGGGAACAATGTTTGTTTGGTCAGGGGGTGCTGCTGCTGCTGCTCCTCCTGATGTTTATAGGCACCATTTGGGACGGTTTTACACTTCCAGTATGCAGATCCCGCATCTGCACTTGAATGTCTCTGCCAATTTTTATGGTTTACAATTGCATTTTACCATCTTAAGGTACCCTTTTCTACAAAGGATTTGCTCAGACAAAAGACGCTCTTATCAGGAGCATCACTGGCGTTTGCTAGATAGAAGCATCACCAAAACATGCGCAGTGCTGGCAGTTAGAGAAATGAGTATTTCTGTAGTTAGCCTGAAGTGTAATTTTGAATTGTGTCTCTTTTGGGTGTCCTAGAAATGTTTTTCTCCTCTCTTAGTTAGGTGTCCAGTTGAATGAAAGGTACTCTTCTTTCAGTCAGAGTTCAAAAATCATTAATTTGGGAAGGGTTCCTTTGATGTCCTAGTACTGCAGTAGTAGTATTTTGTCTGCATTTACTGTTTTCCCCACAGAACCGTGGGGTTTTGAGGTAATGTCTTTGGATTCCTCAAATTAGTTTTAAGAGTTATTTGCATGTCCTGTGTAGCTGTTTCATGGGACGGAGGTTTTACCTGTGGCTGCAGTTTGTCTTTTGAATGAATGATGTAACAACCTTTTTACTACTTTGCCTTCAAAAATGTGAAATACTGGGATGGTATTGAGACACTGCTTGACCTTCAGTCTTTCTAAAGCCTACAACAGCCAGGGGAGGGGGAGAAAAGATTGGCATCTTATTTTGTTGGCTTATAAAGTATCTGCAAGTGGTAATGGCAAATTAAGACTCCTAACATTTCCTTCTCTTAAGGGAGATTCATGGAGTTTTTTCATACATTGAGGTACAGCATCTTCGCTCTTAAGAAAATAGTTAAAATGATGGCATAAGTGCTCAGCAGTTCTGTGTATCAGTAGGATTATATTCCTGATGGCTGTGTTAAAATCATTAATGAACTTAAGCTCTGCACGTGGCTCCTGTGTTAACTCGGAGTAAACTGCTGCAAGTTTATTGGCGTCTTCAGTGAAAGAAGCCTCAGAGTAACTTTGAAATGCAGTTACATGATTTTCTTTCAGCAGTTAGGGGCAATTGCAGCCTCGTTTCAGCAGGCATTTGACGTTCTCAGGCTGTAAGATGATGGTTTTCCTTTACCAATTGCAGTGCATTGCCTGCCGTGTAAGAAACCTGTTTTGTCATTGAGCAACTCGACGGCAATGAGTAAAAAGAATTATGTTTTAAAAAATAATTTCATTAGGGCATTCATTTTGTCCTGTACCTACCAGCAATTATTTTCCAACAAGGTCCCATTTAAGACTTGGTTTCCTCCATAGCTTCAGTTGATGTTTTTCCCCTGTGAATGGAACATGATGGTTTATACAGTTTTAATCCCTTTATGTTTTAACTAAACTAGCAATGGAGTAGGTAACTTGGAGGTAATTTTTGACACTTTGTTGTGTGATGTGGTCTTGGAAAACAGGTTTAAGTATCAGGAAACTACTTGAATTTTGTGTCCCCTTAAAATGATCAGTTTGAGATAGGTAGATTGCTAATCTGGATGAACTTCATGCCAGAGAAGGGGGAAGTTGTAAGAGCACAAAGAATGTAAGGTTTTCAAAGAAAAATCCCACTGCTTGCATCCCTTCCCTTTTCCACAGTGCTCTCAAACTTTACTGGTGCACACTGACATTTTTAGTGGTTCTTTATGCTTGATTGCTTTGCATCTGATGAGATAAGCCTTTGCTTAACAAAGACTATTTCATTGATATAGTTAGGTTTTAGTTTACTGGCTATAAACATTTCTTTGAAGATTTAGGAAGAAAAACAAATTGACTTGTTGAATGGCAATGCTGCTGAAGTGAAATGTCTCTGAATAAACAAGAAGCTACAGTGTTATTTTGACTCACTACTGGCTTGCTGAATGTGGATGGTTCTTTTGTAAATAATAAGGTAATAAATTATAGAATTCTGAGTTTGGATCTGTGATGGGAAGTAGAAGCCTTGTAATTTAGAAAGAACTTAATTACTTTGATGGTAAGATGGAAAAATACCTCTTGGTGTAAAGTTGGAATTTGGTATTGATGACTTCTGTAGATCATTAATCAGGAAAATGGGTTATGCATGCCTTTTTCTACTAAACCCAAGACTAGCAATGTATGTTCAGCAGATGCAGTGTGTGATGGGACACTGAGACAACAGGATTTTCCCCCCTGCTTTGCTACTAAAGAGTAAAAATACTGTGTTATGGAAAACAAGGGAGTTTTTTTGTCTATGAGCCTGTTTCTTGATTGTTGGGAAGCAGCAGTCATTTTCCTGTCCTGTTTCTGGCAAGTCATTCGTGGGATCTTTTTTTTTTTTTGATGTGGGGAATGTGCAAGCAGTTTGTTAAATTCCTGTTGAGCTCCTACATGGTGGTAGCTTTGAACAGATGCATTTACACTAGCATTCTCTGCGAATGAGAGCACAGTTTATCCTGTTGATAAACTGCCTATTTAAATAAAGCCTTCAGCAGTGTAATCTGGTAATTCTAATTAAGTCATTTACATAAAGAATTGGCCCAGGGTTTCATCAGATGGCTGCTGGTGAGCTGAAATGCATTCTTTCCCTCCAGCTGTATTAAACTGGCCTTTTGATCCTTTTCAGTTTTTTAGCCTTTAAGCCAGAGTAGTTATCACTTTGCAGAGTTAATTGAGAAAGGGAAGTTGGGGGACAAGAGGACCCTTCAAGATTTAGCTTTAGTCTTAATTACTACAGTTGTAATTACCTTATTAGACTTCCAGATTTTTATATGTTGATTAAAATGATTCTGTGCAGGCTTTGTTGGAAAGAAGAAACACAGCACTGATGGGCTAGCTTCAGTGAAGTTCTTTATTGGTAAATGATTAGCAATAAATTGTCTGACAAGCAGTATATATCTGGGGTATCTGAATTCTACTCCATCTCTTTGATAAGGAAGCTTCATTTACAAAGGGTGGACCCCATGTCCTTCAGAGAGCACAAATTATATGTCTTTGGTTGCCTAATCATCCCAGCTATAGGCTTGTATCAGTGGTGAAATTTAAACTTGGAGAAATGTCTGGTTGATGTGAAGGACTAATTTTGTAAGCCCTTTTCTCCTTTGTGGATGCATCAGGAGAAACTGATAAAAATGTGATGAGGCTCTAATGTTGGGCTGACTACAAACTGCTGTGATGTCCTTGACTGGCAATATCTCAGCAGAAACTTTGTGGAGTTCTCAAATATTTCTCATGGAAATATAACCTGACATTGTGAAGTCCTTCAGACTCAGTCATAGAATTCTCTTGCCATGTAGCATCAGCTATTCCAACAGGAGACAGGGAATGCAACATCATTACATGTTTCTAAAGGTTCCATGGTCCTCCTGTCAGCATGGTGGATTCTCTGCATGTTAACCCACGAGTGAGTGTACACAAACTGAATGAATGCAGTGCTCCTATGATTGTGAGGGTTTATCTTAGCCTGTGCTGGCACAGAGAAGCATGGGCTTTATCTGTGAGAACTCTTTTGGAGCCCTCAGATCCTGAAGCCAAGTGATTAAAGGATGGTTGTTGTGGTAAGAAAAAAATGAAGAACTTAGTCTCTGGAACTTCTGCCAAGCACCAACTCATCTTCCAAAATTTTCATTGAGTCTCACAGCTGTAACCTTCTTGTTTGGCAATGCATACAAAGAATTATTTCTAAGGATATTATTACATCTTGTGTATACTTTCACCAGGAGGCTCTAGCTTGTGCCTCTTCTATCAACAGCTGTGAAAATGCCCATTCTGGAGATCAAGCAGTGATTGTTCTTACTCACAAATAACTTAATGGAATATGGAATTCTCTGTTACCAGGGCTTTGGTTTAAGGTGGGTAACAGTGCAGCTGAGATCTTGGCTTATTTTGCAGTAGAATGTAAGCGCAGGGTTTGATGTTTAAAGGAGGCTTTTCCTAGGGCTAAATGTGGATCAGGGACTAGGGTTGCTCTGCTCAGTCCACACTGAATGGCTTGGATGCTAAAAGAACTTGCTTTTGATCTCTACATATGGCCATATCTTGCACACAGAAGATTCCAGATTTGAGAGTGTATGCTTATATACACCAAAGGTTGGTTGCTGTTTGGGAGATTAATACTGAACACGGGAGCTTCCAGCTCCTTCCAATCAGGCTCTGAAGGTGGTATTCTTTGGCATGGCTGACAAGTATAGCTGAGCTATCTTTTGCCACTGCAGCTCCATACCAGTGTGTATATATATATCGCAGTGGTTGTGAAGGTTTGAGTTTCTAGCAGCAAAGATAGAACTGGTAACAGGAAGAGTTTTTTTCTAGTGGTATTGCACAAACTAGTTGAAATTAGAGCAGTTGTGGTAGAGTTCTGGGATTTTGTGACCCTGTCTGCAGTGTACAGTCCTGTGATGACCAACGGATTTGGGTAACTTGTGTGGTGTCAGATTAACCAACTTGGTTAACACCTATAAAAATGAGCTGGTGTTTTATTAAATGCATCATTTTAAAATGAGAAGTCTGTGCTAAGAAAGATACTTGGAAATGGGTTTGAAGATTCACAGAACTCTGGTTTTGTGTAGATTCACTGATTCAGGCAAACTGGGAATTCATAACTTAGCCTTATCATTGCTGCCTCATTGGAAATTCGTAGTTGGTGCTTGCTGGTTGGAATGCTCATCTGAGCTTTAAAGTTTGTTGGGTTTTTTTTTTCTTGAAAGGAGAAACCCAAGCTCCCACCAGAGTGGGTTTGCTGGGGCTGCTGCAGCATCTTACAAAGTGGAGGAAAACAATGGAAATGTGTTCAGTGCTAGTGGTGTGTGCTAGCTAGCTTGCTACTGCCAGTTTGCAGCTGATGGCATAGCTACTCAGTGCCTCTTGCCTTCCTTGCTGGCTGTAAAGCTCTTCTTTGCCCACTTCTGTTCTCCTGCTTACCTGAGATATGCTGTAGGGGTCTGTTGTCATCTTAACACTTCAGTTGACCTTTAGTATTTCACTTTGATTTACATAGGGCCTCTGCTGAGCGAACTGTCCCTATCACATGATGATATCCATAAAAATGACACTTCCTAGTCTTGGAAAAAATCCCCAGGCCCATTGGAGCCATGTGAAAAGGACACCCAGCAGGAAGAGAGGCCCATGGCTTGAAATATTCATCAATCATTTTCTTGGCACCAGGAAACCAATCAACTCTTCTAAGGGGTAGCGCGTAATCAATCACACAATGTGGGAAACAGGGTTTGCTGGCCCTACCAAAAATGTCCCTTCATGTTGACAGAGGGAAAGAGTGTTGTGTGGCTGCTTATTCACAAGTGTAACTTACACCCTCGCTATAGAGAAACCAGACTTCTGCAAAAGGCAGTCTGTGAAGAGAACAGTTTAATGCCGATGGGGCAACTTAAGCTTGAACTAAAGGTTTTGTTTCCAGTGCTAGTGAGCCAGCTTTTGATTTTTTTTTTCTTAACCTTTCTGTAGCTGATAGGTGAAGGTTTTGTCTCCTGTTCCCAAATCTGTGTGTTCTGCAAGCAGCAAATAGAGCAGCATAATGGCTTTAGGGGATCAGAATGTTAAGTTTTGCACATTCTTTGTCAAACAACTTTATTTTGAAGTAGCTTTTATTGCAGACTAACACTAGGGGAGAAATGTAGCCCTGGATGCTTGTGTCCTCTTCCTATCTTTAACTTTTGTTAACTATCTATCTTTATGTCGGTTGCTCAATAAGTAAACAGAAGTAGTCAACATCTGTAGGATATTTTAGTGTAGCAAGTGGATAGGGATTATTTGCATTCTTATTTTCTAGGAAGATGCTGTAAACTGGAGCAAGAGTTGTTTATAACTTTGTTCTTTCTATGGAAATTTGTGCAATAGTGGTTACATAAGAATTGCCATAGTGTTTATGGCAAAACAGTTGGCAAGTGGATTGCTAGAGTTCCTTCAGGAAAACATCTCTTGTATTCAGATGATGAGTTCTGGCTCCATGTGACTCTGCTGATGCCTGGTATACACATTGCTTGGGTGGCTGTGAGTCGTTGCAGAGGCTGTGTTAGCCCAGGCTTAGCTGCTGGCTTGTGGAGATGGTTCTGGTGCTGCTTTGTTCTTCAGCGCTTTGTTGGTGGTGAGATTTGACACAAGTTGGCTGTGTGGTCTGAGGTGCTCATTTTCTATTTCAATAGCTACAGAAACCTGAAACAAATGTTGTACCTGTAACAAATTTAGCACTTTACTCCCTTAAAAATACACTGCAAGTGCCAGTACGTTGCCATGGGGGAGGCCAAACGCCTCCATGGCAAGAGCCTTTTGTGCACCCGCTCCCACGTGGGGCTTTGCCTCTAGCTGCTGTGCCTGCTGCTCCTCCAGGCACGGCTAGAGCATGGCTAGGGAGGGCAGAGGCTTCTCTGGGTCCCCAGAGCCTGGGGACAGATGAGCAGGACCCCAAGCCTGACTTGAACCATGGACAGGCTATTCTGATAGACACTGCCTGTGGGGCTGGGGGGGAAGGACCAGCTGTCTCTGTGCTGTCTTTGTGGAAAAGATGAATCAAGATTTCGGTCAAACATTAAGTCCATTTCCTGGCACATCTTCTGTAAACTATTTTAGGAGTAAATGTTCAGTGCATCTTACACCTGCTGAGGAGGAGCATTTCTAACCCTTAAAACTGGAAAAATGCTGCATCATAAATACTCCTGACTTGTTTTTAAGTTTTTCACATCTCAGTGTTTAATACCCAACTTTAAGTGACAGCCTGTGGTGGTTTACTGGGTGTGGCAAGTCTTGGAGTGTGTGGGTGCAGCTGGCTGGTGCCAGAGGTGAGCCAGCAAGTCCTTCTGTGATTGCCTCAGGTATTTAACATGGTGCATGTGTCTAACAGTTGATAGAGAATAAAACTAAGCCACTGAATAAGATTCAGCTGCTCCAAAATGCTGAGGACAATCTTAAAATCCCAGCTATTAAAAGCTTTGAAATGACCTTGAATCTAAAGTTGTCTTGAAGTAAATTTATGACCATTCTCTTTTGCAGAGAGGTTAGGGACAACGATGTACTGTGCTGTTTGGTGTGCATGTTGCAGTGGATGAACACTGAAAATCAGCATGAATCAGAATGTGCAGAGGCACAGAATGGCTGTGTGCAGTAGCTGCAAGTACTTCTCTAAAAAAGTAAAATGGTCTATATGCAGAAATAACCAGAGAGTAGAACTGAATGCTCACTCCTAACTACTGGAAATTTGATTTTTTTTTTTCTTTTGAGGGCTTACTGTAATGGCTTACCCTACTGAATTATCCAGCTGGCTTTCTCATAGTCAGTGAAGATACAGATTCACTTGTTCTGAACAGTTTCAGCTCTACTGTCATGAGAAAATCCTGAGGCCTGTGGCTCTGTTCTAGCTCTGCAGCTTTCTTATGGAGCTGGGGATGGTTTTCAATTCTTTTTTTTTCAGTTCAGCAGATCTCAAATGATGTTGAAACCCTCTCCCTTAGACTTTTTGAGCTTTTAGAGTAGAGCCTTGCATAGCAGAAATTTTGAAACTGTCTTACAAAGTTGTTGGATTTGTCAGTAAGGAGGGTAACTCCCTGTAGCTCACAACCTGCCAGGAGTAAGCATATATTGCTCTTGCTCTTTTATCTAGGAGCTTTATATCCACCTCAGTTGATGTGGAACTGACTTGACCATGCTGGAAGCTCCTGCTGCAGTTGTCTCTGGGCTCACCTTACGCAGCTTCTCCACAACACCAGGACCATGCCAGAGCCATTCTCATCTTACTCAGACCACTACTTGTCTGGTCACACTGGGATTATTTTTTCTATAGTAGAGTAAGATGTTCTCAGGCTTGGACACGGTTTGTGGTTGGGGTGGGAGTGCAGAAGGCTCGTGCTCGAATGACAAACCTTACCCCACACTGCTGGCCAAGCAGAACATGGCCATCTGTGAAACATGACAGTGATGAACAGCAGGGAGTGCCTCAGGGGGGGGGGACTCTTATTCTGATTTTTAGACTAATTAATTTCTAATTAACATATGAAGTGAGAACTCAAGAGTCTCTGGTTTCTAAGTATGAAGATGTCAAACACTGTTGAGACAGTTACCAGAAAAATAATTTCAGAACAATCGTGGCCTGTGATGGACTTTTGCCCTTCAGAGCCTTGCAAAGGGAGTGCAGCAGTTGTCCACTTCACTCTGAGCTTGAGAAGTGCTGCAGGAGCAGTGAGTGGGGAGGCTCAATCACTGCTGGAAGCTGGCAGAGCTGCGGAGTACTTACCCACCTCTTTGGGTCTTATCTTTTCATTAATTCAGAGGAGATGTCTGAATTGAAACTCTGCCAGTTGTCTACAGCAACTTTTCTGTTTCTTGTTTAAAGCTGAGTGCTGTCAAGAAAGCAAGCAGGACTTGAATGTTCTTCAGGGTGAATGCTCAGTAGTTAATTGGCATGCCTGTGTTTTGTCCTCCCTCAGCTGGTTGATCTGATGGCCTTGTAGAGAGGGAGCAGCCCTAATGGTAGCAGAGTGATGGCTTCTCAAGAATGGCTGTGCCATGTGGATGCTGCAGCACCCACCTGCAGAGCAACAGGAGCACAAACCCTTCACATGTCTTGTCACAGGGATTAAAAATTAAGCTGCATTTTTAAAAGCATCTTAAGACTTGTTATGGCTGTAATCATCTGAAGTGCACACTCTCTGCACTGAGGCTTTGCAGATGGGCTTGATACAGGTCAGGTAGCTGGAAGGCTCATGTGGAATCCCAGTAGGTGCAGTGAAGTCCTGAATCTCCTCCCTCACCCACACACAGGACCAGCATCAGCTTGAATTGCCTCTCAAATTTTGCTTGACCACTTATAATTAGACCATTGAAGTCATTGGCTTTGCAGTGTTTGTTCTGTGCTTTAGCACACCAAGGCCTTCAGGAGAGTGCAGGCATCTTATCACGAGTGGTATCTCCTCAGCTTCAGTGATGATTTGTCTTTCAAGTGGCTCACTGAAGTGCATACACTCCAGCTTTGGACCTTGCTGTGATCTCTTGGTGTGAGCACAGGCTGCTGCTTGCTGGTGGGTGGTAGCTGCATAGTGGGGCTGTTGATGTCAGGCAGGCCTGGGGAGATGGCTGAAGGGTGACAGTACAGAGTGTGGGGAGGCATGGGCAGAGGCAATGCTCAGCCTGCTTGTGAGCAAGGTCTCACTTTTCTGAAGTCAGTGGGGAACAAATTCTGTGCATGTACAAGGGATACTGATATGCTGCACATCTACAGCTGTCAGTACAGTGACAGATCATTTACTGATGAGTTCATTCCTTTGGACTGCATTAAAAACAATGAATGGTAAATCACAGCCACTGATTATTTGCCCTGGTTTTGAAAAAAAGGCAGAAAATGCTGATCTTTGAACAGTTTTGTTTGCTCACCTAGTGGATTACTCAGCTTCAAAAGGAAGAAGAGATTTCCCTTAGCAATGTATGTTACAATTTCAGAATTACAAAACTTGTAATAGCATCTTGAGGTTAAAAAAGCAAAACATGAACTCCTGCATTATTTTTATGAAGTTAAACTACAACTCAGGTTTCAGTGTGCTCCTTAGAGCAAGAGTCTATTAAATACTCTCAAAAACTATTTTCCCATTGAGAAGAATGGGAGCATCCTTCTTTTAAGATGCAGCTATTTTCCCCATGTTTGAAGTAATTTTCTAATACAAGTAAAGACAAACATCCACAAATATCCAAATGTTAGGAACGATGTTTCTATCCCAAAGAATATTCTCTAGCTGACAAACAGGTTCCGAGGTGCATTTCAAGATGCTTAGATGTGTTACCACAATTAAAAGCTAAGAGATGTACCATCCTGCAAAATGAGATTATAGTAGTAGACAGATGTGGCTGGAATAAGCCCCAAAGAGAAAGGGAAGGGTTTCTACAATTAGAAGCAGCAGGAGCTAATGCGGTTTGCAAACACTGTAGACAGTGGGCAGAGAGGTAGGTGGGGGGAGAATCAAATTTCCTTTGATTCTTGCCTGTATGTAATCCCCATCCCTGGGAGGCCAAATGCTTAATGTAAGCTTTTCACTCCAACCAGCCCCAAGATACTGGTATTGGCAGGGCTGAAATAAGTACTCAATGAGACTGGAAGGCTGTAGGTCACTGAATTTCGTGAGTGAGATGCTTGTATATAACATACTGCATAGCAAGCATGGTGGTCATGGTGAGCTGTGACTGATTGGCTCCACGGCACTGAAAAGCTGCAGTGTTTCAGCCACTTCTCTATCCAGGGTCAGTTTAGGATGTGTGCTGCTATCTGACAGGACCTCAGATGAGTCGTGATGTGTGGTGCTATCCTGATCTACCACGGAGCAGATGCCTGCTCTCGCTGTGGTCTCACCCTGGTCACTGGGTGTCCCACAGGCATGGGATACTCTTGGGTTCATCCTGCTGCCACTAAAGGGCAGGGCATTTTTTGTAGCATGAGCCACAAAATGCTTTCAGGTGGCCTGTAGGAAACACCTTGCAAAAATGAAAAAGCAACAACCTTGGCTACACCTCAACATTAAGCTTATTCTTTGTTTTGGTCCTTGTGATGTGCAGTGAGAGCTGTAGCTGGTGGTTGATTTATACAATGCAGAACCTATCACTTCTAAACCAGGTCTCTTCCATGTGTTGAACTGTAAGGCTTGTAGGTTGAAGTGCAGAATGCCAACATTTCTCTGAAGGGTATTTGTTGCAACCCAACCATCTCATTTCATAATTGAGCATTACAGAAATGTGCTGTACCCAGGCAGTTGTGCAGCTTTTTCCTTCTAATGCTGTTTTAATGTTGATTATACATTCAAGTGGTTGATTGGGATGATTCAGTCTTTCTGTGTGTGTGGGGTAACAATGAGGAAACTTGTTTCAACATGTGGTGCTTACACCTATTTTTCACGTTCTAGGATTCTGTCGAGATCCTCCCACAGAGCACGATCCATCCACTAGTAAGTACTAGTTAGTCTTCTCATCTCCAGGCTAGAGCAGCAAGCCAGGCCCTAGCAGGCACTGGCAGTGTGCAGCTGAGTTCATTAGAGTTAGAAGCTGTAACATTATCTTCACTAATTAAAATTTGAAGATAAATGCTCTTAAATTAACCTTGAGGTTAGGGGGAAAGCTGTTTTCAGACTCCTTACATGCCAGTGCTTCTCCAGGATCCCAGTTTGTTAGTGCTATCCATGCACTAGTTGCTGCATTAAAATCCATGTTACCTGCTTTGTGATTAAAAGGTCCATTTACAGTAGTGCTGCTGGCCTGACTGGTTGGTGTCTGGAAGCACTCACCTCTGGAAACACTGGCTGATTTGCAACGTGATTTCTGGCACGTTCTGCACGCTGTTATTAGTAGATGAGTATTAATTTGGGTTGATGTTAACATTTAAAGTACCAGTGGCATCTCTAGTCTTGTGTGATCTAAGCTAATTCTATTACCCAGTGATGCCATTACATTATTTTGTAGGCTTCTCTGTCCTCAAGTCAGGTTAAAGTGCTTTTTAGAAACAGATGAGCCTTGTGAAGAAGGGAAATGCTGTGATAACTGAATGTGAACATAATGTGGTACTGATGATCTGTCTCAATGCCTTGAAGTCCAGCTTCTGGGAATTTAGTATTAAAAACATGAATGTTGGTTCTGAATAAAATGCTTTGTAAGGAAATGTCACAAGAGGTTGTAAAACATTTCATAATTGATCTGTGGAGAAAGATTAATACAAATGTCAACTTGAAGGCAAGGAAATTGTTTTAGGAGGAGACGTTTTTAGGCTTGATAAGGGTAGCTTCAGTTCCCTGTGAATGAATACTAATTGCACCTCCTGGAGCTCTTCTGATGGCTTTAGTCACAATAAGTGACTGTCACTTTCCATTTAGGACATGCCTGGAGGCTTTCTTCATCACACTTACTTTATAGGAAGCTTTGTTTCTTGACAGTGTACCAGATTTTCCCTTTTCATAGCCTAGAAGTCTGAAATGAAATACTAAATTTATAGGAATTCTCTCTGAGGAACAAGTTGGCCAAGAGCAGCCCTAATGAACCTGGCTGTTACCAAGTGGTGGCTCTGGGAGCACTTCCAGCTGCTGGCCCTGGTTTACAGAAGGGCCTGCTGATTGTCCCAGAGAAGCAGCAGTGCTCAGCTGGCCAGAAGGGCACTGTGCTCTGCTTCAGAAAATCCAGGCAGCTTCTGGAAATCCAGCCCAGGATGTGGGGTAAAGCTGATACCACAGCAACATGCAACTCTTTTCTGCTTTGATTTTTGTGTCTCAGGAGGCATTTCAGGAATCCTGTGACTTTCGATGGCATCAATAAATCAGATGCCATGCTGACAGAATTTTACTGGAATGTAAACAGGCATTTAAAATCCCAGCCTGCATAGTGTTTACTGAGGAATAAGGTGCGGGTATAGCCTTCCCAGGGAACGTGAAACTGAATGTTTCAGTTCTGTTGGTAAGCAGGCACTGTGATTGCTTTCCATGTTAGTGAAAATATTTAATTATTTATCATGAAATGACCTTACTTCCTACTCCTCTCTCTCCAAACAGGGTTTTGAGTGTTGAGATGAGCCAAGAAGCTCTACTCAATGTAGGGGAAAGGGGAGGAATGTCTCTGTATAGTAAAATTTAGCTGATAAGGGATAATGAATCACCTTTAACTCTGCTCTGCTAAGTAGTAGTTGATCTGGGGAGCTGCAGGCTGGTCAGGCTCATCTCTCCCTGGGAAGAGCACTGAGCAAATCCTCTAGGATGTTTCCGGGCATTTGAAGGACAGGAGGGTAATTGGGAACATTAACTATGGATTTGCCAAGGGGAGATTCTGCCTGGGCAACCTCATTCCTTGTGTGACAAAATGACAGGATCCCTGAATGAGGAGAGGACAATTCTGTCATTAACCTCAAGCAAGGCTTTTGACTTGGCTACAAGGCAAATGTAGGTGAAAAATTTAACTGTGCTATCTGGTTCAAAGGGTAGCAGTCAAGAGTTCAAATACTAACTGGTGGCCAGTTACTCTGATTGTCCTGAGGAGTCAATATTAGGACCAATACTATTTAGCAGTTTCATCAACCATCTGGATGCTGAGATAGAGTTCAGAGTATGCTCATTAGACTTGCAAATAACATCAGATTGATACTTTGGAGGACACAGCTGCTCTTCAGAAGGACCTCAATAACCTGAAGGGTTGATTGAAACTTCAAAGTTAAACAGACAAACACCAAGTCCTGCATCTGGAATGTAATCACCACATAAAACACTCCAGTCTGGAGTGCAGCTCTGCAGAAAGGACCTGGAGTTCTGGTGAACCTCATGACTGAGGCAGCTGTGCTGGTGGTGGGCAAGCCCACTGGAAGACTGCTGAGATGGCTGGGGGTTGGAAGGCATGACAAGTGTGGGCAGGCTGAGGGAATTGCATTTGTTTAGCTTGGAGTAGAGGCTAAGTGGGGATTAACTGGCAGCCTCCCAGTTCTTTAAAAGTGGCTGTAGGAAAAATGGAGCCAGGCTCTTCAAAGGTACATGGCAAAAGGCCAATACAATGGCCATGAGTTGCAACAAAGGAAATTCCCACTGGGCATTTTGGAGAGGGAGATAAAAGCTTAGTAGAAGTAAGGCAGCACTGAACAGGTGTCCAGAGAGGCCATGGACCCTCTATCCTTGGAAGCATGCTTGAGTGAATGGACCCCAGACCAAGCTGATCCAACCTTGAAACTAGGTTTGCTTCCAGTGCAAGGTTCATCTGGATGAGCTCTGGAAATGCCTTCCATCCTGAATTATTCAGTGGTAACAGAAGTGTAATTCTATTGCAAGTTCCTAGGAATGCTGTCATCTCTTACCTGAAGTTCAGATGCCTCGTTCAGCTTTTGGAGGGAGAAAGCTATAATCCTGTTACATTATCTGCATTTCATTTTTAGCATATGCGTTTCAGAGTTTCTAACTGAAGTGTTTTCCAACTTACTGAGATTTTACTATGCAAATGTCCTTCTGTTTGCAACCCCAGAAGCACTGCTGTGTTTTTACCATGTGTGTGATTGATCTTCAGCAGGCCAGCAGCTGGTCAGAAGCAGTGGAAGATGATGCAACTCATTGAATCAGAATGTTCTGCTTATTCTGATCTCGGATGTCCCTCTGTGTGTGTGTGTTCAGGGTACCATGTTTTACCTCCTGTACTCTTCCTGTATGTATGATGATGATCCCCTTTGGGGAAGGGAGTACCAAAACTCATGCACTGTTATCTTCAGAGTCCAATGCTATGTCACAGGTTCAAGCTAAGTTCATTTCTAGGAGTAGCCCATATACCCCTTCAATTAGCATAAACAGGGACAAGGGCAGTCAGAGGTCAAGAGAAGTTCAAAATAGTGTAACCTCTTTTTGGTACTGTTCCCAAATGTTCCTAATCCTGGAAAGTTCTCCAAGCTGTCCTTGCTGTTGTTTACGTGACAATTGTAAAAAGTCAAAGAACAAGGCCTGTCTTGATGCCAGGGAAGTTAGAAATCGAGGGGCTGAGAATAGGTGGCATTGTTGCTTAAAACAGAAGAAATAATTGATTTATGTTAGGGTGGCCAATTAGGTTGTAAAGTGAAAAACTCTTAAAGAAACCCTGTGGCTTCAAGGGAGCTTTTTGCTCTGATTTCTGCTCAGCAAGTAGGGGTACCCCAATAAAGGTCATCAGCTCCATGAGCTAAATTATTAATTCCTTTCATGCCACTCAGGGATTGTAAAGAGTATATAATACAAGAAAACAATTGGCACTGTTCACTCACTGGGCAGAGGAGAGGTCAGAGGGTAAATAGTTGTATTGGCAGCAGCTGTTCTTCATAGCAGAGCAGACTTTTGTCCTTTTCATCTTTAGAGTTCCCAAAATCTTAGCTGGTTGTTAATCCATATCTCCTTTCCTAGCCGAATTGTTTTTAGGTGTTTGAGTTGCATATAATTGTGAAGACAAAGGGCAGGAGGAGTGGCAATGGATAAGAGAACAAAACCAAGGTTGCTGTGTTTCATAAAGAGTGGTTTGAAATGTTTAATACTGATTTACATGGATGAGGGAGAGTTCAAAATCCACCTACCCAAATGAGGTGGTAGGATAAGTACTTGTTACACTTTGTACTTCAAAAAATGGTGTCATTTTGAGTAACAGGTTGTAAATACCCATCTGCCAGTAGCACAGGAACAGAAGTGTTGAGGTGTTGCTGCTATTCTGATACCATAGCCTTGCCACACTCCACATCCACATGGTCTGAGCCCTCAGCCAGCTGCTGGACACAGCATTGTGTGGGTTACAGCAGCACCTGACAGGACACTGAGGCATTTTGAGTAACTTCAAACTTGAACAACCAGACAGCTGTGACCATAGAGCTAGCCTTGGCGAACATCTTGGATACAGCAGTTAAAAAAATGTCAAGCATGCACTGAAGTTACCTTTTCCAAGTATAGCCTGGACATACTGCTACACTTGTGGTGGTTACAGCTTTTAGCATGGTGTTACAGTGAGCAATCCAAACTGAGACTGAAAACCATACACTGGCTATCTTTAAATGCTTACCACTCAGAGATTTCTCTTCAGAAGGCACATGCACTATTGAGTTGCTTTTTGAATGATACTCGATAAACTATTCCAGATGTTTGCAGGTGTAGCTTACTATCCTGAGTGATTGTTACTCACACAATGGCTTCTCAAGTGGTACAGACCACTGCTGGCTGCTCACTCTGAGCTGCTCTGTGCCATCTGGCTGGTGTGTCGGGCAGTTGACCTCTTTTTGCAACAGAGCAGCAGGTAACCTTTAAATGGCCATCTGCTAATCTGTTACTTCAACCTTTCTGAAAGCTGAGTTGTGCTCAATACCAATATTTACATGGGCTGAATTTTACCACTCTCAGAAGAACAAAAGTAACTTTAATGCTGCACTTTTGGGGTTAGTTTGGCTGTATGTGAAAGCAAACATGGTTTTGAAGAGGGGAAAAAATACAAAACTCTTTCCAGGTATCCAAAACTGTTATACTGCATGTGAAGAGTCTTTTTTAACTTTACCTATTGACTATTTCAGAGGGTTAGCAATTTCTGGTTTAGGGAGACTGTGGTATTAAGGTGGGAAACAGGAAGATGCAGAGTATTTTTTTCCCCTCTAAGCACAGCAGAGACCTGTAAGGTGTACTCAAGGGTGACTGCTGGATATGCTGCAGTGAGCATGTAGCATGCTACAGTTTTCTGAACACTGATGCAAGATCTGCAAGGAAGAGCCAAGTGAGATTATAAAGTGATGTTTAGATGTTCTAGGCAGTAAATGTCTATGAACAGGGCTGGAACCCAGGGCATTCCTGAATAAATCTGCCACCGTGGCTGCTTTTGTTGGTGGCTGGTACTTAATGTGTTAAACTCAGGCTGCTCACTTTGTGTAGCAACACTGAGTGTGCGTCCAAGTCAGGCGCCTGCTAGGTGTAGCAAAAAAGCATGGCAGGAGGATTAAATGAATGTGAGATTGTGCTGCCTGCTCCTCACATTCTGTAAAAATGGTCTGCTGAAGTGTTTACATTTGTTTGTGGTTTGCCTAATTACAGCAGAACTTTGCACTTTTCAGTGTAAACAGTGGTCTTCAGGGAACTGCCTGAATAAATGGGAATTAGAAGAATGTGAAACAGGATTTGGACTGACAACAGACCCAGGCTGTGAATTGAAGTTATGCTTCTGGGACTGCATTCTGTGGTTAGGAACATAAACTTGCAGTATGCATTTATTGGGTATTAAATCTGAGTGAGATTTATAGACTATGTAATTGTGATATCCACTAGCATCAAAATGATGGAGACAGATTTGTTTCACATGAGTGTTTGTGGTGATGTGCTCAGAGTGAATGTATTTTTTTTTTTTTGGGAGAGAGATCAAGCCACAAAGAATTCCTTTGTTTCACTTAAGTTGAAACTAAGTCTGTTACTGAAAGATAGTTCTTTCCTGGTTTGCGTTCTGGTAAGGTGAACCCCTCCCAAAATGCAGAGGGCATCTGGCATTTGTTTCAGGTCTTTCATTAGCCTTTTGAAGTGTCTCTTCTTTAAAAATACTAGTTTCTGATACTGCTCCAGATCAAGTGAAAGAATTTGCATGCCTTTGGATCTCTCTTCTTATCAGGAAACTTTGGAAGGTGCACTGGACACAGATGGGAGATCATCCTGTCCCTTCATTTTACAGTTATGTTCTACTTATATCCAATTTAAAGCTGGTATAATTCCAGGTTTAGTTGTGCTAGAAATTGTTCTGCATTGACACTCTCAAACCATTGGAAGTTACAGATTACAAGGGACTGCTCAGGAAAGCAGATCTGCAGGTAATGTGCACGACAAAAATCTTAAGAGGGAAGGATAACACTGTTAAAAATTAACTGTTTCTCAAAGCAGCTTCCTCAGGTGATCAAAGACATGCAAATTCAATTGGAATGTAAATTAAAGCTTTCCAAATTAAAGCCTCCTTGGTAACATGCACATCACAACTTTTTTCTCATTTCTGCTTTTCCCATTAGCTACAGATGTGGAGCAGATGAGCTCTTCTCCTGTCCTTCCTATGAACTCCATGGGCAGTAAGTACCTCTTTTCTTGCCACATGTGATGAGGTGGAATTTCTCATTCTGAGATAATCCATAGATATGAATTAAAGCTTCATGGTATAGACTTTGGGAAAGCTAGGGGAAGTGGGGATTCCCATAAGTGAGTTGATCAGCTCTTTCTCACAGTAGCATAGACTAGGTCTGTACATCACCATTTACACCAGCACAATGTAGACTGCATAAACCTCTTGGCACTGGAGATTCATCAGTGAAAGCTGTTAGTAGATGACTATTGGTGATTTGAACCTGAGGTGCTGGTAAACTATGTTGGCAGAGTGACTGTTGGAAGGGTATCAGTATCCATAGCCTGGGATTTCTCATAAAACTGAATGCAGATGGAAATCCTCTTCAATTTCACTGTAATTCTGGGCCCGTAACTTCTCCAGACCGTGCAAATCGGAGGCAGCGAACAGCTAAAATCTGCGTTCAGACTCTCTCAACGCTCCATCTAGTGGTACTTGATGTGTCGAGGGACCACACGCCTTTTGCCGGTTACAATCCACTAGATGGCAATGAGGCCTTGGCAGTGGTGGAAGGAGCAGCCCTAAAATCAGAACTATTGTGCTCACAATAGTGCTGAGCTCCCTGCAACTTTTTGTCTCTTTTTTTTTGGGGGGGGGAGTTTCTGGATTTTAAAAACATGTGGCAGACTACTGACAGCTCATGTGGAAAATAACTCAGGTGTTCAGAGTTGCCAAAACCCTTCCACCTGTGACATTGTGCTGATGGACTTGCACTTCTGTTGGGAAACCCTGAACTGTAGTTCCTCTCCAGTGAGAACTGTAGCTCCTTTTTATAATGAGAAGTTGTGTGGAATTATATATTAACAGGGTCAGAGCTGTAAGTGAGGTGTTATTTGTGTTGATTAATGGACCACTTTTGTAGGCAGCTAGTGAGGATTCCATGTAGCTGATTGCTTTTGCATGAAACAGGTAATTTCACTTGCATGTGTAGAATAACTGAAGTTGCTGTTTAATAGAGGTATCAAACCATATTGCCTAATATTGAACCTTTGTAGCCTGACATAGCTTAGATTTCCTTCATTCAGGTCTCCTGTGCATTAAAAGGTGCTAAACAAACTAAATTTTCCAGTGGTGTCACACTGAAAGGTTATTTGGCTAATGCTAAAAGCAAGGCTGTCTAACATGAACTGAATGACTCTTTTTACCCTTATATAATTGTATATTATTGCTGGTTTGAATTTTTCTAGCTACAGCTTTCACCTGTTACCTTTTCCTAAACTGAAAAATGCTTGTCAAAGTTCTGTTCCCTATGAAGATCAACTTTTGATAAACTAAATAAACTGAACTCCTTGAGTTGTTCTGATGTCTTCCTGTCTTTTGATCAAGCTGTCATTGCTGGTGGGCAGGCTGAGCTGCAGCAGCTGGGCAATGGCCGTGCTGGTGGGCTGCTGGGCAGGCAGCTGTGCAGCAGCGTCCTCCTAGCACACAGCGAGCTGAGCTGTCATTGGCCTGCCGGAGCTCAGGGGGTTGACAGATGAGCCTCAACAATTCATGCTAGGGCAGTTCTGAGACCTCTCCAACCTCAGCTGTCCAGCCTCTGTAGTAGCAGCACTGAATGTGCTGGTGCTCAGCATCATCCTGATGTGTTCAGCTTGGCTAAGGTCTGGGGCAGGCGGTTCTGTGGGGTGATCTCTGGTAGGGAGCGAACAGTTGGTGCCACAAACATTTAAAACTTCCCAAGCATGGATTTTGAAAAATTCTGAACATGTCTGCTAACCTGCCTGCCCCAGTAAGTGTGTGGGTTTTTTTTACTTGCTGTCATTACCAAACAGGATTAAAGCAAAAATATTGAGGATTTCCACAACTGAAAACTGCATTCTTAGGCTTATTTGTGCATCCCAAGCATTTGAGATCTGTAGAGCGTTTTGGCTAATCCTTTGGCTTGTCATGCATTAGCAGACAGGGAGGTGACTCTTTTACTGTAGCTTTTCCTCTTTGAAATGAATTAGTCAAAGTAATTGTAGTGAATCATCTTCACAATTTCTTGCAGTAAAGATGAACTTCTCTGTTGGAGCTTTTGTATTTTGAATTCTTCTACAGGTCTATGTGGGGAAAATCAATAAACCCTTTTGTTGTGTGGCTAGAGAGGGATTTTAGAGCTAAGAGGGGGAAAGGTATAAAAAAGCTAGACCTGCAGATTCACAGCACAAATGGTATCAATGCTCCAACTATGGAATTCAAATTAAACCATTTGTGATGTGAATCTGTAGCAGAAGTTAAACCATGTTCAGATTTGCAGTATAAATGAGGAAGATGACTTTGCACAAGTAAAATTCTTTTAAGCAACACTTCACAGCAAAAATACCTAATGCAAGGTATTATTTTTAATGCACTTACAGACTTGTACAGAAATGCACCTGACAATTGTTGATCAGGTTTTTCTGTTAAGACAAAGCTTTTTGTAAAATACTCATCATGGAAGCACAATCTCTTGATGTTGGCAAGTGACAGGAAGGACTAAGTCTGTGCTGAGGATGGATTGTGATTATTTTTGTTAATATAATGTATTAATGTATTATAATGCACACCACCACCTCAGCAAACAAACAGATTCATGAGGGTCCAATGCATGGAATGAATGTCTGGGGGCCTGGAGGGTAGGATCTTGCACTGCTGCAGAATTTCATTAGAATATCAAATTGAAGGAGTGCTTATTCTCTCAAAAGGTACCTGAAATGCTTTGTACAGTTAGCATGCCTCAAAGGTGTTTGTGTCCTGTTAGTGCCTAATTTTCTACAAGGAATATTTTATCCAGAATTTAATGTTCTGAGATGTTTAACTGCACTGTGGCTGTCAGGTGGCAAAGAGCTCCCATGCTTGTGAAGAAGCTGAATGGTGTGTCCTGAATTACTTCAGTAAGACAATGGCAGAGCCATAGACCTGCCTTGCCCTGTTATTGGTAGGCAGAATCTCTTTTAACACTTCTTCAGTAAAGAGTCTCAGTTGCTTTTCTTGCCAGAAAGATGCCTCAAGCTGTGTGAGAGCAGTCTCTTAGCTAGCTGGTCCGCAGTTTGCATTCATTGATCAGTGAGTTGATAGAAATAAAAACCCACCGACAGCAATGAATGTTGATTGCAGCCATTAGATGTTAAAGATGTGCTGCACTGTTCCTTCAGCCCACTCCAGTGTTACTGTTTTCAGGTGGATTAGTTGGTGGTACAGCCTTTGTGACTTCAGGACACACAACTGTTTCTGGGCTTGGTGACTTCTGCAAAGTTTTCACAGGCACAGCAGCAGAAAAAGTCAATTACCTTTTTCAGTAAAGGTGTTTTGTTTTGCTTGGTTATTCCACTTTATATTACAAATTCTTGTGGTCAGGAGTATGTTTTGTAGTTTATATGGTTCTTGACTCTGTAACCCAAAGGCTTGCAAGTAGCACATTCACTGAACTTTCCTCCCAATTCTTGCATTAAATTATTTTCCAAAAGTTCCCAAGAAGCACATTGCCCTCTGAGGCCTCATCCCAGAAGCACTCACTTTAGACCAGTTATCATGAAAGACATTCTGCTTAAATGCATTACCGTGTCCTCACTGAGACATGTTTGGTTATCAGAAGAACCACTATGCAGTCATGCTACTGAGGTATCCACTGCCAGGTGGTTTGATTTGTTTGTTTTGAGATGCTGAACTTCTGCATGGCTCAAGACATTTCAGACCTTTATGGCAGACTGAGCCACACTGTGACAAAGACCTGTTCTGATGCTTCAATGCCACTAGGACATATGACGCAAGCATATAAAGGTGCAAGGCACACGTGAAGGGGAGCCTGAGCTTCCTCTGGTTCTGAGACGGATATCTATCTGAAATGCTGTCCATCTGTGACCATATACAGAAGTAAAGTGGTACATGTTACAAAATGTCTTCTAGAGCAGCCCAAGACAACATCCCCTGGTATGTTTTCATTCTTCTTTTATGTGTCCCACAGTCCCTGTGGGGACAAAAGAACTGTCTGCACCCTTGTGAAGGCATGTGCTGCTAGAGCCTGCTGAGCGCTCCTACATCTAAGCACCCAAGAGTCCCATGTAGGTACTGTGGAGGTGCCTGTGCTTTTGGCTTTCTGTTCCTTTGAAAGAACATTTCCTTGCTTTACTACTTGTAAAGCAACTGTGTGAGTCACAGGAGCAGCTGGACCTTGCTGGGAGCAGCCCCTTCTTGGTGAGCAGCTGCTGAAATCAAGCACAGGTTCCTGTAAGCGAAAGAACTGACATTCCAAAGCTTTTTCCAGTGAAGCTCAAGTTGCCAGCCCACATGGGAAGGAGGTTTCCCTCCTGATCTGGCCTATATTCTGCTATTTCAAACATATACCATGCTCAGATTTGTTTCCAAGTATACCATATGGTGTGGATATATTACTGCTTTTGTGCTGCCCATACAAAACCTTCCATTACTCTCAGACACTGTTTTGCAGAAATGCTGCTCTAGTATAAAGCTTTACTTTTGTTAAAGAGAAAACAAACATTTCTTATACCCCATTTTTGGAGAAAGTAGAAGAACTGGAAAAACTCAACCTCTGTAGCTCTTAATATAATCTGTAAATCATGACCTGTTAATGGCAACCATATGTGAAAAAGCTTTCCATTTACCAGAGGGTTTGTGATAAACCTCAAGGTACAGTCAACGGTCGATGGTTTTTTCTAGTTCTCAAACTCACCGACAGCGTTGAATGTTCACTGAAGCTATCCAAAGATGGCTGTATACAATATATACTGTACATATTTTCCATGCATATGTTTTCCATAGACTAGCAGTGGAAACACTGCTGAGGACTGCACATTCTTTACAATAAAGTCTTAAACTGCAAGTATTTTAATTATGAAATGGAACCATGAGGACTAATGAATTGCAGAAGTGTAACTACAGTTATGGATGCTAAGTTGACTGAGTTTCTTAGAAGAGCTTTGAATAGATCTGAACTGTAGTTGTGAGAGCCTTTCTTTTTGTGGATATGCATGTTCTAAATAGTTATGCTGAAGGTGTTTATAATGTTTCAGATTTCCTTATAAAGTTCAATTAGAATAAAGTGAGGGGACACCCCTACCTGTAGACAACAACAGTGAGGGCAGGGGAATCTACTTCTTACTAGTTTGTATTGCAATAGCTCCTTATGCCCTTCTTGCCTGTGGGCTTTAAAAGAGTTTATCTGCTATTGCTTTAAGGCATGCAGATTCTCAGCCACTGCCTGACTGAACAAAAGTGACCCTTCAACGGCAGGAACATCTTGTTAGGCAGGGCTGCTGGAGAGAGGGATGGGGTCTGGTCATGAGCTTCTTCAGTCACTTGAGTCTTAACTGGATTAACTTGACCCTAGAATGACTGTTTCTTATGGGCTGTAGCTGGGATGATGCTCCCAGCCTGTCTATTGGGATAAAATATGCTTCACTCAATGAGTGTTGTTTGTGGTGGTTTTTTCCCCTCTGCTGTCTCTGCTCACTCACTTGCCTGATACGCTGAGCTCTGTGGCCCTACATGCTGAACCAGCAGAGAGTTTGTATGTGGGCAAGTTCACAGAGGTATTTAGTGCTGGACTCCTGTTTGGTCAGATTCCTCTACTTGCTGATGTGGAGATGGAGCAGCCTGGCTGGCTGTCAAGGGTGTGGGAAATCCTGACCAAAGGGAACCACTGCACAAGAAGTCCAAATCCTCATGTCATTTTAATATGCTCTAAAACATAACTGGAGTAGCTTAACTGCAAGTTTTTAACTAAATATGTAAATGTCTGCCTAAGAATGTGCTGGTTAGACTAACTGTATTATCTTTTCCCTGAAAACGGATTGGGTCTCTCTAAGTCTCCATTGCATCTGTCTTTCTCCTGGCTTGCATGGTTTGAGAGAGAGAAGATATTTGCAGCTTTTTTGTTCAAAACTCTGCTGCTCTCTATGATCTGACTCTGCTGTGAGCAAAGTGAAGCCTGCAGAGTTAAGGGGGGGGATAATCCATCACTTTACAATTCTGGAGACCTGCTTTCATTCAACGTATTTTCTTGTTAATAGGGACTATTAAGTGTGTCTCTGCATATCCTGCTCTGATACATGTAATTTAACAGTAAGTGTATTGTTTGAAACCATCAACTGAGTAAGCTGTACAAGACATGAGCTTGCTCACAGAAGACAGTTTGTAGTCTGCACTTAAATGGAATGATTTCAGTGGTATCATTAAACATCAACTGACATGGAAAATCAGAAAGAATTTGCTTAGAATTAGTCTCACCTTTTTTGTGCCATCTTTTTCAAGTAGAAGCTGGTGGAAAGAACAAAGAAAATTTCAATTAGCAACAAGCAGTGCTCAGTCTTGAGCCCTCATGAGTGTCCCAGTGTGAAGGGTAACTATACGCGGTAGGTGTAACATAAATCGAGGAAGCCAAGTTCATGTCAAGCATGAAATTTTGGTTTCAGCAAACCAAAATGTAGTTTTAATAAACCAAAACAATGTTTATCTTTAAACTACGTTGAGAGGCTTTTTCCTCAGTTCACTGCTTCTTCCTTTTCCTGTACCTCTCCTGGCCTTCGACTCCAGCATTCATTTTCTCATTTCACAATGTAAGCACTTGAATTTCTTCTGAATGACAAAACCAAACCGCGTGTTATTTCTGTATCCTAGCTTTGTGCTCCTTCCCTTTCACAAAGTTCAAAACTGTTTGGACAGATTCCAAAATGATAAAAATTCTCTGGAAAACTGGCCACTCTGTGCAAGGCATGGGACAAAGACTGACTTCACAACTGCTCTGGTAAAAGTTTTACCCCTAGAACTACACACAAAATCCACGTTCCTTTTTCACTCTCCAAGTCCCTTCTCCTGGGAGGTGGTCTGTGTACCTATGACTATATATAGCGTAAGGAAACTCAGAGAGGATTACTGATACAGCAAGAACCATCTGAAAACCAGAGCAGCAAGTGCTACTTGCATAGGGATAGGATTTCTCTTCTGCTAGCACTCCCTCTTCTTGTTGCTCAAGTGATTGCCTGTGTCTTACAACAAAACAGGTCATGGTATTTTTTGTCTATTTTCTTCTGTTTTGTTTCCCTACTGAAGTGTCTTTATTCTTAATGGAAGTCTTAACAGTATGGAGCAAAGCACCTGTATCAGCTTTTAGTTGGGCAGCTAGAAAAGCCTCTACTCAGTGACTGCTATCTGAACTTACTGTGCCAGAACTCTTGTGGGTTTTTTTTGGGAGGTTATTTGGGTTTATTTTGTTTGCTGGCTTTAGTCAGTTTGTCTTTTTTAGTTTGTGGGGTATTATTTTGTATTAGCATGGTGAAACTGACAAGATACTGTTGAGACTTGGGCTGCATCAGACTAAAAGCAGTCTGCAGTGAATCTTCAACGTACCTTAAGATTTTTTGCCTAGGTAGCACTAAAACCACAGGTCTAGGAAGCCATCTCTATTGTTACTGCTTAATTATTATTTTCCGTTACAGAAAAAAAAACATTAAGTTGACCTAACCCATTCCCTAGGTGCTAAAAGCAGTCAGCCATGGGACATAGGGCTCAGAAAGCCTCACTCTGTTAGCTTTGCACATGGAGTGCCTTATAAACTGGAAGCCCATGAGGTCATCAGTGCAATGCTGTGAATCAGAGGTAGTGAATTGCTGAAGTAACTTTACAATGAAAATATTTTAGATATGGAGCACATGGGATTTTCTTTCAATTTGGGGTGAAACAGAGAGGTTAACCTAGTAGTTATCTGAAGCACAGGGACAGGATTTAGTTAGATGTGTGGATGTTTGTGGTGCTCTGTGGTGTCTGAACAATTCTCACACCCTAATTTAATCATTCTATTAATTTCTCACAATAAGGCTTTTATTTATAGCAGGGCAGGAATACTAATGGCAGTGTCCTAAAGCATCACTGAATATGTTTAACATGCATCTGATAGAAAACCAGCTCTGCTTTCCCTTCCACCCACTGTGCTACAACTGTGACTCCTGGAGGATATGTGCAGCCCCACCATATGATATCAGGGCTAAGGCTGTGCTCAGCACATGACACAGTGGCCTAGTGCCTACCTTGAAGCATCTCTGGAAATGCCCTGTGCAAGCATATCTACTGTGCTCTGTAACAAGTTTTAATTGTACTGTAAAACTGTGTTTTCTTTGGACATGTGAATGACCTCAGTGGTGTAAGTATGTAAATACACCTTGATGTGAAAATGGGGAGGTGAGGATGTAATCACTGGCAGTGGTTTTAGTTATTGCTGCTGTTTCACTGAAATTTGGGTGGGCATTCAAGTAGCAATGCCATGGCCAAATATTTGATTCAGCAGTTTTCTGCTACTACCTCTTGATTTTTTTTTTTACCTGTCCAAAAGTTCCTTGGACTATTACTTGACAAGTCTTGGGACTGCATGAACCTGGGGCCAAAGTTCCATTTGCCTTTTAGCATGCAATCCCATAGAAGATAAATGCAGAGCTTTGAAGTACCTTAGACAGTCTAACACTGTTAATACCAGCTTCCAGCTATTTATGGAGGGCCTATCAACTTATTTTTATGTCATTTTAAATTGATAAGTTTGCATGTGCATGCAGCATACCCTTGACTTTTGTAAGGTGCTTGACCTAATACCATATGACAATTTAAACAGGAATGATACAAATTTGCTGTGGCAAATGTTCAAAGGATTACAAACTGGGTAGGTCTGCATGCAGTTCTGAGTGGGGTCTTGAAGTTGGTAGAGTCTTGGAGTGACTGTTTGCCATGTCTTAAAGCATGCAATCAGATTGCTTTTTTTAGACAGAAGTGGTACAAATCTGGACCTTTAGATAAATGAAGCACAAATGAATGCTTCGGTGTAATGCAAAGTTTCATGTTTGGGAACAAGGAATACAGACATTTGTGAACAGAAAGGACTCCACTGTATGAAGCAGTAGTTGCTGTGATAGATAATTAACTGCATGTGTGTATACAATCTGACTTTTACTACTGTGAACACAATGAAATATTGAATAAAAGCAGAGGCTACTGCATCTGTATTTAGGTTCTGCTGTAACTGCTTAAATACTTCATCCAGTTCTGGTACAGGCTGCCCTAAAGACATTGCTAAACTGAAAAGGTTTCTGAGATGAGTGGAGAGTAATTAAATACTCAGACTGTCACCAGTTCAGTGAAGACTGGAGTTTTGTCCTATCTGTTAACATCTTTGCCTGCACAAACTGAGCCAGAGGACATCAGTGCTGCCTTAGGCTTTAATGGGTTAGGCTGTGCAGAGGGGAAGGAGAACCTTGAAGATGGGTGTTAACAGGGAGAAATAATTTAACTTGCTCTTCAGAAACTCGATGTGGGAACTTTTGTTTCAAGAGCATCAGGAAGAGTGCAAAGGTTTTTTTGAACTACAAGATGATGATTTTGAGAAAAAACATTTTGTACTATATACTCCTCAGAGAATGGAGTCTCAGGAAGTGATTTGTCTTTTTTTTTTAGGAGAAGAGGAAAATTATTTCGGTTTGGATTATTTTTTGCCAAAAAAATATAGTATATTTAAAATAAAGCATTTATGAACAAGCTAATGTGGATGTTCTTGCAATCTGACATCCCAGGCTGAGTGATCAGATGCCCTCTGGGTTTTTTAAGCACTTCACTGAGCTCTTTCCAAGCAACTGAAATAGAGAAATAGTTGTATTTTTAAAACAAAACTTGTTTTACCTTTCTAGAACAAGCACACAAGCTCTCTCAAAATCACACCCTTCATCTCCTGCTGTCTGCTCATGGAAGTATTTATCAAATGTGCTTGTGGTGAGAAGGGTGTCTGGGGCTGGAAGACATTGTCATGGTCAGAAGCTTCCTCACTGACCTACTTACACAGGACTGATCGTACTGGATTAGACTCCAGCTCACTGTCCTGTCTCTAAAGTTGTGTTTGTGTAAGATGAAGGGATCAGATGCACAATGTCACAAGACCTGCCTGCCTCTTCACCAGATTTTTCCAAAGGACTAAGTACAGTTTCTTCCAGGCAAACTGGGGAGAAGATAAGGAACCTCTTCAAGACCATAAAAACTTTCCAGCATCCCAAGGGTGGCCTAAGGGATGTTTTGCTGAATAGACCCAGCAGCAGTGGCTTTTGGAACAAGCTGCATCTACAAGCTATTTGTACTTGCAATGTACATGGAACACAGATGACCTGAGCCCAGGATGTCTCAATAGTGTATTTTTATCTCGTTACAGAGGTTCAGAAAAGCTACCTTGATGTTTTGGACCACTACTGAATTGTAGCTGTTGGCTGCAATCAATAAAGGAGTTCTGACTCAAATAAAATCGAAACAGTGGTTGACAGATGTTTAGAAAAGGATAGAAAGAGGAGGAACTTGCATATTTCCTACTCATCTGCTGTCTTGCAGACATTTTTCAACACACCCAGACTTCTGGAGACAGGCTTCTGTGCATTAAGTAACCATAAACATGTTTTTCTTCTCATCAATTTTCACAGCTTCCCTATGAAACTTGGTCCTCATCTTTCAAGGTAATGTTTGTGGCCATGAAGATTGTCTATATTAGATTAATCATTTTTAATAGAGAGAAAACTCACTGTGCTCTCAAACTGCTGCAGCTGTGCTATGCCCTGACCCATCTAATGCTGAGCAGCTTCTGTAGATATAAATAATTGTCTCCTTTGGTATACTTAACATGGTTCTTCATCAGTGAAATACAGCATTGCTCTACAACACTTGATATCTATTATGGTCATGAATTTAGGATAGATGCTTCTTCATAAGACACTCCTGTGCTGGCTGCTTTTCTTGGCTGGCCACTGTCTCTGTGAAGATCAGAAAGATTTCCCATCATCTGTGAATTTAGGCATAGTTCCTGTGCCTCTGTTTCGGGAAGGAGAAAGATGATCCTAACTGCAGATGATTCTGTTACTGAGATTGTTTTCTGCCTTTTAGCATGTTAGAAATTGCTGGCACAGTCATCAGTATGACAGTCTTCACAAAAATTAGTTCTTCTGTCGCAGAGAATTGCCTTTTTGCTCTGAGTTTTTGGAACTGGTTGGACTCGGTCAGTCATTTTCAGGGTGGGGAAGGCAGAAAATGCCTTCTGTTCTCATGCTGCTCTCAACACTCAGGCTGAGATTCTCTTGGTACTGCTTCTGAAAAGCATCACATAGCTGGAGATTGTTAAAGACATTCCCATTTTTTGGAGTTAGGATTTCCTTTGATGAGACAGTGCTTGCTGCAAAGCCTGTGTTGTGTGGGCTCCCAAACATGATGCCTGCCCTGTGGTGTGTTGTACAAGGAGTCATTTTTCAGTTTTCCAATTTGAGATACTGAAGATATGCCCAGGACCTGCATGTGCAATTGGCAAACATGTTAAAAAATACCCTGTAAAGTAATCCGGAGAGCAATTTGAGGCACTTGCTTCGTTCATATGGCTCAGGCTCTAAAGACAATACTAAAATATGATCCCTGCTACAGAGGGAAGGTCTGTCCCTGAGCAGGATGTTTCACAGGTGGCTTCCTGTGACTTCAGCCCTGTGACAACCCCACAGTTTGAACTGCTTCAGTGTCCTCCTGTTCATACATGTTAACAACATAAATTATTTTTTTCTCATATGTGAATTGGGGCTTTTATTTTTAACTTAGTTTGGGATATTAGCAGTTCTAGCTGGATGAAGTTCAGGATATCTGCTTGGGAAGTAGTATGGACAGAGAGGGATTTGCTTTTCATAATCATAAGTTCTCTTCTCGGTTCATTGATAACTGTCCCTTTGAAGATAATTAGTTTCTGGCTTTCAGCATTATAACCCAGCAATTCTCATCTGATAGACTTCAAGATCTGGAAACACCTCTGAAATTCTTTTTGTTTCCATTTTGGCAGCCTGGCACCAGTTTTATGATGCCATCTTGTAAGGCTCCATTTCGTGATATGTTCAGTACCATAACGATTTTACTTCCAATAACTGTAAATAACTGAAGGAAATGACATTGTAATGATCAGAGAAAAGACGCATGAGAGTCTGTCCTCTCACCTTCCCCATTCTCTTTATCCCCACTGCTGTAAGAGATTTTTATCTCTTGCCAGTACCTGGCTTAGCTGGAAGCACATTGTTCTCTGCTTGAAAAGTGTCTTCCTTGTGAGCTGAGTATGTGCTACACAGGACGAGTGTCCTGATCTCACTGAACTTTAAGATGCTGGCTTCCCATTTTTGAGGTTTGCTTACTCCCATTTAGTCTCAGCAGATACCATAAGGGCTCAGTTTACAGTGCTCCTTGCTGTCAGACAGAAAACATTATTGCATCCATATCCATACCATGGACTAATTTCCACTGGATTTCATTGCTGCTTGTTCACATCTTCACACCAGGTCCATTTAGTCTGGCTTACAAATGCTCTAAACTCCAGCATGCACACTCTCTGGAGAACTTCAGTCACATTTGTGAGAATTTTCTATCCACTGCTGGAAAATGTTGCTCAGCCACAGAGCAGCAGCAGCAGCTCTGTTCCTCAGGTGTTAAAATAGAACTATCTTGAAAGACTCTTGTAGAGCAACTAAGTATGATTTTTTGAGGGGAAAAAAGGGCTCTCATGTCTGGTTGCCAGACAAATATTCTCTTTGACGAAAAATCTCCTCCCCCCCTTCTTTATATATTTAATTTCCTTGGTTTTGTATGCTTGTAAATATTGTATGGATGTGGCTATGACCCCCAGGTGAGCAGGCCTCAGCCATTCTTTTCTGAATTATACATTTAGCCTATTTAAATGCAGCCATCATGTGAAACAAAAAGGAGAAAATGTACTCATGTTCATTTAGAAGAATGATCTTTGGATAACGTCACCCAAATATTGCTGGGGTTTTATCTTGCCTATAAAATAAATTGGTCCCAGTGTGCTGTGAGATGCACATAAAAGTTTGAATATTAAAGTAGTATAAAATTCAGATGCCTTGGCAGAACTGGTTTTAGAATGCTAGGAAAAAAATTGAACATATCTGCTAAGTACAATTTATGAGGGATAACAGACTGGAGATTTTTCATCTGTGAATCTCAATCTATTGGCAACATTTCCTTTTTTTTTGGTGCCCTTTCTGCTGCTCTGTGATTGTATTAGCCACCTTTTCTCTTGGGTGTGTGATGAGAGCACAACTGTTCTAGGTGCATTTTGTACCACAGCATGAGAAGCCACAGCCACTGATAAGTCTGTCATTTGGTGGTTGCTCTGTTCTTTGAGCTGCAGATTCTTCTATCACTGCTTTTATTTTTTTTTAAGTTTCCCTTCTACCCCAAATTCTTTGGTGTTTAGAAGGTATTTTCTATTATTTTCAGATACACCTTCCCCTCCCTTTCCTAGATGCTTATACCAACAAATGGGTGTTTGCAAGATCTATGGTTCAATAATTGCTTTCTAACTGGAACAATTAAGAGCTCTGAGAGGAGAGGAAATCTGTCATAAAATGTTCCAAATGGAAATCTGCTTTTATGTGGCTTTGGAATGATAGCTCAGAAAGCATAAGGGGATATATACTGCAATAGTGTCAAAATTTGGATAGCAAAATCTTTACCATCAGTAAGTGAGCACAAGGGCTGAGGAGGGAAGTCTGCTTTTGCTGTTGGGCTGAGCAATCCCAACCAACCATCCTTCGAGGGCACCGCAGAGCTCACACAGATGATACAAACGAAACAGCCTCACTTTAATATTTCGGTATGTTCTTCATTGCCAAAGTAGACTGCAGAAATATTGCATCTATCCACTGGTTACCAAAGGAGGAAAATGCATTAAATAGGGCAAACAAAGCTGAAGCTAAGCTATTATGTGTTTCAGATTGCTTAGTATTTGGCTTGTGGACCAAATGCTTTAGATTATAAGGCATAAGCCTTTCAGAACCTTAAGTTATTTTAAAATTAAATGGATGACAGGCATAGGTCTGCTGCCTGGATTTGATTTTCTTTGTGTCTTAGCAGAAGTAGTAAGTAATGTCTGTCAGTATCTAATAAAGCTATTTTCTGCTATTATAGAGAGGTTTGCTGTGAGAAACAGAACTGAGAGAGCACCACATTTTCAATAAAACAAATTGAACAGATTCTCAGAAATCTAGGTCACAGTAACAGATGACCTATACATGGTCCTAGTTTTTGATGCAACTGTCTAATCTGCTCTGAGAGTACTAGCCAGACATCATTCCTAATTGACCTTGATATTCAGTGAACAGAAAGAAAGCTAAAGCCACATGATATTTAAATCTTTAGAAGAAAAAATATATGGTGAACTCAAATGCATTCTGTTTTATAACTAGAATCTGTATTTGTCATGTGAACCTTGTCTGCAAATGTGTTGATAATCTTAATCTGAATTTGAGACTCCACCTAAACAGATAAATCTGCATACAAACAGCCATTCCCAGCATCCCATCCAGAGGACAGCTTTGGTGTCCCTTGTGTAACCACATTTTGTAATGCAGCTGCCCTGTCAACCCTCCTCAGACATTCTCATGAATGCACAACATTCTCCAGCCAGGTGAGAGCTCTTGGACCCAGGGACTAGTCAGTTCAGCTCGATGCTCAGACCTAGTGGTACCCAGATTTCAAACACTGTGATTATGTAAATGGAGCTGCTGCCACAGGGCCCTGGCATGTGTACAGCTGTAGATGTAAGTAAATAGGAGAGGCTGGAGATTACAGTAGGTATAGTTAAAGCCTGACCACCCCTGTTATAGACTAGACTGGATTTTTGTTCATGATATCAGAGTGGAGATGCAGCATTATTTACAGAACCCTTGACACAGGAAAGAATGGGTGTGTACTTTTGCACTGAAGGAAATGTATGGTCTGCAGTAAGCTGAAAGGTCTGTGAAGAGAGGCTTTTCAAGAAACTATAGTACTGCTTTAGGTTGCCAAATTAAAAATAGGTAAATGTCTCACAGGAGTGGTTCAGATTGATAACCTCTGGTTTCTGGACCTCACCAAGTGATTTGCTGTGCCTGCACCCAGCAAGAAGTGACTGCGGCCGTCCTGTGGTTCCTCATGCCTGGCTCTGGAGCTGCCATTGGAACACACAATGTGTGTGGTGCACTAAAGCAGTTCAGCGTGCTGTGGAGGGAGCCCCTGGTGAGATGATAGTGGTGTCCCACGGGGAGAGATGCTGCTGCTCTGTGCCCAGACACCTCAGCACGCCTGCTTCAAGCAGCCTCCTGTCTTTAATCACATTTTGGCATCTCATCTCAGACAGTTTGGCCCTTTTGGGTCAAGCGCAGGTTATGTGCAGGTTTGAGTGATGTGGCGGTGCAAGCCCAAATGGGGTGCAACTGGGAGTGACCCACTGCCAAGCAAGAGAATTCCTGCTCTCAAGCTCACTGCAGTATTCACACATGTGGTATTTAGGTGGCACAATGAATAGTTAATGCAGAAGGGGTTTGGTACTGGGGTGCAGCACTTCAGTGTGTGCAGTTTGCAGTTTTATTCAGTGGTCGCTCATGGTGATTGTGTTGATTTTTTTGGGTTATGGTTTGTGATAGTTGCTAATAGTTCCAGTATTTCCAGGCAGTACAAGGAAAGTAAGAATGACTGAAGGCTATTTAACAAGGTGATGTCATCAGTCTGTATGGCCATGTTGCTTTTCAAAAAAACCTCATGCTTCCATGTTCTCCCTCGCAGAGAAATACCCAGTTGTTGTCTTTTGAGCTCCTAACGTGTGAAACTTTGGAGTGATACTAATCAATACTGTGGGTTTGAAAAGATTACAGCATCTGCTGGCTGTTAAGACAAAATGAAATTCTTAGGATTCTACTCTCTTTTTAATTGCTGAGGTTATTGCTGTATTTCAGTGTACCTGATGCATTTTCATTGGCAACTAACCCTGTAATGCAGTACTCTATTAATGGTCATATAATACACCCAGTGATATTTTGCCTCAATTGCAACTTCCAAGTCTGTGAGTGGTTAACAGCTTTTTTTTTTTTTATGAGTCTTTGTAAGATTTCTATTAGAATAGCTGCTTGGGAGTTGGGAAAACTGGCTTGCAAATTATCTGTTATTTGTGCAGTTTAAAAACTCAACCACATGAGAACAGCCATCAGCATCCTTTACTTACATGCATGGCAGGATTAGTCCCATATCCAGGCTGCGCATGCAGATGTTTGCAGGGGTGGGTTATGCCCAGACATTCCTTTTATGGCTATTTCAATTAGGCAGAAGCTCTTTTTGCCAACCTCACTGTCTGTTTTTTGTTCAAATTGATATGCTAAACAGGTATTCGACTCTAAAACCCAGTTGCAAGGGCAGAATTTAACTTTCCAGCTTATCTTTAAGGTGGCACTTTTAAGGAGTAGGTTTTAAAAATCAGCCTCCAGATGCATACCAACAGTCTTACAGGTTATGGAAAAGGCTGCTGTATTTTAAGAATACCATGGTATTCAATCTGAAAGCACTTTGTAGGTAGAGCCATCAATATCTTTAACCTTTATTAAAAAAATCTGTAATATATTTGTTCAAAGGCTTATTTTAGATAGGTCCTTGTGGGTTTGGGAGAAATAAAATCAAAGTAGCTTGATTGTAATCTAGCCTGATTCTTATCGTTCAGGTTTTACTGAAGTAATACACCCAAGCCATTGTACTACATCATGAAGAGAATTCAAGGAAATTGTATAATTATTCAGACAAAACTGACTCCTGTGAAAAGTATTTACATTCACAATCATATTTCTAATGTTCTGGAATAGCAGCTGACAATTATAAGCTGGCCCCTCACATATCAGATGTTTTGTTAATCTCACAAGTAGCACCTTGGAGGATTTCACTTCTTTCAAACCTGGTGGTGTTTTAGTCATCTGCTCCTTTTTTTTTTGTCCAGTCTTATGCAAGGGAGCAATGGGAGCAAGTCCATTTCCTGCCTAATGGGCTGGTGCAGAGCATCAGCACATGTCTTCCCAGGTATTGCCCAGCTTTCCTGAAAGCCAGACCTGTTTTCCTCACTTTAAAGGGTCTTCCCCTTTTTTTCTGATGTCACAAGGATTGCGTTGAGGTTGAAGAGCAGCAAACAACCCAACCTTCGTTCCCTTTATTTTACAGTACTTTATATCACTACAGTTCCTAATAAATACACACACTTTAGGACTGCAATACAACTACTCTCCACTTCATTCTGAGTAAAGAGAGCCGACTCACTCCTCAAAAACAGGGCTGCTTCTGGCTGCTCTCTAACTCTCTAAATTTAAGATCCTGGACTGGGTATTTTATCCAGTACCAGTAGGTAGGGTAGGTAAGATTTATGGAAAATAAGAATGAATGGCTGAAACGTTCCTGCCATTTGGGTGAAAACTGAACCAGCTTCCACCCCTCACTGCAGCACCAGGCACAGCAAGGGGCTGGCTTTTCATTGACTAAAACCTGCTGGTTGGTTTTCTGATCTTGATAATTTCTGCTCATTGGCTCCAATCAGTGGATTAAAGCCCAGTCTCCGAGGAGTTCACATTTTAACTGCAGACTGGGGAGAAAGTAGGGGAAATGGGAGGTACCAGACACTGAACGGTTTGGGTTTGTTTTTCTTATTTATTTTGGTATTTGCCAAGTTGACACAACTGAGTAATGTCCTCCCACACAACTGGGGATGCACAGAGTAAATTTACTGACCTTTTTATGATGAAGTTGGCTGTCCAGACTTGTCCCCTTATAGCCACTATTAAAGTCCACTATAACACTGCCACAGCTCAGGCTAGACATCAGCTGCCTCAGTAACAAACCTCTGCTTTTTATAAACACTGAGGTTTTCCATCCTCAAATCCTTTTAATTTCTCTCCCTGCCCCACACAAACCATGAATTAAAATCTCCAGGCAGATCATGCTTCTGCCTTCCAGACATGGGGCAGCAACCGCAGCTGAAGAGTAACCATATGGACTTCATGATTTTATGTACTGTGACAATAAAGCTTTTATGACATTCTAGGTGGTTAAAAATGGCAGTAAGGAGCTCTTAAACATGGCACAGTCATGTTGCTTTTCTGAACCGGCAGACCTGCCAACAGTGCATCAAAAGCCGTAATTTCCTGTGCACTGAAGCCCCCATCTCTGCTGCCTCCAGCTTTGTGTCCCAGGGCTTGTGCCTGTGTGCTAACAAATCTCTATTGTCCAGCCGGGCGAATAGTGGCTGGGACCAAAGAATTGCTGTCTGGTTTCTATTCAAATCCAGGTAGTCACAGATATGAATGGAGTTTCTCGAACCATGTGAATAACCTCTGCTCTGCGTGGAGGCTGCGGAGGCTGAACTGGCTGGCGGGTCCCTGCCCCAGCGCCCTGGCTGCCGAAAGCACGAGGGTTTGAAAGGCACTTTTAATGCTCCGCGTGGCTTTTAATACTTATTAACTTTAAAAATATGCTATCTCGCATTCCTGGCCAAAACAAGGAGGGTAAATCATCCCCTTCTCAACTTTCTAAACTTGTTGAGGAATTCTACTTAAAGGTTTGAGAATGAGCGATAGGAAAAGTTCATGGAAATTTTCTTACATACCACATTTTATATGTTGAGCCTTTTATTGTACAGGGAGCTCACTCTAAGCGTCACCATTAATAACTGCAGATGGTTTGGGGAGCAGATACATGGAATTTTGAGACTTACGATAAGAAAGAGTTATGATGGAGTTACGATAAGAAAAATTTCTGCTGTGATAGTCTGAGCAGGAATTAGAGCAATAATGCAAACCCGGGATCATTTTACCACCTTTCCCCCCCATTCCACCCCCCCCCCCCTCCTTTTTTTAATGTTTTTGCTAATTAATATTCAGCAAAAGGCGGCTGATAAACCACTTCGAGGAAGCAAAGACCCTTTCGCAAAGCTGCCTACACCAAGCAAAGAACTCAAGCCCACAGGCTTGACCCACTCCTACCCCGCAACTATCGCTAAGCAGTCGCCGATCGCGATATGGTTCTCAGGCAGGCGGCTAGACCGCGTCCCGCAGGTGCCACCGGAGCCAGACAAAAGCAAGGGGGGGTGACCCGGCGGGGGGGGGGGATATCCACGTCCCCGCCCCGCGGCAGCAGCGCCCGGCACCGCCGAGCCCCGCGGGACCGCGGGGCTCGGCGGTGCCGGGCGCTGCTGCCGCGGGGCGGGGACGCTTCGTCTGGGGTTTTTTAACCCCCCACCCCCCCCTCCTTTGTGTCCCCGTCTGGTTCAGTTCCTCCCCGCCAGCCCTCGGGGGCTACACGCGTGTCTGGTTACCGGACCTAGAGACCCAAGAGCAACTTCCAGCGCTCGGGAATCGCTCCGTCTTCAAGACGGGAGGGAAGAGGGGGGAGAACACACGACACAAATATACTGCCGTCTGCTCAACCCCCCACCACCACCCCACCCCTTCGGGGCAGTTTGTCTGGACTCCCCACCCCCACCGGGGCAGCAGCTCCCTCCAGCTGTGTTACGTTAGTGAATATATATAAATATATATATATATAAATATCTATAAAAAGCTGTTCGGAGAACAAAGGAACACGTGCAGAAATGAGACTGGGGAAAAAATGAAATAATAATCGTTTAAAAAATCCTGACAGGACATAGGGACGCAAGGCGACCCCGGCCCCCACCTCCCCGAACCCCCCTCCGTTAGCCTTTACCCGGTGATGAATCGCAATTAACGCCTTACCTGGCGGGGCGGCGCGGGAAGGCTCCGCGCTTGGGCTCCCTCTCTCCCCCCACATTAAAAAAAAAAAAAGTTGTTGCTGGCACAAGCAGAGAGAAAACTCCCTGCCCGCTGCAGGCGCGGCCCTGCAGCCCGAGAAAGGCGGCGGAGTTGGCCGCCGGGGCCCCCGCCGCTGCCCCCGCCCGCTGGCCGCGCAGCCCCGTCCGCCGCCCCCCGCCCCGCTATATAGGGCCCAGATGACGGGCAGGGGCGCAGCCGGTCATGTGCGCGGTGCGGCGACGGCGATTGGTTGTCTAGTCGCGGGGTAGCCTCCTGATTGGGCCGTGCTCGCGCACCGGAGGGTTGTCCCACCCCTCCCGCCGGCGGCGGGCGCAGGCCGGGGCGCGGGGCCGCTTGTTTGGGTGCCGGGAGGCGGCGGGGCCGTCTGAGGGGCTCGGCGCTGCCTCCTCCCCCACACCGACACCTGCCTCCTCCCGCGGGCCGGCGGAGCGCGGCCCGCAGCCCTCGCGGCGCCGGTACCGGCTTCCTCCTCGACCGCAGCAGCGATGAGGAATTTATGTTCTCTCTCTATCGCACAATGGGACCAAAACACCCCAAAACGAGCCTCCGCGCTAGTCCCGGCTCGCCAACACTGCACCTACCACAGGCCAAAGCAACACGTTGTGTGCTGGGATCGCCGGCCCGGCTCCATCTCCGCTCTTGCGGACCTGCCACCCCGATCCAGCACCCCGAGGCCGGGTGGGTGCTGTCCCCAGTGGGCTGTTAGTGGGGCCTGTACCAGGCCAGGCAGCGAGGTTCTGCGCTCGTCGGCTTTCCTGAGCCTGCCGACCAGAGCATCTATCCCTGGGCCACTAGGAAACTGGGTCACTGGGCAGCGCGGCCAAGTGCGGCATCACCAACTGGCATGTGAACATAGATCCCATTTGTTTAATGTGAGTCCACTTCATAGTTGTATTGGAGGCAGTAATAGCGCCGGAATGTTTAAAGTACACAGCAGAGTGGTGGAAAACCTCTTGGGGATTGTCCCCTCCAGAGCAGCTGGATGACTCCCACCCCATCGCCGTGGTAAAGCCACCTCTGAACCGTCACTAACATCAAAGCGACTTTCTGTCTGCTCTGCAAGTGTCCCAGTTAGTACCAGCACTGCTGTCAAGAGTGCGGTGAGAACAACCGTTGCCGTTTACTGCAGAGCAGAAAGAAAATGCCTTTAAGTCCATTCTCTAGTGAGACAGACTGATGATAAAGGAATTCCACCAACTTGCTAGTTTTGGTGGGTTTACACTAATGAAATTCAAAGCCGCTTCCACGGACTTGTGCATAACCTCTCCCTGCATTGAACAGTAAAAGCAAGACACTGAGACGTCTCTGGAATATAGAACTACATAAGAAGGCTGCACTAACTTTGGTTTTATAAAGTGTTTTCAGTGAGAACTCAGGACACTGAGGCTAAGTGGGGAGGAAATGCACTTCTTCCATTTTCTCTTCTCATTCTGCTTCTTTTTCTGCGTTTTTAGTCTTCTTTCTCTGCTTGTTTTCAGTCATTGACCTTTCTTTCTTTCTTTCTTCTCTGGGGACATTTTTACACAGAAAGACCAAAGTACCGTAGAGAGCCTTGTTGGACTGGAGGTTGAACTACACTGTTACTGAGGTGCCTTCCATCCTAAGATCCAATAGGTGAAACATGAATCATAGGAAAGGTTGTGTAACACTTCATGGCCGTTCTCTTTCTGTTTGTGTTTTGCTAATGTTAAAACACTTTTAATAACAACTGCAGGAACGTGCTGCTGATTCTGCATTTCTCTGGTAATTTAACAGCCCTAAGGCAGCAACTACACACTGGTGAAGCCACAGGTGAGACTGGTCAAAAGGGAGGTGCTGCAGCAGTAAAATGGTTCATATCCTTTCACTGCTCTAGCAGAACTTGGATTTGTTGAGCATTTTCGGATATGTCATGATGTTGGTGTTAGGGGCCCCTCCTGGAACACAGAGAAGGGGAGGAGTGGGTCAGAGGTCCCTTTTGGCATTCTTGACATGGATTTCTATAGAATTCACCCTCAAGGGCTGGAGGAATGCATAAATGGAAAATGAAGATGAAATGAAAAAACAAATGACAGCTACATGGAACTTGTCCAAAGGAAGGCAATCTGAAACAAAATGAAAGGTTAATACTCTGCTTTAATGGTGACCCAGACTCCTATCAGTGTCACGCAGCTGCTATTGATGTGGATGGAGAGGTTCCCACCTCCTTGTCATGAGTGTGAAGGAGATAGCTCATATCTGCTCTCCATTCTGCCCACAATAACCATTCTTGTAACTTCTCCGTTTCCCCGACAGCTTCCTTTCTGTCTCCTCTTTCACAGATTATCTTTCACTTCGTGAGTCACTTCTAAAATGTACTTGATGCTATTGTTAAAATATGTCTTCTTGTGCTTGCTGGGGTATGAATGAGCTTCTGAGCAGTTAATTAAGGGTCACACTGGCTGAAAAAGCATACAATACCTTTGGTCCTATTTATGAAAAATAAAAAAATTAAGATGTGAGAGTGCCTTGGAGGCTGGTATGGCCTTTACAAGCCATCTGAATGGCTACTGATATCCAGGAGTTTTTACAGACTCCTGTATGTGGGCTCATAGACCTACGGTACTTCAGACCCTGTGTGGCACCCAGGTAGCGAAATGTTTTAACGTAATATCCTTGTGCTTTCTGCTAATGCCTTAAATAACCAACCAAGTGGGGCAAATTGTGTTGAAAAACATTTAAATTTGTAGTCTGCACTGCATTCCAGCCTGGTGTTCTTGGTACATTAGAAATCCTAAACTAGTAGTTACTTAATGCTGTTTGGCCAATACAGGACTGTGATAAACGTAAAACTTTAGGAACAAAGAGTCATAAGTCCTCTGGTAAAACAATGTTAAGATTTGTAGAAATAATATAGAAGTCTTCAAACATGAAATGTTAAGGTCTAGAGAAAGGAGCAGTTTGTGAATAGTGTATAAACCTAATCATATCCCAGTCTCCTTTTCCTGTTTGCCATGTCAGAAGGGATCTTTAAATGGTTAAGTTGCTTGAATATTTTGAGACTTGTCCTAATTATATTGCTCTCATTCTCAAAATACCAGGTCTGTTGGACATACATCAAGATTACTAAATTAGAACTGAGTCTCACTAAATCTATGGAAAACATCATTTCCTGTTGGGAAGTGAGCTGCTGGAGCAGTGGTGGAGAACGACCTCCCCAGGCAAGGGCATCACAGCCAAGGATGTTCCACTGCGGCTGTTCCTGTGAGCAGGAGCTGGGCCCTGCAGGACCCTGTCAGTTTCGATAGGGCTGAGAGGAGGAGGTGGGGGGTTGACCCAGTTGTCGACCCTTAAGCTATTCTACTGTGCTGTAACCAACTTGGTGTGATATTTTGCTGCATAAAATTTACCCAAATCAAAAGGAAAAAGCAATGGAGATCTGTTGGGGCATCTAAAATAGAGGCAATGCTGGTGCTCCCTTATGCATCTCCCAATAATTCTTGAGTCTTTGTGGCAGTTACTGTCCTGGGGAAAGACTGTGACAAGGCAGGGGAAGGAAGAACCTTCCAGTAAGATTGCTCAGATCTCGTATGCTTGACCCAGACATGCCAGCATCTGGGTCAAATGTATCTCGGTTCTCTCGGTATTTTAAAATCCAGCAAGCTAAGAAGTGAAGGCTTAAATGATAGATACTTGCCCCTTTCTTCCACTATATTGTCTTTTCCGTAGCTACAGAGAGATTTAGAGCTCTGATCAGAATGCAGGATTTGTGAGTTTGGGACACTCTGAAAAATACTTGTTTTCCTTGCTGTGCCTGGATCGGCTTTGGCTGTCCTGTCACCACAGCAGCATCAGGAGGAGGGCAGGGCTGACGACGGTGCTCATCGATGTTAGCTCAGCTAATGGGTGAAGAAGCTTAGGTGAGAAATGCAGCAGAAGTGTTTAGAAACCTAGAAAGTCAGCTCTCGGCGGAGACGACGTTTGATGGGGAGGTGAAGAGGAAGCAAAGGGGCCTAACTGATAGAGACGCCTTCAGACGCGGTCCTGATCACTCGGTGTTTCACCGTCCATTCACTGATTGATTGCGCTTCATTACAGTGCTAAGCAGCCGGCCGTGGGGAAGCCAGCGCTGCTATTCACTATAAAGGGCTGTGCTTAGCTGCAGTCACTGCTGCTTCAGAGTGGCAGTGTCGTCTTTTTAGTAGTGTGATGCTGGGTCCTGGTTATTTTTCTCACTGACCCTCGTTTCTGAAGAGTGTGGATTCTGTGATTCTGCGATGTCATGCAAAACTAGAAACTATTGTGACCAAGAGTCAGATTCTAACTCTAACAGAGGAGCCTGGAGTTCCACACAGCAAAACTGTTTCTTCCACCGCCTTGTGATGTGGCATAGTGCTGGTCAGACCAGCAAGGTTAATGTCCCATCCCTCCCCATTGCTGTTCCTCTTCCTTTCCTTGGTAATTGAAACGTGTCTGTTGTCACATACAAGGTTGGAAAACAAAATATTTAAGAAAATAGTTTGGGAAAAGTTGATTTGGGTCAGAGAGATTAACTGAGAAAACTGGTTGAACTGGTACATCCTTCTGCTAAGAAGTAAGTAAGGAAAAGCTTGAAAATAAACCTTGTTGAGCCCCCTTTTTTTTCTTTGTTATTTTGTATGTGCTCTGTCCCTTCGATAGCTGTCATTACTTAAATCCATCTCACTTGATGAGGAAGGAAAGAGATTCTGTCTGAGAGCAAATTCAAAGTGAAGAGATTTGGCCAGTGGCATGATGAAAGGGATAAGTGTAGGTAGAATGAGATTAAATGGAAGTATTCTTGGTATTGACCACATGGTTCAGAAGCCTCTAGTTTAACACTCTTTGTTTAGAGCTAACTTCGGTTTTCTTTTGTGTGGGAAAAAAAAGGAAAAAAGTTATTTTAGAAAAAAAAAACAAGGTGAAACTGAGTAAGATAGAAATTGACAGAATTAACAGAGATTTATGAAGACTCACTAGAGAACTTCAGGAGCAGCATTAAGGAAAGACCACATCAGGAGGGACTCTTGAACGTGGAGTGGGTGATCTGAATGAATTGTCACTGCTGGCCTTGGCTGCAGCTGGTTGCTCCCCGAGGCTGGAGCTGCCTGGCAGTCTGGTGGCAGCAGCTCACTGCTGGCATGTGGAGAACACGGACGTGGTGCAGAAGAGACCTGGCTACAGCATTCCCCTCACAGCATCATGCAGGGGGTGAATGGTGACAAACAACAGTGAATTTTGTTCTGGCTTTTCTGTACACATCGTTTCCTCTCTGCTTTAAAACTTCAGCTATAAAAGTGGCCTGTAAAAATGGAATTACATGGGCCAAAATATTCCAATTTATTCCCATTAAAATGTACTCTGTATGTGAAACAGCATCATGTTTTATACTATAGTGTGGCACAGAGACAGTTACACTGCATGTTGTGCAAAGTCAGTCATCCTCACAATGCTAAGAGTCAGAGAGTAGTTTGAATTCTCTCACTCAAGAAGTAAACAAGAGGGAGCAATGAAGGTGTAAGACCAAAACTAAATAACAAGTCAGTGGAAGAGCCAGGAATGGGGTGTGCTAACTCTCTGCACGTATTTGTGTTTTAGGGTATGCTGCCAGTATTAATAACAAAAGAATTGGCTCAGTTTCCACATTTCAGTTATGAAAAATGCATATCTGTATTCTTGTAATCAGGGGAGCACTTGTACTCAGAGAGAGAGACACACTGCAGGTTAGCACTCTGACAGTGTCCCTGTGGCTGTCTTTTTCTTGGTGGCTGTCACCTTCAGTAGTCATCAAGCGGATAAAGAATTTTTGTCATGCTGCTTCATGAATGAAGTCTGTGCTCTTAAAGAGCATAAAAATTAGCTCTGAAGTGTGCATTATCACAAAGCTGACAATGATGTTGAAAATCATAAAAACTAAAATATACTTTCACTCCATTTTCCATTTGTCTTATCACCACTCTGAGGAGGAACAGTCTGGGTTTAGTTTGTCATGCCTTTTTTTTCCCCTGGCTGCTGCTAAAACGCTTGGGATTGTGGGGAGCTACTGGCCCTTTGCTTTTAGCATCATTCAGAAACCTTCCATTTAGAAACCATTCTGATATTTTTTCTTCTTCGTCTTTTTTTTTTTTTAAACTACTAAGGAAATTTGCATGAAAATGGAATCATTGTTTCTGAAGAGTTCCATCTGCTCCTGCTGCTTATTCTGTAGCTGAAGTCATAATCCTCTGTTTGTGAAATTTCCCATTGAAGAGATTTTTGGCTTGCTGTAGTTTCAGCACGAAATTTCAGAACAGTAGAAGTACAGATACTTCACCTAGGAAAAAAAGAGAGAGAGAGAAAGAAAAAGCCTGGAGATAACACCAGAACTCCAAGTGGCTCTGCAGTCAGTACACTGTAATTCTAGAGGGACTGAGCGAACAGGGAATAGGACAGTGTGTGAGGTGGGCAGGGCTCAGGGGGAGAAAACATTTCCCCACGGTGTCAGAGCTTTGGCTAGGTGTACCGAAGGCATAATGACTTTCTGGTCTGCTCGGTGTATTAGTGTTTCCTCTGGTCAGAGTCAAAGGGCAGGGTTGATTTGAGGTAACAGGAATGCTCAGACCAGCTGGAGAGAAACAAGCAAAGTCCCTTTAAAAGAGCTTTGGCCAGAAGGGAACCGCCAGGCTTCTTTTGAGCAGCCAGGAGGATCTGTCGGATGGATTCCTTCAGCTGCGCTCACAGCCCTGATCTGCTTCAGAGAAATAGTCTGCAAATAATAACGGGATTGTTTGTTGTTCTATTTCCTTATTTTTTCCTGAGATTTATGTGTTTTACCTACATTTATGTGTAATGCCATGCTTGTGTATGCCTGCGTGTAAACGCTGAACACATTCTTCCAGTGGAAGCAGTAGGAAATGGAGAATCCCGTGGGCTGGGAGGTGACGCTTGTCCTGCTGGGACCTCTGTCGCTATGCAGAAATACTGCAGGAAAGTGGGTCAGGGCGAGCGGCGCTGGGAGCAGCCTGGCTGCAAATCCGCCGCAGCGGGCTGACGGCTCCCGCCGCACCAGGAGGGCACCGAGAGGACCCGGGGTGTGCGGCTGCGATGAGCCTTCGTTCAAAAGATAGTCCCAGAGAATTAGTGACCTCATTTTGCATCCTCATTTACAGGATTGTTTTCTGCACCACGTGCGGTATTTGTGGGAAGCATTGCATATGTATGAGCTCGGCTGTGCTCTACAGTAGGCACATACATAGCTCTGCTTAGGAAAAACAACTCCTCGCAAACACTTGGCGTTTTCTCCCTTAATTAAATTGCAATGTGCACGTGTACCCCTGTGTGCAGTGCTGTGCTACAGGGCTGCCTTATTAACCCTTCCCGATACCAGCCTATTTGAGGGCGGCTTTTTGACCTCCAGCACTGCAAACTGGTCTCGCACACTGCTCCTACCCGTTCCCGGCACTCCCGGTTGCCTCATTCCCCATGGGATGGCTACAATGGCATGTTCCTCCTTTTCCCAAGCCATGCCACGTGCACACTGCCCTGAAACTCCAGCAGTGGGAGATGAGTCGACAGGTCACATCCCCCGAACACCAGCTGGACACATGCTGGGCTGCCCATGTGGGTCCCTCTCTGGTTTGCTTTACATTTCCCCCTGTCTGTTGGCTTCTGAACTCTACCCTTTATATGATCTCTCCATATATTATCACTTAATAGGAATTGGCTCCTGTAAGTTGTTGGTTCCATTATGTATACAACTTTGTATACAAATCAGATGTATAATTTACCTCTTCAGGGACAAAGGATGGCTGATATCAACAAATCTGCATGCTTTGCATGCAGTCATGCTTTGCAAGCTCCACAGGAAATACAGTTAGCTAAACAAAGTCATAATTACATGCAGCTTCCTACCTCTGTTTTCTTGCTGCTCTGTATCACGTTAGTGCTCAAGTGCCAATTATTTAGGAAAGCTCCCCATAAATGCCTCACCCCAATCAGCCTCTTGCTCCCTTGTTGCCAACTTCTTTTTCTCCTCCAACTTCTCTTATCTGTCCCTGGCCTTCAAAGCCTTTTCAAGAGCTAATTTAAGTGTTCTTGTCAGGTAAAGCCTAGCCACTTATGCTGGGCGAGGCCCTGCTCCGCCGCTCCCTGTGATGATGGAGTTCAGCTCGGAGAGGCTGTCCTGCTCAGTCTAAGGATTGCCTTTTCATCCATGGGGTCCCACTGCACCCACAGTTCTTGACATCTAGCAGCTCTGTGTATTTGCCTCTGTAGTATTGCTTTCCAAAGCTTTGTCTGAAGATGGAGGAAGCACTGGAGAAGACATGCAACCCCCCGGCTCAGAGCACAGCTCTCACACTGACAGTTACAGACCCTGGCATCCCGCAAAGTTAATTAGCTGGACACAGATTGCAGCAGTGGATATGGGCAGAGGATAATGGCCTGTGTTCTCTGGGTATTGAATGCTTTTAGAGGGGAGGCTAGTACAGGGCTTCAAGCGTAAAGGAATATGAGCAAATGTACATGTAGATACTGCTCTGAAAAGTGTACAAATATTACTTCTTCGCGGGGGGGAAACCTCTGCAAAAGTTTGTTTCCAGTTTTGGTGCCTTAATTTCTGACTACTGCAGGAAAACAGGCATTTTTCAGATATGTTTAGCTTGCTGACCTATGGAGTTAGTTTTAGTGTGTTTTGTGTGCTAAGTAAAGCTTGGAGCTCTGCTTGTTTCACCAGACGTGATGTGGCTTTTCTGTTTGTCCTCAAGAGAAGGAGTAGAAGACTGGCTATAAAATTGTGTTTGAGCTGCAATAGCATGTGCACATCATGTGAAACATAGGTGTTCATATTGTTGTTTGCATGTAACTCCTTTGTTTTTTCTTCTTTAATTCATTTTTTAATTCCTGCCACAGAGACACAGCAACTCACATGTATGACCCAAGTACAAATTCTGCACAGCTACAGCTAACTTATAAACGAGACTAGAAATTACATGCAGCTCTGTGATTTAATTTTCTCTGACATATTGAGTCTATGTTTTAGCCTACAGAACTCCACAGCTGTGCCCTAATTCTCTTTTCCTTGTGATCTCAACATCGCTGCCTTTTAAGGCATTGCTATTCTTGGATCTCAGCAGGACACCATGTTAGACTGTCACCCTGCTCTCGCTGTATTGCCATTGCATAAAGAAGCTTCTCCCTGGACTTACAGATAGTATATGCAAGGAAAAGTTTGGAGCAATTTAGTGGGTGGATGAGACTAGATCTGAGTATTTTATGGTCTACACGACAGTGTATATTAAGGTGTGGGTGTAGGGATTCCTCTGTGGTTGCTGTCCGAGGGCGTAAGGAAAACGTTTATATTTTGTTACAAATAATAAACAATAACGCAATTAGGTTTCCACAAAAGTCACATCCAGGATGACAATTCACGCAGGAAAAGATGGATGTCATCTTTGCTTTAAATAACAGAGTTGCTGCCCTTTGGGTATTTATATTCTGTTTTGTTTAGTGGAATTCCTACCTATGTAACTATATCAGCCTAACCCTTGATTTAACCAAATATTGACCATTTTAATTCCGATGTGGCCTTTAACATCTTGCATTTGATCATACAAATGTAGTACTAGCAGAGTTTGCTGAATTTGGGGCAGAGACTTGCTAGATGTGGTGTAGCCTGTTCTAGCACACAGTCTGCTTGGCTACATGAATCTGAACACCGAGAGTGTCTCTGTGAGTAGCAAAGGCTGTTTCCTGTAGTACGTGCGCCACAAAGTCATCGCAACGCAGCACAAATAGCCCCATAGTTTCTGCTGATAAGATGCCTGCTGGTAAGCACTGGGAGTTTTCTGTTTGCCTTGTTTTCAAGATACAGGAAAAAAACCATGAATGCAGATTTCAATTTTTAACTCTGAAAAAAAAAAAAAAAAAAAAAAAAGGAGTAGGCTTATCTTTAAATAAGCCACACGAAAATACAGTATGACTGGAATGTCAGAAATTTCATGCTGAAATCCGGGCGCTGTTGTTGGGGCAGATCATTTTAATTTCAAATCTGAATCTTACATGTTTCCTCTAAAATCATCTCCCATTTCTGACAGCACCTCGCCTTGGAGAGGATCCCTCCGGCTAAACCCGGCTGTGCTGCATTCTGGGAGCATTTATGGAAATCATCGGCGGGCAGCGAGGCCGGATGGATTTCAGCTGGCAAAGCAGCAGCCAGCCGTGGCAGGGGAGCTCTGTCTATCTGTCTGTCTGTCTGGCAGCCACACACACAGACACGCTGCTGTGGCTGTGCCTCGAGTACACGCACTCCCGGAGGAATGGGGAGAGTTTGCCTGGTTTAGGTACTCTGCCGTTTTCATGTTCCTAACACAGCAGAGCCATTAAACCAAGGTGCTGGCAGGGGCTTCCATAGAGGTTTAGTGTTAGTCATTCCAGCAGAGTGCAGCTCAGGACTTGCTTAATGAGGGGAAATCAACCCCCCTAATTCAGGGGCTGGCGTCCCCAGGCAGTCACAGAGAAAGGAGGATTCCTCGGGTAGGTCATTTAGAGGCATCTGTTAAGAGGTAATCACAGTCCTAACATGGGTGTCCTCCGAGCACGAGGTTCCTGCACAAGGAATGAAGGTCCCTGACTTCTGTCAGGCAGCTGCTTGTGAGCCAGCTGCTGGAAAAGATGCTGTTCTTTGCTGGCTGTACAGAGGAAATTGGAGCCTCTTCACTTGCAAGGCATAGTTGGAAATCTTTAGGATCTTGGTTCTGGCTCTGGTGATCTCTTGCTTTTGTTCTGTATATACACACTGTTCCAGTAATTAATTAACTCAGGCATTAAGCTGCTCCTGCCACTAGATATCATGCAAGATCAATATTACTCAAAAGCCAACACACCATCATCTCAGACTCCAGCTTTTCTGGTTCATGATGGCTTCCACATCGTTTTGGGATCCGGCAGAAGGAAATGTAGGACTTGGAAAAGATGGTGAAGCTTTTATGGGCCTTATCCCGAGTCTACAGAACCTGATGGCAAACGCTGGTCTTGGGCTGGTTCCTTTCTGTTTGAAATCAGTGGCAAAGCAGCTACAGATCTCGGTGAGCATCCCTTCCTTTTGGGGGGCCCTTGGGTTAGGATGGTTTTGTTTCTTCCTTACGGAATCTATTCATCAGGCAGTCTGTCTAGTGGTTTCTAGAAGGGTCCAGGAGCCTATAAACTGGAACCTAGGTAGGCTTAAAATGTGCTGAGCTCTCATCTCAAAGTAGACTTCTGCCTGGGCTGTAAGAAACCAGCCAGTTAACCAGGGATGCTCTGCAGGATTTGCTGCATAACTTGTGTTTACAACTTGCAATTATGTGGATTTGTTCAAGCACATTTTATGTTGCCTTCAAGCTGTAGCTGCCACTAATTTCTTCTGTTCCTGCACCTTGGCAGACCTGATTAGAGCTTCCAGGCTGTATTACTGAATACAGTGGTGCAGTAATGGTAGTGCAACTGTCTTCAGAAATTAGTCACAGGCAGGTAAAAAAACCCAGAAAAGCAGATGATAATAGAAGGATGCTGTCAGTAGTGGAATCTGCTAGGAAATTCAAGGTGTGGTGAAGGATTACAGTTAAAATAGACAAATTACAAATGTAAACTGATTCTACATACCCTGAATACATCTATGATTGTTTTGAGAAGTGTAAAGGCCAAGAAACCTTCCTGCTGATGATGACAAACTGTGTGAAAAAAAAGTAATGTGGCTTTACTGCCAGCACTGCATTTCAGAGGATGTGGGAAAGTGCTGGTGGTGCTCCAAAGGGATTTGGATTGGGAGCTTTGTTTTAAATAGAGAATTACAAGTCTTTCTCTAAAATAAATATGAATTTTACTTAAGGAAAAAAAATATCCCAAACCAAACCCAAAAATCATTAAAAGCAAGAGGAGTTGATGTAAGTATCTGTAATTTGTTTCTCACTCTGCATCTGCCCTGGCCACTGCCTGAGACCATGTTGGGCCTTGCAGGGGACTGGTGTGGTCTGACCCAGCACAGCCCTGTTCATCTTTAGGTTACCTTCTGTGTGGGAACACCATGGGAACAGGACACTGATTTTAGATACACCATTAACAAATGTGAGCAAGGTCATGATAATTGCTTATTATTGTTTGGATAATGGACATTCCAGGTCTGCTCTAACAGCTGTAGTTAAAAAAAAAAGAAGGGCAAAGCTGAGAAACAGATGTGAAAAAATGAGGAAGGAAAATAATAATCACTTTACAAACTGAGAAATGGTTCCAGTAAAAACTGTGTTTCTGAATCTTGCAGCAATAAAGCCTGGAGCCCCTAGTCTGTGCCCACCCTCTGCCCTCCTGTCACCACGAGCACACCAGAGCAGAGCTGTTGATTCTTTCCAGCTCCTTCCTGCCATTTCCCCTGATGGTGTCCCTCAGCAGCATGTGAGGATGGATTCAAGAGCTCTACAAAGAAGGATGTTATGGGTAGACAAGTAGTGGCAGACTGGTCTGGCCCTGCATCTGCGTGTCTCTTCTGTGTTTAGATGCTTTATTGAGACAGGCTTTTGTGGTCAGAGCTGCTGACAGGAAAGGAAAGGGGGAAAATAAAAATGTATGTAGGGAAATGTCGTGGGAAGAGCTTTCCACAACATTCATGAGCTCTTAATGTCCTGAAGACAAAGTTAGAGGAATTCAAAGAAAAAACATCTCTTGAATAGCTCTGACAAATCATAGCATTGTTACATTACATTTAATGTATTTTAATTGCCTCTAGTTTTGTCCCTCATCGGTTTTGTAGTGCTGCCATCTGAGAAACAAAATATAGAGCTGTGCTTTCCCAGCAGAGCTGTGCTTCTAGCTGCACTGGTTGTATCTAGAAGACCAGACTTCATGTGAGCTGGATAATTACCCTGTAAATGAACCAGAGCAAATGTATGTTTGTGAAGTATCTTTCTAATCTGAGTAAAATATTGACTGGCTACCAATTAAACTAGCATGAGGCTGGATCATGTGCAAAATAGCATGTGAAGATGCAGTTAGGCCATATCATGAGACATATATACATAGGGATTGACTTGATAGCCAAAAAATTAGTTCCACCATGTGGACTAAGTTCTTGACTCCAAAGCAGATACTTGGCACAGAGCAGATCTCTGCTGCTTGGGCTGGGGAGGTAGCTGGTAATTAGAGGCTCATCTTCTGTGAATCAGCCACAAAACAAAGCGAGGGCACATTTTTTGAATGGGCTCGATGAGAACAGCACTATTTGGATTAGAGATTCTTGGTTTCTTCTCTGGGTTTGGAGAAGGGTGTGATTTGTCATGCTTCCTTCTGAATGGCCACTGCTTGATCCTCTTCTTGTCTGCTTAATTAGTGTGGTGGTTGTTTGGGCTCTTTTCTGCAAGATGAGCATGTTTCAGTTTCACCTGCTTTCCTCTCCATTTCTGAAATAAAAGGGAATTCCTTAGTGCACAGAAGACTCAGTTTATCTCCGAGCCTCCCAGCTACATAGAGCAGTTTTCTGACTATAGGAATTTAATCCTGAAAATGTGTTGCGGTCTTGGGAACTCAGGTTAGGAACAACCAGCTGTAGTGGCTTTCCTCCTCAAGTACATTATGCCAGCTGTAGTAGCTTTCCTCCTCAAGTGCATTATCTGATTACTTTAGATTTAAATAATTGATTTACAAACTCCTACTGCCTGATACTCCAGTAGTATCATGTAAGACACATCACAGTAGAAACCGAATTTAAAGATTGTTTTAAATGGCTTTAATACAGACAGAGGTCAGAAAAGGCAAGATAACAGCAAAAGAGGCTATGTCAAAAAGTAATTAGAGCAGGACAAATGGATTGTGCAGGCATGTCGAAGGCTGTTATTTCTGTAGGCAGTGAGTAGGAAAGGTGTTAATGTAATGTGACAGATCTGGAGCAAAAATGAGGGTGCAGGGAAAACAAATAGGAGCTGACCAATGGAATGGTTTAAATTATGAGGTTTGCTTTAACATAATTTGATTACACATGAAAGAAATGTTTAGTGTAGTTTCTTTGAAAACCTAATTGTCTTAAATACTGCATGTTCAATTCAGGCTTTACACCCAAAGGAGCAGTCCCGGCTCTGTGGCAGCCTCGCTATCTGTCAGTAATAAGCATGTGAGTAGTTTGCCCTGTGTAGCTTCACAGATGGAGTTTGCCCTGTGTAGCTTCACAAATGGAGAGGAGGGTGGAACAGGTTTTTTTCCCTCCTAGTGTTAGTCTAGTAAAAATGACTCTTATTTGCATTCATGTACATCTTAATTTGGGACCTCATGCTCTCTAGGGAGGGTGGTATCTGGGGTTTAGAAGCTGCTGGTGGCAGTGATGTGAAAATTGAGAATCTAGTTTATTTGAAAGCAAGGACTAGAATCAGATTTGGCAGAAGGAAGACAAGGAGGTAACTGTTGTTTTTTCAGGACTCAATTATTGCCCTGCTCAGAGCGAGAGCAGTGTCATAGGAAGGGGGTAGCAGTGCAGAGGTGCCCCGGATTTCCAGACTGCTCCAAAGGACTGGACAGAATACAGGGATTTAATTTCCTGAGCACTGTCCTCCGCAGTGGTGTCACACTGAAATCAGACTGCCTGCTGTACATGAAAGCATTCACCTTTGCAGCAGAAAGAACAACCTGTGTTCTTTATGGGAACATGTTCCTAACGTCTGCAATACAGAAACTTTAACTGATGAAAGTGCCTTTCTCAAGGAGCCACCGATGAAGCTTTGAGCTGGATGCTTCGCATTATGGATGGACAATGAAACAGGGTTCAGACCCCATGAAAAATCATGCTCCCAGGCAGCTGAGCTTGGCATTGAGCCCTCACCCTGTACAACAGTGCCAGGTATATCAGCTGGGCCACCCCTGCTGTTCTTGGTGTCTTTCCTGATTGCTTTGAGTCCCCCCCCATAAAGGAAGTTGGTTTTATACAAGAGAGGGTTCTGAGTATGGGAATTTTTCCTGCCCCACTGTCCAGTGTCATCTTCTCTTTCCTTAATTGTCCTTAACATTCCAAATAAACATATCTTCCATAGATATAGGCAGTTTTCAATTTCATTTAAACCTGACATCATCTGTTGCAGTTTATAGTTGGTTAAGGTGAGATATGTGGAAGCTGGTAAATCAGTCTTCAAGTTGAGCAGCTGTTGGCAGATGTTCATACAGAAACTTGGAGTCCTGGTGATGTTCTTTATTTTTCAGTGGAATATGCTGTTTTCTGAGTGGGTATCACTTGGGAGAAATGGAAAGTCTGTGGGTATTGTCAGGCTATGCCAGACAATTCCTCCATACTTTTGTTCCTGTTCTCATACATTCTGAAATGGCATTTCTGTTCAACTTTAAAGGCATTTTAATTCACTACTCCGAATAACAGAAAAGCTAGTTGCAGTGAAAATAAAATGAAAGGGCAAACCATCCTTCCAGCTGGCTTCATTTCTGTCTCAATCACTTCTGGAGCATCCAAGGAAGGTGAGGGCATCACTGAGCCCTGTTCTGGTGACAGCAGAGGCTTTCTGCACCTCAGCCTGAACCAGAGCTGATGTGTTTGTGCTCCTTAGATTGGTAAAAGCCGATTTTAAAATCTTGGTTTATATCTGTCAAGTGCTCAGCTTTATTTAGGATGTGATTAAGGTGGCACACTGCACATTCTGCGTCTGCTGTATCGCTCTCTGGATTGCGAAATGGGATCTGTATGCTCCTTGGGGTACCCTCCCCCATGGCAGCTGCGTCCGTCTGTCGGATGCTGCCCTCTCCTGTCCAGCTTCAGCCCTGCTCAGGCCACCCATCAGGGGCGAGTTATGGCAGGAAAATCTGGCCCTAAAATGCCGAAGCAGTGTGAGACAGCCCTGCAGGGCTGGGGCGGGGGAGCAGGCTGAGCCCCTCGGGCCGTGCCCCGCGGGGTGCTGAGATGCCGAGTCACTGGAGTGCACGGTGATGCTTCAGAGGAGGGCAGGTTTTGAACTTGCTGTCAAGCAAGGATTAGCAGCTGTTGACGTTCTCTCTTTTTGCAGAGCACTTGCACTTACATTTGCTGGGAGATAGCCCTGCTCACAGCAGGTGATGCTGCTGCCTTTGCTCAGCTCTGCTTTCGTGTCACCCTAGCCTTAGCCTCTCTTCTACTGTGCCAACGTGCCACCTCCTTGTCCCCCCAGGCAAGTCCCACCGGTGTACAAGGGGCACAGAGCAGTCTGTTAGTTCACAGACAGGATTTGCCCATACTCCTAATGATCTAAACCATCTAATTAGCACTTTGGGCCAGAACGATGTGGTTGATACAGGTACAGATTCTGCAGCTTTAGCTCTGGAGTTTTTTCCCTCTTTCATTTGCTGCCTGACCTGAAATTTGAGGAAATCTCTCATGGTTTTTGATTGATTATTTTTTTTCTGGAGGTACTGGCAATTGTTGCTGTCTGTTTGGAAATAATGCTCAGAAAGATAACAGGAGTTGTTATCTCTATATGTCTGTTGTTGTTAATAATATTAAAAACATGAGCAGTTGCAGCAGTGTAGTTGATATGACTGCGGTTTGTGCAAGTCAGGCCTAAAAGAATAGTTTGGCTTTTCAGATTACCACTTAAATGCACAGAACTTCTTCCATCTCTTGAAATCTCTGTCTTTTGACCTGCATACCTCTCATCTGTTCCTACATCCCACTAAACATCTGCATTTTCTGCCCAGACACTGGCTCATTTCAGGTTTGGATGACAAGATTTTCTTCTGGTATCGATGAGGTGTGCTGGTTCTGTAGGTGGGATATGCTGGGATGAAACCTCACTGCTGCACCAGTGTTACTGTGGCAGGTTCTATGCATGAATATTAGCCCTGTGGGAGAAACAATGAACTGAAGAAGGACACAAGGATGGTGTGAGGGTCAGATGTAGCTCTGGGCTTGCTTTCACCCCAGCTAGGCAGGTGCTTAGGACATTTTGCGGCTATTGCTGGGGACAGGGACCCAGCTGAAGGACTTCCCTGTCTTTTCCAGAATGATCTGACACTGTTTGACATGATTTGGGTTACTGGGAGTTACAGAAGATGCACTCCCAGAATGAAATGGAGTCATCCTCTAGGAAGGGAAGCACTTTCTGCGGAAGGTTTAGAAAGGAGCTCGATTGCCTCCTCATAGAAATGTAAAAGCTTCTCCCTTTGCAATTCTCCTTTCTTGTACTTGCCCACTAAGGCAGTAAAACCATATACTTCTCATGCCGGCAATCCCATTTGTTTTCCTTTTTTCCTCTGAAGGCAACCTCTCTAAGGAGCCCTTAACCTCCCCCCTGCTTTTACCTCTGTTATACAGAGCTGGTCTCCACTATTTGTCACCCATCAAGCGAGATGCAATGAAACACTGCTTGCAAGCCATTCATCAGCATGGGATGGCAAATTCAGTGCCTAAGTGAATAAAAATATAAATAAACAGGAAAAAAAAAAAAAGGAAGTTGATAGGAGGATTGACTTTGCACAATGACCTGTCAAGCCAGTAAGGAGGAAAATGCTTAATTTTATGTGCAGCAAGTGAATACTTTCACCAGAATTATTAACGCCGTGTTCCCGTTGTGTTTAACGCCGGAGAGCAGAGGAATTACCCACATCTGTCATTAAACCATTGTCACAGCACTTCTCAGAAGGCAGGCAGATGTTTATTACAATTTCGTGCAGTTGCTTACATAGCTTCTCTAAACAATTTTATTTGAAGTATCAGTACACACAAAGTGAGGGGAAGAGAGTCTGGGGGGGAAGTATGTGCTGTGTTTACCTGGGAGCAGTTTTTCTGCAGTGGCTGGAGGCAGTAACACTGGCGGTACTGACACTGCTGAGATGTGTTAATCTGAGTTTAGAACATTTATTCAGCTACATTTGCAAACCAGCTTGGTGCTGGATGTCATTCCTTGGTCGAGGCTCCTGTGCTGGCTGAACCACAGAGGCTCAGTACTACATCATCTGTTGGTGAAATAAATCCAAACCTGTAAGTCTGGTGTTTCCATATGTGCTGGGTTTTGCCTGAAATCAAAGCCACTGCAGTATTTTAGTTTGGTCTGTGGCAGGCTGCGTTATGTGGAGGCAGCTCTGGCTTTAGTTGCCTTCAGAGATGAGATGTGCTTGGTTTTGTTATCCGGAGCCCGGACTTTGTTCGTGGCACAAAGGGACCGATGTCTCAAACTGCGTCAACACAACAGAGCCCTGATTGTCATGAAAATGGGCAAAGCCTCGCTGGAGCCCAAAGAATTATGAAACAGGGGCTGTGGGTGGGAGGGTGAGGAAGAGCTGCCCCCCACATTGGGTCACGCAGCTCTGCCAGCCCTGCTCAGCCCAAAATTTGGATTTGCCCTGAAAGATTTTAGGGATTGGCTGTAGCATGTGACAGTGTCCACAGATCGTATGCTGGAACATCTCGGCTGTCCCGGTCTGGCAGTGCCTGATCCGTTTCAGCGCTGCCTCATGACTCCAGTTAGGCTTCACATTTCTGAAACAGTCACATCTTTTGGGAATGTCTTTCCTCTGGAATCGCAGTCTGGGGAGCACTGAGGGAGAGCAATGCCTGACATTGCCTGCTCTGCTTCCTCATGCGGTTGTGTCCCACAGGCTGCCTGGGCAAAGCACTCACACTCCCAAAAGCAAAGAGGGAAAATGCTGGTAAGGAAAAGCCCTCAAAGCACACCTGCATTTGTCCAGGATGCCTTTTAAAGCACTGCACAGCTCTTGTGCATATTTTCCTTTTCTCCTGCCGTGTTTTATTACTTGTCAGTTTCTGTGCACCATCTCCTGGCTGCTTTGCCCAGCACCACAGTAGACAAATCGTAGCAAAATGCAGCGTTTTGCTGCCCTTGCTTGGGATGAGCCAATGCTCAGCACACCCTGGCCATCTTCCTGTGTGCTCCTCTTGCTTCCTCTGCCTGTCCCTTGTGGCCATAGTGTCAAGATAATAAATCCATAGCAGGCAGCAGTGCTATTTATCCAGTTTGGGGAAATGCTTTTATGAACTGGTGCTACGCTAAAAATGTTGATGTTGGTTCCAGTAGGACCAGCTTTTTCTGTTTGGGGTGAGAATTAGCTGATTGAGGCTAAAATAAAACCCACTGATTTTATTTTCCCTTTTACCAGATTTGCTTTAATGCTGTTTGGTTCAGACAATGGAATTAATCTTTCTGGGCTCTTTTTCTGCCTTCTGCCCATTCCTGGTTTGGCCTCTCATTTTGCAGAACCATTCCAGAGCTTTGCAATTATTTTCTGCCCTTAAGGATTTCTTATGGACAAACTGTGAGATGTGCATTTAATATAAGTGAGTTTTGAGTAATTGGGAAGATTTGGGTTGTTTGAACAATTATCCTTTTTCCCAGCTGGGTTTTGTCTATGCTTGCAGTTGTTTTTAAATTAGCAGGGGTGTTTTTTTGGTGTATCTGTTTTGAATCCCAACAGCAGTTGTGTGAACACACAGTTGCTCTGTTCCAGATTGCTGTGTCCACATCACACTGCGGTGTTACAAAATCAGCCCTCTGCATTCTGGTCACACCTCACCGAGGGGTGCTGGGAGCGAGCTGAGTGCTCACATGGGATGAAGAATGTGGAGCTTTGGGAGCAGGGACAATCGCAAACAGCTGTGTAAACAGTGCAGCCGGGGCCTGGCTTACCTTGGCCATGCGCTGCGAGGGCTGCATCACCAGCTCCTTGCACAGCCCTGCTTTGGTAACCCCCAAAGTCAAAAAAGAGAAGGCAACCTGGAGAGCATGTCAGGAACTGACACAACAACGTCACAGATTTACAGCATAACCAAACCCGAGACCTGTCCCAGTGCAGGACTGGCTTGTGACAGTTTGCTATTGTGTTACACACCTGCTTCTGTGGAAATGCTGAGTTGAAAATGGGGTTATGAATAGTCAGAATGATGGAAGGGCTGGGCTTGGTGGGGATCTCTGAAGCTCACAGGTTGGACTCCCTTGCTTAAGCAGGATTAGCTGGAATAGGATGCCCACACTGGCAGAGGGACACTGCCAAACTCTGCTCTTGTGTGCACATATTTACATTGCTGGATGTCACCAGAAAGCAATAAAATTTCAGCCTTGGGATCAAGTGAAATATGACCTCTTTTGTTGCCTGTGAACCTTGTTTATTTTAAGTCAGCCATTTCTCAGTGCATGGTTGAGCCCTGCTGTCCTCAGGAGGAGGAACAGAAGCTGACTGTGGCTTTTGAATGGAGCCAGTGTAGACACTGGGAGGACAGTTTGAATTGGGCATTGGCAGAAACGTCACTGGCCATTTTCTTCAATGCCTTGGTGTGGTGAGCATTGGTTTGGTCAAACCCAGCTGACCTCTGGGACAGGTTATCAGGCATCTGTCTGCAGTACTAGGGACACATGAACTGTATAACATTCAAGGCTGAGTTCATCCCAAGAGGAGGATGAAGGAGCAGGAGAGATGGTGCAGGGAAACGTGGCTGTATCTGATGGAGAGTTCACTTTTACCAGGGCTGCCACAACAGTTCCAGTTTTGAGAGGGGCAGCTACGTCAGCCAGGGATTTGTTGCTAAGAACGTTTGCAGCCACCAGGTTTAGTGGCAGAGCAGCATGGAATGTTTTCTTATGTGAGAGAAACTGTGAGAGACAAAACACTCAGTATCTCATGCAGTGTTTTCATTATAGTGCTGATTTTATTTTTGGAGCTATGGCCAGTGGGATTCTAACTCCATTTGAGCAATAGCACTGCTGGAACTATTTTCATTAGGAATGGGAATGCCAGCTTGCTGACAAGGCAGTGTGGATCACACTGTTAAGTTCTGAACCTTTGGCTGACCTTTGCACTTGTCCATCACCAGCTTCATGCACACCAGTCCTCTGTTCCTTTTTTCCTTGCATATCTGCTGACCCGTGGTCACTGCTTGGTTCAGGTGACCAGAACTGGCAGCATGGTTCCCTCATCCCCATCAGCATCGACCACACCACCTCTGCTGTGGGATATGCTTTCATGGGGATTTGCAAAGCTCTTGTCCCTTCCAGTGGCACAACAACTTTTACTTCCTAATCTGTTGCTGCTTTTCAGGCAATGGTTTGTGTTTTCCCCACTCTACCCTAACTTTAAAATGCCACCATGGTACTTCCAAAACTAGCTGCAGGATGTACCTGCCAGCAGAAGGCAGAAACCCCATTTCCCAGTGTGGCTCAGCCAGGTGTACTGTTTTCCAGAGATGGATTTTTTTCCTGTGTCAGTCTGGGTACTGATCATCAAGTCAGCTTATGCGAAGTTGATGACAAAACCACAAACTGATACTGAAATAATCTTTCTAAAACAAGCCTGTGCCAACCTCACAAGATAAAAAATGAGTTCTCAGTCTTCCTCCAAAGTACTGGTGTTTGTCATGGCCAAGGGGATACTGAAACAGGCTACTACCACATTTCTTTTAATGAAGATCATGAAACAGAGTGTGAGCTCCTGCCAGGTTGACTGTTCCCCCTTTGGAAACTTCTGTGTTGTCACAGGCAAACCACATGTGTTCCTCTGGTGAGGAAGCTGAAGTGAGCATCCAGACGCCTGCATCCTTTCTCACGACCTGGCTGGTGCAGACCCCACAAGGAGGGCTCCAGTCCTTGCCTATAGTGACCACCCCCCCCCCAGCATGTGAATTCCCAGTTCCCTGGGAACTGGGACTCTCAGTCCATGTTCCTAGCATACTGTAGCTGTGTTGTGGGCATGGGACAGTACTTGCTCAGAGGCAGCACGGAGCCTTTCATTGCCCAGCATGCGTGGAGCTGGCAGCTGTACCAGTGTTGGCTTAGGTGTGACGTGGGGACCCATTCGTCCACCCCGCGCTTGCGTTTTGGTGACAATTAAAACTATGCATACAGGTTTGGCCAATAGTTGTTATCACGCTGAGGAAATCATTTTCAGACTGACAATTCCAGTCCTTTCTTGAGGGCTGTGTTAATCTAACACCTCGCAGACGGTTGTCTTCCCCGTACTGAGAAGCCGGTGGAAAATCACCAAGCCACGGCTGCTCTCCGTCCCCCGAGGCTGGTGATGATCGGGGACCTCTGCCCTGTCGCTCGGTCCCACCCGGGCACCAGCGTTCGGCGGGGACCCTGATCGAGGTGGCCCCTTCCCAGCCCCCCCCGCCCCCCTCCCGCCCCGGTGCCCGGCGGAGGCGGCGCTGACATCACGGCTCGTTAGCATAGGCCCGGCCCGCGGTCGGCGGCGGTGGCCGAGCCGGGCTGCCCCGCTCCGCTCCGCTCCGCTCCCCGCCGCCATGAGGCGGCCCTAGGAGCGCCGCGCCGGGGGGATGAAGCGGGACTCGACCTGCATGGAAGGTGAGCGGGACCGCCAGCCTTTGTTCAGGGGGACGGGAGGGTGCGCGGCGCCGGGACGCCGCCTTCTTCACCCGCGGCAGCCTCCGCCGCGATGGAGCTGGGGCCGCCCCGTCCCAGCGCCCGGGGCTGGCGAGGCGAAAGGTGCTGGGGCCGGGGACTGTACTGGGGCTGCTCCCGTGAACGAGCCGAGAAGGCTTTTCCCCGCTTTTTGCCTCTTTCTGAAGGCGGCCCGAGCCGCGGTGTGCTCAGCCTTCAGCTGCCAGCTGGATTATGCAATTAAATCAAAAAGGGGTGGGGGCGGTGGAGGGGGTATTAGTTTGTTTTGAGGCTTAATTTGTTTATATTTTAAACTTCCTAATCCCTGTGACCATCTGGAAGAGCTTTTTTTAGTATTGTTAATTATTGATAGTATCGGGGTCATGTAGGCACTTGATAATGCTGCTCCATCGCTCCTGGGACTAATAGGAGTTCACTGATATTTTACAGCTTTCCCACCACCACCCCACAATGAGCAAAGGCAGTGGCAAAGCTTTTCAGCAGGGTGAGGGTGAAGTATTTAAGGGAAGCACATCTTGTGTTCAGGTCACACACATTGTGAAAAGTCATTATTTTTGGTTGTGCCTAGGCCCTGCCTCCTTGTAGGCAGGGACTGCTGCTGGGGGTGGTTGTTGTTTCGAGCATAGATTTTCTCAGCTCCGCATCACTCTCAGTTGCGGCACATCTGGACGGTTTAAATAGGTGCAAAAGAATTGTCTTTAGGCAGACAAGTCAGCTTTTAATGTTACTACTTTGCAGTCAGTCGCTTTTAAAAGAGTCCAAACTGAATTTGAATTGGGAGTGTGTTGCTGTGCAGGGGAAGGGGTAAGGGACTGCACAAAAAGCGTTTGTTTTTTTCTCGAGTTGGATTAGGGAAAGCTGATGCCTGGGGAAAGCGCTGGTTAAACTGGGAGCCGGTCCGTGGTGTGAAGTGACAGTGTGATGGGGACCCTCATGCTGGGTCCAGTGGCAGCAGACAGCTGCTCTGGTTAACCGGGCACGTTTGGGTGTGAGGGGCTTTTGTTCCAAACTCTTTGTGCAACAACTGGCCGGAGTGAAGGATCAGGCTCTGTCGCTTGTCCTCCCAGTGCTACACGGTGGAGCAAAGCATCAGTCTCGCAGCATCATTCCTTGGCCAGCTCCTGCCCATACTGGGGACATGGGTACTATGGGGTGTAGGGCTGGGTGCTGGGGTGAGGAGGAGAGGGGCTCCCAGCCTGCCCCGGAGAAGCTGCGTTTCACAGATGAGTTTTTGATATGCAAATAGATGGGTCCCGGCCTGCAGAAGGGAAGGGTGATGGGTTTAATTAGCTGCACACTCTTGATTTATACCTACATGAAACAGAGTCACTGATGATTTCTGTTTTGTGTGAGTGCTTTCTTTTGACTGAGCTCTTCCTTGGCAGAAGCACAATCGGTGTGAGTTTGGGATTTAATTGCTGGGAAGGGAGAGCAGAGCTGAGATGTGCTGGCCATTTCTCTGCTACAGCGTTTCTTTTTCTGTTTAAAATGCAGCCATGCTCTCTGTGTCTCTGTGAGTAGAACATCTTTTTACAGTACAGAGAATAAGGTTGCAGACAGCCTCTTTTCTTTTCTCTTCTTTTTTGTTGTTAAAAGAATTGAGGAGGCTTGTCCACTTAAATTAACCTTTATCCCAGCTGGGCACACAAATGTTTTTGTTTTAGTTCACAGAGGGTTAATTCCATTCAGGCTCTCGCCATGGCCGGCCTGATCCGGGCAGCACAATCTGCTCTTTGAGCCTGGCCCAGCCAGGCAGGACAGTGGTGCCTTTGCCCACGTCCAGCATGGGGCTGGGACCCCCATCTGTGCAGAGAGTGGGGTTTTAGGAATAGGATCTCCTGGCCCATTGTGTACCCAGCCATGGGCTCGGCCGCCGAGGTGGCTGTTGGCCCAGGGAGGGACTGCCCAACAGACAATATAATCCCTGTGTTCATCGATTATAAGTTAAAGAAAAGGCCCTTAAGTGAATGTGCCTGGTTTTGGGGGTGGGCTTGTTTGGACAATGCTGCGCTCTGCAGAGAGGGGGGAGTGGCCCCAAATCTGTTTCTTGAATTTATCAACATGATTTTCTTGAAACTCAACATTGACAGTGACAAAAATTGTTAGGAAAGATGAGGAGAAAAAGAAGCCTCCAAGATGTATGTTTGTGTTTGACACTTCATCAGAGGCAAGAGTCAAGTGAGGTTTTGTTAAGATTTGAGTAACACATGTGTGAGATGTCCCCTTCCTGCTCTCTCTCTCCCCAAGCAGCTGGTATTTAGCAGTTTGATATTTAAATCCAGCTAAAGGGTGCTGTGGGCTGTGTGTGATAGGGAGAGTTAATCATGAAGCAAATAAATGATGCACAGTTGAAGAGATGTTAAGTAGATTAAGGAAGTGCAGTGCTGAGCATCACCTGTAAGCTTTTTTCAGCTATGAAAGGTTTTTGTAGCTGTAAGTCACATTCTTTGTATAAATGGGAAGTTTTGCAATCTGTAGCTTTCCACATCTCTCTCGCTTTTCAGCAGCACCGGGTCCCAGCACCGTGTGCCCTGGGGGTTTGTGCCTTCACTTCTGGCCTCACTCTAGGAAATAAAGTCTTTGTTTCTGCTCTGTTACAGAGCACCAATGTTACAAGTCGCACAAGCTGTCTGCACTGGCACGCAGTTGTATTTCCAAGGTAAATCTCTTGCAGGGAGCTGTAGGGACTGTCTGCTTTTACGTTGCATCTGCAGGGGTGGGTGTTGTCCTTGCCGAGATGATGCCAACTTCTGGTCCTCTTCAGGTATGTGACCTTGCTGGCCACCACTCTTGGAGCACCAAAGGAGCTTCCCCAGAGCCTGATCAGGGTGTTTGCCCACAAGAGTGATACAGGTGGGAGTGGTGATGGAGGCTTGCTGAGGGCTGGACCTTTGTTCCAACACTTTAATTTATTTGCTGTATATTTGATATGCTACTTCTATGCTTTAGTGTTTTCTGTACATGACTTTGCTGTGTGCTTCAGCAGCATTCAAAGGTATTTTCTTTTAAGAATTATCTAGATCACTCATTTTGCTGAGAAGAAAAATAAATGTTTTTTAAAAAGAGCATTGCTTCAACTATTTACCCTATAAAACATAGGCAAGGAGAGACTTCTCTTTCTCACTCCATCTTGTGGCTCTTGTGTAACATCATAATATTCTCAGAGAATTTACATTGTATTAAAATGTGGTATGAAACCCACCATGACCTCTGAAAACAATACATCCTTTAATGTGGCTTCGGGGAGGGGTTAGTGAAGGAGTAGCCATAAAAATCTTCAGGGTTCAAGATGAGGTTGAGATTTTTGTGAGTGCTTTTGTCGTAGCAGCAACTGTTTGATTTAGTGGCCCCTGCTACAATGGGTGGTGAGAACAAAGCCAGAATATCCCATGTATGAGTTCGTTAAATATAAGACCCATCAAGAAAATCGAGGCAGGAGGAGAGAGTTTCATCATCCCTCTCTCTCTGAGATAAAACATGTGCAAGGTATTTGAAAAGATTTCTTATCAATCGCTTTGTTCCCTAATCTGTGTTGTTTTGTGTGACTTTTGAATCAGTGAGATGAGAGGTGACTGAGCCAGGGAGGAGAGGGAGCAGGCTGCTTGCTGTAAGATCATGTACTTACCGTGTTTTGATATTTGGTGAAATTTCAAGATGAAATTCAAGAGCACCCCCAGCACAAAACGGCTTTAAATTTGCTCGTGCTTGACCATTTCTGTGGAGTTTGCTGGGATTCTGCCCCGGCTCTCCAACCCTTCACCTACACAAGGAGCTTGGGTTAAGCAGGGTGAAAAATAGCAAAGGTCAGGAGCTGGCAAACCCGTGAGCACAGTAGCAGCATCGTGGGCCTGGTAATGTTTCCTACAGGGTATTTTTAAACCTCTGAGACTTTCTGTAGGTAGTTTTTTTTTTGTCTACCACTTTTGTCTGAGCAGCAGTTTACAGGGTGTACGAGCACCTCTCCATTCCCCGGAGGTCTGTGTCTCTTTGTTCGTGGTGTGTGCGGCTGTTCTACAGTGAATTTTAATCTGGAAACGCACCCAATTAACAGTTTCTGCAGGGAGGCCTCCGCAGTTATTGTGGTGATGAGGCCATTCACACCACCTCGCCGTCACCCTGCCAGCGGGGAGATGGGGACGGAGGGAAGGATTCTGAATCCTCTTCGCTTTAATCTTCCACGTTCACCAGGCGACAGCCCTATTCTTCCCACAACACAAAAGCTGTGCCGGGAAATGAGTCCTTGCTTACATCCACAGCTTGCTTCGGTGAGGAAGGAGCACAGTGATCCATTCCGGGATATGATGCTGCAGCAATCCACCCGATCCTGCTCTGCCTTTTGGACAATGCAGCCCACCCTGTCCTCCCCTGCCTTTTGCTCTGTGTGTAGGACAGTGGTTTCATGGCTCCCTAATTCCTGCCCGACCGTGGCACGGCATGCCCGGCGGCCAGTGCTGCTGACCCCGGGATCCCCCAGCACCCGCGATTTATGGCACTGCTGGTGGGAGCAGGGGGAGGGCCAGGAGTTAAACTGAGGCTGAGCTAAACCCTGCAGCTAGAGGAGTCTTCTGTCCTGGGCTAATCCCTGCCCCCCTCCCGGTGTTGATCAGATAGCTGAGGGTAGAGATTATGCAATTGGTGACTACAAAGTCATGTTTAGTTGCCTCCTTTCGGCGAGATGCTCTGATAACTCCAGTCCTGATCTGTACCAGCATTCCTCTGCAGTCTTCATTAAGCACATACCTGAGGTTGTCTGTCCTGTAGAACGGGGAATGTTTTAGTGGGGTGATGACACCATGGACGTTGTTGAAGTTTGTGTTCCCTTCATTCATCTCTTTATTTTAAGGTTTGGTAACAATGGTAGTGAAATTCACAGGAAAATGCAAATTTACATGCTGTGCATTAGCAAACCCTTTAAAGATTAACACTGATTGGTTATGGTTTCTGCTGGGTTTAAACTGTGGAAAAAGCAGCTTGAGAATAAGAACAGCTGTTTTAGATTTCGACTTGGCTTGTGTGACTGAAGAGTGGTTTCATTTCTGATCCTCATCTATTTGGCTCGTTTATTGCATTCACATGTTTTCCAGTAGTAAGAAGCCACACACTGGTTTGTCAGATTGCTTAGGCTATTGAGGTTAGAGAGGACTTCACTGTGACTTCTATCTCCCCCCACTCCAAAATGTCCTATAGATAAAACCGCTTTATCTCTGAAAGCTCCCTGGTCAAATCTACGCGAGGAAGGCCGGTCTGGGTGTTGTCGTGCTGAATGAGTTTGAACTAGCACATCTTCACAAGCTGCTGCTATCTGAAGGTTGGGCTTTCTTGAGGTCTGTATCATTTCATCGAGCAATACAAAGGGGGAACAGCAGGGTGCGGGCATCACACCAGGCACGATGTGAGTTTGTGTATTTGGGTGCCTGTGTGCCTCCCGGTCTGAGATCTCTTCTCAGCACCCTGCGGGGGATGGTGGATGCAGGCAGCTGCTGTGCCCTGCTCCAGCTCTTGTGTAAGGCAGTGGCTCAGTCCCTGTGAGGAGGAGCCTTCACCTGGGAGTATGAACAGTGTGAGTGTTCTCCATTCACTGAAACAAAAACCAAAACCCAAACATCTGGAATGAAATAAACTTCTGGGGTGGTGTGGCATGCTTGTGCCACATTGATGAGGAAATATCATCTATTTCTTTGCTCTGTTCTCTGTTAAGGGAATACATTAGGTAGTGCCAGGGAAGCCACCTGGGGGGGTTGTTTGGCCTCCTGGGTGAAGGGTTTGACCTTCTGCCCATGGAAGGAGCAGACCCTGTTATGTGGCGGGGCAAGCACTGCAGCCATGTGGCTTCTTCAGCTGTAATATGCACTGGTCACAGTGCTTCCTTTCCTAAACTAACTCAATCTCTAATAAATGGTGTAACAAAGGACATTTCTATGAGTCCGTTTTTTGAGCAAGCTTGACATCTACTTTCCCTCATTTTTCTTGCTGCTGTTGAGAATTTATTATGTAGTGAATATTTTTGAATTGAAATTATTTTCTTGCTAGTTGTGGAGCTGGATTTGTGGCAGGCCTGTGGAGCTCATCAGGCAGATGTGGTGCCAAGGCTTTTCTAGTCCACTCAAGGGACTTTCTTATCTCTCATCAAAGCTGTTGTGTTGACCGCAGAGCCTTTCCTCTTCTCTTGCAGATGAGCGGGTGGATCAGCGAACCTGCCTGATCTGCGGGGACAGGGCAACAGGGCTGCACTATGGGATCATCTCCTGCGAGGGCTGCAAGGGGTTCTTCAAAAGGAGCATCTGCAACAAGCGGGTTTACAGATGCAGTCGAGACAAGAACTGCGTCATGTCACGCAAGCAGCGCAACAGATGCCAGTACTGCCGGCTCCTCAAATGCCTCCAGATGGGGATGAACCGGAAAGGTAAAGAACACTGGGCTTGTTACTGGTTTAGGTACAGACTGTGTTAGCAGTGTGTGCTGCTGCCATTTTGTGTTGCAATTCTGCTTCTCCAATTCTTGACAAGAAAAAATTATGCAAGGATTAAAGATTCTTCTTCCTGAGCTACTTTCTTACTGTATTGGAGGAAAAATCTGTGTGACTTGACTATTTAGAGGGTTGATCATTGTGGTCCCTTTTTGCAAGCAAGGTAACAGTTTGTTACTGTCCTTTCTGGTGGATCCATTCTCACATTTACCCTGAGTGAGGTGGTCACTATTTCTATATTTCAGTGTGCTAATGTGGCAAAAAAAAAAAAGTATTTAAATAGGCTTTTAAAGTCCCAAGAGGTCAATGTCAGACTTTACCTGTTCATCATCATGGAGCTTAGACCTGCAGGTGCTGCCCAGTAATAAAATGTGAGGGTCTTCACTCATAATATGCCTCTGGTTAATGACATACGGCTACCAGCAATGACCTGTGGAGCTGGGGAGTGCCAGTGAAGGTTTTGTTAGCTTTAAGGTCACTAAGGAGACATGTGCCATCTGGGTTAGGGACAGCTACCCTTTAGTCCTGATGTGTGCAGTGATGATGAAACGCCTCAGTATCATATTCAGAATGGTAAATCTCAAGTAGCACAGAAATGAATAATTAAAAATAGACTGGGATTTGTTTCAGTATCATGTCTCTTTAATCTTTACTCCAGTCATTTGCCTTTTTAGTCTCTGAAAATGTAGTTGTCCACTAAAAGCAGAGATTCTTGGTTTAAAGATGACAGACAGGAATCTGTGGAGGAATGAGTGCTGCTGTAGCACAGAGGGTGCTTCCATCTGGACAGGCAGGTAGGATGGTAAGGAGCATCCTCCCTAGCCACCAAACAGAAGTGTCATCTCATGTTTTAACCGTTGCTGGTATTGCCTTTAGTGCCATCATTCATTCAAAATCCGCCTGTCAAAAGCACTGAAACTTCCATAAATTTACCGCAAATCCACCAGGATCTTCCTTGGAAGATGTATCTTGGGGCTGAGATGGAAAGCTCATCTCCTGGCTGCTTTGATTACAAATTATCTTTGGGAGTTTTATTTGCTGGGGAAGGTGGGCTAGTTCATGTGGTAATCTTTGACCTGAAAAGTGTGCTGCTGGGTGACCAAGAGCACTGGACAGGTTCGTTCGTTTAAGCGATCTGTAGCGTGCAAGTGTGGAGAGGAACCAGCAGAGGCCAGGGGCTGACCTTCGAGAAAGCAGCTCTGTGAAGCCCTTGGGAGTGCTGGTGGATAAGAAGATGCCCATGAACCGGCAGCGTGCCCTCGTGGCTGGCCGATGGTGTCCTGGGGTGCATTAAGAAAGAGTGTGGCCAGCAGGTCGAGGGATATTCTCCTCTGCTACTCTACCCAAGCGAGCCTGTGTATAGTTCTGCTCTCCCTAGTTCAAGAGAGCCAGGAAAATCCTGGAACTACTCTGTCAGGAGTGCCCAAACAGCTGCCTGACCACAGCTGGGCTGCTCGCTGGCTTCTCCTGATGCCCGTCTCTTCCTGCCCGCTGCCTTCCTGCCTGCTGCCTGCCGCTTGTGCCGGCAGCGCTCACGGCCTACCCGCGGGGGCGGAGCGCCACCTGCCGGCCCGCTCGCAGCCTCCTGCCCGCCCACTGCCTGCCTCTGCTGCCTCTGCTCTGCCCGCCCTTCTTTCTTCCCACACCGCCGCCAGAATTCGCCTGCAGCCTGCGCTGGCTTGAGGAGCGTTTTCCTCTCGTGTCGTGGAGCTGTAAAGTTGCTCCGTAGCTAGGTCTCAGTGTCGTTATTTCTGAGCTCAGACAGGGCACAGAGCTCGGCGTGTGCAGTAAAAGCAGCTCTGAGGACACTGCCTGTCGTTTTGGGGGAGACACATACGTCTTCTAACAGTCGGACTCAATGATAGAGGTCATTGCCAGCCTAAGTGATTCTGGGATTCTATAGCTCATGCTGCTCTGTGCCAAGACAGCTCTTCTGGAAGGTGCATCTGTGTTTTGGAACCATTTGGTCTCTTGAAACCTTTTGGTAGACCACCAACAGAAACGTGACTGCATTTTGTTGCAGATCTTGGCTAAGTTATGCAGCTAGCAAAACCTTGGAAACTCTCATTTAGGAGAAGCATCTCAGATGTACCTGTGAATGATCTGGGAGATGGAGGAGTTCAAACATCAAGCCGTGGATGGCAGGGGATGGTGCTGGTCCAGAAGGGCCAAGCTTTGCAGCAGAACATGTGCTTGTCTCTGTTGATACCCAAGTCAGGTGTTGCAGCAGACATGAGGTAGTGATGAGCACCTCCCAGGTCTGGGGTTTTCCTCTGTTTGAGGTAGGAATGCTCGGGTAGAGCTCTGGTTTTAGTGACACCCACTGCACAGCCTAACTACTGACTCCTCTTAGCACACAGGGCTTAAAGTTTTTACAGGTTGGAGTTCAGAGTGCAGGAGTTCATCCAAAGTGTTGCCAATTTCAAAGGCAGCTCATCAAACCAGTTCAGCAGGAAGGGCAGCTCTCCCGAGGAGACAGGAGCAAGAGAATGGAGCTACAGCTGTGCTCATGGGCAAGGTAGAAGACCAACAGAGAGCAAAGCCCAGCCTGAGGACAGCATCATTGTCTCTGTAGCTAAGAAGAGTTGTAAACTTTGCAGAAGCAGGTTTTTCAAGGTGCTCTGTGAAATGTTGTAGGCTTAGAAGAGGAAGGTGCAAACTAATGCCTGCTAGAATTACAGTTTGAATTCAAAAGACCAAGACAATTTATGTCCACAGCTTGCAGTGGACATGATAGCTGAGAAGTTTTTAAAACCACCATTAGCAATATCTTGGATAACTAGAGAGATGCACCCCAAATTGGGAAACTGCCACTATAGTTCCCTTATGTTAGAGGCAGCTAAAAGGACTAAGAGAGAGTCAAGTATGATGTCATAGTTTTGCATCAGTCTTGTATTTTATACCAGAAAATAATGGGTTTTGGAAAGAGCTTTCATAGGAAATAAGCAATTTGTTTCCTTGCTAGATCTGAAGAGATTTGGTGATGTAAAAGGTTACCACAACTGGTTTATATCCTCCATTTGTGACTTCTCCAGTGTGGCTGAAGGAAGGCTTATCCAGCATTTTAAATACAAATCCTTGCTGTTCTGTGGAGCTGATAGGAAGTTTGTGTTAGAAGGATTGGAACTGTATTGCTGACCTCGTAACACAGTGTTGTGAGTTGCCACAGACACGGCTGTGCTGCAGGTCATGGGCTGGTGGAGCTGTAAATCATCAGGACACTGCCATGTGGTGGTTTGCATTGCTTGACTCATGGCTGGGATTCAGGGATGTGCAGTAAGTCCACATGTAGGGTGTGCATTGCTCTGCCTTGCCACGGCGCTGTAGCTGACCCAGCATGTGCAATCCCTGAGCTGCAAGTGCAGCAGATGAGGATCACTTGAGCTGAGGATGTCAAAAATTTCCTGGTACAGAAATTTTTCTTTACATTTGGGTTAATTTTCTGCTTTGGAAGGGCTCTGGCAGCCCTGTGTGCCAAGCAGGGTGACGCTGGCCAGCAGCAGCAGCAAGGTCACTGTGCAGCTGGGGAGAGCCTCCTGCCAAGTCCAGCCAGGTCGCAGTGGGAAAGAGATTGGAACCTGATAAAAAGAGGGACCTGGCCCAGGAGAGGAGGCACATGAGGACTTCGTCAAGTGCTGGTGGCTTCTGCAGAGCTACTCTGCCAATAAAGAGCAAAGCAGAGGGAAGAGGAAGGTAGAGAAGCAGCTTCAGGATAATCCCCTTAAGTGGACTTCACTGAAGCTCTCTGGAAATTGTTTAAAGAGCCTTAAAAATGCAGCTGCTGTACTTAGCGACTCAGCTGCCCTTCTGCAGTGAAACTGCACAGCTCAGTCTGGTGACTCAGATTTTAAACAACTGCTTTGCCTGCAGCCAGCTGGGTAAAACACCTCCTCTCCATTTGCCATCAGAGCTGTAGAAGGCCAGACCCTCAGCAATGACAGTGCTGTTGGTGGTTACCAGTGCTGTGGCAGTACTGATTGATGTCTTTCCAGGTGGAACCTGGCTCACAGGGCTGCAGGCTGTGGAGATAGAAACACCAGCCTTTGCATCTCATTTCCAAGCAGTTATGGGTATTCACTGTGTTATTTCTGGAGGTGAAGTAGCTTTGCTTTCTGTGTGCCATCTCTGAAATTATCCTGGAATTGTCTGTGATAAAGGATTGCCATTTCCTCATTGCTTGCCACTGGAGGACCACATGAGGAAGTACTAAAGTTTGAGTAATGCTTGTAGCCCCATTGATGTGTTTATGCCCTTTTGGGTGTGTACTGCTCAAACTCTCCAGTGCCCTGGAAAGCACAGGAGGTGTCTGTGTAAATTGCTTTGATAAACAAAATGAATTTTAAAAAAAGCTGTATTTTTTCCCAAATGATACTGTGTTATCCTTATGTATTAGTGATTACCTTCTGTGGAATACCGAATGGTAGCCTTCCTCACCGAGGTTTGCTTGTTTTTTTTCAGCAATCAGAGAGGATGGCATGCCAGGAGGCAGAAACAAAAGCATTGGACCTGTCCAGGTGAGCATGTCCAGCTGTTTCTCTGTGGTTTCTTCTTTTTTTGCTGTCTTGGCCATGGTACGTGCCTTGTACATGGTGGACTTCGATCATGACAGCAGATTGGAGCAGGATGGAGCCAAGGTTCATCTTACTGAGCCTTTCTCAGCCCTGCCTGTGCCTTCTTCTGGCATAGCAGGGCTTTGATTCTCAAGCATTAGGCATGTGTCATGAACTGCAGATTTGCAGATAAAGCTTGGTGCTTGCTTGTCCCCAGAGGGGACATGGCACAGTCCTAGGATGTCTGCGTGAATAAATGGGCAGTCTATGGCCATCACAGGGCTCTGTCCTTTGTGAGCAGCACAAGGACATCTGTCCCTCTGCAGCTCCCAGTAAATCTCATGGGCTGCCTGCTGCAGTTCCTTCAGTTGTTGCAAGCAGGGCACCTGGTAAATGTCTAGCTGATTGATGGCACAGCTTGTCTGGAGATGTCTTGTAAAGCACGAGGTAATTCAGCACAACAACTTGTCCAGCACATGTGAGAAATGATGTCTATTTCCAGCTTGCTTCTAGAACAGAGGTCTGGTAAAAGTTTACTATCTATTTTAATCAAATAGGAGTAACACAAAGTATTTTCTGTGACTCTGTGCCTATGAAGGGCTGCTCACCCCACTCCAAAACCAAACCATGAGAAGCGGTGAGAGGCTCTGCTTGCTTATTGTTTTTCTCCATAGTGAACTGAGGAAGAGGCAAGAACTGGACACTGCTGCCATGCCTGTGGTCAGCATCAAACAGTTAAAAAATCTCTTCCCTGCTGACAGAACATTTTCTACTGTTTGCAAGCATCATATTTATAACAGCATTAGCTACTGAGTCTAAAAGCCTAAGTGGGTGTATTGAAGAGCAAACACTTTATTTCTGGCCAGCTAACAATTTCTCCTGGCTCTGTGAGCAGTGTAGCTGTGGTGAAACAGCAGCCTTGCTAGCCAGTGAGTCCTCCTCAGGCGAGACTCGGTGACCGGTCAGTGCTGGCCACAGCTAATGCCATCAACTCTGCTTCCTAGGCTGAGATTATTTCACTGTTACCCTCTTCAGATTCATATCTAGAGTGTTTCTGACACTTTTGCAAGACTAGCATAAACTGTCTGAGCTCTGTTTGGTTCTTGAAAACGTTGTTCAGAGTTCATGCGCTTTCTTGGGTTGTATTAACTCAAAATCCTCACATATTCTGTGACAGCCTTGTCAAGGGCCATACAGAGAGTGTGTCCCTCACAACTTCTGTGTTGCATCTTCCCCTCTGATGCAGCACTTCTCCAGAAGCTCTTTTTTTGAAACTTTATACTTCAGTGAACTGATTTTTAATTTGTTTTTTTAAGTCCATTTTAGCTTCATCTATGTGTTACTCTCTAACACTTGTTTTTGGTATTAGATGCTTGATTACTTCTTTGGCTGCCATCTTGTTCTTGTCTGGGGAAAAAACAGAGAACAATGATTCTCTCTGAAGGTTTTCCTGACTGATTTTATATGTGTCACCTTGCCTCTTTCAATTGCTTTATCAAACTGGAGCCTACCCCACCTTTACCTCTGCCAAGCACTGAGTGATGTCCCTGATGAACTGGCCTCAGTTACTCCCAGCTTTTTCACTGTGTGACAGTGGCTGATTGATGGCTCTTTGCTGTGTGTATTTGACATAATCTTTCCACATGTCCATTCCTGTCTGCTGTCTTATCGTCACTTGAATTGTGCTGCAGGCACTGTAGGTCACTGCTATTAGCTGTAAATAGAATTTTCAGGTCTGTTGTTAAATGTAAAGGAAAGATGTGATACTTGCACATGTTTCTCCTGGTGCAGGGTGCTTTCAGTTCTATTGGATGTGGTGGTACAGTTGAGGTGTTCAGGTACAGAGTCTCTGCCTTATTTCTATTCTCAGCTGAAGTAACCATTGTGATCCTTTATTTGACAGATATCAGAGGAAGAGATTGAAAGAATTATGTCTGGGCAAGAATTTGAGGGAGAGGCAAACATGTCATGGAGCAACAATGGAGACAGCGACCATAGTTCCCCTGGAAATGGAGTTTCTGAGAGCAACCAGCCTTCACCTGTTTCTACTCCATCTTCAAGGTGGGGATGACTGCTAGAAGAACTTTATATTACAGTAGTCTTGGCTGTCTTTCCCTGGGTGATACTTTGGGTCTATGCAAGAAGAATATGTTGTGAGTGCATCTTTGTGTAAACTGAACTTCCTGCAGGTTCTTCCACCCTCACTGGTGCTTTAAGAAAGACAGCCACTGGGTTGAAAAGAGTCGAGCTGGGAGATGAAATGATGAAGGAGGCAGTGTTGAGTTAGACATCTTTAAATTGTGTCTCTTAATTCATACTGATAGCTTTTCTGCAGATTATGGGAACTTGATTACCTTTCACTGTTCTTTCTGCATAAGCAATGCTCATGTTTTGAAAATTAATGACTCCATTAGGTTACTAACTGATGGTGTTTTATCCATGTCAGTTAATGCAGGTCTGCTGATGTAGCCTTTGAGTGTAAACATGGTGAGAATCTCACACTTGCATTCCATCCGCTTTCACTTGCACCTTAAGCTGCAGACATTTGTGTTCACTGGCTGTGTAAATACTAAATTTACAGTCTTAAATTCTGACTCTTTGAGGAAGTCAGGGTAGAAATGCTCTGTACAGTTTGGTTTCTGTTTTACACCCAAATGGCTGCTCAGCAGCAGTTCCCAGATCTCTGTTAAGTGGAACTTGCACTGAGTCAGGCTCAGCGTGAGGCAGGTGTAAGGTAGGTATCTTGCACACTCTCCTTTATTTCCACTGTAGGGTTTAAATACAGGCATTGCTCATTCTCTTTTCTTTCCCTGTTTTGATTAACGTTTCTGATGGAACTACAAAGTTGTGATGCATCAAGTGGGTGCACTGAAGAGCTTTTCCTTCTCCAGTAGGTCTGTGGAGCTGAATGGATTCGCTGCACTCAGGGATCAGTACATCGGGACGCCGGTGTCCACGCACTATCAGTACCTCCCGCACCTTTTTAGCTACTCTGCTCACTCGGCTCTGATGCCCCCCCAGACACGCAGCTTGGACCCCCAGTCGCACAGCCTCATCAATCAGTTAGTGTCAGCAGAGGACCTGGAGCCGCTCGGCACGCCGATGCTTATCGAGGACGGGTGAGTGTGCCTGGCATGGTGCTTGAGCCTGCCCAGAGCTGCCTGTTCCTGGCTCTCCTTTGGGTCTGGCTGTCCCTGCCTGCACACAGGGCTCCAGCTATGTGGCCAGGCTGAGCCCATGTAGGAGCATTTTCAGTGGGTTTGAGCTCTGAGACTGCATTAACTGTATGAAAGGCCCAGTATAAGTACAATAGCTGGGGAAATAAACAAAGGTGGGTAGAAGCTGGGTAATCTATCCACTGGTGAGAGCCTCAGTGCTGTCTCTAAGGCCATGTTGTCCCATGCTTAGCAAGCTGGATGCTGGCTGGGTGAGTGACTTCATGTTTCAGAGAGGCTTCCCTAACAGCTGCTTGTTGGGCACGTTGGGTGCTGGCCATTGTGACTCCCGCTGCCTGGTGACACTCTGGGCACCAGCACACTGGGCACTTGAACGTGAATTCCTGTGGTATTTGCCTTGCTTTTCAAGTGCTTTGTGAGATGATGTCATTCAATGTTGTTAATTGGGTTTATGCCTTATATTATCTGTGCCTGCAGGTATAAAGTGACTCAGGCAGAGCTGTTTGCGCTGTTGTGTCGTCTGGCGGATGAATTGCTTTTCAGGCAGATTGCTTGGATCAAGAAGCTGCCGTTCTTCTGTGAACTCTCCATCAAGGACTATACCTGCCTGCTCAGCTCTACATGGCAGGAGCTGATCCTGCTGTCCTCGCTGACTGTTTACAGCAAACAGATATTTGGTGACCTTGCAGATGTCACCTCTAAGTACTCTCCCTCTGATGATGAGCTACACAGGTGAGATGATGAGCTGAGGCTCTGGGGAAGGAAGCAAGATCTAGAGAAGGAGAAGCTATCAGGAGGACAACAGCCAGGTGCCCTGTGACTAGCTAACCACCTCTCCTGAGACAAGTCACTTCACCTGTGGCTGTTTTCCTTTTTTAGGATTTTTTAGGGAACAGTTATTGCAGGGTTACACAGTGTTGGCTCAGAACTTGCATTTGCAGAGGAAGGTGCGTGATAGTGTTTGAATTTTCTGCAGCAATGCTGTCACCCTTCAGCACAGCTCTACAAACTGCCTTTTTTTAATGAAAAGAGTAAAACTAACCAACATTTTGGGTAACCCTGAGATACGGGACAGAAGGTCTTATTTAAAAAGCCTTTGGGCCAGTGGAAAAATTGTTCACAAAGCTGGTTGTCTGTATTATCAGAGTGTTCATTATTAATTGCTATTTCATTGTTTTGATTACATAAATTTAAAGATGTTGCAACTTAGCTCTTGTTTTTTCCATAGTACATGCTATCTGATGCTCTGAGGAACCTGCCTTTCATTTATCATCTCGGTCAGGGTGCTGGGTTTTGGTTTGGGTGTTTTGTTTTTGTGGTCTTGGTACCAGACAGATCCTTCTTTTGGTAGTAGACTCACAATTTCAACAATATTATGATATAACGGGTAGGATTTGCAGAAACTGCTGCTTAGCCTCACTTTTAACACCACCCTGCCCCAACTAGGCTGGGCAGGAGTCACCACGAGATGTAAGTGTCTGATGAGCAGAGCGGTAAAATTCTGCTGTGGTCCTCGGCCACTGCAGTATCTAACAGTTCCTTGAGGTTCCTTTGTGTGTCTTTTTTGACAACCAGAGGGGCTGACTGAGACCATGGTGGAGGCAAGTGGAGGAGCCAGGAGCTGGACCCAGGTGTTTCATTTCCTGGGGCAGGTTCCTCTGTGGTGCTGCTCTGCCTGGCCATTCATCGTGCATCTGGTGCTGCTCCTATGAGGAACAGAAAGGGTCATAGAAAACTGCAATAGCACTTGTTCTGCATTCAGCCATCCTTTTGTTCCTGCTGTCCTGGTCAGAGCCTCAAAAGAGAAGTGTTTGTTTCATTTTGGGGTTGCAATAAATAGGAGCGAGAAGTAAGAAAACAAGACAAAGGAGGAATCCTCGCCCTTCAGAAACCAGCAATTCAGAGCTGGTCGCCTCCAAAGTCCTTCAGAGAAGATCTGTGAGGGATGGAAATAGGTCTTCGTGGGAGCAGAGTGTTTCTGTAGTCTCTTCTCCTGATTTAGCTTTTCAAGTATCATTAATTGTCATTAGTAACACAGGAAAATACTCACCAAAAAAATCCATTTAGTGGGAAGTTGCACACATGAGGAGTCTCAGGCTCAGTGGCTCCCTCCTGGTTGCCTTTATGATAGTTCAGCCATAGCTTAACTGTCTGCAGCTGGCAGTGGAATAGTTGGTGAGTATTGGTCACCTTGTGCAGTACACCTGTGGAAAAGTTAGTCCCTTCAGATTTGAGAGAGGCTTCTTTGGAGAGGTGTTCAGCTTGTGGGTTTCCTCAGAGAGCTCATATTTCCTCTGGCATTGATTAGTAATGATTGCAAGCCGAAGCTCATTAGATCTCACAGCTGGCTGAAGAAATCTCACTGAGCTGCAATGGTCTGGTGCTAACTTCTGTTCTTGTTTAGGAAAATGATGAGAGCAGTGCTAATGTCTGAGTGAAGGAATAGGATGAGCTGCCCAGCCCCTGTGGTTTAATTGCTTCTAACAACTGGCTAAATGTTGTGTTTGTCTGGTAGATGAAATGTTTTCTTTTATTATGCTGTTTTTCTGGAGATGAATATGAAATGAATAGATTCCTGACCTCCCCCAGCACTCCTGATAGTGCTTCCCTCCCCCTCCTCCCCAGCTGATCCTGATAACTCCCAGCCAGAAACTTGCCTGGTGTAAACTGTGTGAGGAAGAGTGTGTGGAGGAGTCAGTGCTCGAGAAGAAATAGGGCTGTGAAAAACAGAACAGCTTTGTTTGAAAAGGGGAGGAAAGTATGCACAGAAAAGTAAGACAGTTCAACTTCAGGAATGAGAGAAGAGCTCTCCTGGATTTATGAAGTGATGAGTGGCTGGTAAAAATGTGCATGCTCTAAAAACAATTAAACCCAACAGACGACTGAGTGGTCTTTGTGCTCATTAACTTCTTGAGCTTTGCAATCTTGCACCTGCAAGATTTTTAATGTCAACTCAAGAGCAAGAAAACTTGTACAACTTTAGATTAACTGACAAAGCTTTCATCACTTACAATATTACTTTCTTGAAGAAGTGACCTGGAGTTCAGATAGCTTGTTTTCACTTCTCTGAGGTCAAACTCCACCATGCATTTTACAAATAACTTTGAAGTAAACAAACACACATGCCAAAATAAGGTATTATTCAGTGAAAAAGGTTCTATTTCTGTTCTATTCAGAGATGGTTTTCTGGCTGTGCTCTTATTCTTTGTGATGTACAATGCCAGAGTGCAGCTGAAGCTTCCCTAAACACTTCTGTCCCACTTCTAAGTATTTTTGCAATATGAGGTTCTTTGAAACTGGGGGTATTGCTGGGAGATGTGTTCTGAGAGGCCGTTGGCAAGTGTGGGATGGTCCTGGAGCATGGCCATAGGCACTGGCAGCCCTCTGCATGCTCCAACTCCACTTCTGCCTGGCTTTTCCATGGGGTGTACATGGAGCATCACTCATGAATAAGCATCCCATCACCCCCTCCAGCAGGAGGATCTTGTTCTGCACCTGCAGAATTTCCAGTTTCCCAGGAGATTTTGGGGAGATGTATGTTCCCTGTGCATCAGCATGCCCTCTCCTTGCCTGTTCCTGCCCATCCCTGCTGGCTTCCCTTGGTGAGTGTGGGTGCTGAGGAGGAATATCCTGCTTGTTCAGCAAACAGCACAGATCCAGCAGTGAGAGTGGCTGTACCTGGTGAGATACTCCAGAGCTGGTGGGTCTGGATCCCAGCAGAGGATCCCTTACAGCCCATACTAGTCTGAACTGGGGAGAAGAACTCTGAGGCTTGCTAGAGGTGCTTTTTTTGTACTGCAGAAAACATCCACTGGGACTAAGGTGAAGTGCTGTATAACACTGCTGTCATGGATAGGTGCAGAGGCATACACCAAGCAGAGAGAGAAAACTGACAGACCTGTGTGTCTGGCAAGACAATAGGTGTCTTGCAGGATGTTTTTCTACCCTGTAAGACAAGCATCACTGCACACTTCTAGGAAATCTCATCTCATTCCCCAAACTGCTTAGTTAACCTCCCATTAGCCCAGTCAAGTGCAGAGATACAACTCTCATTGAAATCTGAGAAGATAAAAGTGTAGAGAGCCAAAGTGGCATGCTTATGAAAGAAGTTTTTGCACATTCCTGGCTTCATCAAACCTTTCCTTCTGTCAGAGCTGGTGATGAACTGAATCACCAAGAGAAGCTGTTTTTGCTAAAATATCTGTAGTGGTCAAGTTTGTAACTGAGTAATTTTCCTTCTTCTGCTGTAGTAGTGCCAGCAAGCTTCAAGCAGTTTTGATGAAAATTCTTTTTAATTCTCTTGCAAAACACTTACATTTCTGAAGTTATTTTAATAAGCTTCTTGCCTTTGTTGTGCAGAATGCATCCTTATATGTTGTTGTGTGATCTCTGTCCTTCAGATTCAGTGAAGAGGGGATGGAGGTGATGGAGCGACTGATCTACCTCTTTCGCAAATTTAACCAGTTGAAGGTCAGCAACGAGGAGTATGCCTGCATGAAAGCCATTAACTTCCTAAATCAAGGTGAGTAAACAAAGAGGAGTTGTCCCCCCGCTGAAGAAATTCTCTGAAACAAAAAGTCTGAGCAGCCTTTGCTTCCTTGATGAGGAATGTGGTCTGAGAGCCACAAAGAGCCTTGAGCTATGGAACTTCTCAGTACATGTATGCCATCATGCAGACCATACGCTGGTGTACAGCGTGAGACACTGGAGGGAATCCTAAATTAGCTTAGATAATCTTTGTTGCCTTTAAATATAGGCATCAAGTGTGACATTTTGCATGTGTAACCAGGGTGCCAATACCAGCTCACAGAGCAGAGAGACTGGTTGAACCTTTCTGGGTAAGGCTTGGATGAATGTTGACTTACCAGCTGCTAAGAAACCTTTCGCTGAAGATGTGTCATCTAAATCATAGAATCAGCCAGGTTGAGGAGACCTCCAAGATCATCCAGTCCAACCTGTCACCCAGCCCTGTCCAATCAACCAGACAATGGCACTAAGTGCCTCATCCAGTCTTTTCTTGAACACCTACAGGGAAGGCAACTCCACCACCTCCCTGGGCAGCCCATTCCAATGCCAATCACTTTCTCTGGCAAGAACTTCCTCCTGACATCCATCCTATATCTCCCTTGGCACAACTTGAGATTATGTCCCCTTTTTTTGTTGCTGTTTGCCTGGGAGAAGTAACCAACCCTCACCTGGCTACAGCCAGTATTATTGCTTAGGTAACTGTTTAGGCAATGAAGTAAACAATACTTTAAACCCAGATAATTTGCAGTTTTTTATCCTGCCTAACAGCCTTACAAACATTCTCAACTAGAAAATGTACTTGTTCATTTTTCTGCTCCAAAGAGTGAATTTGTAAAACCAGCCCTCCCTTTTTGTGGAGATTTTCTGGCTTTTTAAGATATTAACCTTCAGATTGTATACTTAGGTCACCTAGCTGGATTCTACTTCTTAGATTTTATACCTAATGCTATCTCTTCAATGTGAAAAGTGATCACAAACTAAGTGTTTATGTGCAGGCAATGAATTCTGCCTTAGAAGGGACTGTTTCATCCTGTTGCTTATCCAGTGTGTCAAAGCTGGCTGCCAGACCCTGAGCATTTCAAAATCCATGCAGTGTAGTTCTTCAACATGTAAGGAGATCCTGGTTGCTTCCCAACAGCTGTAGTGGGCTGAAATACTTGGGAATAGATTTGGTTTGTCTTTCATCATGCTTGTCCCTGTCTCCACTCTTGTCTCAATCTACTGCTCGTGGATTCTCTTTGCCAGTCATTTGTTGTGGCCTTGCATCCGTGGACATTTGTAAATGAAGAAAAGTGTTGAGAAGCAAATGCTGAGTGGAAAGTGTTCAGCTGTAATTTTGGAAATAAATGTCTCCAGAGTCTTTTGTACTGTGAAAGATAGTTGCAGTCTGTGAAAATGTGCTGTGGCTCTGTCCTCCCCCACTCATTTCCAGGCGGAGATAGTGCTGACGCTTCAATCTGTGGCAGCTCGAGGTTCCGGTTTGCTTCCCTGGGCAGTTTCCTGACACTGGATAATGCACTTCTCGAGCTGGCTCCATTGTTTTCCAAAATGTATTTTCATTAACTTCCTGTCTTCTTTTATTTTTAGTTGAAGTTTGCAATTTTTTATGTGAAATACCTGAGAATTATTTTTAAAAGTCAGCTTTTGGGCAGGAGATAAATGCCTCTTCCGTCAGATGGTCTCACAGCACTGTGCCTGCACCAAGGGCCCGCAGCTTCCTTGCTCCACGTCCTGCATCCTTCCCAGCACCCCGGCAGCGTGCTGATGCCATCGATCGTGCTGAGTGGTGGCAGTGGGCCCACCTGCCAGTTTGATAGCTTGGAAATGTCCAGGTTTTATTTGTGTGTGCAGCCTGACATTGGCAAAGTTCAATTTAAAAATAACTAGTTGAGAAGTTTGTAAAAGCTCGTATCACATAAGTCATAAGCAGATGGGGAGAAATATGATGATACCTTGAATTGTAGACTTGAGTGCCTTCCTCACCTGAGATGATGTTTCTGGCTGAGGAAGTATTGTGCTGGATCCCTGGTGAGGACTAAACATTGACACAATTTACCCAGGGCAGGCAGGGATTTAAGGCTGCTGGAGGTGCTGTCTCCAGGAGCATCCACTGAGCTCTGCAGATGAGCAGCTTAGGACATTAGCTGTTCTCCTTCTGGACTTTCACAGAAGGAAATCCTGTACTGGCACACAGGTGTAAGGCTCGTCCATGACATGGGCACTCCAGGAGGGGAGACAAGTGTTTCAGTGCTTGTTCCGCTGGGCACTCGATGCCAGTCTCTGAAGCAGGGACCAGGCACAGCGTTTTAAAAGTCAGTTTGTCTTTCCAGAAGAAATGGCAATGAGTGTGAGTCTGCTGCTCTGACATACTTTCATGACTCTCAGCATGTTCACTTTCAGACATCAGGGGTCTGGCCAACGCATCCCAACTGGAGCAGCTGAATAAGCGGTACTGGTATGTCTGCCAGGACTTCACTGAGTACAAATACCCACACCAGCCGAACCGTTTCCCGGATTTGATGATGTGTTTGCCAGAGATACGATACATTGCAGGTAACTTTTGGACCTCTTCCCACCCTGGGACTGTGTGCAAGTTACAAAATTTGCTTTTAAAAGGGAATTAGTTTGTAAGAGTGAAATTCTTGTTGACTTCAGTGGAGAATGTTTGTGTGAGAGCTTTTTCTATCAGAGCTGCTCCTCCACCTCTAAGCCGATCTCCTGTCACCACCAGCTCACCCCATCAGGCTGGCTCTTTGCACTTTGTCCCTGTAATGCTGATGGATGTGACTTACAATCCCACTCTTGAGTCTCTTGCTCCCAGGAAGATGTGGCTTGCTCTGACCTGCTGCCCTTAAATGTTTTGGTCACGTTCTCATTTTATTTTCTTCATGTCCATCCTGACTTAGAGGTATTTTTTCTCAGGAGAGTGTAATCCTGGTGTGAGTTGTTATCTCATAAGCAATTGAGTGGTCTCTGAAATACCACTTAATTAAGGAGCAGACGAGGAGCAGGGCAGCAGGCAGTTCTGCAGTGTAACCCCCAGCCTTCAGCTCATCCAGACCTCTGAAATCCGCAGGTGAATTTTCAAATGCGGTTGTGTCACTAAGTGTACCTACAAGGTCTGATGTTACTAAAACATTCTTTATTCCTGAATGTTATGGCAAAGGGAGATACATGACTCCTTATGTCAAGGCTCTGTGTGCTTCAATCCTGCTCCGTTGTAACCAACTAGATAATAATCAGAGTAGCTCTTAACAATTTACTCATTGAGATCAACAAGGAATTTGAGGAGAGATGGGATTTAGTCTTTCCCAGTTTCTATAAATACTGCTCCATTGTGGAGAAATCATTTTGATCAGGCTTTACCCATTTATTTTGCTTTTGATTAGGTAAATAATAAATCCTGTTGTGTCCAATTGAATATCAAATGTCTAATGTAGCAGTAGGATGATTAACTGTTTCTCTCAGAGATTCAAGGTAAAACCATCTCCAGTGTTGCTGGCTTAGGTGTCTCTGAAAGCTGATTCAGGAGTGGATGCTAATTCTGTTTTTTTCTTACCAGGAAAAATGGTGAATGTCCCCCTGGAGCAGCTGCCTCTCCTTTTTAAAGCCGTTCTACATTCCTGCAAGACAAGCGTGAGCAAAGAGTGAGCCCAGCTCGCCCCGGCTGGTGCCTCACACTGTGTCTCGGGCAGGGAGCTGGCTCACCTTGAGAAAGGGGCAAGCACGATCCAGGCAGGAGACAGATGGGGCAGTGGGCAGCCCTGCCATTGTAGCAAGAATCTTTTTTGTTCATTTTGGTTTTGTTTTGGTTTTTTTTTTTAACTCTTTTTCCTATATATTTATTTCACGACAGAGTTGAATGTATGATCTTCAACACAATGCACATGGTTCTGTATGAATGCGACATGCATTCTCCAGCGGTTTACAGAATGTGAAGATGTTTAATGTTACAGTGTTTGTTAGGGTTAGTTCTTTTGTATTTGGGGGGCTGGGGACTGAGATGACTAAGACTACCTCAAGGAGAAGATGCTGTTCATGCACTGCTCTTTCTGTGATTTGTATCCAAAAGCGTTTGTTGTGGAGGACAAACGGCCTCATCGCATTGACAGCGCTGTTAGTGCCCTAGATGGACAGTTTGGAGAAGTGGGTGTTAGAGAAGTGCCAAGCTTTTCCCTTTAAATAACGATTTTTAAAGGCAAGAAGTGGAGAAGGAAAGGTCTGTCTAGCCAGTTGGTTTCTCTTTCTCTGGCAGGTTTCACTTGTAACTGATAGCTCCTATGGCTTCCCTGAGTCTTATCACAGCGACATTGTAGTGAGGGGCTTGCTGCCCCAGCTCCTCCTGGGAGCTGCAGAGTGGGCTCTGCCCCCAGCCTACCCAGCTGCCCTCTCACCACCACTGCACACCTCTCCTTTCGACTAAAAGCATGCAGCTGCTGTTCATAGCAGGCTCCTGGTGTTACAGACATGTAGTCTTGTTGCTAGAGAACTGCAGGTAATTTCTCATCACTTCCTTAACATCCATTTTAAGTTCACAACAGCAGGAAAAACCTACTTAGAGATGAGTCAGGATTGCCCCTTTTAGTGTATTCCTCCAAGGTGGTATCTGACTACTGAGGAGGCTTCTGCATTGCAGCAATCCCAAGCACCCCATTTCTGGGAGCAGTTAACATACACTGTGGTTAAATGTGACCTCTGTAATAGGGTAAGGGACTTCAGTGTCATCTTTCAGGGCTTTCTCTGCTGGACTCAGGGAATGCATGATCTATAGTCATAAACTGACAGAATTGTTCTGCTGCTGTCACAAAAAAATAGTTTTAGTGTGGTATCTGTTTAAGTGTTCTGGCCTAGGTATTGCAAGGTTTGCCATCTCACAACCTCCACACTGTTCTACTGCATGGAGAAATGATTTGATGACAACAGGGTAGCTGTTGAGTAATTGGCTAGTGTATGAATTTGGGTATTCTCATAAGCCACCTTATGGCTTCCTGTTTGTGGTGGGGAGGTTGGATGAGATGGTTTTGTTCTCATCTCCTTCACAAAGAATTAACATTCAAAGACTCAATCACTATCCTAGGCAGCTGTGTTCCTCTGGCTGGATTTCCTTCCGTGTGTCCTTAGATGTGAATGTGATGTTTATGTAGCAAGAAGGTTCATCAAAATTTTTTTGAATGCTCTTTTAAAAATATTTTGGAAAGCAACTTCTGTTCCTCCAAGGTAGGAGGGACCAGTGGTGCTTTTTTTCTTGTCCTGGTGACAACTGTGTGGCACAAAGCATACCGCTCAGGAGTGGAGACACTGCTGTCGGACGAATGTGATGGTGATCAGGAGAAAAATGTCATTCACCAAAGTCGTCTTTCCTTCCCCTTCACCCAATGGGCACTGCCTCAGTTGCAGCCCAGGAAATGCTATGACTTGGCTTGGCACCTCTCTTGGTGATCAGCAGCTGGGCTGTGTCCTGGGTGCTGACCACTGCGGTCAGAGTTCTCCTTGGAGCTTCTCTGCTGGCTGACCATGGACCCATGATGGCATTGCCATGATTGCAGTCCTGCTTGGGCATCTTCCAGCTCAATGGTTTCCCTTCTCTAGAAGTCCACTAGCTGCTTATTTTTCATTATTTAAATAGGATGTTACGGGTAACAGCTGCTGGGCCCAGCAGCAGTTCAGCTTGATAGAGCTGCACCATACAAAGGTGGTTCTGTCAATCTCATTTCCTTTATGACTGTCAAAAGAGACAAGCACGTAGTTCTCAGGAAAGCCTTCTGCATACAGCCTATACCTCAAGTGTAAATGGGAAGATTTTAGTCTATCTGTTTGTAAGTTAGAAAGTCTTTCTCAGCTTTTAAGTTTAATTTCCAAATAGCTTGATATGATCTTTTTATTACGGGTTATCCTCTGGCTCGCTGTTTTATACACTCAAGGAATCATTAAAATTGCATAGGAGTAATTTTATTCTACAGTTACTGAATGATTGTAATCTGCTGATGACTAAGAGTTTGTTTTAATTAGTGTACATAAAAGTGCTCATCTTATTGCCAAATACCCAACCAAAAAATAATCTATTTGATATTCTGTCTTTATCCAAAATAGACTCCCAAGACTGATGCTATACCAAAAAATAGGAAAACCTAAATTCATTTATGATGATGAACCAACAAAAATGTTCTACTTTCTGTTGTATACAGCAAATTTTGCAAAGGTTGATTGGCAGCAGAATCTGTTAGCAAATAACCTTTCCATGGTAGGGAATAGAAAAGCCTTGCTGAAGTGACAGGTGAGGCAGAAGCTCATGTACTGAACCAGAATCTAACTCACTGGACAGTTGTTCTCAATATCTTCTGCACCAAGTCCTCTAATGACTTGTATTTTTTAAACAGGGTAAAGTGAATGTGTTGCATTGCAAACTCAGGTATGATGAGAAGGTAGGAACGTAGCTAGAGATGTAGAGATGTTAGGTCAGTTGCTAGATGTATTTGTGAATTTGGTTTGAAGGACACCCTGGAAAGGTTGGGATTTTTGTTCCATTCTTCACGTAACATTCGGTTTACAGGGACTCATATTTTATTTGTGCTTAATGCTTGTAGGGGGAAGTTCATTATCTTTGGTATCTATCTGCTCTTGCTTATCTGACCTTCTGTCATAGAGGAATCAATCAACAGTAATAGTCTTTGGTAGAATTTTCTGCCATGACAAGTCAATTTTTATCCCCGATTTGAAAGATAAATTGGCTGACTGACCCCCTCCTCTCCTTCATAGCATTTGTGCAGATGGAGAGCTGAAGAGTTACTTTTAATCTGAACAGAGATTTGGGACATAAATTTGAAGTGCTCAGGCTCACATGTTCAGTGGGACTCTGCTAAGGTATCCCAGTTGCTGTCTTACAGATTGAAGCTTTTCACTCAAAGCAAAAATCACTGCTGCCTGCAGATGGGTCTCAAGGGGCAAGACCCCAGGACCTGAACAAAAGCTTTCTGAAAGTGACTGGGTTTCTTCCATTGCCTGCCTTTGGGCCAGGTATCTGTCCTGTGACCTGAGCCTTGACCCCACAATGTGTGTCCTTGTCCTCAGCATGCCTGGCTCCTCAAAAGGGTTGGAGGGATGACCAGGATGTGCAGAGGTGCCAGGTAGCTCAGAGCTGGTGGGCTCTGAGCACATCAGCAAGACCTAAGTCTGCAGCTGTTCTGCATACACAGCAGCTGCTTTCTAATCATTAGTAATGCCCATGGCATTGGTCACTCTCATCTCATGCCTGCTGGCCCGCAGAGCTCAGCAGAGACACAGCTTTGGGTTTCCAGGCTGCAGCTCTGGATTTTTCTTTAATACTTAAATCCTGAGCTCTTGGTGTTTCTTGTCTCACAAGGGCCAAAGGAGAAGGCAGTGTTTGCAGGGTGATCAGCAGGGCAGTCAGTTGGATTGCCAGTGACAGGAAAACCAGTACAGGATTCCTGCTGCCCCAGTAACACCCATTTTCTAAGTGCTGTGGGGTTGCTTTGAGTGAGCCTGTAAGGGCACACAAGCCTGGCTCCTGGGCACTGTGGTGTTTTGGCAGGGCACATCTGGACATTTTGACATGCTCTTGTTCACTGGGGGGGGCCTGGATAGTCATGCCTTGACCCTGCTGTTGCCCATGCAATGGCTCCAGTTGAGTGCTTGCTGCTCCACCCTACCTCTGCCATGCATGGCATGCCCAACCCTTGCTCTTCAGGCTTCTGCACAGACCTGTAGCCACCTCAGGTTAAGAAATTTAAGTCTTGTCCTTCAAACCAACCTTTTTTTTTTTAAAAAAAAAAAAAAAAAAAAAAAAAAAACACAACAAAAACCAACCAAAAAACCCAACAAACTTGAATTTATTTTATCTTTACTACATTTTAACAAACAAAAAAAGATTCTCCTGTGAATGTGTTATTTACCATTCATCCTTTCTTCTTTCTTGGATTTGATTTGAAGCTATGAAGCTTGGTGTCTGTGAAAATGTTGTTATTTCTCAGGATAATAAGCGGCAATCATCCCTGCCACGTAAAAGGCAGGAGAAAGGGGGAAACTTGGGGAACTAGTTTAAGTATGAAACTAATTTTTAATGTGTAGATGATGTGTAAATCAAGAGTAACACGTAGGATGCCAGTATCAAGCTGTGGTGTTTCTCTGGGTTCATGGTGTGTTGTTTGCAATACACACAAGCTCAGGGATAAGTATTTAAAATGCGACCCAGAGAAGCCCTAGTTTTGATGTTGCAACAGTTGCTTCTTTCATGACTTGTTTGGAGGACCCATTGGAAGCTGAATTCCCCATATGGAGATTTTTTGGGGGTAAAACTTCCAGTTTGACTTCTGGAAAGTTTGCCTGGATGTGGTTTGATGGCAAAGGCATCCTGAGGCTGCATGTTGACACTAGGGTTGTTGCAAGGCACTGGTGAGGGGAGCTGCAGCGCGCTTTGCCCTCACAGAGACTAGCAGCTATCACTGGGGGAAATGGTGAGGTGTAAAATGCCATCAGTTTTGGTAACTTCACACTTTCACTGAAGGCATGTCAGCCTCTAAGATTACATTTCCCCATTACCTCATCCTTCTGCCCTCAGTGTTGAATGTGTTGGAGTGTTTGTGGAAAAGAGGGAAATGGGAATTTCTCAGTATGTCCCCAACAGTCAGTCCTGATGTTCTGTACTCGGTGTGCTGCTTATGAATTCTTGTTTTCCAGTCACTATAACTTTCTCGCTGTGAGTCAGTAAGGTTGTGGACTCAGAATGCTTGAGAAGGGTACTGAAATGTGAAATGAGTTCAGCTACAGCTGCCAGGAGCATCCAAATGGTCCCATCCAGCTCAGTTCAGCCACAGGCAGTGCCGGCGCTGAGCAAGAGTCAGAAAAGTGTGCAGAACTGAGCCCACCTTGCCAGCAGCCTCACTGGCTGGGATCTGCAAATCCGAGTTTAAACAAGCCCTGCAAAAAGCTGATGAGACCAATCCAGGCAATATCTTCCCCTTGAAAGAAACGTAATTCAGAAAGAGCTCCTGCATAGCTGACTTCTAACAAGTCTATGAAAGAAGCAACATGGTTCAGTGGAAGAAGTGCCCCCAAGGGCCAAAAGAAACAGAAATTGAAACCAGATGAAGATCAACCTTAACAGAGCCTTTTGTGATTCATTGTTTTCTTTCAATTTATAAAATGTCTTGTAATAGTTGATAACATTATTGACTCAATTTCCATAACAAAACTACCTCGTGTGACATCCTGTTTATCATCTCAAAGGGATTGTGTGAAAAACAAAATACTGCCAGTGTTTGTTGCCTGTGAAGAACAGGGGCTGTTGTGGATGGGTTTTTTTACCCTTCCGTGGGCTCTGGCTTAGCTCCTCTTACTGCCGCAGCATTTTGACCTGTGAGTGATGGTCTTGGCTTTGCATCCCACTGGACAGGCACTGGGTTCAGCACCAGTGTGCCATGGTAATGATCACTCTGTTCACTGCATGGGCAATGTGCTGTGGCTGTGGCCTTCTGCCCCAGCACAGCAAGGCAGAAGTCAGTGAGACTGTAAGGCAAGGCTGAGCTCTGGTATACCTCCTGAATCCTCACCCTACAGCAGTGAGGCAGGATATGGCGCTTGCCAGTTGTTTTCTGTTGATGCCCATCTAGTCACGGGCCTGGTTCCAACTCTGCCCTGGTGCAGATGCAGTGCAGAGGCTGCTTTTGTAGCCTGGGGTCTTAAAGCCCTCACCCCCATGTCTTGGCTGTAAACATGCTGGGCAGTTCAAGGAGGACGCAGGTTTGGCTTGCTGTGTCAGCCTATTGCTGGCTTGCGAGTGATTTTCAAGATGAGTTGGTCCCAGTCTTTGGGTCCTTTCCCTGATGTTCCAGGCAATGGATTTTCCCTGTAAAACACTTCATTTTTCCCACAATCCCTTGCATAAATCAGGGAAGCAGGATGTTGCCTCGGCATGACACACGGTGAGCGTTGGCACGCTCAGAGCTGTGGCTGGGGCAGGAGAGTGTGTCTGGCTGCTGCCACCCTCACCCCAGAGCACCCGAGGAGGAGTGGGCACCACACTGCACCTCTTGGGACCTGCCCTTCCATCACTAACGCTATGACCAAATGAATGTTTCTGCTGGCATGTCTCGGGCGTGCCGTGGCACAGCCGGTCCCCATCACATGGTGGGGCCGGTGCGGGTCCATGTCAGCCCGGCCTGCCCCTGCTCCGCTGCTCTGCTTTGTGACTTGACTACCTGTGGAAATGTGACCAATAAGTGTTGAACGCATGTTTAGCAAGTGTTAGCTGTATGAACTAATAAATGTGAATTGTTCTGCACCCCTGGTGTCTGCTGCCTGCTTGTACCTCTCCCCTTCAGCGGTGGCTCTCCTTCGGCAGTAGGAAGGCATCATCAGAGTGATGTAGTCCACCACTGGTCCAGGTGGTATCTGCTGTCTGGTGTTGGAGCAGCTGGGACTGGAATGGGTTCGAGAAAGGCCTTGGTGCCATCGGTGTGACTGGGGTTTGGGTGGGTGCACAAACTCTGCCCTGGGGAGCTGGCAGTGTGGGCTGGCAGCAGCCTCTGCTAAGAACATGGCAGGATGGAGGGGTCCTGTATGGTAGATGCTGAGGGAGCTCCTGCACCTTTTGTGGGGGACAGGAGCAGGGGCAGTTTGAGAGTGAAGGTTTGCAGTCTTCTGCCATACAGTGTATCTGTCGTGGTCTCGTTCCCCATCCCAGAGGAAAAGGCAGGCAAATAGGTTTCGTCCTGGTTATTACACCACTGCAGCCTGAGGTGCCCACCATGGCACAGACATGCCACTGCTGTCACCCAGGAGGTTCCTGCCTGTGCAATAGCCAGCACTGGTTTGGATGGATTGCCATCTCCAAGGGGAGCAGCAGGAGGAGGGTTTGCACCCACAGCAGGAGGGGACCCTGCAGCAACAGCTGCCGCAAGCAGGAGGAATAATCCAAACATGTCAGAAATCCTTGACCAGCATGCTCTGGAGAGAAACTGGAGAACTCATTTACCGATCCTGCGTGTCACTGAGGTGGGTGCATGTTAAAAGACTAAGAAGCACTTTTCCTGTTTACATTTGCACATGTATTAGAGAGTGTGCATTAAGGCCCACTCAGGGATGCTGCACACCACAAAGGCAGCTCCAAGTGAGCAGCCGGCCCTGCACTCCACTGCTCCCTCCCACGGGGCCACCAGCGCTGCCTGCACTGCTAAACTCATAAAAATGGAAATTCTTCCTTTTAAATGTTTAGGAGCTCTTGTGCTTAAGAGTGTTTAGGATTTCTTTTTCCTACTTGTTTTAATAATGGGAGATTCTCCGGCAAAGAAATAGCACTTTAGTGCCTTCTGGCAGGCAGGGATGCAGCCTGCCATGTATTTATCTTGAGCTAAAGGATTTTGTCTTTGACAGAGCTCCTGGGTTTGAACACAGAACTGCTGGGCTGTAATAAGCAGTTTTTGTGTGCTCCTGCCAGGCAGCTCACCACGGGGTGACCATCTGCCCCAAGCTCTGGGATTCCTGCTCCCTTCCCTGACACAGCACCATGCCCACCTGCTGCTAGAGGGTTTATGGTGTCCTCGTTTCAGTCCCAGCACTGCCGAGCATTCTCACAGCTCCTGCCCTCTCCATTGTGTTAGTTTTTCCTATTTACAGCACTTCTCCTCTGTGGTGCAGCTCAAGCGGCTTCGATGCTGCATTGCCTTGGATTTATTCCCTGTAAGAAAAGGCCCTGAAGGTCAGCAGTGGCGAGGCTCCATAGTAGGTGGCAGAGGATGCTTTACACAGGTGGGGTGATGGGTTTGTCCTCACCTTCAAACCAAGCAAGAGTTGCTGCAGAGAGATGATGGGGCAGCCTCTTGCCTATTCCCGTACTAGAAAGCAAGGCTGGAGTGGGAAAAGTACCAGCACATTTTAATTTTCAGCTCAACCTCTACTGACCACTGTATTTTGATTAGAGCTCTGCTTCCTTTTCATCTCGGTGCTCTGGCTGGTGACAACTGCCACAGCCTCGTGCGCGCAGTGCAATAGTTTATCACCGAAGGCCAGCGGCTCTATGAATTCAGAGCCAGTGCTGAACAAATCACGCTGTCACTAACGTCAAACTTGTTAACCTGATCTTTGGTGGATCACTAGTGTCAACATTGCATGGGACATACATTATCGGGCCCAAGGACTTCGGGAGATGCATTTGTCAGGCTGCTCTGTCACAGTCCCACTCTTGACCTTCGGAAAGTAACTTTCAAGGATAAGCTGCTTCTCTCTTAAAAAGACTTGTTGTTAGCAGGAGTGTCACCCATGGCCACTGGTTGGGCCACGACCATGAGGGCAGACTGGGTCACCATGTCTGCAGTGGTGGTGTCAGCCCAACGGTAGGTGAAGGATCTGTGGGCATGGTCCAGGACCAGGAAGGGGTTTCCACTGGTGTCCATCACTGGCCACATCTATTGCCTGAGCTTCTCCCCATCTTGTCACCAACCACTCTCACATCTCTTCTCACCTCTTCTCCAGTCACTGTCTCTCTGAATTTCAAACCTGAAAAACAGTTCCAGTCCATTGTGTGTTGTAAAGTGGTGGGTTGCCAGTTACTGGACCATCACAAGACTCTCACATCTTGGTTTGCAAGTGTGGTTGCAAGAATTGCCCTTGATGTTTCTGATAGCATTGATCACTGCTGCAGAAGGTAAAGGATGGACCACCATGGCTGGGGCAGTAACAACCTGCTTGAGAGTTGTATGCTCATGCCCAAGCTCGTGCCCAAGCTCCTGGAGTCAGATGGGTTGTGCAGTACCTTTGCTTGGGCTAGTGGCTGTCCCCTCCCTGAGCCAAATCCAAGCCAGAGAAAAGTGGTGCCAGAGGACAACCTGGGCACCCTTCATGGGGCTGGTGCTGGCAGGGCTGGTGGGGTAGGACTGACATGGCTCATGGTCAGGGAGACCAAGCTCCTGGATTCAAGCTCCATGTCCCTGTCCTCGTGGACTGACCCCGCTAATCAGCTATGAAAGAGAGAGAGAAAGCTGAAGAGAAATCTTTCTCTGTGCTAACCTCATCACAATAAAGATTCCTGTAAAGAGCTCTTATCCTTGAAGAAAATGAAGCACATAAGCAGGAATAGTAAACAAAAGGCTGTCATTTTGACCCAGGAGTGCTTCATGTTGTTGGCAACTGCCAAGAGGAAACATAAAGAGAGGCTGCATCCAAGTCCCAATTATGCAGAACTGTGTGACTGATATGTCAATGAGTCCCCCCGGGAGGAGACCACCAGTGCTTCCCGGTGCTGCCTGCGCACATCTGCACAGGACGCCATGCGCCCCTGAGCGAAGGCGTGCACGGCATCGGAAGAATGCGGGGGACAAGGTAATGTCATCAGGAACGCTATCGCCAAAGGCCTCGCCGCACACATTATCGGCACGGGCTCCCAAGTCAGGGACTGCGGGCAGCCAGCGATGCAGGCAGCGAGATCTGGCAAACAGTAGTGCTGACCACACCTGCTGCAGGCACGCTCCAGGAACGTGGCGCAGGCAGGAGGGCTGCCCTGACGCCGATAAGCTGAGTGGATGGAGATAAAATCCCAGAAGGAGATATGCTTTGCTGAACATCAAGGCTATGCACCAGTAAGGAGCCAAAGTGCGACTGCGGCCTGTGGTGGGTGGTGTGGCTTGTGTGGGCTCCATCTGTGCTGCGGCTGTGCTGGCCCCACAGCCCAGCTGGAAGGACGTGGACCAAAAGCCAGAACTTCTGTGACAGACATGTTGTGGGCTTATCAGGATCATGAAGCATAGGCTGCGCTGGTCCCCTGGTCATGGCAACGCTGCAACAGGGCAGTGACTGCAGGACCCATTCCTGACTCTGAGCAACAGCCATCCACTCCTCAGCACATACCCAGGGACCTGCGCAGCTGGAAGCCCAGTTACCCCATCCCTCCCTTCTCAGTGATGTGTCCATCAAAATGTCACCCTAGTTTGCTGCACACAGTCTTCAGCATGGACTCCACGTGTGGTGGCTGCACTTGCCTGCTTGGGCACATGCTGCCAGGGATATCCAGGGTCTCCTTGGGCACAGCTGGTCTCACGTCCCAGTGCAAACCCAACGTGAAGCGGGGAAGGAGGGCAGGAACATGAACAAAAGATTGGTGCTGCTGTTGCACCATCCCAGTGCTGGAGCTGGCATCCAGCTGGTGCCCACACTCAAATGGGCCTTGGCATCCCTGGTGCTAGAGCCCCACGCACCCGCTCTGGCGGGAGCTGGCTCTGCCCAGGCCCTGTGCGGCTACTGCAGAGCGCCCTTCCCAAATCCGCCCTGCTGCCGCCTGCTGGGACCTGCCAGGCTGCACCGCAGCCCGTGAACGGCCCTGACCCGGGGCCACTTGCCCTCTGCAGGAGCTGGGCCGTAGCCTTGGCAAGAGCCTGTCCAAAGGAAAGTGCCCAAGGCCAGCGGGGACGTATTTACCCCTGAAAGCACCTTGCTGCAAAAATAGCAAGTGGCCGGCATGAGGCTGGGGCTTCCCGGGGGAACAATGCCCGGTGGGAGGAAGCGGCCGCGGCCGCTCCGCAGCTTTGTCCCCGCCCGGCGCGGTGCTGAGCCGTGAGCCGCTGCGTGCCGGCCCGGCAGGGACCTTGAACCTGCCACAGATTTATTTTCTCTGACATTGGCATCGCATCGGAACATCTGGCATGTGGCTGATAATTGCTGGGGATCGGGGCGGAAGCTGCTCTGGGCCTGGCGCTTCTTCCAGAGCTCTGTTTTCATTAGTTTTTCTCCTCTCTTCAGCTGCAGAGTGAGGAAAAAACAAGCAAGGCTGCGCTGCTCGCCACTCCCGCTCCTCTCCCTGTGGCCGCAGCGCCAGGGAGCTGCCTGCCCCCCCAGCTTGGTGCGGGTGCACCACAGGGTCCATCGCCATCTGGCTGTGTCAGAGCTGCATCCATACCAAGGGAGGATGGACCTTCCCCTGAGCCCAGTGGCCACCTGTCTGGGGCAGAGCTGTGGCACAGCCCTTGCTGTGTTGGCACGGTGGTGACCAAAACATTTCAGGGCTGTGACCACTGCAGGACAAAGCAAAGAGCTGGACTCTGTGCACAAACATGCAGGCAGATGCCACAGTAATGGATGGCTGGAGTGTGGAGCCAGCAGTGTGAGCAAATCGCACTCTGGTGGGACAGGAGTTTTCTTGTCTGGCCTCTTACCTGGCACCTGGCCTTGCCAACCTCATGTTTTCACAAAGTGATTGGAAACCTGAGCCATGGTGCCTATGGGTCAGGACTGTTCCCAGTGCTGGAGCATGGGGAGACATTCAGCAAACACACCTCCATGGTCAGGGGGCTTGGCTGCCCACCACCACCTCAGCCCAGGAGCACAGGCTTCCTCTGAGTGCTTTTTCAGCACATGCAGAGCCTCTAGCCATGGGTACTAGGACCTCGTGGGAGACCCAAGTGTGGAGGAGCCTACTCCCACCCTCCCTTGCAGAGGAGACCCCCAGGGGCTGGGGAGGCCCCAGCTGCAGGTCCCAGTGCAGGGTGAGTGCAGTGGGCTCACACTCCTGCCAGAGGTGTCCTGCACTGCACCCGCAAGCCCCTCCCTACCGCCCTGGGCTGTAAATCAGCATAGCCGTGGGTGCTGGCTCTCTCACCACCGCTCGCCAGTGCCCCCCACCTCCCCACAGAGTCTCCGTCCCGTGGCACGTTATCTGCTGTGGGGGTCCCACTTATCTCTGCTGTCACTTTCTAATGCTAGTTTATGGGCAGCATTTTGTAGCTTAATTATGATGTTTTTCAGCACGGTCACGTGGCCTCAGAAGCCAATAAGGCACCAAAATGGGTCCATCCCGCCTGAGCCTGGCCCCCGTGGGGAGGAGATTGGCCGGTGTCCTGCCCAGGGCGGCGTGTGCGCAGCCAGAGGTCCAACACCTTCCCAGCCGACACGGGCCCCATAAATCCCCCAGCACACTCTGAAGAAGGCATCAGTGCCCACCACCCTACAGCGGCTCCTTGAGTCACGGCTCCTGGTCGGCAACGTGAGCCAGCGTCCTGCCACGCCGCCCCTACGTGCAGCCACCTCGCAGTGAGTACGTGTGTCTCCGTGCGTGTGTAGAACTCCATTCCCCTCATCCCACCCATTCCCCCAGCCACTGCCGCCATTCCCCAGCACAGTGGCAGCTGAGGCCAGAGCTGGGGACGTGGCAGGACTTGGTGAGGAAGCAGAAGCCATGCGTAGGCCTCCGCTTCCCGTCCTGTCCCTATCAGTGGGAGTGGGGATGGAGGCTTTGCACACCGTGGGCAGCAGAGTGAGGCCTCACTGTAGCCTTGGCCCCTTGGCCATGCTGCTACCCAGAAGTGACAGATCCAGCTGTCAACGGACTCTTGGAGCCCAGCCAGTTGTGGCTGGGGGCACCTGATAATCCCAGCACTGTGTGGCACCCGTGGGAGCATGGGAAGCCCCCACACTCTGAAGCAGACATGGGAGATGGCCAGGATCCCTCAGCACCCAGAGCTGTGTCTCTTTTTCATCCTGTGCCTGCAGGCACCACAGCCCACAGCTCCAAGTTGCTTTTGTTCTTTCTGATGTTTGCTTGGCTCTTCTCCCAATGCATAACCCCTCCTGGGCTCTTCTCCTGACCTGTGGCCCCTCCTGGGCTCCTCTTCCCGGATGGCAGGTCCTGCTCCATGGCTGCCTTGCAGCTCCCTCAGGAGCTTGCAGGAGTGTGGGGGCCGTGGCTGAGGGGCTCTGCCGGTGATGGGAGCTCTCCTTCCTGGCCAAACGGCAGCTGAGCCGCTCCAGGGGCTGCTCTGCTGCTATTCTTAGCCTGGGCTTGATTCCTGGTGGCTCTGGAACCATGCTCTGCCGAACCCATATCCTGTTTGCCGTTCTCCCTGCCAGTGGCGTTTCCTACCCACCACACCCGCAGCCAGCAGCCAGCTTGGGGTGAGCTTGGTGGGATGAGCTGTGTGGGATGAAATCTGTGGGGTGAGCTCTGTGGGATGAACCGTGTGGGATGAGCTGTGTGCAATGAGCCATGCGGGACAAGCCTGGTGAGGTGAGCTGGGCAGGATGAGCCATGTGGGGCCAGCAATCTCATCTCCCCTTTGCTCGGTGCTGCTGACCCCAAGCAGTGCGGTTGCTCCAGGCACCCATTGCCTCACAGCCCCTGTCCCGCTGGCCCTTCCTGCAGCTTCTTCAGATCAAACCACCTTGAATGGGAGCTTCCTTCCAGGGGGCTGTGCAGGCAACAGATCCTGCCTGCACTGGGACAGGCACCAGCCATGAAGGGTCTCCTTAGCAAGCAGGCCAGCCCTGATGGGATGGGTTCAGTTCTGATATCCATCTCAGAGACAGAGCCTCTGCTCCCCATGGCCAGGAGCGTGGGCCACTGTGTGTGGCCAGCTGTCCTGGGAGAATCTGGATAAACAGGACATGCTGGGAGCATGGGTGCTGGTCTGCTGCCGTCATGGAATATTTCATTAAGAATCTCTCATTGTGAAGCAACGAATTTAATCCCAGAAGTGAACAACCACTGTCTGACAGGACACTGTTGGCAGTGGCTACTTCACATGGGGTGGTCAGTGCTAGGTCCAAACCATCACCTCAGTAGTAGTGAACCAAGAGTAGGTGTCAGTAGCTGCTGCACCTCCTAATGTGCTTCATACAAGCTTTCCCCAGGCTCTGTGAGCACTGCCCAGCAGACAGCTGGCTGCAAGACCACCTGGTACAGGATAAGAGGGGTAATTCTATCAGCACCTGGGCATCCAGGGGCATTGAGCAGTGCTGGCTGCAGGATGTTCCTCTTGCTCAGACATGTCCCATTGTACTTCAGCCTCTGGGACTCTCAGTTCTCATGCTAACCCTGCCACTTGCAGGCCAGATGCCCAGGAAAGTCTCCTTGTTCTCCACGGATGACATGGGGCAGCTCCATCAGCCCCAGGGGAAATGGGGAGAGTCTTGTATCCCTTCTTGCAGTAAGGTGTGCTCCTGGGGTGCCTGGGTCTGGAGCCCAGTGCTGCTGAGGCCTGGCCAAGCAGTTCCCCCAGCACAGGGGTATTGGTGGTAGCTGCCAGCCCAGTATTGCTTTCGAGAGCTGCTTCTTCCCCGGGACCCGCAACCCCAGCTCTTCTTCTACCCTCTGAGCCAGTCCCTGGGCCGTTGCCGGCCTGCGCCGCCGTGCCAGCTGCCAGCCGGGGCAGAGCGCAGCCCCGTTCCCCTGTCTCCCTGTCCCTAGACTGCCAGGTCCCTCTGCCCCCGCCCCGTCCCCGGCGCCGTGAGCCGCCCGCTCTCCCCAGAGGAGGTTCTCCAGCCCCCGGGGGGGTGGCCGCTCGCCCGCACCAACATGGAGATGCTCTTCCAGGCGCTATAAAGGGCTCCGGCTCCGGCACCTGCCGCTCGGTCTCAGCCGTGCCGCGCCTCACTCCCTCTCCGCACCCAGCGCAGGGGCTGGGGGTCCCAGCCCCGTCCCGTCCCTGTCCCCGTCCCCAGGCCCGTCCCGCTGACCCACTGGGTTGTCCCACAGCAGGGCCGCTGGAGGGGATGGACTATTCCTATGATGAGGACCTGGACGAGCTCTGTCCGGTCTGCGGGGACAAGGTCTCCGGGTACCACTACGGGCTGCTCACCTGCGAGAGCTGCAAGGTAAGAACCGACTGGGGCGTGCGGGTCCGCAGAGACGGAGCCGGGCTATGCGGGGCCAGGGAAAGGACACCGGGACTGGGGCCGTGTGGGGCCAGGGAAGTGGGACCGGGTTTGTGCGGGGCCAGAGAAACGGGACCAGGGCTGTGCGGAGCCAGAGAAACGGGACCGGGGCTGTGCGGGAGATACAGCCGAGAAAATGGGACTGAGGTTGTGCATGGACCAGGGCGGTGCGGGAACGGGAGCTGTGCATGGATTGGGGAAATGGAGACAGGATTGTGCGGGAACTGGCGCCCCGCGGGGACCGGAGAAACGCGCTTAGGGCTGTGCGGGGACCGCGGCTGTGCATGAACAGGGGCTGTGCTACGAGGGAGACATAGACAGGGTTGTGCGTGAACCTCTGCACACAGGGAAGGGGGCCAGGGCTGTGTGGGGAGTGGAGAGGGAGCTCTGCAGGCACTGGGGCAGCGGGACAGGCTGCGGGCTACTCCTCGCTCGTTTTCGTTAGCGGCGGATTCGCTCTCGGCGACGGGACGGGAGCGCAGCCGCGACGGAAGCCCCGATCGCTGCTGGGGGGCGGCGGAAGCCTTCGTCGGAAGCGGGGCAAGGGGATGGGATGCTGGGATGCCAGTGATTCAGGGCCGGGGTGCCGGGATGCCGGTGCTGGTGCCCGCCGCATCGCCGTCACCCGCCACCGCAGGGCTTTTTCAAGCGGACGGTGCAGAACAACAAGCACTACACCTGCACCGAGAGCCAGAACTGCAAGATCGACAAGACTCAGCGCAAACGCTGCCCTTATTGTCGCTTCCAGAAGTGCCTGACCGTGGGGATGCGCCTGGAAGGTAGGACACAGCCGGGCTCCACGGCTGCGAAGGGAGTGCACAATTCTCCCGGTGCCGGTCGCGCCGTCCCCGCTGTCCCCGTCGCGTCCCCGGGTCGGTAATTCCCGGGCTGCTTCGACTCCGTTTTCCCCTTCCAAGTTGAAAAAAAATTCGTTTTTTCACGTCGCCTCCTGCTTACCCTTTTCGTGTTTTTGTTTTGTTTTCCTGGGTGATTTTGGCTGCTGAGGCTTCGACTTTCCAGGATTTTGTTTCTTGGCAGAGCAGTTGGGAAATAGCATAGGAATTATTGTTTTCCTTAAGCACATCAATTCAGGTGCCGATATGCAAGGAAAACGTTAAAAATGATGCGGCTTAGCACAAAACTGCTGCAGGCGCACCGCTAGTTGTATTTTCCCTCTCGGTGGCATTTAGCTTAACAGATTTTGCATCTGACTCTCGGGGGGTGCAACCACAGTCCTCCCCAGCTGCCACCTCATTCCTGCCGGAGGAGTCGATCCTGACTGAGGTTATCAGTCGGGCCCTAGCATCCCCAGGTCGTGGGCTATGATTTCTGCAGCTCTTAGCATGGACCGACAAAACACTTTTGGGGGGAACACTTGATGGCAAGTGACTGCAGAGCAAAAGCAGATCCAGAAAGGAGCCCCTCTGCCCCCTATTCAGCTGCCCCTCCACTTCTTCTGCCCTGAAATCGTTTACATTTCGTGGTGGATGAAAGGAGCCAGACGCAGGAGCTGGACTGAGACTTCTCAGCTGGCCAGGCTCGCTGTGCAGAGTGCAGTTGATCTGAAAGTACCACACAGTGAACTTGCCTCTGTCTGCAGCGGGAGGATAGCCTGGAGCAGAGGAGCAGGAGTAAGACACAACACTGACCTGCAAAATCAGCCCCTGCAAACTCCCGTCGTGGGCTGGCTTCCAGACTTGTCTCTAAACAGTTCCCAGTTTCCCTCTCCCCCCTGGACTGGAGTTACTGGTGCTTTAAATCAGTCTTTGCGTGCTGTGGCAGTTTTGACCAATGCTGAAGAAGAGTTTAGGTGCTGGGGACTTCTAGAGCAGGAAAGCAGGGGCAGTACTTGGAGTGACAGGGGCAGAAAGGACAGATATGGTCTCAGTTTACCCCTTTTCAGCAGTTTTTTGTCTCACTTGCAGTGGAGCTACTCTGTTCCATGGCCCAAGAGGGCAGCAAGCCAGGTATCAAAGGCTGCTCCTCTCAAACAGCCTTTTTTGGTTATTTTCTTGATGCTAATTCCTTAGCAAAGCCCTGCAGGTGGGCAGCCAGGGGGATCAATAACGTAGTGATATATCCTGAGGAATACTCCTCTGGGACTGTCTCTTGTGTGGCAAAAATGAGAGTCCACTTTTCTTCATTTTGCAGTGGTATTGGGCAGGGAATCTGAGGTGATACTTTGAAGGTGATCTCCCAGCTCCACAGCAAGCCCGAGATGATTGATTCTGGGGACAGTGTGTGGGCACTGCTACCGCAAAGCCTGGCCAGAGAGAAAAGCACAGCCCTGGTCCAAGCTTGCTAGCATCCCTGGGCACCCTCTGGCCACCCATTAGGTCTCTGGGCAAGGAGAGGTTGACAAGAGAAAGCACAGCTTGACTGGAAGCTTGCACTGGCCAGAACTCTGTGTGGGGACAAGGGACTGTGAAGGGGAGCCCATATCTGTGGCTCCAGGGCTGTTTGCAGATGTCTCATTTGGGGGATGCTGGAGGTGCAGGCTCTACTCAGGCCCAGGGCTCACTGCCCTGGAGTCCAGGACACATCCATTGTTTCCCAGCAGCCAGCTTGGATGTTACAAATGGCAAGTTGTTCCCGATCCCAAGTGAGGCACAAAATGGCAGGCAAAGACAATCAGGAGGGAATTAAAAGGGCTCTTCTCCCTTTGTGTTCTTGCTGGGAGAGGGAAGAAGGTGACTAGCGGTCACCTGTGGAGGCTTTGTGAGAGCACACTGTGAGCACCTCTCACTGGGGTGGGTTGCAGGCCACCACAGTGAGTCCCTGCCTCTTTGTCCTTGCCCATGGTCATCAGGGTCCACCTGGGATATGATCCCTGGGCATCACCAGGCCTGACCTCAAGCAGTAGTGGAAATACACTACTTAGGGTGAGTGGGAGATTTGGGCTTTTGGTGTGCTGTGGCACCACTGGGATGTTGGTGGGTGACACCACACCTGTGGATGCCAGCTCAGGCTGCTTGATATGCTGGCACGGGTACCCACACTGACTGCAGCCATCCCATCCTATCTCTGAAGTTAGGAACTGCCTCAGGGCAGCTCGCTCTTGCCCGGAGGCATTCAAGCTTTTGGAAGCAGGGGGCAGGGTGTGGCTAGCACCCCTCACCTTGGAGGATCCTCTGGCTGCCCCCTTTCCAGCGAGATGCTGTTTTCATGAATAAAGAATGAGGGAGGAAGCACAGGGCGGCTCCCCTGGGAGCACATTCCTGCTCACTCTGGAAATACTGCTGTTCCCGGAGATGCTCTCGCGTTTCCAGCCTGTCTGAGGAGAGTCTGGGAGGTGCTCGGGGTGGGGTGGGGGGGAGCTGGCCGAGCTTCCAGGAGAAGTAGGCGAAAGAGAGGCAGAGGGAACAGCTGAGACACAAAGGCAAGACCCGCCTGCTGTCAGCAGGGACACAAACTAGCCAAGGGTTTTCTCCCTTTGATGCTAAGTCTGTGGGCTGTGCTCTCTGGCTCGATCTCCTCCATCCCTCTGCAACGTCGTCCAGCTCCCGGCTTTCGGCAAGCTGAGGCTCTTCCAAGGGTGGACAGGGGCAGTAGCCCCTGGGAGCTCAGCGGAGTGGTGTGGAGGGACAAGCTCCTGCTGCAGAGAAGCACCTGCCCCCTCACACACTGACACATTCTTGGGTTTCTTTCGAGGTTCAGAGGAAACATCTGCTTTGCTACAGTCAGGAGATTGTGGTGGGGCTGTCAAAATGAATCCACCAGTGGGATGCTTCAGCCTCTTGGCTGTAGTTGATGCCTGACAGGAACATACAGGCTCCTACCTGAAAGCTGGCATATCTCTGCCAGCTGTGCTGCCCATGAATGGGGCAGAACTTTGCAGAAAAGATGCTTGTGCAGCCTGGATGCAGGCAAACAAAGGTCCTGAGGGGCCTGTGGGATCACAGACTCCGCAGAAACAAGAAAATGGCAAGGCTGGTCCAGAGTTAGGGGTCATAAAAATGAAAGTGGGTATTCTGCCTGGGCTTCACAGTCCCCTCAACCTGCAAAGAATGCAAGTTGCTTTATTCCCAATTTTATTTTTAAGTTAAAGGCAAATGTATCTTCCTTTCCTGCAGTTCCTAAACAGCCAGGGCCAGGCACCTGAACCTGCCATGTCACATTTGTGGTGTGTACAGCTGGGCTGGGAGTGGCACAGCCTGCTAGTGGCATTCATGGAAGCTCTTCCTGATGCTTTCCAGCACTGTTTGGCCACCAAATGCCCCCTGTTATTTTCTTTGTGCCACGTGGAAGCACTGGGTTCCTTCTCTGCAGTTCACTGCAGCCTCTGCCCTCTCTCTGCCCCTAGCTGTTCGTGCAGATCGGATGCGCGGAGGAAGGAACAAATTTGGACCCATGTACAAGCGGGACCGTGCCTTAAAGCAGCAGAAGAAAGCTCTGATCCGTGCCAATGGCTTCAAGCTTGAGACCATGCCTCAGATTGTGTCCCCAGTGCAGAACGACTACAGCCTGTCCTCCACCATCCACAGCATCCATGCCATGTCCAAGACCTTGCCACCCAACCCTGCTGCCCTGACACCCATCGACTATGAGCGCAGCCCCTACGGGACACCCTCCCTGGGAATGACTGTGCCCAGCCATGCCCCTCTCACTGGCTACCACTACTCCTCCTTCCCCAACCGCACCATTAAGTCTGAGTACCCAGACCACTACACAAACGCGCATGAATCCATGCCCGCCTATGTGTACCCAGAGACCTACCCCAGCAGCTCCCCTCCTGACATCCCCGAGGTCATCCTGAAGCTGCTGCAGCTGGAGCCTGACGAGGCACAGGTAAAGGCACGGATACTGGCCTGCCTGCAGCAAGAGCAAGGCAAAGGCCGGCACGACAAGCTCAGCACCTTTGGCCTCATGTGCAAGATGGCTGACCAGACCCTCTTCTCCATCGTGGAGTGGGCACGGAGCTGCATCTTCTTCAAGGAGTTGGAGGTAGGATCCTGGGCAGGAGGGAGGGATACTGCACAGAGAGGACAACGTGAGGCAGATAGAACTGGGGGTGAAACGCTGTGAGGATGGCGTGCTGCCGTGGGCAGGATTGGGACTGAAACGGTGTGAGGACAGGTCAATGCCTGGGGGCATGAGCCAATGGTCTTCAGCTCTGCAGTTCTGCTGGCATGTCCCTGTCCTGTTCCCAGCTCCCGAAGCGGCAGGGCTGGAGGGACCGGGTCCTGGCTGCAATGCCGGAGCGATTCCCGCTATCGCCACGGGGCTAATGATTTCAGATTCATCACGGCTGAGGCAGGTGTGAAAGCAATCGCCGGCAGAGTGACTGCGGTGTCAAGCTCAAGATATAATTGAAAAATGTAACGTTGAGGAATTATAGTTGGGACAATTCTCTCCTCTGCCTTTAGGAGGAAAATCGATGCAGTCAGGTGGGTGCCTGTTAGCATCAGGCAGCCGGGGCAGGGCTGGCCAGAGCAGAGGACACACCACCAAGCCTCCTCTGGGGCCACTCCTGCTGCCAGCAGCCCGGGAATATGCCTGGCTGGGGGACACAGATCTCACTTCTGTCCTACCAATCCCCCCAAATACTTACCAAGACCACGGGGTGGATTAGCAGGGTTGAGGCAGCCTCTGATATCCTGCAAACTTTGTCAAGCTTTCAGACATTTTTCCATTCGTGATCTGGGCTGACCTGAAATCTTAAACTGTTGCAAAAATGGGAGGGAAAATTTCACTACATGGCCAAAACTGGAGAGCAACATCCCAGATCATCTGGGAATGTGCCTTCCTGTGCTCCCAGAGTGCTACCCAGCTCTGGCCAAAATCACCTTCCTCCCCCAGTGCTGTGGGGACTGTGCCCCAGGACAGGGCCAGGCTTACCCATGCCCACCCTGCAGGGTGCCCGGCAGAGCCTTACAGCTCAAAATAGCCCCCGGCTGCCGGAACAGCGTCAGGAAATGGCATTGTGGGGGTGGGCCGGGATCGTTTCAATCATATCAGTGTCCAGTCTGAATTTTGGGAACAGGGTGGTTGTTGTTTTGCAGGAGATATTGTAAACAGTGTAAACTCAGCTCCGGGCTGCATTGCTGCATAGCCTTGTAGCTCCATTGTCAGCCTGACTGAGCCACCATAATAGGCTGTTTCCATGTAAATCCGCATTGGTGGGCGCTCCTCCTCCCCTGGGGCACTGGAGGGGACAGAAGTGCCAGAGATCTTACCTGGGCTGGGTTACCAGTGTCCTGATGGGAGTGGGACACATCCCTCAACGTGCCCAGGATAACAAGTGCCGTGCCAGGGATGGAAGCACATCTGGGCATCACTGCCATCCTGGAGGCTCTTGCCTTTTGTCCTCGTCCATGGGGAGAGCCTGGGGAAGACTCTTAGTGGCTCATAGGGCCAGGGACTACATGACACCATATTCTGCCCTGGTTCCAGAAGGAGCGTGAGAAAGCACAGTTGTCTCTGGCCTTGGCGCCTTCCCGTTCACAATCTTGGCAGCAGGCAGTGTAACTGGGCAGGTCTGAGTCCCTGGCATGAGGCTGTGGTGCCCAGGCCCCTCTATGCATGTCTGCCCCAGGATCAGTGCCAGGGTTACCCACTACCCAATGGCATGGAACATCCTTCCTGGTGCAGGACAGTGTTTTTCCCTTGGGCATGGGGAGGGAAGCCATTGGGAAGCATGAGTAGTTCTGTGGCTCCTCAAACCCCATTTCTGCTTCTGCCTGGCACGTAAAAGCAAACAGCTGCTGGTAAATGAACTCCTGCTAGTGCAGAGTTTATGGCTTTACCCTAAAGCCTGCTAGTATGGAGTAAAATCGCGGTCTTGGGGATCGATAGCTGACATGCAGGCAAGTCCCCACAGGGTGCTCAGGGCTCCTCAGAGCAAGGGATGCCAGCAGCTGTCTCTATCTCCTGGGATCTTCTGTGTGAAGGTGACGTTCTCCATCCCTAGTTGGGGAAGCACTGTTGGCTCAGGCTTGTGAGGGTATCCAGGCTGGAAGAGCATCGTACTGGGAAATTGCTTCAGGGCTGGGATGATTCCAGGAGGGGAGAGGGTGCAGGTGGGTGAGGAAGGGGTGTGGGCAGATAGCCCCATGCATGGTGTTCCCTGACTGAACATTCCAAGCACCCACATATTCCTGCCACAGGGCTGTTTTCCAGACAGATGACTTCTCTTCCAGGCCTCAAAAGGAGCCTGGAGAGGAGGGAGCAAAAACTCAGGGGCACAAAGACCTGATGGCTCATGCCTGACCAGGACCAGCCTTTGCTCGCTGCCCAGGGAGAGTGGGAGCAGGCCTTCCCTGGATCTGGCAGGTCTGTTCCAGTTCCCATTGCCGTTCTCACTCCCATCCCCACACTAGCAACCCAGAAAGGGGCAGCAGCTGACCAAGGGCTTTGCCGTTTGCTCTTGGCAGAGTGATCAGGATGGGAAGGTATTAGGGAGAGCCCCCCTGTTATTGCCACTGCGCCAGGGGAAGGAGGAGGGAGATGGGCTAATGGCCTCTTGACATCGGCTCACACGCCACGTCCGCCCGCCGGCGCGGGGCAGTCAGATTGAAAACAGATTTAACTTGCCAGATATATCGTTTCATTTAAGGGCCAGTAATTCTGTCAGTCTGCCACTGACAAACGAGGGTCCCCATGCCAATCCGCTGGGGAGACTGATGTGGCGGCGCTCATCTCGTGTCAGCAGGCAGAGAATTACGGACTGCGCTGGCCTTCGGAGCCAAGACAAATAATGCCGCGCGGCTGAGGGGGATTTGGGGGCCCTCTTGTTTATCGGGGGCCGGCCAGGCAGCCGCGGCGCGAGGCTGCGCGGGCGGAGGTGGAAGAGGTCAGCGCTGACGCCCATAAATACGAACTTTAACTGAGTCTAGATGAGATGTGTCAGGACTGAGGGAAGATTTGCAGCATCTCTTCAGGAAGAAAAATATGGGCCGGGGGTGAAATATATTTTGTTGGGTCGTGAGTCTCAGGCAACTTTGTCCTTTCAGATGTAATTTTTTTATATATATATGGACAGAGACCGACAGAGAGATTTGCACATGCAGGCACACTTGCACACTCACAGCGTGTCTGGCTTTGGGTTGGTTTATATTTATGTATCTTGCACAGCCTGTTTCATGTAGGTGTTACTGCCATAGGTACATATAAATATTGTGCATGCAGGGGTGCAGTGACCTTTAGATTGGGATGAGCAGCCAGGAATGTTAAACAAATTGCCACGGTTTCATCCTGAAGGCCAGGCTGGGCTGGGTGTGCAAGTTGAGTCCCTGCTGCGAGTAGAGGGGCATGGCATAGCTCTGGGTACATGGGATGGTGCTGATCTCCTCCCCAGCTCCCCATCACCATGAAACCAGGACCCTCACATCCACAGGCAAGCTTTGGTGTTTTGGGGAGGTGCTGAGGACATCACTGCTCTCACAGACCAAGGGGTTCCTGTGTGTTGTGGGTCTGTCTGTCTGCTGAGCTGCTCTCATTCGCTTCTTGTTAGAGGCCTCGGAGCCATGACAAAGCTGATTTGCAATCAGTTGCTTCTCTGCCTTTAGCATGTGTGGGTCATCTTGACCGCATCTCCTGGCCAACAGCCAGAGCATTTTTGGCAGATTTAATATCTCCTTCTGGTCATGGATGCTGCAGCAGGGTTTAGCATCCTATGCTCTGGGGGAAATGTGACGGCTGTCCCTGCCTGCTGGCGTCCCAGCTGGCACAACTCTGCCTTCACTCTCTGGGCACATGCAGAACCATGATGCTCATGCAGCCTTGCAGTTGGTTGCCTGTGAGCCCCAGCAAAAAGCAGTAGTCTGGGCCATGGCAGTGCACTCTTCCAGCAGACAGATGATCCTGGCCCTAATGGGTTTTTGCTTTAAGGTGCTCATTGCAGTGGTATCTGGACAGGGGTTTGGGGACCTGCAATGGCCATTAACACCTTAGCCTTGCACAGAGCTTCATTTGCAGGTTGCTGGCAGATGGTAATCCACTTTTGCACTGCTCAGTAGCCAAGATGACAGGTCCTGCTTGCACCAGTAACTGCTCAGGCTGTGGCTCAGGGCACTGCTGTGTGTTGTGCACCTGCATGGGAGCTGCTGGGGCAGATCCTGCACCAGCAGTCTGAGGGAAGGCCCCAAGAACATCTCTGGAATGAATGTAGGCAGTTGAGAAGCATTCCTTGTGTCTGTGGTGGGCTGAAGCCAGGTGGGGAGTGCCTGAGGATCAATGTCCAGGGACCCAGAGATGTTTGGAGGCAGACAGCAGTACCTGATGCAAGAGATGTCCTGGACCAGCCATGGCACCAGCCAGAGAGCAGTGAGAATTGTGGGGGTTTGGTTTCAGGATGCTGAGACACTTGTTTGGCCTGGACACGTTTTGGAGACCCTCAACACTCCCAGAAACTTCCTCCCTTTGTGCCTATGAGCCCACAGGGAGGGCAGCATGAGGTTTAAAAGTACATCCTCATACAGATCCTGCAGCTGTGCACTCAGGCAGCATGGTCTATGCCTCTGCACACCCTGCTTCTGCTCCAGCCCTTGGTCCCAGCCCATCTGCTGCAGGGAAATGCATATTTCTGTGGGTCACAGGCCTGCAGTGATGAGGTGCTCTCAGTGGCCCGGCAGCAGGGTAGTGCTCTTCCTGCTGCGTCTTGTGCCTGGGTTAAATGCTTGCTTTAAAAAAAAAATCACCTCTTAAAGACAGCTTGCATCACGCCCTTGATAAAGCATTCTGCTGAAAAGCCTTGACATTAAAAGGGGAAGATCCTTTGCTTAACTTTTAGAAGCAGGAGTGCACGCGTGCCGCCTCGCCGGGAGGATTGATTGACTTTGAGTGGTCATCCATTAGCAGCCCTCTGCTCTCCTCCTGGGAGACCAGGCTGGGCACAGAGGGGTGAGCTGCAGCTGGGAGTCCCCTTGCAGAAGAGCTGCACTGCTGGAGCAGGGCTACAGGGGGATTCCACTGCTGCCCCAGCCCAGAGCACAAAGATAACCCTCTTGGTGGTGGAGTGCAGGCACGTCCCTGGAGAGATCACCAAACCCAGCCCAACTCCCAGAGTTGCCAGCCTTCCCTGTCACACTCCCCCAGCACCATGGCCACATGCATCCAGTGCATGCCCATAGGCCCAGGTAGGGCTGTGGCACACCGGAGCATGCTGGCAGGGAACAGCCATGCAGTGGCCCTGCAGGGTGAAATGTACTGTTGGTGGGATGCAGCGAGCTGCTTGGCCTAGGGAGCCAGACCCATCTACAGAGTTTGGGAGAAGCCAATTAGTAATTTTTAAAGGAAGAAGAGAAGATTTAAAAATTGTTGAAATGCTTATTTTTAGTGAAGCTGAGTACTTTAAAACCATTTTCAGGGCAAAACCTTCAGTTTGTCTCTTCCGGAGCTCATCCTGCTCAGGAATGAGGCACAGGAAGGAGCTTCCAAAACAACACTGCGACTCAGCTGGAGTGGAGGAGCTCGGCACCAGCCGGGAGCATGTGGCTGGGTTGGCAGCATGCTGCTGCGCTGGGAGCCCAACACCCTTGTGAGGGCTTGCTGTGGTTACAGCCAGCCACTTGCTGTGAGGCAGAGGTCACCACAAACGCAGAACATCTCCATTTTGTTTGGATGCAGAATGAGCTTTTCCTCCATTCTTTGTTCAGCAGATAAACAGAAACCTCACGGTCTCTGCTGACAGGCCATGCACCGTGGTCCCCTCACTGCTCTGGGTGATGTGGTTAGCCCAGGGCACCCGTTGCACCCATTGCACCTCACTGCAAGCAGGCTTTGTGCCATCAGGCAGGAGTGGGTGCCGCAGCCCTGGCCGCCATCGTTGCCTTCTGCGCCACATCTCCCTCCCTGTGCTGTTGTGCGTCCAGCTCTGACCACCGCACTTGAGAAACAAATCCCAGCGGCTCGTGGAGAGTGCTGGGCTCTGAGACCATAAAGCTCTTTCTCATCTGACTCCTATTCCTTTTGCAATCTCCCAGCACTGGTTTATTGCAGCCTCTTCAGCAAAACGAGGGTATTATCCAGTCCTGTGATACTGCATCTGTCTTCCTTCTATTAAAGGCAGCGAGCACAATGGCACTGCAAAGCTCTTCTGCTGGTGCTGAATTTGCTTGGCAGGGAGATATTAGTGATAACCCCCAGTGCTTCCCCTACACCAGCCACACAGGAGAGAAGGTCCCTGGGAGGGATGAGGGTTCAGCTCTTCACAGAAAGGAGTTGGGCCCCTGTGGAAAGCAGTGTCAAGGGGACAAAGCCAGTAACCCATGGTGGTTCTTGATGTGGGAGGCAGTTGAGTGTCATACCTCCTGCTTGCTCCTCAAGCTGGGGCAGCAGCATGTCCTACGTCCCACCATGACTCCAGCCAAAAGGGCCTTGTTTTACCAAACACAGCTACTGACTCTGTTCATTGCTGGCACTGCCAGAGGCTCACTGACTTTTCTGAAAGACCTCTGGAGGTCCTTGCGGTTTGTGTCCTGGGCTGAGCTTCTCACCAGAGGTAACTGCTGGTGTTTCTTTGAAAGCTTGGACACCTATGGCTGTGCCTGCACATACACACCAACACCTGCAAACGTGCCCGTGACCACACGAGTATTGATGTGTGAGCAGGGACCAGCCTGACAGCTGTATGGCACAGCAATGCCTCAAAGTCAGTGGCTCCCTCGCAGCTGTGCTGTGCTGAGGCAGTTCTGTGACCCCTCCCTTTCCAAACTTGCCATCCTAGGCAGGGATGTGAAGCTGAGCACTGTCTTCTTTCATTTTAAAGTATCCAGAGAGGCCAGCTGGAGACACAGGGCCTTTGTGTGGCAGCTGCACGTTCCCTCCCGCCCAGGGACACGGCCAGCAGGCATTTTGTTAAAGATTTGTTCACAGTTAGGGCAGGTTGTGCCTGGTGGGGGAAAACTAGTCCTGATAAGAGCCAGCAAGTGCCACTGAAACATGCTGAGCTGCTTCAAAGCTGGCACTGCTTGGCTGCCTGACCTATCTCCTGTCCTCCAGCCTGAGGTCTCCCTTGCTGGTGGTGCAGGTGCAGGTCTCAGTCCACCCAGGGAGACTCCAGTACTGGGCTGGCCTCCTGCAGGACATCCACCAATCACAAGGTCAATGCTGTATGGGCACAGCACAAGAGATGTGTGGGGCATGAACCTGAAGGTGTGACCTCGCTGCAGGGCAGTGGTGGTTGCTGTGTACACTAACCCATGATGTGGGCATCAGTTTTAATATTGTTTTCTCCTGTCTGCCACAGAGGGAGGGCTGGAGGTGATGCATACAATTCATGGAATGGCAGTGAGATGAAGTGGGGTGCAACATCCAGTTACACACTGGTAGGGGTAGACCAGGAGCCAGACCAGGGCTTTGAAATTAGCATTTCATTAATCAGAAGCAGCATTTCCTTGTTAGCAGCCTGTTCACAGTCAGACTATAGTTTCCAAATGTAAGTGTGTGTGTGAAATGCTCTGCAGGCAACAGGGATGAGGAGGGTTTCAGCCTCTTAAAAAAAACAAACCAGAGTACAAGGGTACAAGAGTCAGGGACAGAGTCCTGAAGGACAAAGTCTGATCCCACCTGCAGGAGATGGATTTCCTAGAGAGGCAGGTGATGCCCCTTGCACCCTCTGTGATGGGCTGGCAAGTAAACATGTGCACAAAGCTGGGAATCTCTCCATAGATCAGGTCACCTGGAGGCCACTGGCAAGTAGAAGTTTGTCACATCTCCAATACATCATGTTGATGCCCTATGCATGCCAAGGCTTTTCTCATCCTGGTTGCAGGAGGCCTCATCCACTCTCTGCTTTGTCTAGCAGCAATGCTGATTGGACTTGCTGCTCTACTTCTGGGTACTTGAGCAGTGAAAATGGGCTGGGGTTTTGACACTGATGCCAGTCTGCTAGAAAACCCTTTTCTGTTGTGCTCAGGGCAAGACACAAAAGGACACAAGTCCTGTCCAGGTCCACTGCTAGTGTGGCTACATGCTGCAGTAGCTGATGGTGTGAGTTTGAGCCATTGCTGCTACAGAGCTGCAGTGTGGAGCTGATCCTGGAACACAGAGCTGGTGACTCAGGGGGTGCTGCATGGACTGGGGCAGGCTATCTCCCTCCTGCCATCTCATAACAAGCTGATGCAGACAGAGTCACAACTCTCCCCACACCGTGTCCCAGCACAAGAAGCATCAGTGGTGCTGATATGGTTGTGTTTCAGGTGGGTGACCAAATGAAGCTGCTTCAAAACTGCTGGAGTGAGCTGCTGGTATTTGACCACATCTACCGGCAGCTGCAGCATGGCAAAGAGCACAGCGTGCTGCTTGTCACCGGACAGGAGGTAAGTGCTGGCTCACAGAGAACGAGGCAGCTGTGGTGGAGAGGGTGATGGGAGACAGGCAGTGGGGTTGGAGAGGACCATGGGAGTGTTTTTTTTCCTTTCTGAGTGTGGCCAACCTCAAGCAGAGCAGACTGGTTGGTTTTGCTGTGCTATGAGATTGCTTGTGCAGAAGATCCCATCCCATCCCTTCCTGTCCCATCCCATCCTGCTGCATTCTGTCCAATCCCATGCCATCTCATCCTGTCCTGTCATGCCATCTAGCTCCTGATTCTGGAGAAAAATAGTTCTCAAGGAAAGATCTAGAGCTACACCTGACTTTGCCCAGGTGAAACACAAGAAGAGGCCCTTTCCCTCCCTGAGGGCAGTTTCTGGAGTTGTAGGTGCCTGTGGTGTCAGCACCCTGCAAATGCTCCTGCTGTTTCATGTGGCACTGGCAAAATGGGGTTCCTGTGTCACCCATCATCAGGCTTTGCTTTGACGCCCCTGGTTCTCAATCAGTGCTCTGAGCTGGTGCCCAAATCCTGCCCTGTGTGGAGTCCTCTACAGCAAGGGGGCCACCATGGCTGATGCTGTCGCTGTCCCTGCAGGTGGACGTGTCGACCATTGCATCCCAGGCTGGTTCCATCCTGAACACGCTGGTGCTGCGGGCACAGGAGCTGGTCCTGCACTTGCACTCGCTCCAGGTGGACCGGCAGGAGTTCGTCTGCCTTAAGTTCCTCATCCTTTTCAGCCTTGGTGAGTGTCACTGTGGGGGACATCAGGACGAGGGGTGGTCATGCTTGGGTGTCATGGCTGTGCTGCCATGGGGTTTTGAGGAGGTGAGAGCACAGCTGAAAGGAGAAAACACAACCCAGGGTCCAGCCATACCAGCTACTGTGCCAATGGGCAACGAAGGGGCTTTTAATGAGAAGCCAGCAGCGAGGGCTGAGACCTGTCACTCCTCTGCCTAGCCAGAGTCAGAAACGTGTCGCGCTACGGGACTGGGCTTTGCCTCCAGCTGTGGGGGATGTTGCTATCCCGTTGGCTAAGCAGAGCCTGTTTTGGTCACTTGCCCGTTGCAGGGAGCAGGGAAACAACCGACTGATAGAGCTGTGACAAAACAGATATGCTGCTAGAGCCGGCAGCCCTATCTGCCGGGATTTGCGTCAGAGGGACCCTGCTGCTGCACGGGCAGGGGCTGTGTCAGCTCCTGATTAGGCTCAAGCCGGAGCCTGCGGTCGGGCCGCGGCGGCGGATTCACGGAGTCCTGCCTCACCTAGACAAAATACACGGGAGCTGTGGCTGCTGCTGCCAGAGCCCGCAGCGTCCCTGACACTGCACAACAGCTCTGCCCTGCTCCTGCTCTCATCCTGCATGGCTTCCGTCCTGGCTGTACTGCCACCCTGGTGGGGAGCACCTCCCCACCCGCCACAGCTGGGAATGCACCTCCTTTCCCCACAGGTATCACCTAGAGGCAGAGAGCCCATTAGAGCTCCACCGGAGCAATCTCAGCCCTCCACGGGGAGGTGCAGCTGTGGGCTGTACCGAGCGCCACGGGAACACCAGGGGGCCCGACTCCTTCATTACTGGTATCTTTCCCTCAGCTCCATCCCAGTGGTTTCACCTTCCAGCTTGAGGGTGGTGGCAGGGCTCTGAGGGGCTCAGCTGTTTGCCATGCTCCCAGCTCACACCTCTGCCACCACTGCTGCTTCACTTCCCATACCTCCATGGCCACTGCTAATTGCACACACCCAGATGGGGCAGGAGCTGGCATTTCCCCAGCGACACTTGTGTTTGGAGCCCTGCAGCAGCCAGGACGCCGAGCTTGGGGCAGCCCTGTCTCCTGCTAGGATCCCTGTGCCTCATCACAAGCCCAGCAGATGGTGGGCTGCACTCTGTGCCATATGAACCAGTGTATTGGTTGTTTCTGGCTGAGGAAGAGTTCGCATCACTGTATGCCGTCCTGGCTGAGGATCCAGCTTGCTGCTCCAGGAGCACTGGGTTAATAGGTTAAGCTGGAGCACTGACATGCTGCAGGCAGTGGGAATCCATCCGCTGTTCCAGAGGCCGGGGTCATGGCCAGTATAGTCTGAAGGGTCCAGTGGTTTGACTCAGGCTTGCTGTGATTATGTCCTTGTTAGCAGCCAGGACCAGCATTCATGGGCACTTGTGAGGCCCAGACAGGGTGGGTGTCTAGGAGTGCAGGAGCTGCACTGATATCCCATCCTACACCTTCAGCCTCTCCTGCTGCAACTTTCTTTTCCTTTAGAGCTATTTTGCAGTCCAGGGAAATTAGACACGATGGTTTACTGCTCAAGCAGTGATAAGATGTGGCACAAACAGTGCCTGGGCTGGCAAATAACAAAGCCCGTGGGGCTCGTACCCCAAGCAAAAACCTTCCCCAGCTGCTGCCCGACAGGCTCAGCACCAGGAGGGCTCAGGCTCAAAGCCAGGAGGGATGGCGCTCCTTCGCTGCCTTACATCCCTCTGCCACCCCTCAATATGGCTCGACACAGAGAGCAGGAGCAGAGTCCAGCCGGAGCACAGCCCGGACCGGCGGCTGCCGTGTCGATCCTGGCCGCGGTTCCATTTCTCCGGAGCGGTGGCTTTCAGCGAGGTCGTGCAATTAAATAGCTGTATTTCCCCATACATCATGTTGCCCCAAATCCAACTTTTTCTCTCCATATTGTAGAGCTCACTTGGAGTAATTTGCCCTTCGCAGGCTCAGCTGTAGAGGATGGGATTGTGTATTATGTGCAGGACATAATTGCCTTTAACAAGAGAATTTCCACATTTACCACTCTGCCACAGCACAGTCAAAGCCAAGCCCCACTCACAAGAGCTGCCATTTGAGTTCTAAATAGATTTCTCTCCTGAGCAGGTAAAGAGATTTAATTAAAATTAGGGCTTCTCAAAATAGCAATATTTATGAGGACGGCACAGGTTAGCTTTGTTCTACAGAAGGGCTTAATAGAGCCTTAATGGATTGACCTATCATTCGATTTCATGACTTACATTCATGAAGCAGCTACTCTTGGGGAGGGGAGGAAGAGAGGCTTTTATAGCCCACATTCCCTTAAGCGTTTGCAATTTATCAGCAGCTTCTCCCAAACAAAAGGAGCTGTGAATAGGAAGAACACTTGAGGGCATAGAAATAATCCCAGGCATATCTGTATGTGTGATGGGAGGCTTTGTCACAGGACAGTCTTTGCAACTGCTGCAGTGTCTCTAAATGAAGTGAGTCAATGTTATTTGGACAACATTCTTTATTCCTTGCAGGAATGAAAAGATTATTCAAATATTCAATTAAACAGTGAATAGGGTCTTTCAGAGAACCAGGTGAGTTCATCAAGTAGAACTAGCTATTGTTGAGCCAACTCAGAGGATAGATTTGACATTTATCAATATAACTTCTTTTTTTTAATGACATGCACAATAACCTTATGCAGATAAAGAGATTTCATAACAACAACCCGGGCAGAAAGGAGACAGCCATAATAGGAGCAAATGTGCCACAGAAGGGAAAAGGGAAGGGTGATCTGATAAAGTGCTTCTGGGCATGACCTGTGGCTCTCCATGCCTCTGCCATACAGCCCCCAGCCACTCAGCCCAGCGATGGGCATGGCCAGAGGCTGGGTCTCCAGTGGACACCCCTACCCGGGGGCACAGGGATTCCATTTTCTCCCTCCCATTCAGGCACCTCTATCACTAGCATCACACTTTGCCCTCCTAAAAGCTGCTCATCCCTCTGGGTACCACATTTGCCTTCTTGCCTTTTTTGGACAAAACCCAGAAATAAAGACCAAACTCCCAAGCACCTTGGCCAGAATCCATGTCTAGATTTCTCTGTTCCTAGTCCACAGGCAAGATATGTCCAATCTACCAATGCAGTCTGAATGCATCATTGCTGGGCCTCTTTGTGCTGTACATTAAATCTATTAAATTAATGTTCCCCACGTGGGGCCAGTGCCAGTGCTGGCAGTAAGGTCTCCTGTGGGTGGCCACTGAGGTCTCATCATGGTGTGCAGCTGTAGGTAGCTGAGAGGGCAGTGCACAGCACAGCTTCCCTAAAGCCACTAAAACCTGCATGCTGGTTCAACAACGTGTTGCTCAGGTTGAGAATCTGTGCTTCCTTCTCAGAGCAGTTATGACAATCCCAGCATCCTTCAAGAGCAGGCTCCAGCTCAGGTTGCCCCAAAAGCCCAGAGAAACCCTGACTCACCAACCTGAGCTGTCTCTGCCGTCACCCATCTGCCATGGTTCCAGCTGCAGGACAGTCGCAGACCAGGCCTCTTCAAGGACAATCTCTGTGCTGAGGCTCTGCACACTGCCTGCAGTGGCCTCTTGGCTGCCAGACCCTGCCTGCACTTTGGTGCTGCTGCCTTCTGTGCCACTTCACACCTTACAGGCAGCAGAGCTGACGTGGGATTAGGGGGGAGTTGCCACGACCCTGGTGAGGCATGGAGGATTAGGGTTTCCAGGCTGGTGAGCCTGGTTGCCACATTGTAAAGAGCAGGTTTATTGGGGAATTAGTTCAGCTGCTCCCTTGACCTTCAGGAATTAAAGGGAGCTGATGGCAACAGCTCCCTGTGTGGGCACAGAAGTAGCATGTTTTGGCTTCGAAGCTCCTGGGCAGTGAGGGTCAGAGGGTACTAGCCTTTCTGCTGCCAAGGAGTTTAGGTGTCCAACTTCAGCATTGTGGGAGATCTGGGACACAGGGCAGGGATGAGGAGCCCATGATCAGGCAGGAATGTGGCATAGTAGTATCTCTCCTGCACTGTGTTTTTGTGCACATGTTGCACAGCACAGAGGTGTGGGTTTGGCACCATTTCACCGCTGTCCTCCTCCTTTGCAGATGTGAAGTACCTGGAGAACCACATGCTGGCTAAGGATGCTCAGGAGAAGGCCAACGCAGCGCTGCTGGAGTACACAGTCTGCCACTACCCACACTCCACGGACAAGTTCCGGCAGCTGCTGCTGCGGCTGACTGAGGTCCGGGCACTGAGCATGCAGGCAGAGGAGTACCTCTACCACAAGCACCTGAGTGGGGAGGTGCCCTGCAACAACCTCCTCATCGAGATGTTGCATGCCAAGCGGACTTGAGTGTGGCTGCCAGCATGGACCCAGCAGAGCCCCGATGCTGCCAGCAGTGCAGCAAGGGCAGGACACATGCCCAGGGCTGGCGAGCTGGTGCTGCCTCTCCACCCCACCTTTCTCAGTGATGCTATTTAACCTGTACTATTGGAAAAGTCCCAGGTGATTTATTTTAATGCACAGCAAGGATGGTGGACAGCTGCAGGGCCATGGGCTCAGCTGCCCCCTGGCTCCTCTGCACATGTAGTGCCCAACCTGTCACCTGCCCAACCCAGATCTGCAGTGCGAAGGAAGAGAAAAGCCTGTCCTGGCTTTTCTCCTATTTATGCTCCTCTGCCCCTACCAGCTGTTTCTTTGCTGCTGCCATTTCTCCTCAGCCCTGCCCCATGTCTCAGGGCCCCTCGTGCACAGGGCAGGGGAAAGGGGAGGTGAAACCCCTGGGTTGTGGTTTTGCAGTGGTTGAGGTGTCCCCAAGCACTGGCATGGAGACAGAGGATTCTGCAGGAGTCCTACAGAACTCCAGGACTGCGGCTGGGGAGATCAGCCCCACGCAGCCATTCTGAAACACCAAAGGGGCAGGACAGCTTCCCTCTCCCGGCTGCCAGCTGTGCTGCTGCTCATGCTCCGACCAAGTGAGGGCAGGCAGGGACAGGCAATGCTGAGCCTTTGGCTGAGATTTATTTTCTCAGTGTGTGTTGGTGCTGGAGACAGCAGAGCCCACAAATATCCATGGTCAGTACATCTCTGAGATGTTAAAGCTTTGCTGCAGAGGCTCTAAGAGATTCCACACCAGGAGCTGTTCTCAAAACACTTTAGGATGTAGTCCTGGTGCTGAGCCTTTAGCACCAGCACAACATACTCTGAGGCTGGAAATCTTTACAGATCATAGTGCCAAGGTGAAATTGGCACTGTGAGCCAAGCTGGTTCCTGAAATGTAAGGATAAGGTGGCTATAGGGCAGTGTCCTTGGGTAGCACAGGTTCTGCCTTGCTCCAGCTGTCAGCCATACCCAGACAGTGCCTGACAAACAGCCATGGGCTGGGAACAGACCCTGTCACCCTCCTGTCCACAAGTGAAGGTGGCAGAGTGGTTGGGCAGAAAGGAGTTGTAGGGTCCAGCACATCCAGTCTGAAAACAGCCCTGAGCTGCTTCTGTGCCATTACATGCCCAGGGACTTGTTGAAGTTAGGGGGCTTTGCAGCCCCCTCCTGCTCTTTGTGCCAGGCTGGGTTGAGTCCCCAGATCTCCCATTGTACTCTACTGTGTCCCCGCAGGACAGCAAGTGCTGCCAAAGCCACAGGTGAAGAGCCATCAGTTCTTTTCCCATCGTGGGACAGGGTCTCACAGACAAAACTGGGCATCTCTGGGGGGCTGCTGTCCCCCAAAGATGGGATGTGCTGAACTCTGGATGCTTTCTCTTGGTCTCAGCCATGCTCTTCTCTCCTCCCACCCTGCTAATGGGCAGCCCAGCATGGCTCCTCACCACAGCCAGGCCCCGCACCTCACTTGGGCTCCTTGAATGTGGCTGGGGCTGGTTTAGGTTTGATCTCCATGGTGGGTGTTTGCTTTTCATTTCAAGGGGGCTGTCATCCACCATGGCTGTGCTCAGAGCTGGTGCCTTGAGGAGCTGCAAATGCTGCCCCTGGAGCCATGTGGTTTGTGGAAGCTTGTTAGATGCAGAAGAGCATGTTTGTCTCTGCTTTTCAACATTTGTGCATTTTCCTCCTGAAATCTGTGGTTCAGCTTCACCTTCTTTTTGTGAACTTAAAGAACTGGAGAAAGTGGTTTGGGAGGTAAAAGATGGTTTATTTTCAGAAAATGAAAAGTGTCCTTAAGTGTCTCTCCCTTTCTCTGTCTCCTACATCCTTTTCTCTCTCTCATCCCTTCTCTTCCACTACCCACCCTTCTTACCCTGGCAGGAGGTTACCAATTTCCTTGTCAGGAGCAAACCACTGTAATAAATTTTGCAGTTCATTAAAAAAAGGCAGACTTTATCTTTTTTGACTGTTTTCCTAACCCTTCTTGTTGAGGTCAGCCCCTGCTCCTGGCTCCACACAGGCAGGTGGGATGTGCTGCCTGATGTCCCTGCAGCAGAGAAGCTTTTTGCCCCAGCGCTCACTGGGTGCCCTTGAGTGGCTCTCTTGGAGTGCTGTCTGCTCTGGATAGGATCAAGACACAACAGGGAGCTCAGGACACCACGTGGAGTGGAATCGAAGTTATGGTGGGATTCAAGGCATTGGGTGATTCAGGATCTGGTTTGAAGTGCTAATGGGAGTTGCCATAGCAGCCCTGTGTTTGCAAATGAGCTCACGAATGACAGTGTGTATGAGCAACTAGCTTAGACTGGGGAGTTTTCATGTAGCCCTTGATGGTCACTGTGGCTGAGAGTCCCCAGTATGCAGTGCACTGTGAGAGGGAGGAAGCCCACAGCAAAGCACAGAGCTCTGCAATAGGTTTGGTGCCCTGTCTGTAGGTATTTCAGTGCTGGGAAGTGCCCCACACCCTGGCTCTCCCTGATCGCAGCAGCTAGAGATGCTGTTTGGCTGACCAGAGTGATAGTCTGCATCACATCTCACTCTCTTAACCAGCACAGAGCTGCTCCAGGGCTGCAGTTCCCAACAACACATAAATGTACACTGGCCAGCATAAATATACTGCCGTGCCAAGATCAGGGAACAGCCTAGCACAGGAGACAGCAGTACCTAGGTCCTCTGCACCATGGCCAAACCACCCTCCATGTTCAGCCATGCAAAGCCACAGCAGCTGCACATTCCCATGGATACACTGCAGCAAAGAGAGGAGGTTGCCTTTACAATCAGCATTTACTGTCATCAGCAGCAAAAGAACTGACATGGTGTATGTGCTCTAAACTCTAGGGAGGTAACAGGAGATCTCATTGGATGCAAAGCACAGAGAGGGAGGACACAACTCTGGCTGGCAAGGGACCACGGCAGCAGCAGGGATGGGCTTTTTGTCCTAAACAGCAGAAGATGCTATTGAAATCAGATGCTTTAGAAAGGCACATATGCCATGGGCAGGGCTGGGCTTGCTTCCATGCTACCTGCTCCAGTTGCCCCAAGCTAAACAAGCTTTACTGGCAGCAACCACAGTGCATGCTGCTGGTGGTGCCTTGAGTGGCTGGTGGCAGTGCCACACCAGGCCAAGCTTGGCTGCTCCAGCAGAGGCTGTACAAGCCGTTGAGACCCCTGGGCCAGCACGCAGGCTGGGCAGGGGTCATGAGAAGTACCTGCCTGTCAGTTCCCTGGCCCCGGAGAGGAGCAAGGCAGGCTTCTAGTTTTGTGAACCCCCCTGCTGTGCCAGTGCTGCCTTTGTTTTATCCACACATGCTGCTAGGAAGAAGCGCAGGGCTGCCAGCTCTGCCCGGCCTGGGACAGCCCTCTGCATGGAAGCCAGCTCCTCTGACCTGTTGTCCTCCCAGATGTTGTCAAAGACAGCGTTGTGGGCCCATCACCCAGAAGCATCTCAGAAACCTAAAGCAAAAGAGACACAATCTCAGCTCCATCAAGAGGGAGAGGAGAACATTGGGTGTGCCAGCAGCATCCCATGGCACATTTAGAGAAAGCACAGCCCAAATTTGCTGTAGGACAAAGCAGTGGGTGCAACCATAGAAGCATTTTGAAGAGACCTTTAAGATCATCAAGTCCAACCCTTAACCCATCACTGCCAGGTCACCACTAAGCCATGTCCTTTAGCACCACCACATCTATATGGCTTTCAAACCTCTTCAGGGAAGGTGAATCCACCCTTTCTCTGGGCAGCCCCTTTTGGGGCTTGACAACCTTTTTGGGAAAGAATTTTTTCCTGGTGTCCAACCTAAACCTCTCCTGGCACAACCTGAGGCCGTTTACTCTTGTCCAGGCAGCCCCTGGTCTGGCATAGCCATCCCTGCCCATCATGGGTGTGACTGCCATCCCATGCCATCCCTTCCACCTAAAAGAGTGGAATGAGGTCCCTTAGAGAGGGAAGCCAAAATGGCCTCTGTGCAGAGGTCTGTGGCTGTAAGGAGAAATCTCTTCTTCCTCTGTTCAGCAGTTAGTACCCTGTGCACTGAGGGTGCTGAAGAATGAGGTTTAAATGGGGTTTACTGAAGCAACCTGCGCTGCTGTGGTGCTGATGTCACATGGGCTGCACCTCCTTCTGTCAGAGCATAGGTAGCCTTCATGAAGGATCATGACACGGACAACAGTGGCAATCCCACCACAGGGCGTCTCCAGCTGAGTGGGATGTCTGCATTTCTCATTGTGCCCATGACACTCAGGTGTTTTATTGGCTTTGAATCCCAAAGATTCATAATTTCTTTCTTATTTTAAACCCAATCTTATCTAATGTTGTACTGCAAGAGTTGCAGAATTACTCAGTATTGATCAGAGAAAGGCTGGACCATGGAGACAAGATCCATGTTGCTATGTGTGGCTTAGCAACATATAAATGTATTCAAACAGAATAATGAAATTATCGTGGGGAAACAAAGCAGCCATCACTTGAAGAGATGGAGGATGTGGAGGCCTCTTGGAGCTCTTGTTTGCCAAGACAAGGAAGACGGTACTTATTGTTTGTGCAAATATGTGAACCCCCCCTGGCCATCCCCTGCTTACATAAAGGGTGAAATGAATCTGGGCAGTGCGCTTGCTGCTGCATGCAGCTTTGTACAGCTGGGCTGGAGCTCATTACTGCAGAGATGTGTGGCCTCTCCCGCTGAATTGAGCCCTTGCAGGGAAGAACCCTAATATTGGGGGTGGGGGGGTGGGGAGCTGGGGAGGGAGCCCACGCCTGCCTCCTGGCCACAGCCATGCAGTGAAACGCCTCATTTTGGTGGTCTTGAAACTGGCCTAGTATTTACCTGGATTTTGCTCACCCTCATCTTCACAGTCATTAACGTGCTGTGGGGAGCCCATCCCACCTCCCACCTGTCCTCTGTACTAGAAACCGGCACAATGCCCACAGCTCCCACAAAAGCACGGCTGAGGTACTGGAGCAGAGGAGAGGTGAATCTCATAGCAGATCCAGCACAGCTTTGCTGGGAGATTGCGAGTGAGACATCCAAGTCCTGAGTCTCCCACCCGTGCCCGTCCTGTCACTGGCTCTCCCGTTGGGCTGGTGGGCTGATGGGCTCTTCCTGGCTCCCTGCACAAGCTCCTGCAAGCCCACTGGTACAGCACAATGTTCATTAGAACTGGCCAGGGTGAAATATATCTCTTTTCATTAAACTATCTGGGAGAAAGCAAATAGAAGAGGGGAAGTGGTGTCTGTGTTGAAATGATTTGTCTCTTGCTCATCTCCATTATACAGGTTTATGGTTTGCTTCCCCTGGCAGCTGTTATCTCCAGAAGCTATGCATCAGTTTACTCTGTTGAGCAAGCTGTGAAGACAGGAACCGGTGCAATGCTGAGCTGCCCTGGGGTCTTCCAGGTACCACTACCCTGGGCGTTGCTGCCGTGTACTACTTTGTTTAGCGTCTGGAAGCTGTTGTCTCGGAGCCTGGCGCCTCGGAGCAGCGCAGCGCAGCCAGCACCAGCGCTCTGCCGCACGCTGGCTTGCCCTTACACAAGTGCTCTTGTGGTTCAAGGAGATCTCATTCACCCCGGGCTGAAGGACTGCCCAACCAAGGGCTGCCTGGCCCCGGGTCATACGAGGATGTGCTCTCCGTGTCAGCAGAGAGGGTGGCCGTGCACAGCACTGCCCTGCCCCCGCTGGCTGCTCCCACGGCCGCGGTGCAGCAGGCAGCAGGCGAGCGGCAGGCGCTGCGCCCAGCCCGGCGTCCCCACCTGCCTCTGGGCAGAGCCAGGCTTTCACGAACACACCAAGGGCTTACCTGAGGAAACAGAACCAAACTAAACAACCCCCTCTTCGCAGAGCTGGAGTTTAATGACACATGCTCCTGGAATATGCAGGAGCAAGGGAGGGTGAGGGTGCGGGGGCACAGAGCACAAATGCACACGCTGGGCGTAGGTCTTGCTGCCTCTGAGGTCCCACTCCTATGCCTGAAATGCCGCGGCACTCTTATTCCCAGATGCCACCGTTTTTGCCTTGCTCATGTGTCCACTGTGGGGAGGAAAGCTGCAATGCTTCTGGGTGGCATCGTCTGGAAAATAGTCTAAGCATGCCCTGCTTAGACACTTAATGTGGAGCAAGATCAGACACCTGCTAATGTACTGCTTGCTTTGACAAAAGAAAATGTAACAATGCAGAAGAACTGGTATCAAGCCACCCCGGTGCTTATTCACTGCACTGCCTGCCTGAGTGACCCCATCCAGAGGCTGCACCGAGAGCCCTGGGAGTACCTGGTGGTGGTTGGTAACAAAAATGAAAGTAAATAAGCTGGGCCTGTACCCGGGCAGCTGGTGCCCTGCTCAAAGCCAGGCAGGCAGCAGGGAGCTGCGGCTGGCCAGCTCCTCATCACTGCAGCTGAGCAGAGGTCTGGGGCTTAGGAGGGATTTCTGGTTTTAATTCTACCCACCTCCATGGTGACATTGGCCTTTCTACAACCTGAAACAGGAGAAGCTAAATGGCTGCTTTAAAGCTCATAAATCCAGCCTCGTCTGAACACTCCACCTTCCCCAGCTTCCCCTCTTTGAGAGCAAGTCACTTCTAACACCCGCCAGAGCTTTCTCCAGCAGCTGCTGATTCAAAATACTCTTTGGCAGCAAAGGGTTGCTGCCACCCCTAAATTCAGCCCAGGTCTTGCCTAACAGCAAGGTGTGCTGGTCCCTGAGGTGCCTCGAGGACCGGTCGTGCTGGAGTGCTCACATGGACATCTCAGCATCAGATACCCCTGGGTACTCACTGCATGCAACCTGGAGCTTTACTGTCATGGAGGTGCCCAGGAAGTAGCCCAGGGGCAGCAAGAAAGGTGAGGAGACACAGGGAGAAACCAGAGGGATGCAGCCAGAGGTAGCAAGGGCAGCACTGGCAGACCTGATGTGACTTCACACCCCACCTCTCCCTCAACTATTCAGAAAAACCTGGATCTTCCAAAACCTTGCCCAGGATTGAACCCACTCAGGCAGTTTGGAAACAAAACTTTCTGAGGACTGAGCAAAAACCACCTGCCCTCTGGGCAGCTCCACCATGCAACCACAGAAATCAATATCAGCAGTAACAAAAATTAAACACAATGATGCAGGCAAATATTACCTGAGGATTTGAATGCTGTCAGCTCTACAGCCTGAAAGAGGGGAGAACATCTGTTAGCAGAAAGTACAGGTCTGATGGTTTTGCTGCTGGCAACCTCCACCACCACACTCCTTGGGGCCAGAAAGGGCACCCCAGCACCCAGCTGCCACACCACACTCTCCCTCAGCTGCACCTCTCAGTGGTGCCTGGCCGTTGAGTTGCCACCCAGCTCCACACGCCCTCTCCAGGTGCCCTCCAGCCCTGGGGTCACCCAGTGGCATAGACACCGTGCTGGAAAACACAGGAAAATCCAGGAGAAAGATGAGACAGAACTTTCTCTCCCTGTACTGTGGTAGAAAGAGCACACACAAGCCCCCACTCTGTGCTAAAGTGATGGTTAAAGCTCTGCAAGGTGTGAAATTCCTGCTCCCAGCCCAACAGTAAAAATATCACCAAACAACATTTTAAAAAGCTGAAGCACAAAGAACATCTCATCTGTGTTTGTATCTCCACTCGCTCAGTGTTTTGTCAGTTTGAGTGTTTTCAAACGTTTTAAAGTAGCATCTTCTCTTCATCCAAACCATTGTGCAGCTGCCAGTGACATTCTTAATTCTCGGCTCCTCCAGTGAGTGCCGTGACTCACTTAGCCAGGGAGCAGGAAAACAGCACTGCCTTACGTAAGGAGCACAGAAAGCAGCTGAAGGGAACTGACCAGCTCTGAGGTGAAGATGGGGCTCAGATAGAAACCCCCTTGGCTGGCTTGGCACTGTGGGGCTCGCATTGATGGTGAGGGAGCACTGGGCAGAGGGGTTGTGCTCCCTCTCCCCATCACTAGCATCAACCTCATCTTTTGCTCCATCCGTGTTAGAAAGGAAATTAAAGATGCAATGTTTAAGCACCAAAGATACAGCTAAGTCCTCGGTGACCCTCACATGGAGGAAAGTGCTTTCTGTCTTTGCCTGCTAGGAAATGCCAAGGCCTTGGCATTTAGCAGATCTGCTGTCTCCTAATGCTCCCTGCCTTGGGAAACTCAGGCCCCTGCATTAATCCCTGTGGCCCACATCTCGTATCTGGTGCCAGGGGCTTAGCTCTGGTCCCAGTTTACACAGCCAGCACCTGGCTGGCTGAGAAAAGCATCACCTGCAAACGAATCCCGGTCAGCATTCAGCAGGAGGGGAGGAATGGCATTAACCACAATATAAATCATGAGAGATGAAAATATGGATTTTATTGAGTGGCTTCAAAACGATATGCCAGCTACAGAAGTATTATCTATTGGATAAATAAGAGCTGTCTATGTGACACAGGTTTTCAAAGGATAAATATTAGAGAGGGAGAGAGAGATCCTTCAGTGAGAGACTCACATGAAAGTAGTGTTGGATTTTATTCTGAGGAAATTACAGCACTTGTGTGTCAAGTGCACAAGGACTGATGATCATTTCAATAGTGGGAGTTGGAAGTGGTATCAGAGTAGTCAAATTTAAATTGTTCCCTGCTCTAAGCCATGTCTTGCTGAGCTTAACAGCAGTCTCACTCTTGCTGGCAGCATGATACAGCCAGCCCTTCCTGGACAGGTGAGGGTGTGAAGGGATAGCAAATCCCTGATGCCCAAGTTTAATTTGCTGTCCCTTGCTCCTTACCAGCCTCCCCTTGGTGCTTTGCTGGTTCAAATTCACTGATCTTCAGTTCATGTATGGCCCTGCTACAATCACTCTCCTGGCCTGGCAGTGGAGGTCTTTTCATACTGGCTCAGGGGTGAGCTCTTGTCCTGGAGAGTGGCTGTTATGGGGCCTCCTCCCCTGCTGCCCACAGAACCATGCACTTGTCTCCTGAACCAGGTCCTGTCCTCACAGAAGAGCCCAGGCATGTCACTGGCCAGGAGCTCTTGCCTGCCAGTCCACCTTGCTCTCCATTCTACGCTCCTACAGAAGAAAGCAAACATCCAATTGCCTCTGACTTGGCTACCATGAGTGGCCACTATAGGTATAAACTCACATGCCTCAAATGATTTGAGTTGAATCTATACATTGCTAATAACAAGTACATGTTTTCATAAACTAAGAGTCATAGAATCATAGAATCAACCAGATTGGAAGAGACCTCCAAGATCATCCAGCCCAACCTATCACCAGCCCTATCCAATCCATGGCACTAAGTGCCCCATTCAGCCTTTTCTTGAACACCTCCAGGGATGGCAACTCCACCGCCTCCCTGGGCAGCCCATTCCAATGCCAATCACTCTCTCTGCCAACAACTTCCTCCTAACATCCAGCCTAGACCTCCACCGCCACAACTTGAGACTGTGTCCCCTTGTTCTGTTGCTGGTTACCTGGGAGAAGAGACCAACCCCACCTGGCTATGTCCTCCCTTCAGTTAGTTGTAGGCAGCAATGAGGTCTGCCCTGAGCCTCCTCTTCTGCAGGCTGCACACCCCCAGCTCCCTCAGCCTCTCCTCACAAGGCTGTGCTCCAGGTCTCTCACCAGCTTTGTCACCCTCCTCTGGACACCTTCCATCATCTCTCTTGACTTGAGGAGCCCAGAACTGGACACAGTACTCAAGGTGTGGATGTGTATCAAAACCTTCCTGATGTTGACAGACAGGCCATGTGCCTGGACTCCTCAGGAGGACGCTGTGCTAACATGCTGCTGGGTCCCTCACTGACAGTCACCAACTCCTGTAACAGCCTGGGACAGAAGGGATCAGCATGGCCCTCCACTTGTGCATGGGTGAGTGAGTCAGGCAGCTTCTGGGGCTTGCTCAAGAAGAAACACTGAATCTGAGCCAGAGCTGGTACCACTACCAGGTGTCCTGAGTCCCAGTCCCTCACTGGAGCCATCAGACACCTTTCCTACACAACTGCTACACCCTGTGTACAGTGAAGGTGGAAGAGGAACAGAAGGCATTACATACCGGTCTCTCGGGAGACATAATTGATGAAATCCCCATGGGAATTTTGCCTCCAAAATTTCCTAGGGAGTGAAGCAGCACAGTGAGTGTGGAGATTAGAGAGTAGAAACACTCATGCTTTACCAAGAACTTGGTGCTTACATCCCCTAAGTATCTCCCACTGAAGCACCAGGAATGAACTAGGTTACCTGCATGATTCCACCTGCAGACTGGTTGGAGCTTACAGCGTCTCTTTTCCAGCAGCAGCAAATCCCATCTCCTGCTGCTACCTTTGCCTCTGCTTCCCCAGAGAATCAATTTTAATACACAACCATGGATTCTTGCCTCAGGAGAATATAAAGCTGCATAACATGGTGGTGAGATCTCTGTGCTTAGCCAGCCTGCAGGCATGAATTTGAGTCCTTTGGGACCCCCAAGCACACAGTTTCTGCATTCCCTCGACATCCTTCATCCCATGCTGCATTTGCAGCACCAGACCCAAGTGCTCACACAGGCAGACCGTGCAAAATCTAGCACAGTGCCAAGGGAACATAAACTAAAATCCAAGTTTTGAGAATAATATTTTACTGTGGTATCATCACACGTGGGCCAACAGCCAGCACAGCCCTCTTTACCTCTGTTGGTGATATTCTTCACTGGAGGGTCTTTCTGCACAGTGCTTGACAAGGCACTCTCAGCTGCAGAGGGCCTCAGTTTCCCTGTCTCCCAGGAGGTTGTGTTTCTTGGACTTGATAAGTAGTTGGTGGGATGAGAGCAGTTCTGTAATGAGAGGGAAGAAATACAGGACACTGAAAATTGCATCACAAGTCTTTGCTATACTCAGGCCCAGCTTTACAGAACAATTTCATCTGCAATGAAGCCCCTGGGACTTTGGCTCCCATCCCACCCTAGCGGAGCAGGCTGATGCTTAATCAGTGTAGGTTATCTTTGAAAGTGCATTCTCCAAGAAGACTGCAAAGAAGAGAGACAACCTCTGTCATACACAAGACTGAAAAATTAAGACTTCTTTCCAATAGCATCTCCTCAAAAGAGTCAGAACAGATTTAAGGCCCTCCTCTGGTGGGTACATGATGAACAAAGAGGGCAGCAGAACTTCTTTGTGACTTACTGTGAAAGAGAGTGCTTTCTTCTTGTCCTTCATCCTCTGGATGGCATTCCTTACCTGCAGCAGAGCAAGGGTATTAAAGAGGGCTACAGCATCCTTAACAGAGCAAGACATCCTCCAGCAAGCCATGGAGAAAATGCCACCACTAATTCCCAAAGTACAGTCAGGGCTATGCTGCCTGTTGCACCTACTAAAACCCAGCTACCTCCTCGACTGCTAATAAAGGGTTTCTAAGATGAGTGACTGAGGCTCAGCCAGGGGCATCTCTTACCTCACTGTTATAGACTGCATAGACCAGGAATATGTACAGGCCCTGAAAAGGAGAGAGCACAACGGGGGTCAGAGATATACAGCTGGAAATGGGTTTGATGGGCACTAGAATAGGTGAGGACTGGGCTAAGGGAAGAGGCACAGACAGTGGGAACTGCACAGTCAGGGATAGGTGGGCAGGAAGGTTATTTGAGATCATGCTTTTCAAAAGGAGAGGCATTCCCTGTCTTAGCTCTTCTTCCTTCTTCTCTCCCTTCATTTTGTTCAGGTGGAGCAGGCATCTCTCACTGGACACTCAGCTTCCTGAGCCTGAAGCTCTCCCACACTCCCATTCACTCGTGCATGCAAAATGCTCTGGGAAACACCTCCTTCAGCTCTCAGAAAAAGAAACCACCAGGAATTAATTGCCAGGGGAACTGAAGTGTGGGAAGCAGACCTCCCTTTCCACCCAGCACTAACCCCAGATGGGCTTTTACTAGCCTCCTGCAGACCAAATGCAGCACAATGCCAGGGGCAGTTCCTTTGTCCATGCAGTGATAGGTCACAGCATTAACAGGACCCTCTGACCCAAATTCAGTCTGGTATGGATCCAAAGGCTTTGCTTAGCCCCAGTCTGGACAATCTTTTAAGCGGGGTTCCAGCAGCACAGTCTCAGCCACCAAACCAATGTTGTTGTGTTCACACACTGAGAACCAGCAAGCAATGACACACTCTGCCATGACCAAGTGCTTGGCCACAGCTGCATGTCCAGGGCCACTGTGGGATGTGCTTGAGGAAAGTGCCCAGGGCATGGCTAGAGTAAGCATTGCCTGGAGGCCACAGCCTGGGGCTAATTACAGTCCAGACCAACGATTTTGGCCTTAAAGCAGCCCTATCTGGCCCAGCAGATTTATGTTATATCTGTGGGGTGTTTGTTATCGCAGCTAGATAAATCAGCTGCAGCAAGAAAAGCAATCCATCTTGTCTTCAATGAGCCTTGCTCTTCATCTGCGAGCTCTTGGCAGGCGCAATGGTAGCAGTACCCTGGCGCCGTGCCATGACCTGTCCTTCAGCCAGCAATGCTGGTCACTCCCCCAGACCAGATTTCTGGTGGGGCTGCCAAGGCAGGTCTTCCTTGAAAGAATCATTCTGGATGAGCGTGGGGAGGGGGAGAGGCGAGGTCGGCTGGGAGGAGAGCAAGGAAGGAGAGGAGGCCCAGCTGCAGCGGCGGGCGGAAGAGGATCTATGGCTCTGGAGGACCCGTTTCGGCTCATGCCCCTCCCTGCATGCCATCTTCTGGAGTAGTCCACAATGGCCTGGCTGCCCTGGTGACCATGGCTCCCCACTCACCATGGGACAGACACTAAGTGGCTGCAGGCTAGAGCATGGCACATGCTGAGACCCACAGTTCTGTCCTGCTGCATGTGCTTCACACACCCAGCTGGGTGCAATGCCATCTCCAGTGCCATCTCCTGATACTCTCTCACTGGAGAAGGCTCTGAAAGTCCTGGTGATGGCCCTAAGCCAGCCTCAAAAATATCCTTCCAGCTCTAGAAGTTCAAATGGAGCCAACAAGCTTTACCTATACTACTTAACATCAGATGCCTATACCCACCATTGTGTGCTTGGCAGGGTGTTGGTCATGCTGCCTCCAGAATTGTGGGCTGCAGTAAGGGAATAAAAACACTGCTGCCTGCTTGTCAGCTTGTGGAACTGGAGGCACTGACAGGCACTGCTGCCTGCTTGCCAGCCCATGGGGCAGGCATCTCTGGCACAGCACCATGCTGTCTTGCTTTTCAGTCACTCATCTGAATTCCAGTGCTGTCTGGTTGGAGAAGGAGCTGTCGTGCTTGGTGTCGACGCACAGAGTAACCTTGAAGGCAGGCTTTGGTTTCCGCAGATAAACAGAAAGCAGCCAAACAAACAAACAACCACAGCGGCAAAACTTCCCCGCACAAGGCTCACACATGAAGCAGCAGGCTGGCCTTAAAGGAAATTCCAAGGTGATCCATAAGACAGCAAGCAGAGAGGCTGAAATAGGAGGGCTTTAACCCTGCTTTCTCTCCACTCCACAGCTTCCCTCCAGCATTTCTCTTCTGGGGTAAAACTACAAACTGACCTGAACATGATAATGAAGGAACATCATACAAGCATATTCACTGGCAAGCCCTCGACTGTCTGTCCACACACAGCCACGGCTCCTACAGAGCCTTAGGAGAAAGAAGAAAAGCATAAGCAGCAATAACTTAGAAAGCAAGGGAAGAAGGTTAACCCTGATCCAGAAAACACCTCAAGCAAGGTGGACTGTGTTTGCGAGAGTCTCAGAGGATGTGTCATCCAGAGGATGCATTTATTTGCTTCTGGTGTTATTTTTGTCACTCAAGAAACTTACATGCCCAGCACCCATGTACCAACAGCCAGCACCCAATGGCCCCTCTGCCTGCATCAGCGATGACTCAAAGGCTGAGTGAGCCATGGAGGTTGGGCACCGACATTGTCAGGCCATGGTCAAGGGGTATTAGCAGTCAGTGAGCCAAGAAGGTTGTGGGATTTCCTCTACCAGTGTTGGGCTGCAGAGCAAAGAGCAGCCCTGAGTGCTACTGAAAAGCTGCTCTCCTGAAGGCTGTCCAGACCTGAGATCCTCAACAGGGCCTCTCTGGTGTGATAGATGTACTCATGTTTTTATGGCATGAACAGTGAAGCAAGGCACAGGAAGACTGCTGGGAGAGTGCTGGGATGCTGTGCTCTGGTCTGCCTCTTGGCTGCTGCTGCTGGAGTTCACCCAGGTGGAGAAAGGGTTTTCTTTTGTGACTGAAGAGGTGTTGGTGCTGTTAGCAGCTCTGCCCACCTCATCTTCTCACAGCAGTAAGCTGTGAGTTCTCCCCTGTTCCCTAACCTAAGCGTGGCAGGAGCAGGCAAGGAGAACTGAAGCTGTATTTAATTATACTTTAGAAAAGGCCTCCTGCCATCCTTCTGATATTCTCAATGGTGGAGAGGTGGCCCTTGTCTGGCCTTGGAACATCCCCATCTGAGAGCTGACGGATGTGCGTGAGCAGCACCCGGCTGCTGGACCAGCGCCAGCCACAAGCAGAACAGCCCTGAGCAGCCACCCATCTTGTGCACGTGGTGATAACGCCTGCCTTTCACCCTTGGAGAGCTGGGCCAAGCCACGCTGAACCCAGCCAAGTGTGCCAGAGGGAAGCACCACGAACCCTGCTGCTCCTAAGTGAAAGGAGCCAATTTCGGCAGAATCCAAAGGAAAAGGGGAGGTGATGGTGGAGAACTCTTTGGATCTCAACAGTCTGAGGGTAGGATCCTCTTCATTTCGATCTCCCTGAGCAGCAATTGCTCCTCAGAACTGGGCAAGGCACTCTGAAGAATATGCCTGTGAATATCCTGTTCAAAGGGACAGGCCTGACGAGGGGTGGGGGTGGTGTGTCTCCGGGCATTATCTGTGCTGGCACAGGCTTAGCCCAGGGGTTGAACTCCCTGGCTGGCTCCCAGACAGCCGTAACCACCTGCCTGCCCACCATCGCCCCGGGACCACTTTCTCCCGCCCGTGTCGGAAGCAGCGGAGTTAGTGCTGCTCTAGCTCCATCTACAGCTGCTTTCTCTCGAGGTTTTGAAAGCTTCTGCCAACAAGGGGGTGATGCTGCGAATCACAGGTGGCAAGCATGTGTTCTGGGACTTTTTGTCACCATGTGTCCCTGAGTGTCAGATGTCCTGAGGTCCTGTCCTGCTTCAGAGCAGAACGAAGTGCTCCTGGCTGCTCTGACTAACGCAATTTACTTTGCTCTCTTAACCATGCACAAGCTGGTTACACTTCAAAAAAATCTTTCAATGAAACCAATAAACTTAAAAGCAAATACTGAGTATTGCTGTGCACAACAGGCCTGCTCTCTGTCCTGTACAGATCCTTGTTAATACCAACATATTAACAACATGCCTCTGAAGTATGGTAGCATTCAGGAGTCACAGCCATGGTCCTCAAAGACACCAAAGCAAGCAAACAGCTTTCAAAATGTAGGCAGATGCTACCTGAGAAAGGATGAAGAGTTTGAAAGAGATGATATGACTCAGCCAAGGTCTTGCAAGACAGAGCTAGAAATAGCACAAACACTCTCAGTCTCCTTGTGTGAAGTTCTGATCACCAGCTCATGTCACAATTTGTTTTACCTAACCCTTCTGCATCCCATCAGATTCCAGTGCACCTCTCAGCAGGTACTAGGAGTATCCCTGGGGAGCAGCTAAATGGCTGCAGACAATACAGATTTTAGGGGTAAAGATTTCCAGTCCTTGATTCCTAATTATTCTTCTCTCATCTACCTCCAGGCAAAGGTGAGGTGGTTCTGCCTGTTCTTAGAATACAACCTCACAATATGTGTGAACATAAATGAGATGAAAAACGTCCATCTCAGAACACACAGCAGCTAAGCAGTAATCAAGCACACTATGACTGGAAGTGTCCTCTGAGACACTCTCCATGAACAGCTCTATTCTGATAGTCATGCTGACATACACAGCACATCTCTTCCTTGTAAGAATGGGGTTCAAATAGCATCTAGGACATCTGTCCCATTAAACTGGACAGTTACCATCTGAAATATCCATTAAATGACCAAATCCAAACTGTAATGAAGTTCCCTACAAGCATGTCAGTTTGGAAGTGTCATTTTGAAACCAAACTAATGTCAGAAAATTTGACATGAGAAACAATATTTGAACTGGAAAGTTGTGGCACCATTCAGATCCTCCAGAGATTGGTGCTGAAGGGCCATTAGATAAACAAGGTCTCCAGGGCTGTATTTCATAACCTGGGAGCATGAAAATAGTTTCCTCAGACAAAACAGCACAGCAGCTTGGGAAAGATGGGCTGGCCTTCAGAGCTGACGAATGTCCCTGAGGATGAGGACAGGTACAGTACATTGAAGCATGAGAAACTGCAGATACCTGCTCAGCTGTGCCACCTGGCACAGGACTCACCTGGAGGGAGTTCAGTACGATGAAAACATAGGCCCAAAAGATGTTGAGGTGGACAAGGACCCCACACACCCATGTCAGCCCCAGCACTGGCAGCAGCACCAGGATAGGCTTGGCTGTGGCCCTGTCAGGAAGAAAAGCTCAGAGTTACCTGGGTGCATTTCAAAGCCCAAACATTGTGCACTGGTACCTGGTACCCACCTCCCAGCCATCCGATCTCTGCATAGCTCCCTGTCATGCCCCAAGCCCTTGAGTCCAGGGTGACCTGACCAAGCACTCCAGCCTGCCAAATCTCCTTCCTGGCTCTGCAGACCCTGCCCTGGGTCTCATCATGATCCGCATGGGGCATCTGCACTGGGTAACAGAGCACATGAATGGATCTGCCCTGAATAGAGCGTCACAGGTTTAGGAGCACCTTAGCCTGTATGTTATAGTTTAGAAGAAACTTTCCTTGCCTCCATGCTGGAGACATTCTCCTCCCCCAGCAAGTGCCTTTCAGATAAAGTGTCCACCAAGAGGCACCCAAGATGGTAGCTATGGAACAAATTCCTCTGCAAACAAAATAACTAAGGGGAGGGGGAACCAAACATCTCACTTCCCAGCCCCCAGTGTGCCAGCCCTGCTCCTCATTTATCACTGAGTTAGCATGAAGGGATAGCTTTGACGTCATTAGCCATGAAAAAACAGCTATTTCCCCCAAATTTCTGCTACAAGGAGGGCTTGTGTGTTTGTTTTATTAGCATATGGGTGTCACCATGCCCTGCAGCAATGCCCTATCTTCATGCTTCTGTAAATTTGGGGAAACTTATTTATAATAGAGCGGAACAATGCGTGTCTAGCAGGGGTACCCGGCGCCAGCTAACAACAATAAAGACTCACAGAGGATGATAAAGTAATGACTCAAGCAGCAGTTTTTTGGAGGTCTCTCTACACCAACTGATTACAGAAGTCCACACCACCTCTCCTTTCTCATGTATGTAATCCCCACCAATTTCAGTTCACCAAATCCCAAACTCATCTAGAAAGTCCTTGTTACAATGGCAAGTAGTGCAAACCCCTGCACTCCCTACAGCTGGCATCCTGCTGTGGGGCACACACAAGTGCTAAGTATGGAATGGCTGTGGGACAAATTTAGTTATGACCTCTTCAAACTGTAAGGTTCTGTGAAGTGGAGAGGAGCTGCTTCTGCAGCTCAGAGCTCCATAAAATTCCATGGAAACTAGGCACCCAGTTGTTCCTTGAAACCCCCCAGGCTGCTTCCTCTTTTCCTTGTGGTGAGGACACCTGCATGCCTGCCATCATGGTGAGCTGATGTTAGGGAAGGGGCAGACAGCCTGGTGATGTGAGACGTGCTCTTACACACACTGGCACCACTGCAGATGAGAGAGACGCATACACTGGCCACTCCCAGACCCAAACTGATGCTCCAGTGATGCCAACAGGCCCAGGTAGCCTTGATTTCAGTAGGTTCTGCCAAGGGTCTCCTGTCCCAATGTACTGAGAATGAGGACTGTGAGTGCAGACATGGGAGTCCAGCACCAGGCTGCCCAAGCTGAAAGCACTGTCTGGGCTTCTCAGTATCATTCAGACAATAGAGCAGACTGCCTTTGGCTGATGCTCACTTACTCTGGAGGAGAAAACCCTTTCTTTCCTGACTGCCCCAACTCATGGCCTTTCATTTTGCCAAACAAAGACTCCCAGCTTAGCAGTAATTCCACCATTTCATAGGCAGAGCAGCCACAGCTGGAAAACAGCCCCTTCCCTGCTCACCATATCTGTACTCCAATCTGGTTCTCCAGGCTGCTGTTTGGTGTCAGCATCTTTGATCTCCTTCGAGCACTGGACACAGTCACCATCACCACCCGGCACAGCACGAAGGTGTTCACCTGTCAGAGAAAAGCTGTTGGACCCAGGAATCTTCTGTAGTCTCAGCTCCTGTGGGGTGAGACTTTTCTGAGGGAACTCAATACCTATCAGAAGTTGGGCTCACGAGAAGGCAGTCAGTAAAGTGCCTCACTCTTGTGTCCACACAAGTGTGAAATCCAGAAAACCTATCTCAAAACCTCTCCTACAGAATGGGTTCTTTGTTCCATGTCTGCTCCAGATCCCTTGAACATTCCACTTTTTTTTTTGCTGCTGTGTTGCAGTATAATGATACTGATAGTACCTCAGGGACATAGATGTTCCCATATTAAACACAGACCTTTAGTTAAGGCAATGTCACAGTCAACCTACACATTTATCTGTATTCCAAATTTAGCAGCTAATTCAAGGATTGGTCAGCAAAGTTTTCTTAAGGCACATTTCTTTTCTCCATCAAAGGAATTTAAAGGGAATTATTTGTTTTGTGGAAGTGTATATAAAGCATAATAAAAAGTGTATGGAAGAGGTAGGTACAAGGAGCCCTCTGGGTTAGCCCCTTAGAGAAGTGCTGACACCCCTGACCGTGGGTTCCTAAACCCAGACATGAGGCAATCACACCTTGCCAGCAGGCTTTGGCACTTACAGCCAGGATGAAGAGCACAGGACCAACAAAGGCCCAGATGACGTTGGTCTGAATGTTCAGCCAGCAATGGTCGTCTGCTACATACTTGTTAAAGGAAGTTGCAAGAGTCACACCCACAATAACAACTGGAAGGCCTGCATCAAAAAAGCACAAATTAAATGCCAGGAAAAGCAGAGGTGACCCATGCAGGTCATCTGTGCCCTAGACAATTGCTTCAAACCCCCCCATGACCAGACTCGCTCTAGCACGAGCCAGCTTAGCCTCTGAAACCCCATGAGCAACATCAATTTACTGCAGCTGAAATCTGTCCCAGCTCGGTGAGACCAGATTTATACGCTGTCAGCATCACTCTCCTAGGTATAAAGCTTTCCAAGTCCTAAGTCCTGATCAAAGCAATTTACTCCTCAGATTGCTTTTTTAACAAAATGGACAACCAAAGACATAAACCAACCCCAAATATTTGACCTGGCTGTCCAGGTGTATGTTTTGCAAGGAGCACTGACATGGAGAGGCTCTTCTCAGACATAACACTCAACTTACTCAAATGAATTCTGTGTCCCTAAAGAGCTCATTTAGAATAAAGGACACTTACTCTGGACCATATTTATATTTTGATTATTTTCAGACCCTAGCAATGCTCTCCCAGAACAAGAACTTACTACAAGCCAAGAACAAGAACTCACCATTAACTTTCTTCTCTATTTTCTGTTCTTTAATTGAACTCTTGGTTTTAGGGGGAAAAAATCCAACAAAACCACAGCAACAGAAATGCCTTTTAACTTACATTCTAAAACTGGCAACTTGACACATAGGGACAAAGAAGCCTCTGCAGAGCAGTGTTACCTGCTTCTCCTACTGAATCAAACCAAAGCTTCTGGAATCTCTCCTATTGAAACACTCACTAGAGGGAAAACTGACATGTTTTTCTGAGTGCCCAACACAGGAAGTCAGTAGATACCCCAGCCTGTCACATAGAAGTCAGTAGATACCCCAGCCTGTCACATAGTAGAACTTCATTCTTCTGTCTTCACTCATGTTAACTGCTACCACTTTGCTCCACAGGAGAAGTCCCTCTACCAGCATCCATGAAAAGGCAGCCATGAAGAAGAGATGAAGGAAAGCAGTGACCGTGAAACATATCACCTGCAGAGGAGAGAAATGACATCTTTCAGGTGGATTTGGCCTCTAGAAGTTTCTGAGTGTGTGTGGTCAGGAGGAAGAGAGGAACCTGCAGCTTATGCAGCAGAACCCACAGAAATTTACTGAAACACCCACAAGCAAGTGTTCTTAAAGTGAATAGACCAGCTGCTGCAGTTCACACTCATTTCATCTGCATGACCATCTCAAGCCACAGAGGAGTGGTCCAACAGCACTTTTTCCCTGCAGTTTTTTTACTTCCCTTGCAGGTCTCTCATCTCACAGCTGCTTGATCCTGCCCTGGGATGTGGAATAGGACACAGAAAGGGACTGAACTGCCTGCTGCCATTTTTTAAGTACTTACATTTCCTGAAGGATATTTTGGTCAGAAACAAACTGTCAGAAAAAGAGATGAGTTTCCTGACAGACTGCACAATGCACACACAACTCTCCAGACAGAGACACAATTCTTTCCTAGATGCAAGTTACACGTAATTAATAAAAAGGATCACACTTCTGTCCTTGCAGTAACACTTGAGCAGCCCTGGTCCTGCTGGTTGCACAGGACACTTTCTCTGAGCTTACCTGGTTGGTCTTGGCCAATTCACTGAACATGAGCAAAGCTTCTGCTGCAGCTAATGCAAAGATGAGGTTCTTGTGCACAGTGGTTCGTTCGTTCTTGGGGACACTGAGGAAGGATAGAGAATGCCCTCAGCTTCAGGCAACTGAAAGGATGCAAAGGTTCTCAGTAGTCATTGCTGGGCTGTGCAGACCTGCTTGGGTGACCTGGGACCTCTCTGCTACTCAGTGTGACACAACAGTCCGACGAGGCAGAGACTGCCCTGCTGGGCAAGCACACTCGGTGCTGCAGACATACTTGGGTATGGCTGCTCAGACCTTGGCCAGTGCTCTAAGGAACAGGCAGTGAGGAGGAGGTGGAGTGAGCTGGATCCATGCTCACAAGGCAGAGCTCTGTGCTTGCCAAGTTACCCAGAATGGTTGGTTGTTGAATAAATAATCTTTGCTCTCTTTCTTTTACACAAGTGAACTCCAGCAGAGCAGCTCTTATAGCAAATGCTGTCACTGACAAGTCTTCCCGTGGACACTCAGGTGTGTGCTCAGCTCACACAAGCATCTCCACAGAAACAATCAGAACTGCACCCTCTCCCTGGCCGATGACCTCCCTCCTCTCTGCCACCAGGGCAGCTCCCCAGCCTCTTCCCGAGTGCCTGCACAACCCCACTCTGACTTAGGACACCTTTATATACTCGGTCTGAAACAAAATGTCAAACAAAGAAATGAACAAACCAAGCCAAAACCACGGAGAAGGCTAAGAGTGTCTGGCCTTTTCTTACCCAACTGCCAAGAATAAAATGAAGGTGACTATCAAGGCACAGAAGGAAACTCCACATCCAATGAAAGTCAAAGTCTGCAGTGTGACCTCCTCCTTGGCAGTCCTCTGCTCCATCCATGAAATAAAAGAAGAAACAACACCTCCCCAGGTTAACCACAGGCTTCTTTGAGTGCTGGTGTCCATCCCACAGAACAGCTGAGAAAGGCTCTCCTCACTTACCTGCATCTCGTACAACTGCAGCAGGACAGCAAAATTTGTGGTGTGGTTGCAAAAACAGGCAGTGGAGTCTGGGAGAGATGTCACCACAGAGCAGCCAGCTGTGGACCACATCCCACCATCATCTGGGCTAACATGCAGCAGAAGAACCCAGATAAAAAGATGTGGAAATTACTACCCACTTTGACAGAGAGCCAAGGCATTAAGGGAATTTCATCTTCCCAGAAGAGAAAGAGTTGAATTGAAGAAAGGTGTGTCAGAGACAGGGCTTCGTATGGGCTTCTCTTTGGTTCATCCTGTCTCATAAGATTTGTCCTATTGTGCATCAGGCACACACAAGAAAACAGGTCTAGTGTTAGTGTGTGCATTGAAAAGCACAGATCAGCCATCACTGCTTTGAACAGAACTCATAACTGCACAGCTCTGGGCAGAGCTCCTTTAAGAGCACAATCAGTGGCACCATCACTGGACCAGGCATCTCTAACCCCCTGCATCAGCTTGGCCATCTACGTGGTGCATCTCCACCAGACTCTTGGTCTACAGAACAAGCCAGCCTGTATCCAGCCAACTGCTCTCCATTGTCTGGAGCCAGCAAAGTTCTGGGCCTGAATTCACTGTGCAGGAACCAAGGGTGAGCAGGGCAGCTCTGCCCTCAGGTGCAGCACAGTCCCTTTGAGCCTATCACTGCAGCAAGGGAAGACCAAATTCAGAGCAGGGATAGTGAACTGTTTGTGCAGCAGCCTTCTACTTCTGCAAAATCACCCTCCTCTTGCCTTCCCCAAACTAATTCGTGCTTGTTAAAAACAGGGACCCCCAAGGAGCCTTTTTGCACTTGATGCACTTGAATGACTTAATTACCAATCATAATTTATCACAGCCTCAGTGCTCTCACCTCAGTGACATTCAGCAAAAACACATCTCAATGCCAAGCAGTATTTATGAGGCTGGGAGTCCTGCATGTCTGTTGGGATATATATCTTGGACTAACCCTTCTTTGTTGCAGGCAACAATCATAATTAACTAGGCTTTCCGTTTTAGTTGGATATACCTCATTAAAGGTCACTTGCTTATGAGTGATTTTTCCAAAGGAAATCTTCCCTGGAGAGTGCTTTACTCCATCAGATAGAGGACACCAGCATGCAAGGCAGTGCAAGAGTTACAGATCCCTGCTCTTACCATTACATTTCTATTGCTATGTTTGGGATTCCAGTGGAAATAAAACTCATAAATTTGGGAACCTGAACTGAAACAAGGCACCTGAGGCTGAAGTTCCAGAAAGCACAGATGGGTCCCACCAGCTTATCAGGCAGGTCCTGTAGGCAGAGGAAGAAAAAGAGATCACACAGCCCTGCATACACAGTACACAGCCCAATACAGTTCACTCATAAGGCTGCAACGAGGTCCATGAGCCCAAGACACACACCTCTCCAGGGAAACAGGAGTCAAGGTGAGAAACTTGGGCATGGGACACCCCTAAGCCAAAGAGCTCTGGGGCCCTTGGTCCAAGGCTGGGTACAGCAATGCTGCTAGGCAGGGAGGTGGCTGGAGAGCACAGCCCCAACTCAGGGTACCTGGACACGATGCTCCAGCTGGTAGCGCACAGATGTGCTGATCTCCTGGTAGTCACTGATCAGAGAGGATGAGATCACAGCAGTGCCCACTGTGGTGGTCATGTACCTGTCAGGGAAAGCAGAAATCACCAGATGTGCTGAGAAAACAGAATCTCACATTACAGAGGACAGTTGGAGAGATCTGGAGCCACTTCTGGAGTGTTTCAGTGCCACCAGCAAAGGACCCGGACACAGGGAAGAAAGCATCTCAGATGGCCTGGCAAATAAACTATTTCTCCTGTGACAGCAGGAGGTGACTATATAGATGTGGCACTAGGACATCCCAAGTGGTTGGCAGCTGAGCTGTGCAATGGCTGAGCCAAGGGCCGAGCGAAGGAGTAGCATGTCGGCTGGGCTGGATGTGTGGGCTGCCATCCCCACCTAGTGTTCAGAGACCTCCAGGGAGAGCAGCGAGGCTCTGCTCTTGCCTGCTCTCCCAGTCCGCATCTGCAGAGGCAGTCCAACTCTAGCAGCTTCTGTCCCAACCAGAGGGAACCTTGCAGCAGCCCCAGCCCACCCCGGCAAGGTGGATAACCTCAGGGCAGCCGGAGGCTCGCAGAAGAGCCAGCGCAGTGCACAGAGCAATAGCATCGCTCGGCTTAGAACAGAACTGTTAGATGATCAAGCACAAACACATGAGCAGCACTGCCAGACCACCACGGAATCATGTCCCTCAGCACTGCATCTACGTGGTTTATCAGTCCCTCCAGGGGTGGAGACTCCAGTTCCCTGGGTGACCTGTTCCAGGGCTTGACCACCCTTTCAGAGGAGGATTTTTTCCTAGCATCCCACCTAAACCTGCCCTGGTGCAACTTGAAGCCATTTCCTCCCATCCTATCACTTGTTACCTGGGAAAAGAGACGAATGCTCACCTCACTCTAGCCTCCTTTCAGGGTGCTTTAGAGATCCCTCAGCCTCCTCTTCTCCAAACTAAACAACCCCAGTTCCCTCAGGTGGGCCTCACAAGACTTGTGTTCTAGACCTTCGCCAGCTCTTTTGCCCTCCTCCAGACATGCTCCAGTGCCTCAACATTCTTCCTGTAGTGAGGGGCTCAAAACTGAACAAAGTATCTGAAGTGTGGACTCATTAGTGACAAGTACAGGGGAACATTCACCTCTCAAATCCTGTTGGCCACATGGCACAGCTCAAGCACTGACTTGGGATCTCCTTTACATTGTTCAGTCTCCAAATGCAGAGATGAACAGGATGAGATGGAGCAGAGGGGAGCTGACTCCAAAACAGAGGCACTGAGAAACTCAACACAGACTTGAAAATGAATTCTCCTGTGGTGCTAAGGGAGCAACCCTGGTTTCTTTTCACTCACTTCTGTCCACTGTCAGAGGCAGCCATGTCCCGGGAGACAGTGCTGCTGCCAGCACCAGACAGGCTGCGCTGCAGGGAGCTGTAGCCAAACCACATGTTCTTCAACATGACTCTCTGAAGACCTGGAGGGATAGAATACATGCTTCAGCATCACTGCCCTAATCTGGTGGTGTGATACTTGGGGTCCAGGCTAGCTACAGCTCCAAACTGTGTCTGTAGAGAGCCTGTACATCCTGCAGGCCTCTGGAGGTCCCCCACAGCCCATCTCTTTTTTATCCCTACACTTCTCCAGGTTTCATGTGTGCAGGATAAAGAGTTCATGCCCTTAAGGAAGATGCTGCAGAAGTGCCAACGGGAGACCCAGGGTATGACAACCTACTTCTGGCATTTAGTCTTTGTATTTCTTCAGCAGGAACTTCAATGAAGTCATGCATTCCTTTCTCAGGGCTCTGGACCAGGTATGCCTCACTGCTCAGCTCCTGTGTGCTCAGCTCCAGCTTTCTGACCTCTATCCCTGCAGAGATGTAAAATCAGGACTGACTGGGGGTTCTCCCTACTTCCCAGTAAGATGCCCTTCCCATCTCTGGCAGTGCCACTCACCAATGTTCCTACGCTGGATTGTGATCTTTTTCCTCTCTGAAGTCAGCAGTGGTGCTAAATGTGACATCATTCTGTCACAGAGCTCAACAACAGCCATGGGCCCTCCAATAACCTGCAAACAGAGAAAGAGAGAGCAATGGAAATCAGCACCTACATCACCAGCTCACACTTCCCACACGTCACAGAAGTTTTCTTAAACACTTGGCCCTCTGCAGAAAAAGAGAAGTTGGAACTCAAGGCTTTTGCTTTTCTTTGCTTTCTTCACTAGAGCATGTTCCTGGCTCCTTCAGCAAGGAGAGAAACCTGGCAATGAGGGAAACTTGCTGGTTTTGTAAAAAGCCATTAAGCCAGTATGGAAATAAAGAACTAAATAAGCTCCTAGAAAGAAAGTAGAGTTTTGGAACCTGGCTTGTGGTTTTTGCAAAGCTGTAGATCAACCATCCTCTCTTCCTGGAAGAGGTTCCACCCAGAAATAGAGTCCACTGCTGGAAGGGCAGTGGGAGACTGGCCCCATTCCTTAAAGCCCTGCATATGCTGGGCAGCACAAGTGCCACCCCCTTAGTACATGAGCTGCAACTCTCTCTCCTTCACCAGATATCTCTGCACCACTGTGCCAGCTATGCTGGGCCAGAGCTGGGTCTATGCCACTATCAAGAAGCAGTGAGTAATTGTGGCCACGGAGACCTAAGGAACTCTAAGTGATGAGGTAAACTCTGAACTATTCAGCATCCTTTCATCTCTGGAGGTCTCTGGCTTGGTTCCTGGAGCTCTGGCCAGGCCAGACACTGTCACACATTTCCCAGCGACAGGTGGAGAGTGTAGACCATACAACAGACACAAAAGACCCACGTGAGAAGGGAAGAAGCTGATGGAGAAAACCCTAAAGGGGTTGAGATGATGGAAATGCCTCACACAAAGCCTGATGGTGTTTTGAACAGCATGGGGGCTGATGGCAGATAGCTCCTTGGCAGCCCACCCGTGGAAAGTACAACAGACTATGAAGGGAAGGGCATTGCCCTGACAGAGACAGCGGGATGTGGGAGCAAGGAATCGACAAAGCACTGGGAATCTGGGAACTGTGGCTAATCCTGTACATTCAGGCTGTCAAATTGGAGGAGCTTGACGAGGGCTGAGACAACCACTGGAGGGCTTGGCAACGAAGACACCACTTGACAGCACTTGTTTGCAGAAGAATTAGTTCTCGCCTCCAACATATGAGGCAAGAGTAAAGGCAGCCAGCCCTTAGCTGAGCTGGCAAAGAGGCCCAGGCCAGTGCCCATGCTTGCAGCATTTTCTCACTGTGTTCAGAACACACCCAGAAAGGCTACACACGACCAGACAAGGACAGGGCCCCAGCCTGTGGTTGTACAGCAGGTCCAAGGAGCTGCACACACATCAAGAGGAGCAGCTGCAGCACGCAGCAGCCAGGCTGCTGGTGACACCATTACCTGGCTGACTGATGACCACGTTTTCACATTCTGTTCTGCCAAGATTAACTCAGTCACTTCCAGGTAATAATGGCCCAACTGCTCCAACATCTTCAGCTCCTCTCCCTCCTGGACCTCCACATGAGAAGCTTGCTTTAGTGTTTGAAGCACCACAAGGAGGTCAGATGACTCCAGCACAGGTGTCTCTCCTTCCCTCAGAACAGTTGCCAACACATCAAGAGCACCAAGAGCAACAGAGAGGTTCATGTCTTGGAGATCACTTGTGAAAGTACTGTCAGGAATCTGCTGTGGAAAAGATGTTTGAGTTCAGTGCAGAGCCCTGGTTCTGACTGATCATCAGTTATGCCTTGGCAGTGCCCTGCATGCCCTCACTGGTCTAAGGACACCTGTCTGGCCAACCAAGCATATCTTGAGATATACCCTGACATTTTGAATGCTCTTGCCCAGTGTCTCAACCTCAGCAAGATGAGTTGACTTAAGCTGACTTTACTTGTTTGATTACAGAATAAGTTACAGCTGTATTGGTCACACTCTTCTACAGCAGCTCCAAAAAGGCCACAGACATAACTGCTGGCAAAGTGAACTCAAACACCAGTAGGTGCCAGCAAGCTCACCACAACAGCTCCTGCCTGCTCCTGGTGTTAGCTGCTGCTGCTGGGGCTGCAGGACTCACCATGGTCCTGTCTGCAAGCGTGTTCACATGGCTGACAAGCGAGCAGCTGGATCCCAGTTGAGCTTTTTGCAGCTGCTGATATGCCTCTGAGAATAAAACAAATTCACAAGCATGCTGTGGGGTTCAGTAGCACAGTGGGTAGGTTTGTAGTGCAGGCAAGAGCATGAGACCTCACAGCCGTGCTGTACTTCATTTCTACTGCAAAATCCCATCTGGAGACACTGCCTAACACTTCTTCCTTACCTCACCACATGTGCCCCTGGCCCACCAGTCTGGATAAGCCTAGATTGGAATGCACTCTACAAAGCTGCACCAGAAGCCATGTAACATGTGGAACCATTGCTTAACTGGAGAACAGCTAAACAGCCATCAGAGTGCACAAGACTGAAGCGAAGTCACAGCTACAGTAGGTTTTGCATATGGTCTCTTCAGAGCAGGCACAAGGTCTCCTCATCACCTAGGCAGGACCTCCAGGAGTGAATGCTATGGGAATAATGAATAAATAAATAACAGATACTGTACCCTTTCTGTAGCCACAGAGAAAAGGCAAAGACTGCGAGCAAGATGTGTAACTGAATCCACTGCTGCCAACTTCAAACACTGGGCATTCCTCAACAGGTCCTGTGGAAACACACAAAGAACAGGTCTGAGACCCCCAGAGATACAACATCCCCAGCAGGTATCATGCCTCCTGCAAGCAATCTGAAAATCCTGTGAAGGCTAAAGCTATAGACTGAGACAAAGCAGAACAGGAACTGAGCACAGAAACTGTTCCTGACCTGCCTGGAAAATTCTCCTCAGAAGGAACTTGGAAGAGGTGGCAGTGCCAGGTCCTGAGTTCATGATTTATCAGCAAAGCTATGACAGTCTGGCTAAGAGACTGGATCCTTCCTCCCAGCCGGGTGCTGAAGGATCAGGCATGCAAACCCCAGGGAACAGGATTGCCAACAAGCAAGCCACATCTCTCAGTAGAAGAGAGAGTCTGTCGTTAGGCCAGGACAGCTCTGCTTGCAAGCAGTGAGCAAGGGTTTAGTGATGACTAGGCTTTTAAGTGAAATTGTAAACTGCTCAGCTCAGCCCCGAATGTGCTTCTGCTTTCCTTCCCCAACAGAAGCATCATTCCACAAACTGCACCAAAGTTCCTCTATGGATGGAACTGGCTCCCTGTACTATCCCTGTGTGCTGACCCACCACTGCAGAAGGGAGCTGGAGCAGTGAGGACAATGAGCCTTACCTGGGCAGAGAAACTGTGCTGTCACTTCCTGAACAGAGCTTTCAACCTCCAAAGCGTTTGAGTTCCACTCAAATACAAGGTCTTGTTTTACCACCCAGCACGACCGAACCTTCTCAATCTGCTCTGCACTGAGGACTTTCTGCCAGATGTGCAAGTCAGTGATGTTCCCACTGAAGGACTCTTTCTCTCTGAAGGTGCCCCCCAGGGAATCTTGATCTTGGCCAATTATGAAAGTCCCCTGGCCATAGATAGCCTGGGGGGCAGAGGGCTTCACAGCACACAAACCGCTAGCAGATGCCCTCCTTTTGCCATCGGCATAGACAGCCCAGGTCCCATTTTCCTGCTGCCAGGTCACGCAGAAGTGATGCCACTGCCCATCAGCACGGAACACAGGCAGGTATGGGGAATGGTGCTCATGGACTATGAGAGCAAATCGAACAAAGCCTTCCTCATCAACAAACCCTCGGAGCTGGAACTCGTTAATGAAAGCTGGCACCGCATAGGAGAAGATGGTAGCAATCTCCTGGGTGCTGGTGTCCCACTGGAGGTGGGCACAGGCTGTGACAGCAGGCAGTGCTGGGAAGTCAGAGAGCACCTTTGCGTATTTTGTGTCTGTTTTGCCTCCAAACACCAACACTGGCACAATGTGATTTCCTAGAAAGAGAAATTGCAGCCAGTATAAAGGAAGAAGCATGGGGTAAAGCCTGCTCCTCTTCCACTGAGAGGAAACCATCACTTTCATTTGCCTCCTACTCAAGCTAGAACTCAGGGACTCTGCAGGCAGGCACATCCTGTGAGCATGCAGCGAAGCTCCTGCTTCCCCTGTGTCTGGAGGGAATCAGGAAGGCAGGCAAGCTGAGACTGCATCATTTCAGCAAGAGTCATTTCCAGAAATGTCTTTTTTCTAGTAAATATGATTGCAAACAATGAATACAGAAGGAACAGCATGTTTCCAAGCATCCCATGTAGAGCAGCCAAGGCCATAGTCAAATAAGACCTTTGAGGGCATCTGTGGTGCTTTGCTGTTGGGATCTGCTCATTCTTCTGCTCCTGCCTCTACCACCACTGTTCTGTATGACCTACAGGTCACAAATAGCAAGGCTGAGGAAATCCAGACCTGCCTTGCAGGGAGATGGTACTGAGGGATGGAACAGAGGAACCCCTTTGCAACTCTATTCCATTGTAATGCATTAAAAAATCTGGGCAGTGACCAGCTGAAGTGCTGGCATCACTGTTGTTCATGCTGCAAGTTCCAGTTTGGGACTAGAGGTCCTAGGGTTTACCACAGTGACAGCAAAAGACAAGTGACAACTTTTCCAGTCAGATTACTTTTTTCAGAATTAAAAAGGTCCAGAAGTGAACTTATCTCCAAGCCCTTCTATACTCACGTCTCTGTTTTGACTTGTGCAGGACATCATCCCTTTCTCTGAGCCAGACAGAACCCCTAATGTGGTGGGACTGCAGCAGTGCACTGAAGGCCTTTCGCTCACCGTCCTGGGGTTCAGAAAGCAACTGTGCAAAGTGTTGTTCGCAGTATCTGTCTGCATGCCACCAGTCTAAAGCAGTGGTTACATACTCATACATGTGTCTTGAGGTCTCAATTGTAACAGGAGCAAAACCTGCAGAGAGACATACACAGTGTGAAGAAGAGAAAGCCTCTCCCAATGCACTGCAGTGCCACATACACTTCAGGCGCAGAATCCTGCAGCATTTACACATGCTGCCTGGTGCACCTGGGAGGAGCTGACGGTAGGACACTTTGGGAGGTTCAGGGGGCACAGGGTGACAGAACCTATACTGGACATCTGTGAGTGTGCTCACAGATTGAATCACTGGCCAAAGGCTGGAGCTGCACACTTTACAATGTGCAAAATCATGGCAAGCTCAGTCCAAAGAAAAAGCTCACTATGGTACACACAGTGATTGCCCTCAGGGTGGTAACAGCTTGATCAATGTAGTTACACAAAGCAAAATTTCTCATTGATCCCTGCTTGCCAGCTCCTAACAGCTTCTGCACTTGCAGATCCAATTTGCAGGCATGAAATAATCTGTTTTGTTGGCAGCTGCAGTGGCACAAAGACCAGTAGCTGAGCAGTACTTACCTGATGGCAGACAGTCATTTCATAGTCAGCTGAGCTTAGCTATAAAAATATAATTCCAAACACAGAATAGGATAGCAGAAAGAGTTTCTTTACCTTTGTTTCTGCCACTGGATACTTTTCTAATGCCTTGTATCTCTGTGCTGAATATTGCTTGCAAAAATATACAGAAGTGCTGATGAAAACACTAACCTTTAGAAGTCTGGTTCTTGGCAAGGGCTGCAAAGGCAAAGAGACTCCTGGACAGACTACTGACCTGTTGGAGAGGAGGTGTTGCAACATTCATATTAAGCATTAATATTATCTCAAATGCTCAAAATATAAAAATTACTGATAAAACTCACCAGAAAGCTGAAGAACCAAGGATCAGGTCTCCAGTCCCTCCTAAACATGCTGACCAGCTGGAAAGCTTTCACCCTTTGCTAGAATAAACAAAATATTGCTAGAGATGTATAGCAGAGACAGAAGCATTCTGCAGAAAGCTAGTGCTCGGTTCTGATTTCCTCCTTTCAATCAAAAAAGAAGCAGCAATTCCCTCTGGAATACCCATACTATCAAAACAATTCTCAGTTCTTCTTGAAGAGCTTAAGGTATCATTTTAACATTTGTTTCCAGGATAGAGAACAATTAATCATAAAACACATACAGATGTGTGATATTAATACAGCCAAGCCAGCAGAGCCTCTTCATCCACGTTAACTAAATAAAAAAGCCATTACAAACTCCACTGTGAGCAGTGTCGCATCGCTGGCAGCTTTTCTTACTCCCTTTAATGCTCTCATGAATACAACTCCAGAACAGATCCTGCAGACAAATCCATAAGCAGTGCCCAGACGCACAGCTCAGTATCGCGGAGCCGTCCCGACACCGAGACTCTCCTGTGAGCTCTCAGCTGCAGCACCTCTGTGCCGGCGGAGATAAGGCTGGAGTGTGAGCCCTGTAGCGCCCAGCGCAGCTGTAGATCAGGGTATGTAAAGATGCAAATATGGAAACTGGCAATGTGCTCTCCAACGCAAACAAGTGCTAAAGCTGTCTCTGGGCACTGGCTCTGCCAGCCGTGAGTAATCTCTTTGCTCTTGATTGGGCTGTCCTACAGTAAAAACACACATTGAGGCACTTCGCTGCTAAGGGACTTAGGAGGCCTTAGATACATTCAAAAGCAGCCTCTCAAAGTTCAGCAGTGACTTTACGCACAATGAACACGGCCTCGGGTCCTCGGCAGAAGGGCGTTTGGCTCTGCGCTCGTCTGACCGGTGGGAAGCAGGGCCAGCCTCCTGCTCCTCGGCTTGTGCCTACGGCACCAGGTCTTCCCTTCTCCACGGAGAACCCTGGAGATGTTACCACGGGAAATCTGGAGTACAGTCTTGGCCGAAAAAAGAGGGTCAAGGACTTCCCAGTGACCCAACTGGGGTCTTCTCGGTGACCCAGCCGGAGACAATGAGACGCCGGGAAGCCCAGGGGAGGGGGTTCGCCCAGCACAGCCGCCGGTGGGACGAGCCCGAGCACCGGGCTGGCAGCGGGAGCTGGCGCAGCCCTGCAGCTCCGCGGGTGGTGCCGGCTGAGCTCCCGCGGCGGCACCGCTCCCCGCTCTGCACTCCGCTCTGCACACTGCTCTCCGCACCGCACATCACCACCGCTCAGCAGCCCCTCGGTGCCGGCCGCCTTGCCCCTCGCAGTCCCTCGCAGCCCCTCGCAGCTCCGCGCCTCCTCCGCACCGCCAGCGCCGGACCTTGCGAGCTGCCGTTCCCCGCACCATGCCCGCACAGAGGCTCATCTAGGCTAGGTACGGAGATGGGCAGCAGCCCTGCGGGGCGCAGGCTGGGCCGATTCCCTCTGCACCCTCATCCCATGCTTTTCCCCGCACCGCGACTCCATGCCCTCACTCTGCAGTCCTACTCTGCACCCACACCCCCATCCCGGGACGACTCCTCCCGGTCCTCACCCGAAGGCTCACAATTGTCCCTACTCCAGTGTTAGCAGCTTGGAGATCTTCTTCCCGGGCAATCACTTCTCCATGGCAGCCCCCAGTAAAGCTTCCCAGGAAATCTGGCACGTGGTCTTGGCAGAAAAAACAAGCAGTGGCAGAGTTCCCGGCGATGTTCGCAGTAGCAGGAATCTAAGGCAGCGTATTCAGGAGTGCAGGTGAGGAAGGTCAGTTCTGGAGGAGACGTCTAGAAGGACAACGAATGAAAGATCAGAGAGATACAATGAGCAGGGACGCGGCTGGAATTCGGAGGCAAACCAGCAGAAGCTCTGCAGGACACCCCCAGCACATCCCTGGTGCAGCTTCCTCAGAGTGGCTTCAGCATTCTGGCGTTTCCTCAAGCCCTGACCCGCAGATGCCCTGGGGAGTATGTGAAGGCTGGAGAGCCCAGGACACCTCCGTGGGCCAGCAGTGTTCCCCACCTCACAGAGCTGCTCTTTTGGGCAATGCCCACTCACTTTTGCTACAGCAACAGGCACACAGACCCACTGGTCCCCTCCAAGCGAATGTTTGAATCACACCATGGATTCACAGGCAACTGGCTTTTGTTCTTCAGGATCTTCGTCTGGGAACGAAGGCAATTACCACATCCCAGCGCCTCTGCTCCCTGCAATAAATCTCTCACAGGAGAATGGATCTTGGAGGCAGTTGCTTCAGGCTGCTTAGTGACCACTGCCAGTCGGGAAACAGCCTGGCACTCATGGACAGCACTGCATGGAGTGCCAAAGGCTCACAAAGCAGCATGGCAGCACCAGGAGAGGCTCTGCTGCTTGCTGCATTTTGGGCAAAAACTTCATCCTCCTTCCCTCAGTGATGGAGGAAGCAAAGGGCATGAGGTAGAGGCCAAGTTTACACCACAGATCTTCACAGGAAAAGTGTCAAGTGTTTTTCAAACTTACGGCTGAATTAGGTTTGTCAGAGTTAGAGCTCCCAACAGATAGTACACTGATCCCTCTGTCATAGCCAGAATTAAATGCCTTTTACAACAGCACTAAATGTAGTTTTCTGGGAGCATTAGAAACAGAATCCAGCCCATGTGCTCCAGTATCCCTCCTCTTTTCTGTAGCCATACAAATAAACCACCCACTATGCACATGCATGTTCCCCATGGTCATGGAACAACACCTGAGTTTCTAACCTCACCTAGACAAGTTTGTTGGATTTAAATTCGAACTACCTCCCACAATTACACTCTGGACTTTTGAATAAGACCAAATGCTTTGGCTGGTATCAAGGTTGGCTCTAGAGACACTGGCAAGAGGGCTTTGTTGATGTTTAAAGGAAAGGTCACTGCCACTAAGTGGAAACTAATAATTGGCAACTGCTTGTCTTTTCACTTAAAATAACACCTAAATGCCCCCAAAATCACAGGATCCTGGGCTGCTGAGCAAGCCCAGAAAGTTGGGTGCAGTGTCTGCCCTTGCTGGATGCTTCTTTTGGACCTCTCAGCTCTGCCATCTGTTTGCTTCTTGCCATGCAGCACAGTTGCGGCCACCAGTGATGGTAGCTCATCAGCACTCATTGCCACAAAGCAAATATTCCAAGCAGTCAGCTGTCCCTTGGGGCAAGTGCTCTTCCTGAAGTCAGCCTCTATTCAAACATCTCAAAATAAATTAGGAATAACAGAGTTCTTAGAGTTAAGAAGTGTCCATCCAGTGCAAGAAGACCTTGGTGAGTAGACATATGACCTTGGGACAGTTAGATGGTAAAATCTCAATGTACTTTTAATGTCTGTAAATCTCTCTAATAAGCAGCTGAGCAAAGGGCAAATTGTGTTGCTCAGTTTGGGTGGCGCTGTCACTCTGGGTTAGCTTGTTTGCAAATGGGTTGCAATTCTGTTTACATGCAGTCAATTTAAAAAATCAGCTCAGGTGCATTTTAAGAAGATTTATCTGTACCAGGCAGTAAACCCTGATCTGCCATCCTCGAGGCACATCTTTCACACAACCCTTGGAAGGGCTTCCCAGCACATGGGCTAGCAACATGTTAATCTTTATAAATCAAATATTTGCCAAGTGGAGTAGAAAGCCATGTGTCTAAGCAAGATGCATTGAAAAATGGAACAAAGTGCTCTGTGTGTCAGAGATCACTAGGTTGTGTTGCAAGCCTGTCCCTTGCAGAGTTATCCTTCGAAATAACATTTCCCTAGCCCAGCTGTAGATCTTATTCCACACCAGCATTTGTTTTTCCTACTTTTTACTGCAGAAAGCTGACCCTCTCTCTGACCCAGATCCTCCTCATGAAGTTTAATGTGATCCAAACTTTATCTGAGTTAGATTTGTAGAACTGGTAAAAGTGAAGAAGATTTGCCTCCCTCTCCTAGTACTGGGGCTGTGAAAGTATATCCCATGCCTGCCATATCTCAGCTACGCTACACTGTCACACATCTCAAAACTTCACAAGCTGCTGTTTGGTGCTGATGCCTCACACTTGATAGCAGCACTGTCTCTGCAGTTCAAAGCTTCTGTGGTACCCTTATTTATCTGCATATGGATGCTTCTCTTTGTTTCTGCAAGGGATGCTTCTGCTGTAGCATTTGGAAGCAAGAGAGCACAGTCACCATTCTAATAAATCATTTTTTACTGTACAACTACTTATTTAGGAAGAAGAGTAAAGCAGTTGTTGCTTCTCTCTTGACTAATGCCAAGTACTTCAAAAGGGACCTCTAATTCAGGCACTTTCCTTACGAATGCAGACAGACCCAGATGCCTCTCACATGCAGAAACTAAAACTCCAAGATGCTTCTGCAGGACCAAAACACTTCTGCTTTCCAGTTGTACCAATAGTGCCATACACTCCTGCTTATGCAAAAGAGTTTGTAACTTCCACAAGGAGGTCTGGGGCAGGCTTAATACTGAAAATGGACAGACTACCACTGAAACAGGAGCAGGACTAATGGAGTATATACTCAACCTGTATATTTTACACAGCCCTGGAACAGACACTTCCATGCTAAAGCTCCTCTCCTTTTCCTTCCCACACTCATGGGATTCCCACGTGCAAAGAGAAATGAGACCTTGCTGTCCCATGACCTCCAGCTGGCCAAAAGGCTTCTGGCTTCTGCTCCTGCAGGACCTTCCCAGGTCTCCCAAAAGAAGATTCATCAGTGTTCAGGAAGCAATTAACACTGCATTGCAGTGATCTGGTCATGGCACAACTTCCTGCTGTTCCAGCTGACAGAGAGGCATCACTCCAGGATGTCCCACATCTGTCACTACAAGCAAGCTGTTAACAAATGTTATCACTTTCACATGGATCAAGCTATTAGTAGCAGCGGTGCCTGGAAAAACCTAGACAACTCTTCCAGTTCCTCTGGACAAAGCAGCAGCACTACTTCCTGACCTCCATGCAGACATCAACTGGAAGACTGCTCTCCAGATACATCCCAACCACAGCCCAGCCCAGCCAGGTAACAGCACACTTTGCTCTTTGGACTTTGGCTTGTGGATGCAATTTCACATTCACAGCTCTGCAGGAGAGAGACAGAGAGGACACGTGTTCATGCTAATTCTGCAGCCTTCCAAACAAGCATCCTTATTCTGCCCATAAGTGGTCTGTGCTGATTTGCTTTCATGGCCAGACACCTGCATGTTTGGCAATGCCATTATTTGTCTAGTTCTCTCAATTTCCTCTCCCCCTCTCCTTTCAAGTCTGTCACATCAGGGTTGGCCGAACTTCCTGATGCTACAGACTTCACATCAAGAGTCTGGTATGTCAGGGATATGTCTTCTAGGAAGCTGAGGGGAGAGGGCACAAATTCACAGAGAGGAAGAGCAATACCTCCCCAAGGGGACAGAGTGCCCCATGCATGTAGATCTCAAGAGCCTGTCTGTACCAGGTCACCGCCTTGCACAGCAAAATGCACAATTCACCCTGCAGTCCTCACCCACCCATGCCCCCATCAACAGCAGTGTGCCCTACCTTCAGCACTTGAGTCACCTCAATGACTTGCAAGTAGGAAGCTGTGTCAGAGCTCTGCAGTGAGTACCTGTGTCTCCTCTTTCTGATTTGTGCACTGCTGAAAGTTCAGTGTGGAACTGTGCACTGAAGACCCACTGCACACATTCCTTTGTGGCATATGGCAATCAGACCTTCTCAGCCTGGGGTGATAGAACTGTCAGCAAGGAAAAGATTTTCCTAGTTTACTTCTGTGGCTATTCTGATGCCTGTGTGCTGGGAAAAAAAAATTCCTGCAGCATCAGAAAACAATTTGAGACTTGCTGACCGTGTTAGTTTCTTCTAATAGTTCTTCCCACAGTGGCTGAGGTGATCAGCTGCTCTTGCTCCAGTTGCAGTACTGGTCACAAGAAGCAGCTGAGGCTACTTGTATTACTGCATTGCTTTCAGGGCCTTTGCTGGGTTAAGTAGTTTGGGAGACTTCTAGACATTCAGCATGTAGAGTATGGAGTATTACCCAGGGCTTAGAGCTTGCATTAGTTGAGTAAAAAAGTCTATTCCATGGGTGACAGTTCTTAAGCTTAGTCCTGGCTAAGCAATGCAGCTTTGGTTCACAGCACCTCACTTGGTGTTTTGTTTCCTATGATACAGCACTGAGAACTACAAGACATCTTAGCTGAGAAAAAAAAAGTCCTTCCTCCACAACCCCAGGCTTATATTTTTAAGGCAAATTATTTTATTCCAATGATATTTTGCTTTCTTGACTTGTCTGCAGAGTTAGATTTAAACAGGTTTTTATTTTGCTGGTTTTATTTCTTAAATACCCCCAGGTCTTGGTTTGGTTTGTTTCAGCAATCTCTTGTGGACATGCCAGCCTTAATCTCACTCTTCCAGGCCCTTCTTATTGTCTGGGATGAAAGCAAAACACAGAGCCTCTCCTGCTAATTGCCAGCTCTCTGTTTCCCACTGACAGGTGTATTGTCTGGAGGAACAGACCCAATTGTATCCCTGCGCAGGAGGGCATCAGCTGCTGATATTAGAGAGCCTTTCAGGGTAGCTTGGGCATGGCATGGTTGTTTAGTGCCGTCATTTACAGCAAATCTGTGTAGCCTAGAAACTTTTAATAGGAAAAAAAAACAGGACCTGCCTTTATTATTAATCTTTTCTCAAGCTGCTAACTACCCCTAAATCTCCCATCTTCCTACCAGCAAGACAGGGCATTTGGTTTTGATCCTCTTTGTAACGTTAAATCTCTTTGATACCCTTCTCCCAGAGCTTTCTGATGAAGGGGTCCTGCAGGTTTAACCAGACATCCACTGTGCATCCACTTTAACTTGCAGTCACCGCTAACAAAAAAGTTTGCAAACAGCTATCCCTGTGAGGTTTGTTCTGAAGCAGTGGGGCAAGTTAATATTCATGTTCTCAGACTGACAAACACTATGGAAAGGTGGTTTATATCCTCTGGAGATCCTGAGGAACATCCCTGAGGCAGGGAACTCACTTCAGGGAACAGTGACTGTGCCTGCTTTGCCAGGTAAGAAGAGGGGCTCTGGTGCTCAGGCAGAGTGAGGAAAGGCAGCAGCAAAAGGGAGCCTCTGAGGGACAAAAGGGAAAAAGGACAAGAACAATATTAGACCCAGATTGCATCTGTCTGCCCATTTTTCACATTAAAGGGTAAAGCTTTCCATACGTGACTGTCGCACAAGAGCAGAGCTCCAGCCAGCACCACGCGACCAGAAGCGCAGCAGACCATTAACAGATGGCCCAAGGTTTCGCTGCAGGAACCTGGCAATAGAGAACCCATCTCTTTACTGGATTTAATCACGTCAGTCACAAGACAGGAGGGTGTCTACAAACAACCAGCATAAGCAATTCCACACCAACCTGCAGGAATACAGCTGCTGAGAAAGAGGAAGCGTGCTGGTTCTGGCTGAGCCCTGGGTGCCTCCGCAGCTTTGGAGCAGTGTTTTGGTCAGACTAGCACAGGCATCTGCAAGGAGGTTTCCTTTTATTTCTGCTCTCTCCCAAGCTGTGCAACATCCATGTGTGCATCCAATAATGCATTGGAGGGCGGGACAGAGACCTCTTCATACCTGAACTTCTCTTCCTCTTCTTCTGACTTGCATAGCTTTGCCAGCTTGTTCTGCCAGAACCTAAATAAACATGAAGACTTGATTCCAACACTACTAACAGAAGGACTTCTGCAATTGTCAACAGAACACGAGAAATTCAGGCACTTCTCCTAAACTGTATTGACAAGTGATAGACAGTAGCATAATGATCTGAGTATCATAATGCTAGAAAACAGCCTAAGAACAGCAAGGGGCTCTTGAGTTTGTAGCCCACAGCATTTAGCTGAAAGCCAGTGAAGGGCTCCCATGCACTTCATCTGTCCCCCTCATTTGGAGTGAGACAATCTATTTATGATGTCTACACCTCTGCCAGCAACTTTTTTCCTGTTCAGAAAACTGTTCAGGAACTCTCTAGAATTTCTTTCACGTTTCAGTGTGTCATCCCCTTGACTGCACCACTTGTCTGCTCCCTGCTTCAACTTCTTGCAGTTTTCAAAGTAATGAAGACACCCTCTTGGACTCAGATCAACTCTCTGCTTTATGTAACGGGTCTAAACACCTCAATTCTGCTTTGAGAAGCTACAGCTGCACTACAAAGAAGGTCCCTGAGAGATCACCTTCTGCCCAAGCACACACTTCCATGATGAGCTTTGTTTTGGCCACAGGTTGGTAAAGTTTTAGTCTATCTACTTCTGATCTTGTCAGAATTGTATTTAAATTCTTCTGACAGATTCTTGGCCTGCAGTTTGTTAACAGATCGTTGTTGAAGAAAGATGATGGAAATTAGAGTGGTTCTGAAGAGGAGAGACACATGGTGCATTTATTCTCCAGTTCAGTGATTATCTCTCTGCCTGGCTCCACTCCTAATACAAGTTCACCTTGGGACATTAAAGTTGTTGCTGGCTAGTTTGGGAACTCTTGAGCATTCATTGGAATATGCATAAGATGAAGCCATGCCAAGGGTTCAGGCTCAACTGCAGTGTGTGCTTTCAGCTCCTGGACGATTTGTATGGCCTCTGGTGAGCTCAAATGAAAATCAGTCCCATATAGGGTTGGATGGTGCAGGGCCCCAGTATATTCTCCTACCAGTTCTGCAGTCAGGCATTGAGTGTAAATGCAGTCAGCCACTCGGGTATCTGGACTTCGTGCAGCAGAGACACAAATGTAGCTACTGGCAGCACAAGAAAGCAGTTCTTGGGGTACTCTAACTGACTGTCATTTCACACACAAGTGTCAGGGGTGATTTGCCACCTTTTGTTTTGCACAGTTGTAGGCTTCAATCCCACAGCCACAAGCTGCTGGGCACCACACCCCCACCAGTGCTATACTGGGATCCCTGACTTTTACCTAACAGTACTGCAGGCATCACTGGTGCACTAGAGTGTTCTGTGTGTGCAGCTGTTGGGCTGACTGTGTCTACCAGGGTTGTCTGTCTGTCCTTTGAAAACCTTAAACAGGTTTAGGTGCCAAGCTAATTTCATCAGAAAGTGCTGGAACAATGAACCCCCTCTGCCCATCACACTGCTCTGTTACATAAAACCATTCCTCATCTTATCAGACCTCACCTGGAGTACTGTGTGTAGTTCTGGAGCCCCCAGCACAAGGAGGACATGGAACTGTTAAAGTGAGTCCAGAGTAGGGCTACAAAGACGATCAGAGGTCTGGAGCAGCTCTGCTATGAGGGTAGGCTGAGAGAGTTGGGGCTCTTCAGTCTGGAGAAGAGAAGGCTTCAAGGAGACCTAGTATCTGAAGGCTGTGGAGGGACTATTTACAAGGTCTTGTAATGACAGGACAAGCAGTAATGGGTTTAAACTGGCAGAGGGGAGATTCAAACTAGATATTATGAAGTTCTTTACAGTGAGGGTGGTGAAACACTGAAACAGGTTGCTCAGGGAGGTTGTGGCTGCTCCTTCCCTGGGGATGTTCAAGGCTAGGTTGGATGAGGCCTTGGGCAACCTGTTTCAGTGGGAGGTGTCCCTGTCTATGGCAAGGGGTTGGAACTGGATGGTCCTTGAGGTCCCTTCCAACATAAACCATTCTATGATCTGTGAAGACTGTAGTTTTTGCAACTCCTTTATTCTAGGGAGCAAAAAACTGCCTGATGATTTATGCTTGTTACCCTGAAGAAGCAGCATGTTTGCCTTTCATACTGCAAGAGCAGGTGCAATGTTTGTAGAGTAAAATAGTACTGAGCAGGTGCAGTCTTTGTAGAGTAAAACACTACTGAAGATTTTGTTAAATATTCCAAGCTACCCCATTCCAGGTCCAAGAATTCAAGATGTCATTTGGCACTTACACAAAGAGAAAGCATTGAGTATGAAAATGGGAAACAAGGCAGAGTGTAAACTCAGACACCAAAATACCTGGGAGTTTGTACACCACATCTGCACATTCTATAAAGGCACAGGCATCAGTTTGAATGCCCACCTGTTGGGAAAAAAACACTCCCATTCCTTGTAGCCCAACTAAGTTTTCAGAAATATATCTAGAGTGTTATGTAACTTCCCTGGCAGATGTCTTGTAGGATGCTAAACCTGGATTGCAGCTTTGTTAATGCTAGAAACAGACTTCAGGCCTAAGGAAAGGAAAGGAAAGGAAAGGAAAGGAAAGGAAAGGAAAGGAAAGGAAAGGAAAGGAAAGGAAAGGAAAGGAAAGGAAAGGAAAGGAAAGGAAAGGAAAGGAAAGGAAAGGAAAGGGAAAAGGAAAGGAAAGGGAAAAGGAAAGGAAAGGGAAAAGGAAAGGAAAGGAAAGGGAAAAGGAAAGGAAAGGAAAGGGAAAAGAAAAGATAAAAGAGAAGAAAAGAAAAGAGTTTACATTCTTCAGGCTTGGACACAGTTCAACCTACCAGATGAAGGTAAACCCTGAAAGTATGAAACCTTAGGTTTTTAAAGAGGGTATTTCAGACAGTACAAGGATGAGCTTCCTCATGCTAACAGAAACTGCTGAAGGGAGCTGTCAGGCTACAGAAGCTCTCTTTTAGATATTGGTCTAGAATGTTAAAAAAATATTTAACTTGACACTCTTTCCTTCAGTCTTTGTTCTTCTCAATACTTTGCTACTTACCAAGCTCTTCAGAACAGGACCATCACATTGTGTCTATTCTGACCCAGTACACTGGGGACAGTGGTTGTGCCCAGTGATGCCACCCATTACTGCATTGTATGTTCAGAGGAATGCTGAGCAGCTGTCAGGGTTTACTGGTCTTGATGACATCTGCACTGGAGGCCTCTGAGAGGCTGTAGGAAACATGAACAAGACATCTGTGGAGGGCATCAACCCAGAAGAAAACTTTGCAGTTCAACAGGTGTGAAAAAGCCTAGGTGAGAAACTCAGAAAAGATCCTATTCTTAGGAGCATCAGCTGTATCGACACAAATGGGACTGCAAACAGAGATCCTGTATAGTTAAGAGGGAGAAACAAGCACTTGTCTGAATCTCAGCCAGCAATAGATGGAGCTAGTGGTGCACTAAGACAGCTTTGAGCTACGAGCAAGGTGTACCTGCACATCTGCAAAAGAGCCAGTCGTGTACCTGGGAGGATAGGAGAAGACACTATATTACCAGAAGGTAAAACAATAATTGTAGGACATCTGCTTAGTTGTCAAGGACCAAGAGGGAAATAAAGCTGTTGTCCCCTCTAGCTAAAACCTGCTGTTTCTTTTTCCCTAGACTCCCAACCACCAACTGCTCTACAGTTTGTATGCCAATCCAATTTTGATGCCCGTAATTCACCCCAGAGACTGTTTATTTTAACTTTATCAAGTGAAAAGAAAAACAACTGTGTTAAAATAATAAAAAGTAGAGAACTCCTGGCAGGAGGATATTCTTTCAGACAGTTTCCCAGACTAACTGGTATACAAGAAGATAGGACTTTAGTTACTCAAGGGTCAAAAGAAGGGAGAGGAGAATGCAGAGCGTGTGTTCTCTCTGTGTTTATCTTAAAGGTAATCTTTTAGGTTTGTTGGAACAAATGTTCTCAGTATAATGTGCTCTGCCTCAAAACAGGCAGACAGGCCTCACCTGAGCCCTACAGGACACAGTAGAGAGGAATCCACACATGGGACGCTGTCTGGTGTAGCCTATGCCAAGGAGCGTCCTCTCTAACTCCAACAGCTTGGTGGTGTATCTCCATACCCTGACCTGTGTAGGACAGAGCACCAGACCTCTCCTAAGTGCACCAAAAGGCACTTTGGATAGCAGATGTGTCTGTTTCCTTTTCTAGATTTTGAGCATCAGGCACCTTTTCCTTTTTGCAGTGGCATAGAAAGCCTGAGCAACGCCAGCACATGCCATGTGCAAGGCATCCTCACTGAGAACTCACAAATCAGAGGATCTTTCATTTGGTGCTCTCTAACATAAGCTGATTCTCTCATCTTTCATGACAGGACTTTTCCTATTCCCTGGCAGGGGCTAACACCACACTTGGCTCTGCAGCTCCTCCAGTCTGGTTGGTGGGGTTTTTCTTTGCAAGACTGGCACCATCCAGAAAGAGACTGGGGTTTGGTTTTCTTCCTCATGGCTGTTTCTGTTCCCTCCCATTGGCAAGTCTTTTTGAGCAGACATTTCCCAATAGCTTTGCCCAGCCACCCTATTTTCATTAGAATACTTTCAGCTGAGTAATGCACTGGTGGAGAACACTCTTTTAAATAATTATGAGGGACACTGCACCCATGTAGGTTTGGCCTGGACACATGGAACCCTAGTTTCACACTTTGGCCATCTGCTAACTGGGTGCTGTTCAGAGGGAGCCTGCAGGATGTCTGACTTGCTTCTGATGCAAAAGGTGCCACTCCTCTTGGAATGCAATGCAACCTGCTCCTCTCAGCCACGCCACCTACTCCAACGATGTCATGTTCTGAGCATTAACCATCTCAAGAAGGAAGATACTGTACTGGGTTAAATGGAGAAAGTTTCCTTTAGGCAAGAAGCCAAAGCACTGCTTACATTCTCATGTTGTTCTCTGAGACAGACAGACAGTCTCCTGTAATTAACATTTAACGTTTGGAACAAATATAATTTCGGTTTATTTTTTTATTAATCAGCAAGATTTTTATTCCAGGAACTTACTTGTCTAGAGAGCATATTAAGATATGTGGCAGAAAAATCCCATTACAAAGCTGCTTTGCATTAGAATCACAGAATGGCAGAACAGTTCGGGTCGGAAATGTTACCACAAGTTCTTCTCTCTAGGGGTGCATCAGGGCATTCCTTTTTACAGGTGAGGAAGCTGGGGGAAAGAAGTAAAAGTGGAGGTCAGATGCAGTTTACCCAGACAACACCAAACTGGTTTTACTGGCCTCCTTGACATACAGCAGGATTTCCTTAATTTTGAGAAGGTGCAGTTCTCTTTTTTTTTCCTTTCACCATATAATATCAACAGCACAGCAGTTTTAGGTAGGTTTTCTTTTCCTCATACAACTGTAGGGTTTGGGATTTTTTGTAAGGCTCTCGTAGTGGTCCTGGGTGTCACCTGCCCCCCACCTCAAGGATTCATCCAGACTAAACTCAGTCAGCTCGAAGTTAAAGAATGAAGCTTTATATTCACCGTTTAGCACAATTTACAAGCACAGAAATGCAATATATTACAGATATTTACAACTATATGCAGCTATGTACAAGGTAAAAGTAATACAGAAATACAAGACCCCTCCCAGCAGTCAGAGTGACCAGGAGTGGCTCCCAAACACCCTTCCACCTTCTTTCCACCCCCTCCCCTATCTCAGAATCTCCCTTATGTACAAGGTGATCTGGAAAGGTCAGCAAGAGGTGTTAGAAGCAGAAAGATTAGTTGGAAAATGTGCAGGGCCAGGCAGCAGAGTTAATATGGCAAAAGCCAGGCAGAGACTGTCTTACCTGTGTTTGTGCCCTTCCTTTTATATGTCTCAGCAGAACAAATGGGTAATCTAGACATCACTATATATTCTTTTCACAGCCAATAATCTGATTTCTCGGATTAAAATATTCCAATTAGCCTCAAAGCAGCCCAACTCTGTAGGCTGAAAAAGACAAGACTGAGAAAGGACCTTATAAACACATATAAGCATCTAAAAGGTGGAGGTCTGGGGATGGAGCTGGGCTCCTTTCAGTGGTGGCCAGTGATAAGAGAAGGGGCAATGGGGACAAATTAGAATATAGGTTTCACCTGAACTCAAGGGGAAACTTCTTCACTTAGTGGGTGATGGAACACTGGAACATGCTGCCCAGAGAGGCTTTGGACTCTCCTTCTCGGGAGACTTTCAACACCCACCTGGATGTGTCCCTGGATAACCCGATACAGACATACCTGCATCAGCAGAAGGTTAAGACTAGATGATCTCCAGAGGTCACTTCCAACCTCTACCATTCTATGATCTAAACATAAAAGTTTTGGGGTTTTTTCCCCTCCTTTTCACCAATTTTCATTTTCTTTAGAAGTCTCCGAGCTTTATAGACAATCCGTTAGACGAGACCCACAACCCAGTAAGCACAGCATCACTTCCATTCATACACGGCAAGAGAAAGGCAAAGGCAGGCATAACGACGCAGCCCCAGTGTACACACGAAAGCACAGTGGAAGCCTGGAGGAGCATCTCGCGTAGTCCTGTCCTGCCCTGCTCCAAGCAGTCTTGTGCCCAAGCACAAGCGCCGCCGGACGAGCGCACGCAGGCGCGGGGCTATGCACGGACCGGGACCACCTGCGTGGTGTAAAGCACACATCAGCTGCAGAGCCACAGCCGCGCCCGCGCCCGCGCCCGCCGGGATGTCCGAGCCCGCGAGTCGGTGTCGGTAACTCCGGAGAGCTCGTCCCGGCGGCAGGACTCTAAGCACCGCCATCGCGGCCAGCGCCCCCCTGTGGCCGGCTGCGGGTAGGCAGCGGCGGGCGCAGACAGCGGCGGGCACAGGCGGGGTCGCCCCAGGCCCCGCGCCGTGACCCGGAAGCGCTCGGCAGGCACCGCCCGTCCCTGCCGGAGCGGTAAGATGGCGGCGGTGTCCGTGCTGCAGGCGCCGAGCGGTGGTTTCAGCTTCGACAACTGTGCTCGGTGAGGCTCGGGCGGGATGCTAGGGCTGGGTCCGAGTGGCCGCGGGGCCTATGGCGGGGGGAAGCCCTCTTGCCGGCCTCACTTCCCACCTTGTGTTTCAGGAACTCCTTGCTGGAGGCCGAGCTCGTCCAGAAGGGCCTGCGGCTGCCCACCGCCCGTAAGACGGGCACCACCATCGCCGGCATCGTCTTCAAGGTGAGACGGGCTCCGGGCGCGTCTCTTTGACGCTTCGCGGCGGGTAGGAGGCTGGCGGCCGGGTTATTTTGTCGTCCCCAGGCCGGGGCCGAGCGGGGCAGGGGCGCGGCCGCCCCTCACTCCGGAGCCAGTGTCATGGAGAAGTGTCTCGGCCCTGTGGCAGCCTCCTCGGGCAGCGGCGGCCGGCATGGCTCACTGCGGAGGTTCCGCGGTGCTGAGTCATCCTCGGCGTTCCCGGCTCCGAGCCTCGGCCTGTTCCAAGGTGGCTCCTGCGGCCTCCCGCTCCGTGGCCCTGGTGACCTCGCTTCGGTGCTGGGAAGGTCCGCTTTGGAGACCGAGGTTTTGAGAATCGTTCTCTCCCTCTGTAGGATGGCATAGTCCTCGGAGCAGATACGAGAGCAACCGAGGGAATGGTTGTTGCTGACAAGAACTGTTCGAAAATACACTTCATTTCCCCTAATATCTAGTAAGTATTAAAACTGTTTATTATGTAGTGCTGTTGGTAATAACGTTGGCATTTTTAGCCATGTTCTTTGCAAACAGGAAAAACTAAGATGTACTTTAAAATGAAAACTCATTACTAAGGCTTGGAGATTGTTGGCATTTCATTTGCTCTTAAACAGGCTATCTTGTCTCATGCTCTGAAGATACTAACTTAAGAGAGAACTAAATTTCTTCAGTTTTGCAATGGAATATTTTCTTCTTGTTGGACAAAGTGGACATTTTTCTTCTGTCCTCACCTTTTCCTAAACTGCTTTTCATGTTTTCCAGTTGTTGTGGTGCAGGAACAGCTGCAGATACTGAGATGACAACTCAGTTGATTTCTTCCAATCTGGAACTCCATTCACTATCTACTGGACGGCTTCCAAGAGTTGTCACAGCTAATCGAATGCTGAAGCAAATGCTCTTCAGGTAACTGAATTGGTTTCTTGTTTATTTACAATGCCCTTAAAACATTCAGGTAATATTTAAGGTCCTATGAAGGAGCATTCTTCCTTGGCCTCCTTAATCTTCATAACAAGGCTTTAGGAATTATAAAATAATTGCTCTTTGCTTCATTTGCTTCTTTTGAGATGAAAGGGAAGAAAAATGTTTTATGGCATTGATACTATAGTTGTGCCTTCTTGCTAGTATTTACAAGCCAGAAATAAAATGACAATGGTTTGTTAAACTTGCTCATGCCCATCTTTGTTGTGTCTTTGATGAGATGGCTGGACCAGTAATAATCTTGTAATGTGCAAGCTTGTAAAGATGAGAATTTCATGCCATTGGAGTGGGCTGCCCAGGGAGGTGGCGGAGTCGCTGTCCCTGGAGGTGTTCAAGAAAAGACTGGATGAGGCACTTAGTGCCGTGGTCTAGTTGATTGGATAGGGCTGGGCCATAGGTTAGATTGGATGAGTTTGGAGGTCTCTAACAACCTGGTTGATTCTTTGTGACTTGTAAGACAATCATTACCTCAGAATGAATTTTATTTTCAAAGTGTTCAACCACTTGAAGCCTACAGCTGTTAATAAAGGATTCCACAGGTGTTACAGTGCAGTAAATGAGTAGAATAGTTGGAAGTTGTGCTTTAGCTATCCTGAAATTTCCTTTGATTTCTTGACTGGTCAGTGGCAGCTGAACTTCTCAGCTAGCAGCACGATGCAGAACTCTCCCTTGGATGGAGGGCATACTCTCCAAGCTTTTAAGTGTCCCTGTACAGTTAGTTAGTACTGTCTTTTGCAGAAATAAAACTGCTGTTGAAAGAGAAGGAAAGAATGAAACGTGTGTACTCGATTAAAGATACATTGTTCAAGCTATTGGAAAGCCTCCAGGAAGGTGAAATAAAGCAGTGGAAAGGATGTGCTTTGTGCAATAAAGTGGCTGAGATAAGCAACAATGATTCAGCTCAGCCACTTAGTGCTGCATTTCTGGGAAATTTGCTTTTTCTTTAAAGTGCATCACAAAACAAATTAAGCTAATGCAGCCGTGGTGGAAATGGCGAACTTGCTTTTCTTTGAAGTCTGAATAAAAACTTAATTACAGATACAGAAATTTCATTTAAGATTTCAAGCCCCATTTGAATTCTTTCCCTGTTAGCACAAATGTATCATCCAGCCTACTTGCTTGTGCGGAGCTTGTTCTCTTTGATCCTGAAATATACCATGTTTTAATCAATGTCAATTTAAAGTACTGCTTATGGACAGTACAAATTGTCTTAGTAGAGAGGTGTACCTGGTGTAATTGTGGGAAAAATCTCACATGCATGCATGGTGTTAATGAACCACAGCTTTACTGTGGCCTTTCAGATTCACTTGTAAACATTGCTCATAGGTATCAAGGCTACATTGGTGCTGCCCTGGTTTTAGGGGGAGTTGATGTGACAGGACCTCACCTTTACTGCATATATCCTCATGGATCAACTGACAAACTGCCTTACGTCACCATGGGTAAGTGATGCTCCCTCAGTATTGTAGCACAACTGCCAGGTTAAAAGAGTGGATGTTTCAAGGCACTATTTAAAGTGTTTTTACTTAGGTTTCATAATTTGCTGGGAGTTGTACAAACCTCAGACTTCCAGGATAAAGCTGTACCCATATTTGTAAGGCAGGTGCACTGTTTCTTCTCTTAAGACTTTAAAAACATGAGCTATTATACCAGTGAAGCTGTCAAAGACCTGATACTAGTAAAGTTGCTGTGTGCATTCCCCAGTGTTGTGATATTAAAAAAAAATGCTGTTAAAGTAATTAGAACATCCTTAGAAACTTGATTTACAAATAGTCCTAACTCATAGTTCAGGTGAAATCTTGCTTAGGGAATTACATTCTGCCTAAGTTCTTCTGTAGTTTCATTGGGACAAAAATGTGTCTCGTTCCTCCTTTAGGACTGGTGTGTTTCTATATATTTCTTTCAAGCAGCAGCTGTTTGACTCAAGGTGCTTCATTGTGGTGAAGCAACATGTGGCTTACTTGCTTTATATAGTAATTGGTCTTAAGTACTATATGGAGCTTCTCCATGGAGAAGTTTAATTCTGTTACTGGGATCAACTTGATATTAGCCATCAGGTTATCAAGTGTTACTACCCCAACTCTTTGTAACATCTTCTGTAATAGCAGTAACAGGATAATGATAATACTGAAAGCTGAAATCACACGTTTCTTCATGCTTTTTTTGGCGTTTAGGAAGTACCCTCCCAAGGCCCATTTAAAAAGCAGTGCTCAGGATATATTGTGAAATACAGTCTGGGTAAAGATATTCTGATTTGCTGCTTTTTAGACTATACAAAAAGAACGTGGGGTAATGTGGAAATAAGCACTTGGTGGTAGCAGGATACAAATTATAAATAGCTATTCTGGAGTTCTTTTCTTTCTTACTGGAAAAGCAGAAACATTGCTCAATTTGCAACATTCCAGTTGTACAGAAGGAGATGAAGAACAATTAGCAGGAGAGACTTAAACTTTTGAACTCTATGCTGCTTTTCAGTAGCAATAATTTGAAGTAGGGAAGTGACTCTTGAGCACATGGCCTTCACCTGTGATCTTGCTAAGCCACCCAACTGGAGCCTTTTATGAGTATATCCAGAATACAAACTCTTTGTAATCTTGATTTGTGACTTCAACTTGTCCTTCCTCCTATGTTTTCTAACTATTCTTTGTCCATCCTATAGATAACTTCTTTCATTAGACATCTTGTTCTATTTTCAATTATTGAGGGATATTTGGAGAGTGTCTGTGTTATGAATCCTGAATTAATAAGATAAAATAAACTTTGACTTGGAGAGACTTGATGAGCACCATCACCATATGTTTTTGAGAAGGGAGATAACAAATGCATTGTTGAAGGGAAGGACACACACATCTTGAAATATTACAGAACTTGACAAGTCTCTGGCAAAGGGGGTGTTTTCAATAGCTTGTTTGATAAATTCTGAGTTCTTTTGTGATTTATAGTCAGTAATCTGGAATTAAAGGGTAAAAAATGGTAAGAAGTACCACTGAGAGACTGGTAAGAGATTAAACTAGGACCTTCCAAGCTACTAATATTCTTCAGCAATTTCATCTGTGGCTTTTAAGGCTAATGCCCTACTGAGAATATGTACCTTGAAAAAGAAAAATTCCAAACATAACCAAGGTTGCAAATGTGTTTGTCTTAAATTAAATGTAAGTGATAGTCATCACTGTATTATTTCAGACTTGCATTTAATTTGAGACTTGGGTGACTTTTAAATGAAAACTTGGTTTTGGCAGAGCTGTGGAAGTGTAATGGAGATTCCTAATAAATAACAGAAAAAAAGGTTGATCTGAAAATGGATTAGTAAATCAGATTCTACCCGTGTCTGTGGTTGGCATCTCTAGAGAAACACCTAAACACCTATTTACTATATTCTTGGAGATGTTAAGGTTTTTCCCTCTGTATCTTGTTATTGCTGAAATACTGCAGCTGTTTAATGGAGTCATCTGGTTAACTACAATGAAAACTGTGATTAACTTGTGGAAATTGTGCAGTGGTGGTGTTGGACCCATAGATGGTGCCATTACCTCAGGAACTGGCAAATTACTTGGCGAGTGAAATCTGTATAACAGTCATGTGATGTCATTGTTTAGCCTTTGATACATAAAAAGTAAATGTCTGATTCTTTTAATTGCCTTATGCCCAATATTGTAGTAAATTGTAAAGCTATGGTTTGAGCTGCTAGCAGTTGACTGCTTGAATAAAATCATGCAGTTTCCTTTAGGTACATGGTTGTTTTCATGCCTATGCTTTTAAAGCTTCAAAGGATGGCATTTCTGAAAATCCTGGCCACTCCTCTTTCCCTCCACAAAAATAACAGAGCAGCAGCATAAGTTCAAAAAAAGTAGGAAGCATAAAACGAATGGACTAAGTTCATTGTAGCTTAAACTCTGTTGTTTTCAGCTGAACCACATCTGTGTCTGGTGATTACATGTTACTTTTGGCCATGCTGCCAAACAAAAGCCCTTCCCAGCATAACTGTCCTTTACCTTTCTACATCCAGCATGCTGATACTCTTCCAGTGCCTAGGATATATTTTAGTAAAAAGATCAGTTTATGAATATAAGTGAAAGAACTGAGACAGCAAGAAAAGTATCACAGGTTAAATCGGAGGTAGTGGTTGGCATTGTGTTTTGATGTTATTTACACAAATCTATTGTTTGTTATTTTTGCTGCAGATGTCCTAAGAGCAGTTTATTAAATCAGGTTAGGTATTTTTGCTTGTTAACTTCTGAAAGTTTAGTAGTAAATAGGAAAGATGGTTGAGGAGTTGGATTTTAGCTTGTTTTAACATGCTGGAGTGTGTTTGTGGAGGTACAGAGCAGTGTCCTCTCTTGCAAGGGAGATTTAAAAGCTACTCAGTGCTTACTCAGGAGTGAAAACATCAAATTAAACTGTTTATGCTGACAAAGGACAAAATTGGATTTCAGCAAACGATGCAAGATTGTCTGATTGCTTGGCTTGTCTAGGAAAGCTTCTGGCCAAGACTTATAATGAAATGCATGCATAAAATTAAAGCAGTTGAAGCCTGTAGTTCAGCTTTTGGAAACAGTAAGTATGTTCCAGTAGTCTCTGGTGGCTGACACTGGTCCCCTGGTACTGGTGTTGCTTCATATTCATAAATCAGCTCTTCACGCATTGGCAGTGTCATCCTGCAGAGCAAGCACTACCACTGCTGAGACCCAGCCCCTCAGCCAGGAACCTGGGTGAAAAATGATCCCAATCGATGGGACTGTGGAGATCACTGAATTTTTACCTAGAATGAACAGCGAATTGAATAACAATGAGTGTGTGTGAATAAATGCCCTGTCAGGGAGCCCTGACACTGATGGATTAGGAAGTGCTAAATGTTACTCTCTCAAGGCTCTGTACATCCTCTGGTGTGGCAGGCTGAGGGAGCAAACAGGACCTTGGCTGATGAAAATGGACTGTGCTTAGCAATAAGTTGTCTTCAGTGAATGGCCTACTATAAAAGATCCAGTTCATCTGTTTTAGAAAATCTACTGCAGTTGTAAAACATGGTGGAAATTGTCAGCTGAGGGTGGTTTTTTTTTTTTGCTATGTATCTATAATTGTCTTTCATTTTAAGTCAATACTGAAGTGGTACAACTGCTCAAGAAAAGACCAGATGGGATTTTTAAAGCAAGTTTATTGCAGTTGACTCCAGATTTTTATGAGTTTTTTTAAAATAACTTGGCTATGAAAACTTATGAAATGACCAATGTTTCTTAAAGAGGGGGAAAAAAATCTCTTATGGGCTCATAACTTACCTGGTCCATGCTAATTATTAGGCTGAAAAGCATTTGCATCAGAATAGAGTTTTGCATCTCGGTTTCTGTAGTTCTTTGTAATTTGTTTGGCACTATTAGGTGCTACATAATTAACTTCCTGAATATTTGTATTTAAAATGCATACATAATAAATTCTTTTGAGTTGATACAACTTTCTTTTTTTCTTGATGGCTGTTTGCAAGGCAGTTGAAGTGTAACCATTCATAGCAGTCAATGATTTTCACAAATCTACCTGAAGGGCTATTTTCCTGAATGTTACAAACGATGAGTTGACCTATTATACTTTAGTACCCTTATTGCTCATACACAGAAGAGTTAAAGTTCCAACACTAAAAAAAAACAAACACCAGAGAACATCCTATTTCTGCATTGGTTGTGTGACACCTTCAAAGTAAAGTTCTTTAAGATAAGTACCTGGTTTGCTATTACTTTGAGCTCGGTTGAAGACACTACTTAATGGTTTATCATCTTGCAGCTTTCCTGAATGTCTTAAAAGATTTGAGGTTAGCAATGCCGAATCCTAACTGATAGTGACTTCAGTTGTTGTTCGTACGAGGGGGAACATTATCCCCATTTAATGGATGGTGTTTGGCAATGTTTGAATTGTATCTTTCTCTACATGTTTGAGAATTGTTAAGGTTGTTTCTACATTAAGGCAAAGCATGCTTGTTAAAAGTGAATTATTGGTTGGCACTGAATGTATGGACAAGAGAACAGCTGTTTCCCCACATACAAACAAGTTTTCCACAGACCCTTAGTATCTAAGTTTTCTGTGCTTTTATGGGTACTGCAATAAGAAAACCATGCTGCCAGTGTTTACTTAAGTTCACAGATTTTATTGCCAGCTCTCCTGTTACAATGCATAGCTTTCACGAGTCTGTTGGACTGCATGGAACATTGTGGGGTTGTTTGGATCTCGTGTGGGATTTGACAAGTTGAGGGGAGTTGGCATAATTGAGTAGTGGGGTTCACAACTATGCTCACAAGCAACCGTCTGCTGCTGGGTTTCTGCATTTCTGCATGGGCAGTCAAGTGATAAGGCCTCAGTCCACCAGCAGTGGGAATAGCTGTTGAGGGCTTTCTTTTAGTTAATGTGCTACAAGTGAATATATGCACATCACCAGTATGTTTCAAAACAGTTTGTATTGCGGTTGTCAAACAGCAGATGATTTGATGGAGAAACTCAGAAGTGTACCTCTGTGTTTCTAAAAACATGGCGTTTGCATCTGGTGCTAGTAAGAGTGAAGAATTTTCATTGTGCCGTTTAAGATTACAAAAACCTGTTCTTCCAGAGAGTGCTTAGCTGTGCTGTGAGACTTTTGCTAAGGCACCTTTAAATTGCAAGCTTATAAAGCTTATGTTCAGAATTTATGAGCAGTAGAGGGAAAACCAAATGAGTGTATTCAGCTTTTCCAGCATTACTTCCTGTTCTGTTAGAACCTCCTTGGGATCTTGGTTTTCATATGTAGATGTCTACTTGTAGGTTTAATCAAATTAACACTTTCAACAGCTCTTTGTAAACTTAAATGCAGGCAGCCCTATAATGTATTTACTTGAAGTTACCATGAGATTTGGCATTTACTCGCAACTTGGTAGCACAGTGAGATAATTTCTACCTAAACAATTACACTTTGAAGGATTTCAGGTCATGCAACATAAGGGCTGGTGTAGTCCCATCTCTGTGCCCTCCACCTTTTTCTTCTTTGTAAGTCACTGAGATCTTGCCCATGGCTTCTTTCAGAAACCTCTTTTCAAAAGGAGCTGGAGGAGTGAATCCAGTCTGAGCCATGTAGATTACTGCAGTATCTGTGTCGTTGATAATTCTTATTTGTCAGTAGAAGATTTAAGACATCAAGAGTGCTTTTTCTTAGCTCGGCAGCTGCTGTAGTTATTTCTGTCAGGTGCTGCCTTTTATACTTTTGTTCTTGCACATTTTTTAGTCTTTATGCTCTTTTTTTTTTCAGAGGGCCCTTGTAGATTTTGTGATTTTGAGGCTTCCCATGCTATTCATGGTAGGCCTTCATTTGGGTCTAATAAGAATGTGGTCTTAGTCTGAGACTCCATTTCAGATGATTATTTTTACTTCTCCCTCATTAAAAATGTTCCTGTGTCATTCCACAAGAAGAAATACTTTTTGGTTCGAGCCCTGTATTTGTTTTGGAACACATTTTTGACCTTGTTTGAAGGACCAGTAAAATTCCTTTTATCTGTGATTTGTTCTGTGATACCAGCTGTCTGTATCAGCAGTTCATTTCTGCTGTTAGCTGCTTCAAAATCTCTTTTTATTCCCAGTTTCCGCATTTAAAAAATGGAGTCCTGTATTGCTCCGAGGTGTAAATGAATAGTCATTGCCTGTAATACAAGTACACACTTAGAGTGTCCTACTGCTTTTAGATGTGATGTATTTGGTACTGTAAAGGTAATGATCCTCAACCACAGCAATATTCTGTAACAGGAATATCTGTCATATTCATTGGGATTACCATGTTCATTGATTTGTGTCTGTAAATCTGCTGTTTCTACCCTTTAAATTTGATCTATAATTGGACCTCCTTAAATGGTTCAGATAAGGCAGTCTGTATTTTCTCAACAGTGTCACTGTCAGCTTCTCCTTTTTCATTATACATTCAGCAGACTTGATAAAATCAGCAGGACACCTCATTTGAAACTGTTTAATCGCTGCCTTTTTCTTCTGCTAAACCATTGAGGTGGTCAAGCGATGTACACAAATCATTTTAAATAGAAACTATGGCTTTCTCTGTGACCCAGCTAAACAGATAGCAGTATGCAAAACAAGTTAAAAAGTAATAAATGCCAAAAAATCTTCTAATTGGAGTAAAAAATTGCAGGTAACTTTATTCACTCCCCAAAAGTGGTGCTCTCTGAAATATGGTTAGGGCCACAGACAGACAAGATACCTTCCCGAGGACTCTCTCTTTCTGAACAAAGCAAGTTTACAGTTTCAAATAGTGTCAGCCTGCCTTTTGTGTTAATTTACAGCAAGCACATTTGTAGGACTTGCAGTTACAGTGTTTGGGTAGAGATGGCTCCTGTTCAATACTGCACTGCCACTGAATCCTTTAAGAGAAGTGGCATCAAACTCTTGATTTTTATATCTATCACTTTGTCTATTCAGCTGTTATTGTTGAGTGTAAAAAATAATGGCATTAAGTAAACACCTGATAAACTGTTTAAAAGTGTAGGCACGGGAGATAATCTGGTGGCAACAGCCAGCTCCCTGTTACCATTGTGGGTTTACTCATCCCCACGTGTAAAGGTGACTGTGGCAGGGCAGCTTGTTAAAGCAATCCATTCTGAGTGTCTTAGTACTAAGTGACATAGCTTCTAATGTGGCCAGGCACGAAAGTGGGACAGGAGAAATGCAGGAGTAGGAATTACCAACTGGCATTTGGTTAATTCTCTAACCTCATTTTCATATCTTATGGGTAAAAAAAAAAAAGGCTGTTGGAACAAGGATTGTGATAAGTCTGCACAGCAGCTATACATTTAAGATTCTATTAGTTGATGGACTTGAAGATGGTAGAAACTTCGTCGTGTATAGTAAGCTGAGGTAGACGTAGTTAGGGTTGTGCTGCTTATATTTGTTATCTTTAGCCAGTACATTGGTAATATTTTTTTTAAGTATCTTTGTTTTGTTACCATAGGTTCTGGATCACTAGCAGCCATGGCAGTATTTGAAGATAAATACAAACCTGACATGGAGGTAAGAAATCTGATTTTATTTTTTAAACCTCAGTAGTCCTCATGATCATAAGATTTTAAGAGGTTTGAAGCTTTTAAAAAGTTTCATCTACTTTAGTTTCCCTGAACTCTTCAATGTGGTGATGTCAGCTACTGCAAATAAATTGATGAATAAAATTTACAGAAATACAGCTGCTTGCAAATTTATAGATGGAAACACTAGTGTGATTTCAATGTGTGTGAAAGCTTTCCACCTACAACTTACTAATTACAGTTGACTTCAGGAATTTAACCACCCCTGCATAGCCAATATTACTGATTTTCTGTCAGTAGCCAATCCTCTCTGTCTTGTGAAAAATGCATGATTGTAAAATCAACAAAAAAATATTTAGTACTTGAAACCACTTAGATTTCTGGTTGATTGAGTGTAACTAGAACTAGTAACTGCACTTTTAATAGCTACTTTTAACAGCTGATTATGAAAAGATTTAAGGTGGTAGGTTGCTTGTGTTTTCCTGAAGATCTTGATAAAAATGGAAAACTGCTTCTGTGTTCATTATAGAGAATAATTCAGGAGGGCTGAATGCTGGAGTGTCATGATTAAGACCAGGATAAGCTATTCAGTTATGGATGTATGCAGTGCATTATTTTGGTATTATCTCTAGTATTTACTTACCCTTAGTTAAACTGTGCTCAGTGCCTCTTAAACTGAGTGACAAAACCTCCAGTTGTCTGCAGACAATTGATGAGAAAAATCCAAAACAATTAAAGGGCTTTTTGTAACCCTGTTTTATAAAGTGCCTTAGCCATGTCAAACTCTCTTTTAAACCACACTAATCTCTTCAGACTGTCTCTGAATGCTCCTTCTCGTTCTGATTAATAGTTTCACCTTGGAATAAAAATAAATGAGAATTAAACCGAAATTGAAACTGCAACCCGTTAAAAATGACTTATAAGACTAACAGTTGCAATTGTTGCAGCCTAAAATGCAGATGTAACATCTTACAGTGATTCAGTACCCCTGAATAACATGGAATAGGCAACAGTTACTTTGTTTCAAAAGAAGGTCTTCAGAAGTTCCTCATCTTTATAATGTACCTTCAGCTTCGCTGTTTTCAGGTGATGGTTCCATAAGTCCACTGGGTTCCTCTCAAGTTGATCAATGAAATCATGTCATACCCTGTTACATCTCCTGAAGAAAGGTGATGTAATACCAATTGATCTAAACCAAAACACAAACCCAGTGTGGAGTTTTCCATTAAACTAATTAGGACTCAGCAAAATGCAGTTTTCCAGTTGTTCCTGTAACTGGCTCCTTTTCAGTCTGTATAGGTGGAATAATTATAGGTGTATAGAATGAGGAGAATGCAAGAATTTGCAGAATCCCTGTGTTGCTTCAGCATTGTGGGCAGTATGTGACACTCTGGCCTTGTGGCCTCTAGCATCTTTATGAATACTCTCAGGAATACTGGAATATTTTTATTAGGCACTTGAGTATTTTCTGTCTGTAGCATTACACTAGATGGCTGCTAGGAAGAACTGCTAGATAGAGGTAGATTCTGCTTTTTTCATCTCCCTTCATGTTGCTATGAGAATGACAGAGTCTCTTTTTCCAACCTCTGGTGTGACTGTGCTCTTGGCATTATGTGCTATTCATTCTGAAAACACAGGCTACAAATCCTTGGAATCAACAGCTACAGCAAAATAATCCACTTTCAAAGATACAAATGTCAAAGAGCTCTGCTATGAAAAAAATTCATCTTATTCTCAGCTAGTTCTCAAGCTTGTTTTTGGAGTCAGTCTTTGTGTAAGAGCAACCAAAAAAAGGCACAAAAACCTGGTAAATCTCCAATTTTTCCTATTTAGAAAGGTCATCTTAATTAAATTGTCTTCATACACAACCATAAATGGCAGCAGATATTCAGTGTTCTAACAAGCCTGTAGAAGTGCAGTCTACCAATTTGTAGAAATAGATATTTAGATCTTTGAGACTTGCATGCACCTTAACCCTTCCTTTGTTTTTGCTAGATACTCTAATAAAAATTTAGTAATTGCATTCGCTAAACCAGCAAAGTTTCAAGTGACAAAGCTCAACTGCACTCTTAAACATATTTTTGTTGTGGCTGCCAGCCTAATATATTTACCTTCTAAGTCAGATGTGGGTTTTTTTTCCATCAAAGTAACAAAATATATTTATGCTGCAGTGAAATCACATCTGAAGCATACTATGTATATTTTACATAAAAAATTGCAGTGAAATGCTAAACTTAAAACTCCTGGAGATTAATTTAATAAAATGGGTAGAGGATTAATATTTTTCTGTCGAGATCAATACCTCTTTCTTTTGCACTAATTGTCAGAATATCTTGCTAGGGCTACTGGAGGGTAGTGGTGTGCTTCAAGACCATCACATCACAGCAAAAAAAAAAAGATTCAAAGGCAAACTGTCCTGCACCCTCTGGTATCGACTTGCAAATTAGCATCTGGAATGTAATTAAACAAGCTTAATGAAAGTAGCAGCTGAATACTACTGGAAAAGACAATCAGCTTTTTTGCCTCTGATATATATTCTGTACTATTGAAGCTGATCACCAAACGCATCGTGTGAGCACAGTTAAAAAAATTAGCATTTATTTGAAGAATAGGAACTGTTTTTCATTCTGTTATGCTTTTGGCATGCACTGGTGTCCCATGAGAGCCATGCCACAGCAGATAGTGCACAATATTTATAAATCCATGACAGGCAATAATAGCAACTTGAAAAATTCTTTTGCTAGAATTTCAAGTTGAGAGCTGCCAAAAGCTGAGAGGATCAAATCTGCAGTGGCAGCTGCTGTGCCCTACAGTTAGAATCATAGACTTTGAAGATGCTCAACTTAAAAAAAAAAAAAAAAAAAAAAAAGGGAAAGAGAAAAAAAAAAAAGAAGACTGCAGGCTTAGCCAATTTTTGCAGGTTTCTAAAGCCCTGGCTCTCTGCCTTTTGAAGATGAGTTGCTGAAGCTTCTACCACTGCCTGAGGCATGCTAACACCAGCAGGATGTGTTTTTTTCCATAGACTTAGTGTGTCTTCAGATTTAAGTAGCACATGCTTTATCAATGCCAACTGTGATGGTCCTTTCCCTGGTTGCAATGCCGGGAGATGATCTTTACCCAGGATCCTTCAGAGAAAGTGCTAAGATAGATGGTGACGTACCCAAGTGCCACTTCTGCCGTCTGATTTATGGAGGGATGTTTCATTATGAAGCAAGTGCTGGCCTCTAGAGGAACCATTATAGATTGCTGAAGATGTGAACACTTTCAGCCCTGAAGGCCTGTAGATGCTTCAAAAATGTAATGCCAAGCACCTAACTACTGTGGAACAATATTAATCTGTCATATGGGCAGCTATAGATCTACTTTAAAAAACGTTAAGTGGAAGAACAGCACATCTAATAGAGTGTTTTGAGCTTAGATCTTTCATTGCAGCCAATTTTTCTTTCAATAGGGTTTCAATAGTAGCCACATGGTTTTTAAACCTTACAGGCAGATTTTTTTGCAAATGCATTCATGCCTTCTGGTGTTAGAGCAGTAAAGAAATACTCTTGAGTCAGTGGATGTGGAAACCGTCGTGGTCTGGGGAAAAAATGTCTACAGTATTAAATACTGTGATTCTGGGTTTATCTATGCTCTTCTTGTTGAATTCCTAGGGAGATTAGGGGAGTATTGTCTATTTTATTCTGCTATTTGATTTCTGTTGTTTGAGAAGTAGAAGCTTTTTGTCTGCAGAGGAATTACTTGATGTGTGGTGAGGCTATGTTGTAGCCTTCTGACAAGAACTTCATGTTTAAGCAAGGAAACAGACTGCTTGTAACTTTACCTCTTTTCCATATTTCATCAAAACAGCCAGGGTTAATAAAAAGATCTGAAAGGAAGAGAATCTGTAGAAGCCACAGAAAGCAGAACTATTGCAGGGAAAGGGAAGTAAATCTTAGTGTAACGAGTCCAGGGGTAGAGAGTAGGTGGAAAAAAAAATGGCAGAATGTAGATGTTTATTTCTAAATTGGATCACCCCAAAAAGGGGAAATTATACTCACAGTTTTTTGAAAGTGTGACAGCAACTGAAGTGATACTGAATGAAAACAAAATACTCTGCAGGAGTAAAAACAAATTAAAAGTAAGAGGAGGCTGTTCTGACTACATTCCACTTGGAGCCAGGGCATCTACCCTCTGGCAGCAGCCATGCTGTCCCCAAAACTGTTTTGCTCTTTTCTCCTTCACCTGTTGGCCAGGTCTCCTTTTGAATCATAGAATCAATAGAATCAACCAAGTTGGAAGAGACCTCCAAGATCATCCAGTCCAACCCATCACCCAGCCCTATCCAGTCAACCAGACCATGGCACCAAGTGCCTCATCCAGTCTTTTCTTGAACACCTCCAGGGACAGTGCCTCCACCACCTCCCTGGGCAGCCCACTCCAATGCCAGTCACCCTCTCTGTGAAGAACTTCCTCCTAACATCCAGCCTATACCTTCTCCAGCACAACTGTGATCGTTTTGCAATGGTTGCTTTTGCTAACTTGTTTGGTTTTGACAAATGTAGGTTAGGGAGCACTCTTGTGAGCAGTTCAGCTGGCAGACTGGGGTAATCCTCTGTAAAAGCGGGAGGAACCTTTTGGTGAGTGGTTGCAGCTGTCAGAGTAGGTGTGCTCACAAAGGGAGTATAAGAAAGAAAAGAACTTCAAGTTGGAAAATGTGTAGACTCAGGCTTTTCTAAACCAAAGTTTTGTTTCTGGTTTTGCTAGGCTTTTGAGATGTTTTTGAGCAGCTGTGTATCCCCACAGTGAAGCTGAGGCATGGAGAATGCTGTTCTCCAAGTGCTTGATGTGTGCTTATCTTTGCTGTATTGAAGTAAAAAGTAACCTAAGTGCAACTTTCACCATGCACCTCTTATTTCAGTAAGAAATGCACCAGGCATAGAACAAAATATTATGAAAACATGTCACTTTCTTCCATCTTTAAGCAGCTGACATACAGATCATTCAAATGTTTCTGTGCTCCTATTTCCTACTGTCCCTCAATATGGTGGAATTAGTTGTTTGTTCACTACTGACACTAATACTGAGCTTTTTTTGGAAACTGTCAAAACTCTCTAATCTTCAACAGTAGTTGTCTCATCAGTCTTATTTAGCCTGCATCTGTGTGATTCGGGGCTCAAGAGCAATGACAAGCTGCATATGAATTCTGTATTCATTAGTGATGGTGATCAAAATGCCTGTGTCCCTGCCACAGGGCTCAGGTGTGGCAGTCTGCAGGCTAATCCCACCAGCTGACAGTCGGAGGTTTAATGGCTCCATGGGAAGGTGACCACTTGCTGGGAGGTTTGTCTGCTGAACTCAGACAGCAGACAATAGAGATCAAGCCAGACTATCAGAGTTAAGCTGGAGAGCCTGCCTGAGATACTTGAACCCCTGGTGGTGTCAAACACAGAGATTAAGTAAATGGAGGGGGGGAGGAATCTGACTCCATGAGCAAGAGTAAGTACTCAGTGTTTGTGCGCTCTGTGTATCTGTTTATTTCCTCACCCAGTGACAATAACTGAGGCAGTGGCATTTCTTCACTGCCTTTTCTGACAGGGCCCATGGTTATATGGATTTCATGTGTTGTCTACAGACCTGTGTTGTTGTCTCCTTTAGAGTCTTGAATTTGTATGGTTAAGTACCAGGTGTTAGTGTAGGCAGCCAGAAAACAAAGGCTGATAGTAAATTTCGAGATGAGCTTAAAATCATTCTGTGGAAACCTGGTATCTGTGGGACAGGTTGGACAGGTAGTGCTGCTCTCCCTCGTTCACAGAATTGCAATTTAACCTTGCAAAGCTAAGGTTAAACCAGAAATGGGAGGCTGATCTCAAGTGTACTGGCTTCATGTGCTCTGCAGTGGCTGGGATTGCTGGAGAAGTTTCTGAGGTGTGCTTTCTGAATTTGGCAGGGCACAATTCCTGTGCAGAAATCAAGTGGGGAACTGCCAACATCGGTCTGAGTTACCAGTAGCACCTCCTTCTGGTTTTCTCTTTAGACTGTACTAAGGGAAATACATTTTTACCCGAGTTTTAACTGGGCCTTGCTGGATGACAACGAGCAACAATTTCATCACCTTCATGAAAGTAACACTTAAACTTTGTACGTAGTAATGTGGACAAGCTAGTCAGAAGCAAGCCTCTGTGTTAAGAGATCACTTCCCTGCACAGGGTAGCTGTAGGACAGGTAATTATTTTTGATGCATTTCTCAGGAGCAGGTGTTCCAGTTTAAATTGTTTGTTTGAATAACTCCACAACTGCAAAACACAGGCAAAACATCCAGCAAAATGTTTCAGGTGACACAAAGCCTGAGTGCTGATCCTGTGGTGATTGCTGCAGAGGCATAGTGTGATTCCTATCTGAGTAGGGAAGAGTGGGTGGGAGCAAGGTAGAGGGTGGAAGGCAGGTAGGAGTTGTTGGGGAGGCTTTTGCCTGCCAGTAAGTGTTACAGAGCATTTTGGTGTATTAGGAAAAAGACCCAAATGGCCCAAGATCTTTTTCTCAACAAAATACTGACCCTCATTGCCTTCCATCATTTTTTTCCAGAGGTAAAAGTAGTCCTATAGAGGGAGATTTGCTTTATTTGGTGGCAGTTGTGCTATTGCTGGATATGAATTTTTTAATGTGTGGTAATAATACAGACTAGTTTGAATTGTCATTTTTGTATGGTCTGTGTACCTGGCTACTTGCTGGTAGCTGAAGCTCAATGTGTTACTCTGTGGTTATGCAGCAACACAAAAGATTTGAGAGTATTGCCCTGCCAGAGCAGAACTTGCAGCCTGGCAGAATTCACCCCTCTTACTGCTGAGCAATTTCTTCTTACTTTGAGCAGCAGCTCCTTAGAAAAAGACCTTGAACTTCACCCAGACATAAGAAGCGATGGAATAAAGGAATGAAAGGAATGTTCATCTCCATTCTTAGATGAGAGTATTAAAAAAACCCCTGTAGTTGTGAGAGGAGCTTGTAATTTAATTCAGTACCACTGCAACTATGTATCCTAGCATATTGTAGGCATGACACATAGGAGCTAATGCTATTGAATAGCGGTTCTGAGTCGGCTAAGTTTCTAGCCTTGGCAGGTAATTTGGCATAAATTGTTAATGTAAATCCAGGTTAGTGGGGAAGACGTTATTTTAGTAAAAAAGATAAACTGCTGATTAATTCAGTATAGAACTCAATTACAAATTGAAAGTGTCTCTGCGGGACGCCAGTACCCTAAAGACAGCAGATGTTGAATTGATACTCCAGCATATTTCACACTGGTATGAAATATTAACATGGTTTATTATACTTGTGTGGTGTATCAGGAAGGGGGAGGTGGTGGTGAGTCTGGGCTTGCAGGCGTCTACCATCAGAACATGAAAAAAGCTGTAATTGCTGAGGATAAGAATCAGGGACTAAGGTGTATTTTATTTGGGAAGTTCTCTGTGGAAAACAGCAAAAGAAACATTTACTAACCTACTCTTCATGACAAACCCCACCTCAATTGCAGTATAGAATTACTTGGCCTCTGGCTTTGTGATCTGCTAATGAAGGAATATAGGTAAGAACTGGAATTGCTGGGTTTGAACTGGCTGCTGGGGCAGTGCTGCGCTCTGAGTTCTTTGTCCACAACACTCTGCCCATGCCATAGTTGTGCTGAAGATTGCTGCTTCCCCACAAAAGTAGACGTTCTGTATTTGTCATGTGAGGCAGCACATTAGGTGAGGAGAAAGTTCTTCACTGAGAGAGTGATTGGATACTGGAATGGGCTGCCGGGGGAGGTGGTGGAGTCGCCGTCCCTGGGGCTGTTCAAGGCAAGGTTGGATGTGGCACTTGGTGCCATGCTCTAGCCTTGAGCTCTGTGGTAAAGGGTTGGACTTGATGATCTGTGAGGTCCCTTCCAACCCTGATAATACTGTGATACATTAATCCAGATCTCTTCATAATCCAAGGGTTTAAGCACGTTGGAGTTTTGTCTTAATGCACTGTATGGTTGTGGTAGTGGCTCTGCAGATTTTGCCCTGTGATGAACAGGGTAGTAGTGCAGTGGCACAAAGAAACCAAGAGTATGTGGAACTGAAACTGCTTTGTGCTTTGTTTTCCTTCTTCTAAGTGGAAATCTAGCTTTGAAAGCTTGCAGAGAGGTTAGAATTTAGACAAGAGTATCTGAAGTCCCCATTCCAAACAGAAGGCATGCTCTACAATGCTTGAAGCCCATGTGTTCTGAAGAGAAAATTCTAATCATATTTAATAGTCTTTGAGGCCTTGAGACTGTTTGTTGTGCAAATACTGAGTCATTCACTTGCCTTCCTGCAGGTGAATTAGAGTAATGATTGAGAATTTAGAGCATTTAAATGTCTTGTTAAATAAGGCTGTGGAAAGAGTACTGGAAAATACAACGTGCATCACTAAGGTTATTTAAATCAAAGTATTTAACACACAAGAGAGTTATTGCACTTCCCCTCCTCACTTTGTTTTAGACTCTACTGAATTTCTGCTTAACAGCTGTTAAGTAAAATTAAAGTTGTATATAATATTTGAAGGTGTGTTTTTCTTTCCCTGTAGATTTAAGTTTTTTGATTCCAAGGTAGCTTTTAGGTGCAATCCAGCAGATTGGAGGCAGTGCCATGTTGTACCCATACAGGGCACAGTCTTTAGATATCTTTAGATATTTTCTTTTTCCCATCACATGTTGGGAACGTTCTGGTCATTTCTGTCCATTGTTCTGTATGATGCTTGTTCCCAAGACCCTTCTCTGTGTTCTACTGCTCCATGTTACCCAGATGCTGCTATCTTATAGATTCTGATGTCCACAACTCTTGGCCTTTGGTGTGATCATTGCATTAAAGCCTCCTACTTGTAGTTTCTATCTTGTAAATGCTTCCTTATGCTGTGGTCATTTGGCAAGTGGGGTTTGTGATTTGGACTCCTGATCCTACATACCAGTCACACAGATGTACTTTAATAGCCTGCTTTGTGTAGTTTGGAGATAGATCTCATTGTTCTGCCTCTAAATTCTTTTGTGACTGTTTAGAGCACAAACAAGAAGTGTTGGAGGAACAGAGTGAGTGGAGAGCCAGAAAGCTATTTTGATCAGGTGAATGCAAGTCAAGAGAAAAGCAAACTACTGGGATGGTAGCACAGATCTGTTTAAAAAGTATGAAGCCAGGTTTGTCATTCATCAGCTTATGAGATACTGCTTGAGACCCACACTTGTTTTTTTTTGGTGAAGATTAGTTAAACGTGAGTGGTTTAAATTACAGGTGCCAGCCCCCTGCCAGCCTCGGAAGGCAGCCAAAAGAAATCCATTCTCACTAATGGAGCCTTTCAATTCCCCTTTCAAAAAAAACACAAAGTACTTTGCTTCTCAATTTTGTTACCTCTTCAGGTTTTGCCAGCAGATTTTAGCATTGCTTCCAGTTACATATTGATCTCTACCACAACTTCTCCCAACAGGCAGGCTTACACTTCCTCTCACATGTTGTAGCTGCTGATTGCTCTTCCAAAGTGTAATTATGCTTCTGGAGGTGCATATGTCCTTCAAGAGGTATCACTTTCCTAGGCCCAAATTCCCAACACTCCTTTATAGATCTGCGTTTTATTATCATTGTCTTAACTGAAGCTTCTGATCCCACCTCCCCCCACACTTCTTTTCCCACAGTCTTACAGATTCTGACCTTTAATAGGATCAACTTTTTACATTTTATATAATTGGGGGGAAGATTCTGCTGTATAACTGATGTGCTATTTGGATTTTCACTCAAGTTGTCTGACTCTCTGATGTTCATTCTGTCCTAATATTCACTGTCCTCTGTATTTCAAATTCTTGGTAATAGTTTGTTGTTGGAGAGCTGTGCTATGTATCACACTAACAGCACACTGGTGACCTGCAGAAGGTGGTAAGAATTTTATTTAGGGAAAAAACCTTTCTTGAGTTTTTAAATTGGGAAGAGACATCTCCTGTTTTAACTTGCTCATGAAGGTATAAAATGTTGAGGAAATAATACTGACACGACTCTGCCAGCTGCTCCCTTTGCTGCTGGAAGTGTAATGACAAACTTGTTTAAAAGCTATTAGTAAAGATAACAGTAATGGGATGTAGAAATATCCACAGCTTCTATAGGGAAGTCTCTTTTCTTTTTTCCTCCAGTAGCATCTGAAGCCTGGAAATGGCTTAAGTGAGAAGAGAAACTTGATTCAAGTCATATACAAGAATAATGTGTAAAAGTTCCTTATTGGTGCTGTTTGGGACTTGCACTATAGCAGCTGTGGAGAGGTAATCCATCAGTTCTTGAGTGTCTACAAAATGCAACTCTCCAGATAACAGGTTTAAAGTAAAGATTTAATACAGGCTCTATCTACTATGATGCTGCAGTGACAGTTTAAAACTCATTCTCTAAATCTCAGCAGACTTTATAGCCAGCAGTGGGCCCATATAAAGCTTAATGGCATTACAACACATAAATCATCTTTTAAAGATGCTACTAGTAGCACCAATATTAAATGCAGACAATTGTCTGTGTTATAAATAATTTATCAAACACCATTTCAGATTAGCCTTCCATGCTGAGTTATTTATTTTAGCCTTTACTGTACTATTCCTAAGACACATTTTGAAAGATCCATTACTGGTCACTTTAATGAACTTGGGGCTCTGTTCTCTCCCCCTTCAAGCACTCCAGTACATCTGTGGTGACCATTACACGGCTGATCTGGACCTCTTTGCGCCTTTTACAAGTGCTGCCCATTTGTCATGTGGTGGTAAATGGAGTTGCACATTGGAGTCCAGGGACACATGGTGTGATGTGGTGATGGAGACAAACAGATAGCTCTATAAAGTGCTGCTTGTCACAACCGCCTTGTATTGCACCGCATCACTCTTGCTGTAATCTCATTTAGGCAGCAGTGTGGACCCAAGAGAATGATATTCCCAGTTAGCTTGGTCTCTGCAACCATAAAGCAGGAAGTGCTGCCTTTATATACTCTGAACTTTTAGGTTGTTCTTTTAAGATTAATTATTACAGTGACTCATTCCTGCCCTTGTACTTAAGACTCTGTCAGCACTTTTCGTGCTAACCCCCTGTTTTCCGACTCTAAACCAGCAGTCCTTGCTGGAACTTCCTCTGCAGGATCTCCAGCAAAGAATGTTGTGGGTTTTTTCTCACGGCTATTCTGGTTATCTTTCTAAATTGTGATGGGGAGAAGGAGCAAATCCAGCACTGAAGCAGGGTTTCTGTAATTAAAATTATTGCAGGTTCCTGAAGCAGCCTGTGCTGTGTCAGGTGAAAGAGCCAAACTTAGAGCTTAGACTTTCTCAGCACAGTGCATGTCTTGGTGCAATTACAGCTGAGCTCTCCTGGCTGCAAGGGCCATTCTCTATCAACTTAGTGTTAAGTAAATAAAATTGAAATTAATGAGACAACTCTCAGATTTACAGTTGTCTTTAAAAAAGATTAAAAGGGAGAGTGGTACAACTCCCCATCAGTCTGCTTCAGTTTTTGCAGTGCTTTTCTTACACTAACAGCTTGGAAATATTCTGGGTTTGCTAGCACTTAAGTTTTAAAGACTTCTACTGTTGGTACTCAGGTTTCTACTCATCCTGTTTTATTCTGTTTACTTTCACTATAGTAATACCCTTAGCATGCAGCAAGTCAATGAAAGTAGTCCTCTCTGAGTTGAGTAAGGAAATAGTTGCTCACCAGTTTTATTACCAAAACCACTGAAGCACAGGAGCTATTTTTACAGCTTGGCTCTTTTGTTCTGCTTAGCTTGGTAGAAAGCGTAATTAAGTGTTGGGGGGCTTTGTTTGTTGGTTTTAGGCTTCTTTTTAAAAGAGTGATACTAATAAAACTGGGAGTGAAATAGGAATTCTTGCTATTTCTATAAGCTGCTGGGGAAAAAAAAAAAGGGCCCTCTCCTGGTTGATCCCTTAATTAAGCTGTTGGAACAGGAATCCTGCTATTGCCAAGCTCTCTTCTGGGGGGCCATCGGAGAATGCAGAGTATGCCCTGGGAGCAGACACGATGGTAGCTGAGCTAATTTTGGGCTCCTCTTCAGCTGCACTTGTACGCTGGGGTGTGTGCAGCTGCTGCCTGAATCGGGTGTGCTGCGGCTCTCAGCATCGTGAAGTTTCACGTGGCAGGGCATCAGCAGAGCACTGAGGCTTTGAAAACAAAGGCAGTGTTAAAAAGCTGCATTTATCACAATCGTCAGTGAGTATTTGTTCTTTCCTTCATGATGCCTGGTGGCAGGAGACTATTCAAAGGTGTGAAATACCAGCACAGCAGTGATGAGTGATTGTGGTTATGATTGTGTTGGGCTGGCTGAGCAGCAACTGCCAGAAGTGACTCGAGAAAATGAGAGTCCAAATTTCTTGGTAGATGTTTCAGCCTTGTTCTTTTCTGGACCAGGCATGCTCTAATCAGTTTTCAAGTAAGTTCCTTATACACCTTTGAGAAAAAAATAAGGCATCTTACATGCTCTGGTATGTACTTAGGCTGAAGAGTAAATGTCTGTGTATGCATCTGTGTACATCTATCTAGACACAATCCACAATCTTCATGCTTTTGCCAGACAGCTGAGCTCTGCCCTGTAGTGTGTATGGACTTTGTTGGTGCTGAGGACATACGACGTCTTGGATGGTTTTGTGGTTTTTGGCACGTAACACAGTGCCCTGTGCAGAGGTGCAGGGCAAAGGACTTGACCCCACCCTAAACTGCAGGGCTTGGTCAGGTGGCATTGTGTCTTGTCACAAGGATGGGTGTGTGGAGGTGCCAAGAACTGATGCCCATACCTGATTTTTACAAGAAACTTCTGCAGCATTTCTGGATGTGTTCACCGTCCTCGGTTACAGTGCCAAGGATTTAGCAGCTGATTATTTCTAATAGCACTGGATCTGACGTGTGGCTTCCAGCAACTCCCTCTGAAACAGAAACCAGCCCTGCCTGGGTCTGTAGAGGGAGCCAGCACAGCTGTAATGACTCTGCTGCTCCAGGCTGTCGGGCACATCCACACGTGTATTGCTGACGCCTTCACCTCGGTAATGTTTGTGCCTCTTGCAGGGAAGGAATGATGAGGATCTGTTCTAATATTGTAATGGAGAGTTTGAATTTGAAATGTAAAAGAGGCTGATCTGAAGGTTGTGTCTGCAAAGCTGGCACCACTGCACTCCAGTTCCAGGCTCTTTACACAACTTCTAAAGAGCAAACGTCCCTGTTTGCAGCATGTGCATTTCAGCAGCTGTGTGTTTGCCCTTCTAAGAGACTATACACACAAAGCCTGTAAGAAAGCAAACATTAGAACTTGTGCAGGATTACTGCTTGGTTTCAGATGCAACAGAAGAGAGCTTTATTTCCTGTCCTGGTTCTCTGGCATAGATTTGTTGCCGATAATGTTTGTGTGACAGGTAATTGAGACACAGACCTGACTTTGAACCTGTGGCCCTGAAAGAACTGTACTATGTGTTCTACTTTAGCTACCTCTGGAATTGCTGAAGTGTTCAGCAGAAAAAAACTGAAGCAAATTTTCCTTACGCCCCATGTAAATAGCAAGAATTACAAAATGCAAATTTTAACAGAGGCACCCACTTTGACCACTATTCTCAGCAGGTTTAACTCCTCTATACGTGTATGGAGAACTGGAATTAGAAGAATTGGCCAGCTCTAGCTCAGCACAGAGCTGGGCTGCTTTGCACTACAGTTAGTTAAGATTGCTGAACAAACTCTGCAAGCCAAGCTGTGGTACAAGATCATAGAAATCATTTTGGTACTACAGAGGATGACTCAATAGTCCCTGCCTGGGGAAGTCTTGTAACTAAACTAGTGTGGCTCTTTAATTTGTATGCAGCTGTCACACTGAGGGCACTACAGGGACCTTGCAACATACACATGGCAGAAAAGCCTGGAAGATAAAAATTGTAAAATTTATTTTCTCTGTTCATTAAGACAGAAATCTTCATTTTGCTTCCCTGACTGTCTTTAAAAGTCTGATCTGTCCTAGGGGTGGTGGATCATGACCAGGATAAAAGGCTGTCCCTGCAGACAGTCCCACTGTTGAGCACCGCTGTTAATGCTCTGCAGTACATGGTGGGGACTAAAAAGGCTCATTTATTGTTCTGAGAGCTCACAGCCTCCACGGTTGTGAGGACAAACATTTCACTTGTGCACTGACAGCTGTTTTACCTTTTGCAGGAAGAGGAAGCCAAACAGCTTGTGAGAGATGCCATCGCAGCTGGCATATACAACGACCTGGGCTCCGGCAGCAACATCGATATCTGTGTCATCAGCAAGAGCAAGCTGGATTTTATCCGGCCGTACGATGTGGCCAACAAAAAGGGGGAGAGGTGAGTACTCCTAGAGCTTGGAGCTCCAGCCTCTTCCTAGCAATTCCTTTTTCTAATACTAAATTTTGTCAGAGTAATCTTTAGCTCTGTAGAGTGGACTTCATTTAAACAAGAAAACAGACTTGGTGGCTGTAGCAGCAGCTGATGGAGGCTGATGCCTGAAGGACAGAGAGCTGTTTACTTCCTGCTGTTCTAGCACACGGAGGGGCTGCTCTGAAGTTCAGTTTGTGACTGAGCAGATACTTGGGTTTCTTTTGTTACCAGGTAGCAACATAAGTCTTGTTTTGTGGTGTTCTTGAAGTTTGTGTGGCAGCAGTAGCATTGCTGTAGCCTCTGCAGCTCCCAGGTTATAATGTGAGGATTTGGAAAGCAGCACTGAGCACTGGAGTCTTAGCCTCTATAAAATACAAACTCACTGCAGGACAAAACCGAAAGTCAGAAGACAACTCCCCAAATCCAGCCTGTGACTGCTAGGTTGTGTTTTAGTCTATTTCTAGAGGCTCTTTCTTGCATATGCAAGATTTTTTGGTCAATAGAGGCACTGTTTTGATCTGTAGCTGAAAACTGAAGTATGTCAGGATGTACTGAAAGGACAGGGTAGAGTTAATAGCTAAACACACAACAGTCACAAGGTTTTTCAGCTGGACCAAACCCACTTCCTGTATGAATAAACATGCTTGTATGCATTCCTAACTTCCCAAACACTCCTCTCAACCACTTCCAATACTGAGAAACTCAAGCTTTATTTTATCCCTAGCTCTTCAATTTGGCAAGGCACATCAAAAAAATTTCTGCACAGCCCCAGCTAACTGCTCTGTTCATTTCCTTAATGCACATGGAGGGCTTGTGCAGCATGTGAGTGTCCTGCATCACCTTCTCCAAAGTGATGTGATTGTTTCCTTAAGACAGTAAGACTGAAGCTATCATTTTCTGTCTTAAGTGCTCAAGTTTGTATCTCTGGGGACAAGACTACATTTAAGTGTGGAACATGTAGTCTTGTCCTAGTGGTAGTGTTCAGAAGATGATGAAATTGTAATTTGGAGAGTTAGAGGAGGGGACAGATTTTCCTTCTGCACCCTCAGGTGTGTTGCTTGGGGAACTGAAGTGCTGAAGCAGTGAAATCACAGCCCCTCCTCAAAGGCAGCTAAAGGGTTTCCAAGATGTATTTCTATGGTACATGTAATAAGTTGTGCAGCTTTTCTTCAGCCCAGTGCCAAAATCCTCTTCCTCTATGGCCAATGTTTGTTGGTTTCTTTAGAGGCAGTGTGTTTCCTAAAAACACTGATTTCTCTGAACCTTCAGAGCGCTGGAGCTGGCAACAAGCACAGTTCCCACAGCCTCTCTACTTACTTTGGACTTGTACAGGAAGCTTCTAGAGAAAGCTGATTAGTTCTCAAATTTCACACAAGTGCCATCTTCCAGCTTAATTTTCACCTCTTTCTTTGCAGGTATGGCAGATACAAGTGTGAAAAGGGAACTACTGCTGTCCTCACAGAAAATGTCTCACTCCTGGAAATTGAGGTGGTAGATGAAACTGTACAGACCATGGACACATCCTGAACCATCACCCTTCTGCTTCACTGGAGACCAGCAGTAGTTTTGTAGAAGCCTGGCATCATAAGAAACAAACATGCAGGTGACACAGAATAAAGAGCTCTGACCATTCTCCTACTTACATGGTGCTGATTTCTTTTGCTGCTTTTTTGTTCTTAACACTCTTGACAATGTTTTCTGTGACTAGAGACAGGCTGTGGAGCAGATGCAGCCTCCACGCTGCCACACACACGTTTCTATTTCCAAATTATGTGCCTGAAGACAGCATGATTCAATCTCACTGTCTTGGTACTTACCTCCACTTGGACCTTTTTTGTCCTAAATTCCTGAGCTTGTAATATTTGAGATAAACTAATTCCAAATTGTTTCACACAGTACCACATAATCCTGAGGAAAAAGCAAGTTAGCAGAAAATCCACCTGCAGAATTATTTTCTCACTTAATCAAAAGGGAAGGGCTAGCATCTGCACTTGGCTTTAAAAGGTTAACTGCTACCAGCCCATCCTGGCACAAACTTCTGTACCTGTGCCACAAATTTAGAGTGTTTATTTGCTCATACATACTTTTCCCCACGGTTTCTGTAGTCCAATTGTCCATCTGCTGAAAAAATATCTACAACTAAGAACTGCTAGCAGTAGTTTCACAGAGATTTCAGCCTCTCTTCAATGAGTTGTTCTTTCAATAGATGTCATTTTCCTGAATGCTGGACTTTTTTTTTTTAAACAAAAGTGGGTTTTTTGTAAATATTTTTTTTATTTATCTAAAAAGGCACAATTGCAAAAAATTACCTTTTGAAGTACATTTTACTTAGAAGCACTAATAAATTTTATGTAGCAAGAAAGTGACCAGACTTCTCAAGACACTCAAAAATTCAGCTGAGCTTCCCTGGAAGCCAAAGATCCTTTTCTGTGTTACACCAAGAGAAGGCGCAGCACAACCATCCCTCTGAACGTGTAGCTGCCACCGTGGCTTAAAGGAAAGCTGCAGTGGAGCAGTGACAGTCTTAGCTCTAAGGACTGCTAAAGAAGCTGGGTATAAATTAAACAAGGTAGCATGGGAATGTTGGAAGCAATTTGGTGCCTCCATTTCGTTCTCATGCTGATTTGAATTTCCTGAATCTCTCATGAGAGCAGCAGGCTCAACTTTCTGCTGAGAAGACTCAATAAAGTGGCACCTTGCATTAATGATACCAACATTATTCACAGCAATTAATAGCTCTTTTTTGCTCCCCTATAGAAGGGGTTTGAGATTCGACAGGAGGAGTTGAAGGTAGCACTGCAGTTTTCCTTTAAGCAGAGCAAATTAGGTTAAAAACTAAAATAAAAAATCACTAGAAGCATATATATGTGTGTGTGTAACCATCTAACCCTAATCTTATTTCCAAAACATGAAGGATTGTTTGCTTAAGAAAGAACAGGCCCAGGCTGCATTGGAACTGTCAGACACAAACACATGTTGGCACACAGGGCAGCAGTGCTGAACAGGGCAGTTCCTTTCCCTGCTGCAGTCCTCCAGGACGTTCAGTGCAGCCCTGCTCCTCTGAACAGGCAAATGAAATGGAAACACTTGAACGTGAATCCAGGTTTGTTCCTAAAGCAGTGACTGTTTCTCATCGCCAGTAAGGAAACAAATCATTGATTCAATGAATGAATTTAGTTGGCTGAAAATTTTCATGTAAAAGAAGATGACTCCTTCAAATCAGGATGAGATTTCATAAAAATTCACATTCTGGAAATGAGCTTTCACAGTTAAATAGTTGGGGGCTGAGCCTTGTGCAGAATTAGCCACACAAAGCACTTCTCTTTTAGACGTTTTCTGCGTGTTTCAAACACTGCTTTGCTTAGGTTTTACCTACAGTACCTAAGGCACAACTGAACGTGAAGCAGTATATTCACCAAGACCTTGTTGGCTTAGATCAACACTGGTTTCTAACAAGAACCTGTAGTCTAAAACAAATCATGCCAAACAGGAAGAGTTTAAGGAGAAATCCTTTGCAGAAGCAATGCTTGTGAGGGATTCCCTTGGCATGCTTTGCTGCTTTTTCTTTTACCCCAAGTACATGCTCAACTCGCCTCACCTCCTTGGCTGTAGCCAAGTTAAGAGATCTAGCCAAGTACTCTGAAACTGCAGTTAGAAAAATCTTGAAAGAAATGTGTTCCTCCTCTCCAACCCTTCTCAGTTCCTAAGTCTGAAGAGGAAGGAATTAACAAAAACACAGAAATTACTGCTTTAAACTATACGAAGTAAAAACTGGATTTGCTATTAACCATTTGCAGAAGAGGCAAAGTAGCAGTTATACAAATTACACAAAGTCTACTGTAATTCTTACATTAGTATAAAGTGATTTCACCGAAGGAATTATTTCAATATTTCACATTACATTTAAGATAGAAGAGGTGTGCCAGAGCTGTGGCACCCCTGTTAATATCATCTATCCTAGATTACACACGACAGTTTTAAGAAAGGACCCTTAAATGATCTACATCTGTAACATGTTATTGGCCTTAAAAAAACAAAACAAAACAAAAACAAAAGTATCACTTGCAATACCTCACAGAACCTTCACGTTAAAGCATGACCACCTTGTAAGAGTCCTTGTCAAATAACCTGCAGAAATAATGGAGCATCTTGCTATGAGTGCTCAACCCTCTCACTTGTGTGACTTAGGCACCAGTTGGTTTCGTCTGAGAAAAAAAGAATTCAAGTAAGACTGAGCTGTGCTGGCGTGGAGCGCGTGCAGCCGCCTCATGTGCTGGAGGTCCAAACATGCATTTGTTTTGCTATTTGGTGCACGTAACCAATGTCAGGTCTTTGATCTGGGTCGGGGTATATGCACATGCTGACCAGCTCCCGCAGCTGAAAGACAGGAAAACGTGTACAAAGGTGAACAAATCCACTGTGTTTTACTGGAAAAGGGTACACGAAGCTCTGTCCGAACACTGGAACCCAGGACAGCAGCTGAGCATCTCATGCAGACTGCAGGCATGTGTCCATCTGTCCTGTGCTGTATACCCCTCAACCCTACAAAAGGGCCAGGAGGAACCTTTTTCTCCAAACCTTCCCCACAGATAGGTCGAATCTTCCATGCAACCCAGTGGACTGTACATCATCCTTCACAGGGTGGTAGCTGTGTATACATACCTGGGGTTCCCTGCTCCGTGGTTTAGTGCTGCTCTGCAGAGAGCACAACCACCTCTGACCTGTCACTCCTGGCACTGGGAGCTTCAAAGCTTTTTTCCCCTATTTCTTTTCACGGAGTATTTTAATTCACCTCAGAGAACCAGAGCAGACACAACCAGAGTTACCACACAACCAACAGCTCACAATCAACAGGAGTTTGAAGCACAGGATAAGGAGGGAGCAGCAGCCAGGCTGAGGAAGGGAGCCTGGCCCAGGAGGACTCAGTGGCTGCACCAAGGGCATGGACTGAGAAGGTAGTGCTGGGCAGAGAGAGGCACCCATTGTGTGAGCAGAATGTGCATGAAGGAAGGAGAAATGGGAGCACAGATTTCTGACTGAACTGACAGGCAGAGATGGACTTGCCAGTGAAAGTGGACTCTGAGAAAAGGGGGAAGTAGAGGGAGGTGTTTGGAAAGGTGTCCTCAACAGAGCTCTCCTGCACTTCCCACACCAACCCCGGTAACAGGCCAGTTGAAGGTTTTCAATGGAAGAACAGCCCCTGTGTTTCCTAAGACACCAGTGCATGGCTGTCAGACACCAGTGCCTCCCGAAAACCTTCGTGAAGAGGAGAGAGTGGTCACTGATTATGTTTAATATATAAAATGCAGAAGGGCTGAAGTCTCCCCACCTCCCAACCCTCTTTATTGTGCACATGAAAGATTGTAGCTTTTAATTATACAGACACTGAAAGCTGCTCATACCCCCGAGGCACCGGGAGAAACAGCCTTGAGCCTCTGATCTTCTCACATCCCCCCAGTAGCCACAGTGCCAATTATTTTAATGGTAATTAAAAGCATGACCATACAGCTATCAAGCACACGGCTTCAGCTGCATCACTGAACGTCCTCAAGTGAGGTTTCAGCTCTGGATGGAGCAAGGCCTCCTGCTTCACACTGAGCTGGGTCTGCCACAGGCTTCAGCAGGGATTCCCACAGGGGCAGGAGAGAGGGAGGCAGGAGCAGCAAGACCAGGGAGTAGTACAGGTACTGCTCACCCCCCTGCCTGTCACTGTGTGCAAGCAGAGCAATACAACCCCCCCAAGCCAGGCTGTCTCCAGAGGAAAGCCACCCACACTGCCTGGCGCTAGCCCAGCCTCTCCTAACTGCAGTGGTCACTTAATCGGAGGACAGGGGTCGCTGCCTTTGTAACTGAGACCCCAAGGATTTAACACATAGCTCAACGCTGATCACAAATTAAGCCACCTCTAAAAGTTCCGATGTGCAAAACCAGAACAATTTGTCCAACCAGCAGCTGTGCTCCTATGCAAATACAGCTCTTAACCACAGCCCAGGAAGTTGTCCTTAATCTATGACCAGGACAGCATAAGCATTTCACCATGTCTATAGGAAACAGTCAGACTGAGCCCTGGTAAGCACCACAAACCACTGTCTCAGGTTACTAGCAAATTTGTTCCCGATACAGAAAACTAATCCTGGCTGGAGCCCCAGCTCCTCCTCTTGCACAAGCAGCTAGTTGATCAGAGAGGATTTAGACTGGTTAGTCACAAAAGGCTGCAGAGAAGAGGAACATCACTGAAAGGAAACCCCATTAAAGCAGGCATTCTTCAGTAAATGCCCTGCCTTCTTCATCTAAAACAACACCGCAGCTAAAACATTCATGTGATCAGCACTCAGCCTACGGCCAAAGCTTCGCTTCGAGACCGCATTACCGAGGCACAGGAGAGCAGCGCCAACGGCTGCGGAGCAGCACTGGAAGCTCTGGGAGAGTGCTGTGACCCAATCCTCACCCCACTCCTCGGTGGGAGGATATAAAGGCTTTGCTGCTTTCCCAATCACTGAAACCTGTGGCAGTGATGATACCAGACCAGCTGTGAGATTCTGCCCTTCCAATCCATCCCAGAGACTGCAGGAAGGCATCTGCACCTGGACTGAGAGAAGCAGGCACCCAGCTACCACGGGAAGAACAAATCCTTTCTAGTGCAACCTGCTGCAGGCAGCTGCCACCTCCTTTCCAGTCCTGCCTGCTTGCTTCATCTATCCTGGCTGCTGGGAGACACCAACACGCTTTCCCACTCCAAAAATATCCAAGAGTCCAACCTTTGGACTAACAGCAGGTAGTAAACCAAATACTGCTCAAGATGGAGCCACGTTCTGGTGTTCAGAGAACTGAAGCTCCTCGTGGTTTCAGTCAGGAGCAGCAGCTAAGGCAGCGAGAGGAGCCACAGCCAAAGGCACAGCCCTCTGCCGACTTTGTCAAGCATTCTGTTAATAGTGTATGAACACCATCTGGAGTCTCCTTCTCTGGGACCTGGCGCCTTTGAGCTTTAAACCATCCTTCTCACCCTGGATTGTATCACTACACTACACACACTCTTTAGCACTGCCAGAGGGAAGCAAACAGACAGTAATTGTAAAGACAGGAAACACATCTGTCAACTTACACTAATTCCTGCTGCCAGCAGGCATATCCTGAAATGCACGCTACAACAGCATGGCAAACGTGCATGCACAGGGCTGGGCCTCGCTGCTATGGCAGCTTGGGGGGAAAAAAAAAGATTCACTTTTCCAGAACAGTTCTCAAATAATCTTTTTGCATGAGTTACACCAAGTAAAAAGCCCAGGGAAATGTGAAATATGCGGTGCAGGGTCCCTCTCAGGGTGGAGACCAGATCGTCTGCTGCAGACGCTATTTCCCCTGCATCCTGCCTCTTGCTCCTCAGAGCTCTGAGGTGGAATAGAACAAAAGAAAACCCCCAAAGGATATGGTGAACATTTAAAATTACATTAGCCATTTCCTTTCAAATAGAAGGCAACAGTAACTGAGTGAGGAGGTAAGGGAAACCAGCTGGTGTGTCTAGGTAAGAGGGAAAAATGGGGGAAAAAGCCAGCTCAAAAGGCCTGAACAAAACCAACAGGAGTGTTTGCAGCTGAAGTGAAACATCACCAGGGAGCAGGCACAGCCACCACTCTTCAGACACTCCGGGTCAGCTACTGCTCTCCCTCCCTTGCTTTCATATGCACAAAGGTAGGCTTTAAAGAGCCCTGGAACAGCTACTGTGTAGATGCTCACTGCCTTGAACTCTCCTTCTTCAGTTATTAAAACCAAAATTTCCCTCCTTGCTTCACTCCACAGATTTCATAAACAAGAACTGAAGCTCTGGTCCATGGAAAGGAAGCGAAGGGGAGAGCTCTCCCATGCCTCACTGCCGGCTGAGGTCAGCATCACTGACTTTCAGATTCAAAGTATTCCCTGCATCGAGATCTTCTTTTCCTTTTTAGTTTAGTTTGTCAATAGTCAGACATCAGCCATGACAGTTTCCTTAGCCCTAAAGGTACCCAGGACACTCTGGCCTGTTCTGCCTTGGAAGTGAGGGTGCTTCTCCTCCTGGGCTCCCTTCTCCTTGTGCAGGGAGGAACTTCACTGTACCCCCCACCGCATTCTCCTGCAAAAAAGCCTCCCAGTTTACCTTCTCAGAATAATGTTCTGCTGGAAGAGGTGGGTAGTCACATTGCTCTATTTTTTGGCAGAGGGAAAACAGATTCATTTTATCTCCATAGAAAGGACTCTGAAGAGCTGCCATCTGGAGAGAAAAAAGCAGAAAACATTTCAGAAACGTGAAGGAATTAGCAGTCCTCAGAGCTGCTGCTTTGCAGGAGTGAAGGCTTTGACAGCAAGCAAGTGATAACGTTGCTTTCAGGTTGCCCACAGCCAAAGCTGCTCCCAGATCAGGACACAGTATCACAGGGCTGCTGCCAGGCCACTACTACATGCTCACCAACACCCTGCCGGCCTCACACTGAGCACGAAGCGCTGCAGCAGCAGTGTGGAGCTCCTCCTGCCACGTCACAGATGCAGCAGTGCCAGTCGTGCCCACTCTGACACCATTTACAGTGTCCCAGCACCTTCTCCCAGTCTCCCACCTCAAGTACCCACGACCAGGGCACACAACACTGTGCTGGGAAAAAAACACATCTCTGTTTTCCTGTCACTGTGATTATCTCTGCCCAAAGCATTTCAGATGTGGGACACCAGGTGTACACAGACAGTCCTAGAGGTACACAGAAAAAAGAAACAGGCTGCTCAGACCGTGGGGCAATCAGTGAGAGACCAACAGGCTCTAAGGTGACTGTGAAACCCTCTCATAAACACCATCACCTCTTTAAAAAGCAGAAGCTCCTCTGTCGTTGACCACACGTCACAGTTTCACCCTCCCTTGGTTACAATCACATTCAATTCATCTGCTTTCTGTGACCAGCAGCTTTTTAACAGACTGCCACAAGGAATAAATGGATTCTTTTTGGACTGTTTTGAAGACAAAAACCTAAGCATGAGCAATGCACTCCAGCCTCAAAAACCAAAACTACCAACAACCGAAACAGACTCAAAACAAACATCTTCTCCTGCTGCAAATCTGCTTTTTAGAAAAGAGTATCCCGGGAGGACTTGGGAGTCCAACTGCTGAAACTTCCCCTCCTCAATCCGCTCTTTTCCCTCTTTAAGTTCTGTTCCATAAATCCCATATTTGCATCTCCAAAGCTCTGACAGATGTCCGAGATAAGCAGGCTGTTCGCGCTGCACCGAGAGCGTGACGGCTCTGGGTGGGGAAGAATTCCTTCCAGGGCATGTGGAGACTCCTTACAAAGATATGTTTATATTATACTTCAGTCTCAGGAAGGAAACTGCATCTTTGTGTGTGGCAAATCCTTTACACTGCAAGTTCCCAACCAGGAGGTCTAAATGACCACTGAAGGAGAAGTCTCAGAAGAACAGCTGTGGCAAGTTGGCAGATGAAGCCGAAGCCATGTCTATTAAAGGTGCTCAGCACTGATCCTCTCTCTCTCCCCTACCAAGACCCAAGCCCAGCAGACCCACCCACAGCCAATGGCCATGCCAGGCCCACCTGGTTATCAGCCCAGGGTGTTGCTGAAAAAGAAAGAACAGCCCCAGGTACCAGTATAGGCTGGGGACTGACCTCTTGGAAGGCAGCAAAGAGGAAAAGGATCTGGGGGTCCTAGCTGATGGGAGGTTGACCATCAGCCAGCAATGTGCTCTTGTAGCCAGGAGGGCCAATGCCATTCTGGGGTGGATTAGAAGGGCTGTGGCTAGTAGGCTGAGAAAGGTTCTCCTGCCCCTCTACTCTGCCCTGGTGAAGCCACATCTGAAGCACTGTGTTCAGTTCTGGGCCTCCCAGTTCGAGGGACATAGAACTGCTTGAGAGAGTCTGGCGCAGAGCCACAAAGATGATTAATGGAATGAAGCATCTCTCTTACAAGAAGAGTTTGAGGGAGTTGGGGCTCTTTAGCTTGGAAAAGAAGAGACTGAGAGGTGACCTCAATATTTATAAATAGGTAAACTTTTATAAGTATGTCCCAGCCCCTAACGTTCTGTGATTCAAGCGCTGCTCACACAGCTCCTAAAGAAGCATCACTGGACAGCTGTGGATCTTAGCCACTGTTAAGATCTTAAAGCACTTTGCTACAAAATGGCAATCTGGTCATACCAAGGCCAGCTGCAGTTGATGCTTCTCACTACAGTTTTAATAGGAAGTTATTTAATAATTGCTAGTCTTTTGCTCATTACCATACACATGAAAGCCAGCTGCAGAATGCTGTCTTGTTGCTGACACACACGGCAAGCCCCCAGAAGAATTGAAACAGTCAATACTAGGTCCTTCACTTGCTTAAACTGCAGTTAAGAATCAAGACTGATGGATTATCAGTGATTTGGTGACAGAGCAGCAGTATGGCATAGGGCAGAGGTTTGGCCTGGACTTCCAACAAGATGGGGCCAGGCATAGAAGCATCCCTGAGCAGGCTGCAGCTAAGAGTGTCTTATTGAAACCTCCTTCCCCATTAACACATGTCCAAGCGTTAAGCAATGCAGGACATGAAGATAAACAATCCCTGGTTTAAACTACAAACATTTTTAAGATAATTTGAAGCTATGTTTCTTCCATATAGGTTACTCTGAAATCAGTGAAAAGATGCCTCAGCTGCAGGGCAAGACAGATGTGCAGAGGTCTGAGACCCTCTGCAAGGAGCTCTGAGTCATTACAGGAAGTAGCAAGATATGTTCTGGCCAAATTTCCACAGTTCTCTCCTTATGCACCACCAGGCTAAAATATTTCTCAGGAAGCTCTGCCAGAGATATTTATCATCTATCCTGAGAGACTTACAAAGGGCAAGAGAGAATCTATGGAAGTACCCAAATTCCACTGAAGGACACAATGGACACGGTACATGGCTCAAAAATCTCTCAGAAAATTCCAGGCTTGTTCAGTTTTGTCTTTAATGCTTCATGCAACACACCCCGAGATATCTGCTGTGGTAGTGACGTTAGCTCTGACTGCTGCAGGCTGAGCAAGAAGAACTGCACCTTTAACTACTGCATAAAGCAGCAGGCTGGGGAACAGACAGACTTTCAGCTCTCTCTGTTTTCATTACTGTTACCAGTAGTAATGCTAAGATACTCCTCCTAAGTCTCCAGACCCGAGGCAGAGCAAGCTTGTGAACAGAGCCCCAACAGCCAGGCAGGAGTCTGGACAGCCTTGTGCCCCTGTCTTCTGGAAGGTTCTGAACATAGAAGGTGACATTCTGTCACTGTTACATCACTGCTGTCGTAACGAGAATAGGCAAATCAGTGGGGAGAAATTAGAGGCTCCAATTACACTCTAATCTCCAATTAAAGATTGACAGCAAACTGCTCTCAGTTACAAGTGGAGAGCCCAGCAAGCAGGGCTGCTCCAAGAAAAGCACTAATGGGCACATTAGGGAAGTGCACAGGAGGCACTCAAGGGTTAAACAAGGTCTTCGAGACTTCGATACAAACATCAATAATGGCAGTGAGGTTCAAAAGGGTTCTTCAATTGCCATTAACTTTTCTGTCCAAGTGTAGTTAAGCATTACAGGCAGAAGAGGAGGAATGGAAGCACTGTGGGGTTCTGGGGTGGTAAATGCAGGGAGTTAAAAGGGGAAGAGGTAGCACACATGCTCTGACTGAAACTGTCGGGTCTGTGGGGGTCATGACCACCACAGGCCATCCGAGTCTCTCCCTGACAACAGTCTGTGATGCTGCACTAGGGTTTGCTCCTGACATTTTGATTAGAGCAATTACTGCAGGACAGCCAGATCTCCATTTAAAGTGACCACCATGCAGTATGACTGGTTGAAAAACACATACACAGGAACCACTGCTAGTGTTTAAATTGATTGTCTTGCCGGAAAACCTAAAGTCATTGCTTGTAGCTATATTCTGGGCATTAACAACTTATTTTTATCCCCTCCAAGTTATTTTGCTGACAGATATCTACAGGAAGTGAGGGCTGAAGACAGTTACTACTATATTGATAAGATTTAATAAAACCCACTGTATGATTATCAATGTCAAAGTTAAGTGGTGCTATGTGGAATCACATCCCAAACCCCTCAATGTTCCCTAAGTGGATTCCAGTGGACATGCATGTCTCTGAAGGCAATTTGTCCATTACATCTCTCTGCAGCTTACCTACACAATCTGTCTGGAGAAAGATCAGAAGTGACTCATAACCAAACAAACATCCCTTCCTTACTTTTAAGCCAAACAGAAAAACATTCTCATTACACGAAAGTAGTGAAGATAAAACTGAAGCTCCTTCAAAAGTCAGAGGAATCTGTTCTTTGGTTTTCCAAATTCTAGAAAGTTTAGAGAGTCAAGTAGCTGTTGATCTTCTGAACACACAACTGGTAACTGTCCAGCCCTGCCTGGAATCTGCAAGACCTCACAGCTCCTGCTCATAAAGTTAGGGCTTACCTATGGAGGAAGCATGTTTGAAAATGCTTCACATGCCAAAGCTTTCACGTTACTATAGAACTGCTACTCCTACCAGATAATTATGTTTAGTGCACAGTTAAGTCAGCTTTTGAAATGTAAGGAGTACCAAGACTACTGTGCCATAAGGGGACCATATTGCCTGCAACAAAAACATATCTTAGCACAAAGCTAAATATTTCTCTCTGCATAAATCTGGAATCCATCTCCAGCAGAGCTGAGCCTCCAACTCGCCTCAGAGCAGCCCCCCAGAGCAGCTCTGCACTACAGTGTGTCCAATGTGGATGACTTTGGCCATGACTGACAGACTTGGCAAGACCAACAGACCACAGCAGGGCCAGAGCCCTCACTTCAGGAAAGCCTTAAACTGAGATCCTTCGTCAGGCCCGATACATGGTGCATAAATGGAACTGAATGCTCAGCAGCATGGATTCCTGGGAGCTGAGGCTTCCCTTCACCTGCTAGTACAGAAGAGTACCCAAATTCCTTTCAACCACCACCAGCAGACCCAGGTACATACAGCTATACTGTACCACTCCAGCTTTCAGTATCTCACTACAAGCAACATCACCCTTGATGAAAAAAATACCAGCTTTTAAATCAGAGGCTGGTGCTACTCTGGGAACTGTTAAAAGTTTCTTGAACCCTTGCTAGAGGTAACAAGAATTTAAGGATAGGAACAAAACCACTCAATTTAAGCTGCCAATTTTCCAAATATTGCTGATCAAGTACTTAGTGTGTCTTACACTCTTCTTCTACCCCTTGTCCCATGGAATTTTAGCAGCAAAACAGCCATGCCAGGCTCCAACGTCTCCAAACTGCATCCCCCCTTCAGCAGATCTAGTGGCTACTTGCTCTGACACTCCTAAGGTCAGCACTGGGACTTTCACACTGCTTGTGGTGACTTATGGCACATTTATGCCAGACACCAAGATACATCTTTTTCCTTAATGAAGCCCTACGCCATGGCAAGTGTACAGCACCATCAGCAGTTGTGAGCAGGCTGGCTGATGCACTGGAGAGATAGAAGTTTTGGATGGGCACTGGCAGAAGTACAAAAAGAATGGACAGTTGTGGGTTCCCCTCCCTGCCAAGAGCATTTTGTGGACTACACTTAAGTCCACAATCACACCTGGGCAGTTGTCTTATATGGAAGAAGCAGAGGGCTGTTGGAGCTCCCAGCTGCTTAGGCCCCTTCAGCAGGATTGATTTCTTTCTCTGAGCTCCCAGCACCAACCTCCCTCCCTGAAGACACCCAGCACATGGCACATTCACACTCTGCTAACAGGAAATCAGCACCTATCACACTGCACAGCTCAGGGCTTGGTAACACACTGATGACAGTGGGTCCCCTGGCTCAACAAGCAGTTAGTTGCATTAGATGAACCTTCTCCTCAGCAGCTAGGAACAGTGACAAGCACTGAGCTCCTGCTGGGAAGATCAATGGTGTGGGGAAATTTGTTTTTATGCTGTCTGGTCCTAAAGCTTTGTTTAATGACTACCTGAAGTAGATGCTTAACTACTTTTGTAGTTTTTACATCTGATGTGCTCACAAAAGAAACTGCACTTCTGTTTATTCTCTAACTCCATATGGTTAAGTTGTAGCGAGATGCAACACATCATCAGTTCACATAATTTATTATGCAAAGAGGATGTGAGCAATACTCCTAACACTAAATATCCCAGGGATTTTTAATTCTCTGGGCTGGTGTAAAAGCTCTCTAAATGTTGACACAGACTCTCAATTGAATTCAAAGATGTGGATATCTGAACAGATATTAAGATCAGATTTTGAGTACAAGACTGTTCAATAATCCTTTTCAATACCCTTTGATCCCTGCTAAAAACAAAATTACAAAACAAAGTACTGTTATAAAATCATAGCACTTGTAACAGCTTTTAAGGAAAAGCTGCTTGCTAGTGTATGGTTTACAGAGTGCTGCTTTGTATCTCTGTGTCTGGCTAGAAGACAATGCATCATCAGAAGATGCTGGCTCTAGTTTAATAAATTTATAGAAGCTGATTTAACATAGCATAAACCCTCTGTTTTTCTTTGCTGAAAGCTCCCCAAATTAAAATACTCTGATTGGTCAGCATTAATTTTAACAAACTAGCAGCTCAGATGAAAAGGAATTTACTGTTTTTAAAACACCCAGACAGTATTCAGGAGGAACTGGTGAGGAGCCTGCCACACAAGCCCTGTGAAGAGAGGCTGAGGGAGCTGTGGGTGTGCAGCCTGCAGAAGAGGAGGCTCAGGGCAGACCTCACTGCTGTCTACGACTACCTGAAAGGAGGCAGTAGCCAGGTATGGGTCGGTCTCTTCTCCGAGGAAACCAGCAACAAAACAAGGGGACAGAGTCTCAAGTATAGGTCTAGGCTGGCTGTCGGGAGGAAGTTCTTGCCAGAGGGAGTGATTGGCATTGGAATAGGCTGCCCGGGGAGGTGGTGGAGTCACTGTCCCTGGAGGTGTTCAAAAAAAGCCTGTATGGGGCACTTAGTGCCATGGTCTGGTTGACTGGATAGGGCTGGGTGCTAGGTCGGACTGGATGATCTTGGAGGTCTCTTCCAACCTGGTTGATTCTATGACTGAACCTGCTGCCCGGATAACAGCTCTGCTGGCAGTCAGGAGGAGGAATGCAGTAAGCTGGCATGTTCATGCCCATAGCCTCAACATCCACTGTGACTTACTAATTAACTCTGTGTAAGCACAAGCCCTGTGTTGTTCATACTCTAAAAGCACACGATGAGCACAAGAGGAGTTAACTTTTCCTAAGGTTTCTCAACAATTAAGCTGAAGTAAGCTTGACCTACTTAAACCCTGCACTGCATTGTACGGTTAAGACAAACTTGGTGGGGAGGGGTAGAAAAAAACCCAGTTAGAAGATACTTGCCTCATACAATAAACAGCCCAAAGACCAGATATCAGATTTAAAGTTATAGCCGTTTTCATGTATTCTCTCTGGGGACATATAGTATGGAGTTCCCACTGCAAAAACAAACAAACAAAGGAGGAGTTAGTGTCTCAAAAGCGACTGTGCAGCCGGTATTGTACCAAAGCTTGACTGTGCTGAAGGTTTAGGTTTAACAAAAGAACCAACTAGCAGAGATTGGCACAAATACTTGGAAACAAATCATGGTTTTGAAGGCACAGCACCAAATACGTCACCACGTGCAGAGCTAGAGGACTGGTGAACGCTGCTGAGAATATTTCCTGTGTTTTTGAAATCTGAGAAACGTTTTCTTCCCCCTCCAGTCTTCTAAGTACCTTCAGAGCATGCTGGGCAGCCAGAGCAATCATAAAGGATCATCCTCCTTTGGATCACTCAACAGCACTGAAACTGCAAGTTAGATGTCATCAATGTATTCCACTAAAACAGGGCTCCTGTGACAGCGTATTGACTGAGCATTCACCTGACACACACCACACCAGCAGCATGACAGAGGCTCAGATATGACAGGGTACCCTTTTTATAGTTTCAGGAGACCATTTACTGCAGCAGAGAAATGGAAGTAACAAGCCCAGCACCAGACAGGTATTCAAAAACTTTCTGAAAGAACCAAGGTAATAATTCCAAACTTTAGAGCACTGCTGCAACCTGCAGTCACATCAGAAGCTGGGAGATTTCTATGTACTTCCAGAAGTCTGTATTTTATCAAAAGAAATTTACTCCAGCATTTTGGACAGAAGTTACAGGAAATTATTAATAAATTCCTTACCTCAAAAAGGTTCTTTTTTAAATCCTAAATAAGTTTCAGTTGTGGTACTGAAAATACAAGACATGCTGGCAGTCTCAACTACATCAAATAATCCTCAGATACATCATTTATTAAAACATCCAAGGACTTTACATGCTCTCTTTTCTCCTGCTTCCCCTGCATGCCTGTCCCCTGTCAATTTTTTTTTTAATTTTATTTTTTTGCTTTTGGCACTCAAATGTATCCTTCTCCTAATTAAAGACCTTTCCTCACAAGATGGCAAATGTTTAATTTGCCTGTAACGTTCGGTTTACAATTTCTCCATTTGAAATGCTGACTGCAGACAGCTGGAAGACTAATAAGCAGCTGAAGGATGGTGATAAGGGAAGGATGGTTAAGGGAAGAAAAAGGCACCACCTTCCCCCAGCATTCCTGAGGAGGGGTTTGTACACTGCAGTAAACAAACGGGTTCTGGGGCAGAAAGCAACGGCTTCACAAAAGGCAACAGAAACGCCCCTTGCTGAGTGCAGAGGTGACCCAGCACAGAGCTGCTGCTCTCGGTGCACTGAGCAGAGCCTCTGGCTCAGACCATGCTGTGCTAAGTACACACAAGTGCAAATCTTAACTGCACTCTCCCACTCAGAACCTAAAGACAGGCCAGGATCTCTCCAGCACAGGCACCACTCCACGCTTGTCCTCCCAAGACAGAAAGACCCTTACAGCCCCAAAGAACTCACCAAATATATATATAACCCAAGACACAGAGGAACAGTGATAAGCTGCCCCACTTGAAACTCAGCTTGTGCTTGCAGGTCATTCAATAAGCAATCACTTTACGGTCTATGTGAAGAGCACCCTAACAAGAAATCACATCTCATACAAACTACAACACAGGAAAAACAGCACATGGAGAGTATTTTCTTTCCATGCTCAGCAACACCACATCCAGCCCAGGAGCACACTGCACTGACACTGTCCCAGATCTGGCTGGTTTTAACTGCCAGTGAAAGGCCACTGTGGATGGAGAGATCACATTTCTGCTAATAGTTAATTTTCAACAGACTGCACAGAGTAACCACAGAACACTAAGAGCAGACAAGAGTCATTCAGAAAGCCCAACAAGGCTTTCTACAGATGCCTCCCATGTGCATGCAAGATGCACACGAAGGACGGCACATATCGCCAATAATTCCCAGACATTTGCCAGGTTTCTGTACAAGAACTGACTTGGTTGGAATAGCACTGATTCATCTTCCTGCTTAAAAACATGCAGCTGCAGAAGCAATGGTGATTCATTATGTGAAGTTCTTGGAGACAGTTACGGAATTCCCCACTGAGAACCAGTGTGTAAGACACTTCCCTACCTTCAACCTCTCCATGCTGCTGCTTTTCTGCACTCTGCCAGGCGAGCTAGCAGGGCGGCTGCAGCTGCAACGCCTGCCAGCCCCTCACTGCCAGCAATTCCAGGAGCTGAGCATGAGCGTCCAGCAGCACGCAGTTGGCAGGAGGGCACACGAAGATCATTCCCACTCTTGCTCCCCGAAGCCTTCCTGCTTCGGAGTGCTGGAGCCAGGGGTAGCCTCCAGCCTTGGCTGTTCTTGCGATCAGTTATTCTGGGTCACAGCGTGACAACCTCAGAGCAAATAACAACGTGTGGGCTCCAAAGTTCTGGCCTTGCCTTCCATGTTAGCAGGGGTCTGCTAGGTAGGCTGAAACTGTCCTTTCAGATAACACCTTAAAGTGGCCTTCGATCAAAGCAGAATGACAGGGTTTATAACACGGCTGAGTGCCTTATAGCCTCTCTTTGATTTCCTGAGCATTAGTCTCTTCCATTACACTAATGGGTCTGTGGAGCAGTCCACGCCTGAGCTGATTTTAGGAAGTCTACCTTGCACATTTACCTATCATTACTGTAGTGTTATCAGCAAATGGAGGAGCAAGCGAGTCTCTGCGTTTCAAAACTGATGCATTAATTTGTAAATAACTGTCATGATAAAAGACTGACAAGCCCAATTCTCTTTATGGCCTGTCCAGCATTATGAGGGAATCTCCTGTAATGAGCCTCTTCTAGAAAACCACACAAGGCTTCCAGTGCAATCAGCCAGGGCTCACCGTGGCATTACATTAGTCAATTTGACAAGAATAGGCTAATCGAGGACTATTAATGAGGAACTTTCTTTGCATCTGCCCTCCTGAAAACACAAAATATTGCTCAGATTCAATACTAAGCACAAGGCAGCAGAGTAATGCCTTGAAACTTGTAAAGGTTGCACAACCACAGAGCAGAGGATGACTAAGATTCCTGAAAGTCAAAACACTTCACTTGAGATCAGCCTACTTCAGTGATACCAGAATGTTTCTTCCTGCTCTCCCCTGCACTGTCTGTGCACAGCTACAACACCCACATGGATCAGAACAGCTCTGGGATATCTGCAACAGCCAACTTAAGGAAATGTTAATTATGTTCCACTTAGATTAGAAGCAGAGGCTTGCTTCACCAGGAAAAAAACATAGACAAATTCCTTTCCTCTCATATATAATCTGAACTAAGAACCCAACCTGTGCAACTACAGCAACCAGCATGCACAGCATGCGTAAGTGCTCAGCTGCCACAGAGGTGCTCAGAAACGTCCAGGTGAACTCAGCAAGTCTTTCACTATGCAGGGAAGACCATGCTCATTTTTTCAGCTTGAATTAGGAGTTTTGTTGTGGAAGTGACAGTGGACAGGTTACTTAGCACAGTCACACGCAAGACACCAGGGATCAGTGCTTCCTCTGAAATTCATCCTTAGCTGCTCCTAGGCACAAACCCAAGAAAATCTGATTCATGCTTTTCAGAGGCTCAGAGTCCCTTTCACTGAATTTAACATGCCACAGACAAGTCTCTTGCAGCAGCAGCTCTCCCACACCTTCAGGCAGATTGTCATTAGACTGAAATCAGTGCAGAACATCTCCAAACATTTTAATAGGCTCTGTATATTGGGGCATTTTAAATGCCTTTTAAAATACAGGGATTTCTTGAAGTTAATCAAACTCCATAGTCATATTTGGCTGCAAAGTGCAAAAGATAAGGAAAGCTTTTCCTGTTGCAACTTCACCAGCACCTTGCAGCTCCTCTTAACACTGAGCTGAACAGCACTTCTGAATCTATCATTTTTTTTCCTCACAGCAGGGAGCAGAGTTCTGAATATGAAAGAACCTAACAAATTCTGACCTTTATTGTATCTTTACAGAGTATTCCCAGTTTCAAACCAAGAGATATCAGAGCGCAACGCAAGCCTCAAAGGGGTAATGTTGATTAAAGCACTCCTTCGTTCTAGAGATGTTCCACTCCTGTCAAAACAAACTTTGCAATGTTTTGAAATACTTGTGATTTTTGAAACGTGCTCATTACAACTGAGAAAGGCAAAGAACCACGTTTGAAAACTTGAGATACCATCCATGAATAACAAAAAAACTCACCCAGTTTGTAAAACAAGACATTAAGTATTTCCAGAACTATTAACTTAGCTTTAGTAGCTACAAGACACAATTGCATACTCCATGAATGTACAGACAGCTGAGAAAAACACTTTAGCATGTTTTAGTAATGTCTGGTGGTACAAACCCAGCAGGGAAGCAATTCTATTTGAAAACAAAAGTCCATAGCTCTCCCCTGCCTCACCTCTCCAGACATGCTTGTAGGTTACAGAGAAAAAACAACCATCATGATTTAAAAGTTTAGTTCATACACAGCTGTTTCTACAGGTTTGCAGTATCTGGGGCATGTTTTCCCAGAGATCTTTTACAAGAAGTAGAATTTGGGAATTAGCTGAAGTGATACAGTGGCCAAAGACACTAAAAAATACTTCAAATTCTGTCAAATCAGCACGAGTACCTCCACTAATTGTTTCAAGGGAGGAAGAAAGGAAAAACAACAAATGAAAACATTAAACCTACTTAGAAAAAATAGTCAGTATTTTGTGCACAATATTGCAGCTGCTTTACCAGACCTGTTGCTCTAAGCATTTTGTTGTTGTTAGTACTTAATTACATCTATAACCCTACCAAAGTCCTTATTTTTCGTTTGGTTGGGTTGTTTGTAGGCAAGACAATGTACCTGCAGTAATTCTGCAGCCATTTTTTTATTCCACAAACACTGTACTGCAGGCACAGGTCAACAGGCCAGAATTTCTCAAAAAGCACAGAGTATGGCTGTTGAAATTTTAGGCAGATTTCCTGTGTCCATTTTTTCTTAACAAGTACAGAGTACCAGCCCCTAGAAGTACTACAACTTTGTTTCAAATGGCAGATTGGCTTGGCAAGCAAAAGAAAAAGATGACAAATAGTCCATTCATGAAAGAGCTCTTCTCATGACTGCAGTTACTGCCTGCTCACCCTCATACCCAACAAGAAAGGAGAAGGAACGTGTGACACCCCACGTACTCCAGTCCACTGCTATTTGCACAGTCTAAACTGGGAAGCTTTGACTTCCCCTGAAAGGAAAATCTGCTCCAAGTTTATTCTAGTCCAAGAATAAATAATAATCATCCAAACCAAGATTATTCTGTGTAAAACTGGTTTTGGTTCTAGGTTGTTTTCTGTTTCTTCAACATGTAAAGTCAGTCAGAAGCTTTGGATAATGCCAAGTTTATCTGGCTAAAAATGGGCAGGATGCCACTTTCCAATAAAAAGTTATTAATTTTAACATCAATGCAAATATATTTAGTACAGCTCCAAATAAAACAAAATCTACCAGCTTACTGTTCAGTTTTCCAAAGTCTAGGCAGTGTTTAAATATGTTCTGTTACTTACAACTTTTGTTTTAAACCCCATTTTTACCACAGAAGTAATGACTTAAAACTTTCCAATAAGCAGTTTAGAATAGTCTTAACTGATAAGACATTCCTCTGGATGCCCATCTTGGATAACAAAGGGCAAAACCAAGCATTAAAAACAGAGCAAAAAGTACTGCTAGCCCTATTAAACTCTGAACTAAGCAGTGCATCACACACCAGTACTATGAGATCAGCCCAATCTGCACAGTGTCACACAACCAAATGCCAGCATCCATGTGTCATTTCATTGTTACTGGGTGCAAAGGCCTGGGTCAGTATAGTCATTTTCTACCAAACAGCTATATATGGCTCCTCTAGGGTAAAAAATAATCATACAAACAAAGGGGAAAAACAGACTATGAATGTAGTAAAATGCCACACTATAAACTGCAAATGTTAAGAGCTCTTCAAGAAAATAATAAGCAGTACTACTGACAATTAAAACTATATAAACCAAAACAAGTAGGAAAAAAATTCCTCCTCATTTCATGCTGAATTGTTCTCCAGTTCCCTCCTACATTCTCCAAAAAAAAAAAAGAAGTTTCTGTGGCACACAAGTCCATCTCCATTATATTAAATACTGGAGCTTCTGCTACAGGGGGCTACTTAGGGAAGGAAGGATGATAAGTCACCATGCTGTAACAAGAAGTAGTGAAATTCTCCTTAGCTACACTCATTAACTTTAACACATGGAAGCTTTCTGGTAAAGCTTGTGCATAAGGAGCTCTCCTCCATAGAAGAGTACCTCCTGGCTTCTCCTAAGTCATACAAGGAAAAGGGAACAGGGCAGCAGAGGCTTCATCTGTGAATCCACCCACAGGTGAGCCAGTCCCCAGCTGTCTTCCAGTGTTTGCCACCCACTCACACTACTGCTATCTTTCCCAACACAGTTCTGGTGCTTAGCAAAGACAGGAGGTGTTCACATCTCCCCTCTCACAGCTCTGCTTGTGGAGGCTTCCAGGGGCCGGGGCTTTCCCTGCCTCATAGCTGCTGCTGCCCCGGTGCTGCTCTGGACGAGCCGTGCTGCCGGTCAGGCATCCTGCCACTGCTCCCAGCAAGGCGCTCGCCTGCATCCCACGAGCTGTGTACAGGCAAATCTTTCATTTTTCTTTCATTACCCCGGCATGTACTGTCACTTAATTTTTATGTATGCAATCCTTACTGACAAATATGATCTGCTGCCTGGTAATTCATCTGACGTTCATTCTGTTCCTTGCTCTAATTACAGCTCCCATTCCTGACACGGTGGCGGCCGCGCTGCCGCAGCCCGGTGGTACACCTGTCAGATGGGTCGTGGTACTGCCTAATGCCCTTTTATGCCAGTCTGATGCTAGCAAACACAACGTAAGAAAAAAATTAGATGAATATATTTGCATAAGCCGTGCATTCAATTCATGGGTCAGCAGCCAGAGAAATGATGGTTCAGGGCGGTTGCCGGGGCAACGTGGCTACGGGAAGTGCCCAGCCTCACAGCCTGGGTCCGCTCGGGTACCACACTCTGGTTTGCAGGGTGTTCATCACTCACAGCTACTTAAACAAATGTCTTAATTAAACCAAAACCAAGATCAGTAGATTTCCTGCTGCTCAAAAACCTGTATCTCTGGCAATTTACCAAGAAAAAAAAAAAAGCTTCAAGTCTGCATTTTTTCTGGATTGCGAAAGTGTTCTTTTTGCATGGATACGAGAATCATTGAACTGGGAGCATGTCCATCCCTGCCACCACACAATACTGTGTCTCCAGTACCACTAGCTGCTGCTTCCCTAGCGTTTTGCACCTCATTCTCCTACTTCCAGGATGCTGTTGATTTGAGGAAAGGCACAGTTCATGCAGAAGAGGCTTAACTCTTCCCACATGAGCTTTCTCAATTAAGAAAGAGCAACCCTGGTAAAGGTCACAAGCTTGGCTTACATGAGCAGCCAGTTTCCAAGCCCCAATTTATTCTTATTAACACAATAAGTGCAGCAGTCAAACTAGATAAGATCATATAATTAGACACAATCATATTTTTGCTGTTCAGATGATGTGAATGTAGCTTTTTGTGATTTATTTTAATCTACTTAGTATGTATATATCCTAGGATAGCTTTTGACACAGAGGGAAATCTATTGTCTTATGGAAGTAAACTGTAGCAACGCCCTTTTCATTGTTTAAGCACAAAGACAAATAGTGAAACTAATGTCATGTGTTCCAAAAATCACCTGGGAGACCTAAATGTAAAAAAAAGCTTAACTACCACACTAAAAGCCAACATCTCTTCTCTGCTCTAACAGAGGTGACTCAAAAAATGGAGACCCATTAATAAAAATGGAAAATCAGCTCTCAAGTGGTTACAGACACAGCTATGAAACACTTAGTGTTATACTGTGGGGCTTACAGAATGAGCAGTGTATAGTGTACACTTTTCTAGAGCATTGCAATGAATGCTAACAGTAAAAATAAGAGAGACAAACTTGGATGCTCTAAACCAGTCAACTTAATTTCAATGCCCAGAGAAGCAAAGCATTAGAGGAATAACCAAGCTACATGTAAAACAGAACATACAAACATCCTCATCATTGTGACTGGTCTACAAAACTCCATCACAAGTCATAAAACATTATTCCATCATAAGGTAAGAGACTTCAGAGAGAGGGAAACAGAAGCAGCAGATGTGTTAACACATTAATGCTTCCATCAAAGGCTTCTAACTTTACTTAAAAGTGTTAAATCTGTCTAAATAACACTACTTATGGACTGCAGAATTGGTTGGAAAAGCAAAAGGACTACTTCAAGTCCTACAGAACAGCCAACAGCTCTAGCTTTGTTCCATACATGCTTCATAGAGAACTATGGTGATGTCACTGGCTTTGTGGCTAACAAAAAATCTAGGATGAACAGTGGAGTACAGAAGAAAAATTCAGAGTGATGGTAAGTAGGAAAATCTAGAAATGAGATACCAGTTCAGATTAACAAAAGCAAGGTACCATGCTTTGGCAAGAACCAGTAGCTTCACCAACAGAAGAGATATATGGAAGTCATTAAGAAAACTTGGATCCTTAAAGGCTATGGTGAGTTTCTGTTGAAGTCCCTTTTGTAACAGACAAACCATGAGGGCTTTGAACAGTTCCCTAATCTTAGACAACAGTGACAATCCCTGTTTTGGGTAACATGTCTGACCAGTATCTGCTAATAATGGTGGTGGTCTAACATTTAATTCCAGTAAAAGACAGGCAAACTAACTATTCAGAGTGGGAAAGCTCCATTTTTCTACATTTACTATAAAATCAGACATTTACCAGGCCAGATCATGCAGAAAAAGAACACCAAGTGGAGTTTTATGGCATAAAGAACTAATTTCATGTGACGAGCATTTAAAATACACATCACAAAATACAACACACATCCACTGAATCAAGCTTTTGTCGTAGTAAGAGGACACCACTTCTTTTGAACTTCACAGCTGACAAGCATGCAGCAGTGCTTGCTTAACATCTCCAAGTACCATCTTACCTAAGGAATGTGCTGCAGTGGTTTTAGAACTAAAAAAACGGCCTAATCCAAGATCTCCCAGCTTCACCACCCCTGTGGCTGTTATAAACACGTTGGCTGGTTTTATGTCTGCAAGAAGAAAAAGGTAAAAGGTCAAAGCCACAAAAGGTTATTTGGTTCTACTACTGCAATAGAAACATAGCCTGGAGCGCTCTCTGTACAAAAGAGGCTCGAGCAGAACTGTGCTTCTTTATAGCTTTGATATGTTCAATCTTCCAAGACTTCAAGCTCTGCACATATACAAAAATCAGAGTGCACTTCCCAGCACGCAAGAAATACCAATGAGGGAAAACGTAGGAAATGGTGCAAGAGGATAAAGGCAAATCAAGGAACCAAGCCTGCTTCTCTTTGGAAGTGGTTTCCTACAGAAAATTGTGTTGCCCACCACCATCCCCTCACACCAAAGGCTAATTAAGGTCCAACACACACATAAATGCTGGGCTCTATACAACCCAGATAGATTATGGAGGATAAAAGTTACTGGAACCCCGGTTTCCCAAGCATTCACATCATGATTGAGTTAGTGAGGCTCTTCCTTCACCTTAAAGAAAATTAAACATCTACAGCTCCAAATTTCAGCTGCCAATTACAGACCTAATTCAGGCACAACTGATCAACAACACCAGAGGATGGATGAAGGAGCAAAAATGGTATCACACTGCTGAAAAAAAATGAAAAGAGTGAAGAATTCACTACTTCAAAGGAGGAAGGAAATAACGAGCAGCAAAGACTGGCATTGGTGCCTTCTGGGATATTTGCATTTCCTGGGTCAAGTCCTTCACAAAGGATTTCATTTATGCTGAAAGCAGCAGTGTAATTTTTGGATGGAGCTCAAAGTTAGGAAAAGTTCTAAGACGGGAAATTCAAAAATAATTAATGAAAATAGAGAAGGGGTGATGAGAGTGTGGGACATATTTGTATTAATATTTCAGAGAAGCTTGCAAGACAGAAAAACTCTTCTAAAAACTCTCTAAGGTCACAGCTGCTGTAATGAAGACTATTTCTTAGAGTTCACTGTATGCAGTAGTCTCAGCATTTTACTTCTGACACTTTTCTAATGGCAAGTTTGACACTTCTACTTAATATCAGTGTCTGGAATACAAAGCAGCTCATCTTCCTAATACCACCCTCACTTCGGACTGAATCCTTTAACAATGAGGCAGGGAGACAGGAGGAGAAATCCATCTTGCAGGCTCCAGCCTCTCTAAACATGCATTGGCTGAACATCAGCATAATTGTTTTTGAATGTAGGCGCTTACTAATTGGAACATTATATTATTATTCAGTGAAAAGAGACTGAATTAATGTTACCTCTGTGCATCACCCTGCGGGAGTGCATGTGTTCCACTGCACTGCATAGCTGCACAAAATATTTCCACACCGTCCTTTCCGGGATTAACCGTTTCTGCTTTTTAAAATACTGTGGGAGGAAATAAATAAAAGATCAGTGAAAAAAGCAACACATTTGACTTGTTCCTGGACTTGTGTCAGTCAGCTGCTGGTTGCTCACGTCTTCCAGATCTGCAGCAGCATGACTTTTTCTTCTGATTAGCTTTTAACTCCTTCTCTCTCTCTACTTCAATATAGTTCACTAATTAACAACTATTATGAGAAATACACTTAAATAGGTTTGACATTTTTGAATGGACACCAATTATAATTAGCATTAATCTCCTTAATTACCTTGCAAAACATATTTAATGCCTCAAAACAACAAACATATCAAATATTTTGCCTTAAGTAACAAAAGATCATTAAAAAAACCATCTTGTAAACATTCATTATTGTACAATCTATTAACAGCAATAAGGTAATCTGTTTCCTCTATTTAATAGAGGGCCAGAGCATCAATAAAGTGCCCCTGTTTCTTCTATGATCAGGTAGAATAATATATTCTATTTCATGCATAATAGGAATACTAAATTAACTGAACTATCTCTAGTGAGACAGAAAGACACTACTGATCAAGAGACACACAGCTCTGGAAAAAAGACCATTTTGTGTGCATTTACTCAGCACCCAGCATAGAGGAGTCTACATTCAAAGGACCTTTGGGTGCCAACAGCTCTCAAACAAAATAATTGTAGCCTAACATAGACAACACAAAGGAGCCCAGTCAGCCTGGTGATGGTGCTCTGCAATACTGAAGTCTTCCTCCTGAGCAACTTATTACAGGAATAAATAAGCAGCTGCACACACTCCAATGAACGCTAAAAACTCTTTCTCTCCAACTACTCTTTCTCCATTTCACAAATGCACAGCAGCCATGGACACCACACACAAAGTATCACTACCTCCCCCACTGCATCCCAAATATGGCCCTGCTTCGGGTTATTGGTGTCTGACTTCTCATTGCTTTTTCCTGTGCTAAGTACTGAGCCAGTTCTTCAGCCAGAGCATTAACAAAATGCACTTAGAACAGGCTTCCAGAGGTTTAAGATTTACTCTCATCCTTTGATATGCGAGGTGTCACCAGGTAACGACTGCCTCACAAACACTGTACACCTTATAGCGCACTGCATCGCACCCTTGAGAATTCCCACCAGCAGCACTGAGGAACAAGAATAAAAAAGGAAGAGAATTGGTTGTTGCCCCTTTCTGCATCTTGTGCTTTCTCCTCTCAGCACAGACATCTGATGTCCGTTGTCACACTGTGTATTTTATGTGAAATGCTGTTACCGGTTCGTGTTCGACTCAAGTAATGGCAAATTTTCTTTTGCAGATCAGCTGTGAAGGGGCACGACCGTGCAATTCCCCAGGCAGCAAACCTGACAGATTGCAAGAGTTTCAACCCAAAACTTGACAGAGAGCACAGAGGAATTACAGAGGGTGAGGGACAAAGTGTTATATACACAATAAAATTATTTAATTCTCATTAAAGTATTTAAGAGTGGTTATGCAAGACCACAAGTGCTAATTTTCTAAATGTCATGTCCAATAAGACTTGTCTGACATTTACAAGAAGTCCCAGCTCTCCAGTGGGTTATCCCACAGCACTCTCTTACATCAGCTTTATAATACCTCATAAATAATGCAGGCACCAGGGGCGTGACAAAGGCAGTCCCTGTTTTTATCACTCTTGCACCTTTAGAGTGTTGTTGCTGCTGTTCTGCTGCCTCGCTGAAACTGAAAATCCTCACATAAGCTTCAGGTCCCAAGGGACGGGTGGGGAGGGGGTGACACAGAGGAGCAGGCAGGCAACCTCGACTTGTGCAGTTAAAGCTATTTGAGGAGGAGACTTTTGTCTCTTTTGGGGTTTAGGGGTTGTTTATTTCCCCCCTCTATTAAAAAGAATGGAATTCCCAGATTTGCACCCATAGATAAACATCATTTGTATGACCTTGAAAAAACCCTCTGCATCTTCTTCATGTCTGTGATAAACACATGGGAGAACAGAGCAGTGCAGAGTGCTGGCAGAAAGGCTGCATCACCCCAAGAATCCACAAATTACCTTCTGGAAAACTTAACTCCTTTTTATAATGACATAACAAGTGATTAAAAAAAAATAACCAATGCTGATAGAAAATTAACATACTTATTGCAGCAGGGAATGTTTTAAACTAAACATGACCCACAAAGGTGAATATTTTCTGTGATGGTACCTCACTCATGTACGTAAAACCTTTTATAAGCTAAGACTGACAATTCAAGCAAAACAGATGCATGCCCCAGGAAGATCACAGCCCCAACTCCTGCTCTCACAATCCTCACACTTCTTTCCCCATCTTTAACCACAAGAAGTCTGAGACAAACTGTTTCTCAGGAGCTGTAGGGAAAAAGGTAAAGCACAGGAGAACCACGGGAAAGCAGTTGAAGAAAAATCCACAGGAGCTCTCCCTGGTCAGAGGAGAAGCTTTGTCTCCACAGCCCTCAGAGAGCACACCAAGATCTTGCCATCAGCAGCTGCAGGAGGTGGTGGCCTGCACACTGCACACTGAAGGTGCTGGCATGAGCCCGTATGTGTGGGTTCAGACACTGCCAGCTTGTCCCTCATATTTGGGGAAGACCCAGCCATGGCTTCTGCCAATGAGAGGCTGCCCAGAGAGACCATATCTGGAATTCTGGGACTCTCCTCAGGGACAGCTCTGCCAACTGCCTGTTCCCAGCTCGCTCACCCGGGGAGACTCTCCTGAGAGATGGAGCAGATTTTCATGGATACTGTAAATTTAGCCGTTGACTATGGCCTAAATGGGTAACTTGTTTGACAGCCTTTGGCCTAGTGCCTCATAGCTCTGCTGGCAAAGAAAACAAATCTGTTAGTAAGATATTTTAACTGTGACAAAGAGAAGGAGGAGAACTTTCCAAACATTCATTTATGATAATTACAGAATAATGATGGCAAAAATCAGGTAAAACATGGAGAGAAGGTTGAGAGTGCTAACAAACATGATATAACACATCTGTTCTCACAAGGGATGTATGTCTAAAGATTAACATGTCAAAGAAAATATAAAAGCAGGTGGTAACAGCTTAACTAAAGCTGGTTTGCAGCAATACAAGTATTCCTAAGAGCAACATAAAAGAAGAACAAGTACTTGAAACATTTTCTCAAACCCAAATCCCCATTGCAAAGAAAGTCAATACACTTCCTGGAATGTCTTTGGAGTGGCAGACAGGCTTTAAGAATAGTGAATCTAACAATAATTAAATGCCCCCATCAATCCTAGGCTGGGTAAAACAGCCTTGCAGGTAACACACATGTCCCTCCAAAGTATGCAGAGGCTTGCTTCCTTCCAAAGCAGTGACCAGAAGCAAGCAGCACACCCTGGTGCACTTAAAACACTCCAGACCACCTGGGTTTAGGTTCTGCAAGCACCCTATGGATGCTTAAAACCACAAGAGCAGCACAGAAGTGCTTCTAGCACAGGTGCGCTCACCGCTGTCACCCCATGTCTCTGCCCAATCCTGAAGGCTTGCAGCTCCTCCAAAACTGATTCATCCTTACCTTAATCATCTGAGAGAGGTCACCAGCATCAGCCAGTTCCAGGACAATGTTCAATTCATTGTCTTCAATAAAAGAATCCAAGTACTTAATTATATTGGGGTGGTTCAGTTGCTGCAGAAAGAGGGAATGCAAGAATGTTGTAATGCTGTAGCGACAGCAACTCCAAAATAAAAAGCCTGTGCGACTTCTCTAATCATTACACAAATCAATTCACAACTGCTGCAATTACAAACTGTGCTCTGAGCTACTATAGACAAAAAGTCCTGTAAAAAATACCTTTTACTGCAAGCACAGCATAATAAAAGTGCCTTGAGGAAAGAGCAATACAGCCCAAAGTAGCATGAAACAACCTTTCCTATTGTAAAATCAAAATATTTTGAAGCAAAGTCCTGAAAGAAGCTTTGTTAAGCAAGGACTGACTTTTTTTTTCCCCCCACGATAAACAACCTCCCCAACTGTTGATTGTAGTACTCCTTCAGGTCTCTTTGCCTCTTAGAAAAACAGAATCAAATGGGGGAAAAACCCACAAAAATCCCAGTGGAGGAAAATAATGAACAAATTGCATAGGTCGATTGACTTCCTTAATTCTTTATGTTGCATCTTCACTAACTACTTTTTCCACGTCACTATAGCTGCTTCTTATATTCATAACTGAGAGTTTGATTACTTTTTCCTCCTTCTATGATCCTTTAAAATAGCAACTTCCCACATCATTACGCTTTACTCACAGGACTAAATTAAGAAACAGGCTCAATAAATTAGACCTTCTGTTTTAATATTTTATTTCTGAATGTCTTATATTGGAAAACTGTAATGGCTTAGAAGGTAATGTAGTACCTAGAGCTCTCTATTCGCTCTCTCTTGCTCATTTTGGTTTATATTATGCTTCTCTTGTGCTCTTAGAAATGCAGTAAATTTAGAAACTACTAAAGTGTGCATTTCATCTACTAAACAGCTGTGACTCAACCCATCTATTCCAGGGGTTACAAAGCCAAAAGCAACACTGTTCTGATCCATCACACTAATCACTCCTCTCTGCATGCACATTAGGGGACAGATTCTCCTGTGCAATGCCTCGACACTAGCACACATTAGCGTTAATGGGATCCATGTGCAGGCATCAGGAGAAGAACATTCCCACAAGCCCAAGCCTTAAATAAATAAATAAATCCTCCAGCCCATCATTTCTGTTGAAATTTCTTTTAAATGCCTGCCCTCGGGTACACTGATCAAAGATTAAGTTCCAGTGAAAAAAGTACTGAAGTCAGGAGCAGCACAGCCCCTGACACCCAATGCACATCAGGGTGCCCTGCCACCACCAGCACACACAGTGTCCAGCCAGGCAGTCCCCTGGGGACTGCTCATTGCTCCTGTAGGTAGAGTCACACCTATGATTAAAGAGATGTCTTCTGTCCTCTTCAGAATGCTCTGATAGGAACTCCCCAGAGTTCCCAAAGGCATCAGGGAGTTCAAGCAGCCAAGCCTTTTGCTAAGCCTCAGCACCATGTGCCAATAAAAAGCTACAGCTGTGACAGGGGACGGAGACCACACACAGCTGGGAGAGCTCCTACACTAACATATTGCCTGCCCTGCACTTAATATATTGAGTGTAACCAAGCCCAGCTTACTCAGACCTAAGCATTACTTACCTGATATAAAGAATCTTAACATGTTTGTGAGACCGTGCACACTTTTTCTCATGGTGTGTACTGACTTAATGAAACCCATTAAACCTAAAGTGGAATATTTATTCTATTTTGATGTAAAAGCAAATAAACAAAACACCCACACTAACTTTGGTGGTAACTCTTCAGAGAAGCAATCTCCTAGGACCTCCCTTCCAGCAGCAGAAGCTGACACACCCTCTGCTGAAGCTGAGCAGGGAGTGAGTACTCTAGAAGGAGCCTTACCAGACTGTCTTCTCTGCTGGGAAATCTCAGAGACCAACCAAAACCTTTTTAGAGGTGAAAATGCATAAGTACACATTTTTTCTACAATTCACTGACCTCTGGTCTCTGTTTTCCCAGAACACTCAGGCAGACCACTCTGGATAAGCCAAACTTCCATTCTCCACTCTCCCTTTTGTCAAACTTGTTTTAAATACACCTGGGATTATAAAGTAACTGTTGTGTATTCGTGTGACTTGGCAAAGGCTACCTGCATTCCCTTTTGTCAGAAGGCAAGGGTATTCATTCTCACAAAACATTTTATCTTTGCTTAATGACTTTTCTTTAATACATCCTACAAGTACGGCAGCAGCTAATGCCTGATGCGTATGCACAGCGCACTGCCAGCGAAAGGCACATGGAGGGGTACGTCAGGTCTAAATCAGTGAGTGTGGGTGCAGGCAGCCCAAACACTGATTGCAACCTTAATATGCACCTGCTTTACCTAAACCCTTTCCCAAGGAATTATACTGAAGGTAAGAGATATTTTTTCCTGGCTTCTATTAAGTTTTGAATAAATACAATTCATTGACAAATCTCAAAAACAACCCCTTGGTTTCCACAGTCACACAGAGGCTTTGATCAAAACCCCAAAGTACTACTTTGACAGGGATGGACTACAGCAAGATTATGCAACTCCTTTCCTAAGCCCTCCATGGTCCAAACTACAAATAAAAATTAAGAAAGACTGCTACAGCAAGATGATTTAGCAATAGTCTAGAAACACTTCACACTAGACGCTAGAATTTTAAAGCAGAAATAAAGTTTCACAAGTATGACTTTCCCATATTACATGGCCAGTCACTGAACAACTGCAAGGCAGATGTACTTCGTATCAGTCATGAAAAATAAAATTGCCTCTGATCCTAATAAATCTGCATTCTGCTCTGAATAAATCCAGGGCCATTTTGTGGCATCTTCCATAACCACAGTTCAAGACAAAACTGCTTATCTGACCTAGAACCCAGAAACATCACAAATTCTCTTTTGAAAGTTAGTGTTGACATTAATTTTCTCCATGACTGCTGAGCAACTCGATCATGTTCAAACTGCTATCTTCACGTTTATTCTGTGTGCCCTCACTACAGTCTAGCAGATTCAAGCTTTGCCTACAAGTGCATAAATATAAACCAATAATTTCAATATAAGTCCTCAAACTGAAGTCTGTAATACTTCCACAATCAAACTAAAATTTTATCCTCCTACAATCTGTTGCATTCTCTCAAAGCAGCTATTTGAGTGCCATGCATATGTACTTTCTACCACTTCCAAAGAAAAGACTGAGATGGAAAAAAATCACCATGTTGTTTAATCCCTTATAAACCCCCCTCTGGTTTCAGATCCTTTTTCTAAACCATCATTTTTCATGTGATATGTATACATAAACACACATGACATGCACATGCAAAACTGTTTTCCCATTTAGCTAGCTCATTAATTACTTTATTTTGAAGTGACAAACAAATCAAAACATCTGAAGTGCAGAATTTGTATGTCCCCCCATGCTTTTTCATGACAAAGCTATTTAACAGATTCCTTAGGCAGAAAACTCAAAGTTTGAAGACAAAACTCTTCCATCATGCAGCCATCCTAGATTTTAAAAAGAAGCACAGAGTGTTTAAGATCACAGTGTGTGCTCTATGAGCATCATTTGCCACAAAAAGCTCATGTCTGTTGCCAACCTGAAAACTGTTTTTCTCAAAAGAAGAGAAAGTCATTGTAAAAATTCTTACCTTCAAGAGGTCAATTTCTTTAATGCAATCTTGCCTAGCCTTGGCATCCATCATTTCAAATATCTTCAAAGACAAAAACACAGGAGAAAATGAAATAAAAACAAAAAAAGAACTCTGTATTTTCAGGAGAAATTGGTCTTTCCTCCCACAATTTGTATATCCTGTACTGTAATGAGTATAGGCACAATCCCCAGATCAAAGAAAGATCAATGTTTTCTTTACTATGAAGCTGCTGAAGGGCTAGCAATAGGGTAAAATTAATTATAGGACCTGTAGGCAATATTCTAAGCAGCATGAAAAATACACTAGCTTGTGAATTTGCTTTTGTGACTTTCAGAACACAGTTTAGCTATTGTTTCACGTGGTAAATAAGAAAAAATGCTTTTTCTTTTCAACAGAGATAATAGCTTGCACTGAATTCTTTGTAATAATTAACAGTAATATTGAGCATTAATATGCATTCTGTAATAAACAGAAAAACAGTAGAAACAAGAACTTAAAAGGATCCATTGGAGGATTAAAGACAAATTTCGTGAGACAAAATGCTGAACGCTGCAGAATACTTTAAGCCAAGTTACAAATTCTTCCAGAACTCCATCAGCAAAGGCAGGATTCCTGTGTGTCAAGGCTGCAAAGTCCCAGCTCTGTGACTGTGTACATTTGAGACTTGTTCTTTTACACACAATTACAATTTAATGAAGCTTTCATAAAAGGTAAAAAGCTATATTGAATATGAAATTGCACCACTGCTGCACGATTCTGGTTTAGAAACAAACCCACTCCAAGACAGTAGAGGCCATGCAGTGCAAACAAACTGCTCAAAACAGAAATAGGGTCCTAGGATACAGGAGATGATGGAGGGTACAGCCAAGAGGCAGGTAGGAACACAGTGGGGCCTCTTGGCCTCTTCTCTCCCGATGTAAACTGAGCACCGTGAAACTAACCTGACTTAATTAGTATTTGTAAAAGTGCTCTGAGATCTTCAGAAGCATTATCCTTTATTCCTTATGCTGGAACGAGTTGTAAACAAACAAACAAACCTCTACAGCCCAAAGGAATAAAAGTAGAAAGCAGACTATTGGGTTTTTTGATGTAAAAATATCAAACCAGATCATCCAGTACTCTGAAATCTCAGACTCCCAATTTCTAAAGCAGTTTATCACATCATTCCTGTCCAACAAATGAATAGTGAAAGCAGTATCTGACTTAAAGGGATCTGTGCAGACACTTAAAACATTCTCATCCTACTTGCTAGGACGATTTTGAAACTAAATGCTCACCTGAACCTTCTTTAATGCCACAGGTTTTCTGTCCAGAAGACAAGTTGCTTTGTAAACTTCACTGAATTGCCCTCGTCCGATCTTCTTCTCTATCTGAAAATCTGCCAGCGTGCAGCGGTATGGGTACGACGTTAGATGTCTCTGTGCAAGTCAAAGCAAAAGCAAATCACAGAACTAGAAAAAGGGCCATCAAAACATACATTTGCATTTCCAGTCTGCCTTCTTCATGACTACAGACTAGCGTGTTCTGTGACTAACCATATTCAGGAAGATAGAGGACTGCCCAGTAAGAAAGACAAAGAAACTCAGCGTTGGTTCAGTGAATGGTGGACAGTAGAGTGGTCTGGTTCTCCCTCTCCTAACTGCTGTTTTCTTTGTCCACTTCAGACAACCAAAAGAATCACAATATAAAGACTCCACACAGGCAATGGCAGAGACTTGCATACAAATGCTAACCAAAGCTAACCACACAACTAAGAAGAGCTACCATACATATACAGAACAGAGTTAAGATCCCAAATCATTCTTGTCCTCATTGCTGATGGCCAAGAGTTTAATCTAGGCTGATTAGAGATAATTACAGCTATAAACACATTAATGCCTAGTAAATATATTAGAAACATCGGCTGAATGAAGTTAAATGACTTTTTTAAAAAGGAAATAGTGTCTTGTCTTCCATGTAAGTAACTAATTAATCCCAAACTACTGTCTCCCTAGTTACACACCCTCTCATCAACTTTGCCTGCTTGTGTCACTGGGGAGATGCTGATCCCTACTTCTGAGGGGTCTCAGGTAAACACCCATCCAGGCAGGTAAACACAGTATAACGAGGATTATGTACTCCACAGACCAGGAATTGCTCTCTAGAGCCATCCTGGTTTCTTCTGTAATTAGCAAGACTGCTAACCAACGTTTAAAAAAGAAATTATGAAAACTAATTACTTAAAGTTGCCATGCATGCCAAGTAGAATTTATTTTCAAGATTCAGCATCTTGAGCCATTTCAGAGTTCCCATCAGAAACCACGAGATGACAAATACGCAACCAAAGCCTAGGGGAGGGCTTCCCAGGGAATGAGCCCTTGTTTAGAGCTGGATCTTTAGCAGACAGCCCCAAGAGAAGTGCTCAGGTAGGGCAGGGCAGGAGGGCTGGGTGTCTTAGGAGCCAGCTACTGCTACCACTGCCATTTCTTAACATAGTGAGTTGGGGCTGGAAGTAAGACTTAAAATGCAGGTAAAGCTTTCAGTCTAGCATCTTTGCCAGCACGAGGATCTCTTACAATGTAGATTTATTTTGACAAGTAAATAAGCTTGGACTTCTTAACAGAAATGAAATTGACTACTACTCAATACACAATAAGAACAATCAACCAGACATTTGAAAATGCTTCCAGATTTCAAGGTGTCTGTGCAGCTCTGAGCTACAAACACAGTTATTTGGCAGGTTTTATAAACAAAGCTGTAAAATGCAATGTTTTTAAGAAAACTTACCAATAAAGTACCCTAAATAGTCATTCCTGACCCACAAACTATCAATCCACCAAGACAAGCTATTTTAAACACTGTCATCTTTACAGCATCTTGATCACAACAAACACAGCAGCTGCCCCAACAACAAAAGCTACCCCTCTGCAGGCATGCTCAAGAAGAGCAATGACGTTTTCTAAATGCTGATGATACAGAGCTGCAGATCTAAATCATCACGAAGCAGACAGTGAAAAGACTAGCAGGTCTTCTTGCTGCCACCTTCCCCCTTCATCTCCCTGGCAGTGAAAGGCTGTTTGTTGCTGGAGCTTGTCCCACACTTCCACACCACTGCCCTGTATCAGCCATTGAGAACTTCCCCAGGATAAAGCTCTGCAGCTATGAACAGAGAGATGTGTTGATGAACTGAGAAGCTTAGACAGTTATGAACTCCGGAGAAGACAAAACTGCAACACCCTAATGTCCAGCCAATGCCTGCTAATTCAACGAGGCACATAACTGCAAATTTAACTCCAGGCCATCACAATCATCAGCTTTCTCTGCTTAAAGCAGCTCCTCTGCAGAACAAATGACACTTCAAGTAATTAGTTTTGAAATGCAAGGCCGCAGGTAAGTTTTTTTTTTTTCATGATGAGCATTTAAAGAGTCTCATACTATGAGAAATGTTTTACATTTCTCTAGGCTAAAGACCACACACAAAAAATATGAATTCATGAACAATAACCTACAGAAATAAGAAGGCTGCATCAGAACTCACAGGAATATCCATCTCATTCCAGAGAGTGCTTCATGAAACATGTTTTATGTACATTTGTTTGTGTGAGAAATTACCAAAAGTATGTCTGAACAAAGGATTTGTTCAACTTCACTGGGTACTAACCAGAAACACTTCCATTTCCCACCTTTTCCGTTATAAGCTACTAGGCAAATAAACTGACCTGTCCAGTCAAATTGCTGTACCCAGCCAAATGCAAGGTGTCAACACATAAAACTACAAAACACTTTTCCCTCATTAAAAAATGAAAGGAATCAAAGCATTTCCTTAAAGAACGTGACTCATGAGTAGTAAGGACGTCTGAGCAAAAGCTTTTCTAACTTGGAGCTAACATTCACAGCCAAGGTAAGCGTTTGAATGAGGTTTTAGAAAGCAGCTATCACAAAATTTTCTTTTTAAGGAAGAAAGCCATGCTGCAGTCAAGTATGGTATCCATTTGCCCTTCATAAATCATTCAATGGTGTGTTTAAACCAGGAGTGTTTAAGTGTAAATTAATATTTTAAGCATGTGCCAAGAAATCTAGCAACTTCTTCACTTGAAAATATAAATAAATGTTAGGCAAGTGACAGGGTGTATGTGTGTGTCCTAACCACTTTCACATGGTTAACACATAAAGTCTGCTTGCCGTGCTGGAGTTAATGCTGGGTGATGACTGGACACCTTAGCTGATATGTTCTGGCATCCTCCAGGACTACAGCTGCACATTTACATATGCAATGACCTAGATTTGCATTTGCTATCACAACCTATCAGACCTAATTAAAGTAATGGAGCTTTCATACAAGCTAGAAGACGTTTGATTCTGGTGTAAACCAGGGAGCATGCTCAGGTTAGAGCAAACCACACCAGAAGCTTCCCCTTGATTGCAGCAGCCCATTTTCCACACATCTCTTTAAAATTAATCTTCTCTTATGCTTTGCTTCACTGTATGCAAGTAACTCTTCTGAATGCTGTTACAAGGACACGTAAAGAATACCTAAGAAATATTTACTTTCTCAGAATCCCATCCCTATAGCCTGGCCTTGCATACATTTTACTTACTGTGTGACTTTTGACAAGAGAATTCCATTTTCTTTCAAGTTCTTCCACGTTCAAACACTGCACTTTTTTCCCAGAGCTGCCAAAAACCCAATACCTATCCCTTCAAATAAAGCAAACCCTCAATTTTCTGCAAATCTCAGTTTTCATATAGAGATACAAATAGTGTGTAAAATAAGATACCATTGTTGTCTTCAAACCTGCTCATGAAAACTAAATTTCCCCATTTTCAGGACAGATTGAGGCTCAGTGAAGGATTCAAGTCTACATGAGCACTATAAAAGCAAGACACTGTCTCTGCAGAACAGGTTTCAAGGTCAGTGATAGTTTGAGTTTAAGAAAAAAAAGAAGGGAAAAAGGAGAGAAAACACAAACCTTCCAACCACTGGACCTCTAAGACACTGAAAACTGGGCACATTTCAGTTCCCAGAGCAGTTGCAGGAAGAGGAGAGTCTGGGAAGAGCTAGTTTTGAGACAAAAGGCTGTTCTCTTTGCCCACATGATAAAGTCTCATTATTCTACTACTCCATTTAAAAAAAGCAACTCAAAGATTAAAGTCAATTAATTCATCCTTTGAATAAAGAGACTATTCATTTTCAAGAAGAAATGCAGAGATTATCCCAAGGACAAGCTATTTGGAACAACATCTCTGGCATAGATGTTCTCTTTTAGACGCAATCACTGATGCAAGAGCAAAAATTCCAAAGCTGGCAAAAGCCTGGAAGGAAAGCTTTCATCACAGTACTTGAGGGTGCAGTTTAAACAGAACTTTCAGCCTCAGAGCTAAGATTCTCTGCAAAACAGAACCAGTAAGGTTTTTAAATACTAGAAAAATCTGGTATCATAAAGACTTCAGCTCTATTACCTTGCACACACCTGAACAGATAGGCTGCGAGGATAAGAACACTAAAGGCTAAGTCTCTACGTATCAGATCATAATGCAACCCAGGCAGACACAGAGGATGACAGTATCAGAGAAGTTCCTTGTTTCTACTCATTCCTTGGAGATAGGTTGCAGTCTCTACTTACACTGCCACACTTTCAGGGATGTCTGTTGCCATGCTTCAAGAGACATCTCACCATGGGCCACTGAGCACACAAGATATAAAATGTGTCCGAATTTACCACTGGGTATTTGATACAATTTCCTCTAATTCCTTTATATGCAGCTATAACCACATGAAGGCAGGACAGCTACATAACCTGAACTTGGGTGGTTTTTTTGTATTTTTGTTAAGTGATTAGTTGTGCAGCTCAGAATTCATATTTTGACATACAGAAGAGCAAGAGAGAAAAACAAAAAAATCAACACCTCTTCTTTAGAAAGACTTTCAGTCTCCAGAGCCAATAACTTTACCTCTTTGTAATTATCTAAAAGCTGGGGAAAACCTTAACAGTTCTGAGAAAACTGACCAAGCAACCTTGCCTGCAACCTTTAAACCCAATCATTCAGGCAGAGCAGAGTACTTAAGAGACTGATGAAAAACATATCAGTAAAATACTAAGACACTGCAGAGCAATGCCTGTGTGGATGCTTCTCTCAGAGGCACAGAAAAAAAATGAGCCTGAATGAGCTGAAAAAGGGGACTATTCCCTGTTAATTGCACAATACATAAACTTGGAGTGCTAGTGTTAATTACTAACAAAGTCAGTTGTTTTACTGCTGATTGGCATGTGGAAATCCAGCACTAGTCATCAGCCTGCGCAAATGGCTACAAGGTCATGAGACCTTTAGATTATTTGCAGTCAATTTAAAAATTGGTAAGGATTGGTTAAGCAAGGGTTAAAAAGTCAGACACTACAATCTGCCAATAAAAGCATCTTTCCTGTAGAGCCATGAAATGAAATATTCTTTAGAAGAGTAAAAACATAGTTGCCCAATTAATTTTCTGAAATCTCATTAAAAAATTTAGCCCGACTAAGTCATACACTTCTGACCTGAATTTTAATTATCTTTACACTGGATAGAAGGCTTCTTCCTGATATTTGCAATGCATCATTAATTTTAAAAGAATGATTTCCTTGCTTCTAAAGTGCATACTTCATCTGAGTGACATTTACTGTAAACTAATTTCACCTTTAAAAGACATCTGCGACAGTGGATGGGGAAGCCTCAGCCCCTCCAGTTGAACACATATACATTCCAAGCAATGATTTACTATCAACATCAGTGTTCCAAACCTCTTTATGCTGTCCCAAATTATACACCCATCTCTACTCAATAATGCCTACGTGAAGAGAGTTTTGCAGTTTGAGGTTGAATTTTCAATGTGAATTTATGAGAACATATTAGAATAGATTGATTAAAAAAAAAGGAGAACTTCTAAGCTCTCGAGAGATGAGGAAACTTTTAAAATATAGATTATCCTTCAAACAGGTAGTCAAGTAATTATTGAAGGTTTTTCAATTTGCAGCTTCAAAACTAGACCACAGAGTCCAACAATATCCTTAACTCGACCTGTTTCTCAGAATTTAAAGTTCCTGAAGTACTTGGCTTGAATTTCAAAGTTTTAACACCCTTTTCAGGAGATATTTCTACTAATTTATAACAAGGAAAGAGAGAATTTTTACTTTGAAATGACCATGGTCATAACCACAAAGAAATTAACAGAGAAATAACCTAAGCATGTCAGGAAATTATAAATCAAAGAGTCTTTGCTGCTAGATGACCAGTTCAAGTCATCAATGACCAAAATGAACAACAATGAATAGTTCTACTGCTATGTGACTATTTACTCACACTCCACTGCTGTGCGAGTATATAAAATAGCTGTTTAAAAGTGAGTTACTGTGTTTATTTAGCACAAAAACTAAGTAAAAAATTATAGCTTCATATTTTTATATCACTGATTTACTCCTAAGTGATTTTTATTGCTTGCTGCTATAAACACTGAGTAATCTAGAGATTAAAACAGTTGACACTTTCACTCTGGAACATTAGGAAACGTTTTGCCTCTTGCTGACAAACACCATCAGGGTAATGCTGGACAGGTAAGGGAGCCAGGAACTAAACCTGTGACCTTATTTGGCCCTTTTTTTATATTTACATAATCACTTACTCTTGGAAACTTCCAAATATGAACCATTACTCCTAGACAGAAAGAAAAGTCTGGTACACTTACTCATAGTTCTAGGCTAACCCATCATGAAACAGAAATAACCCTCCTGTCAGGACAAATTAATTTTTTTTAAAGCAGCTTTAGGAAGCGGAGTAATTACTGCAAATGTTTTTTAGCAGAGTACACTGTTGCTCTGATCTCTTGTGGGGTAACAGAGAAATTGTGCAGGAAAGAGATGGGAAGTAGAGAGGACCACTTCATACAAAACCCCCTCCTCATCCAAGGCTCTGAAAGCTAAATTCTGTTTTTTTCTGCTTAAAGCTTTCAAGCCCTGCCATTCACAACATCTCTTAAGATCAGTTTGGTCAATTTTCCCTTTTTCTCTCTTCCACAAGGTATTACAGAGCCTGTCCTCACTACTCATATCTTCAGAAGACAGAGCTAATGTAATTTTGGTTTCTTTCAGGTAATAAGTATGAGAAAACTGAAAATTATATAATTATGTTCCTGGAAAATGGAAAAATCAGAAATACATAAAAGCAATCATACCATGCCATCAGTGTAAGGTAGCCTGCCCTCAGAACAGTACCATTTGTGTTAATTTTTAAACTGAGTTTGCTGAGGAAATGCTGTTTTTCTCCCAAATTCTCTGCCAGACTGCACATTTCTGTTATTAGCTTTTAAAAAATAAAGTATTTAAACTAAACAAACTCTTTTTCTGCAGTCCTAATTCCAAACTAGATCATTCTCAAATACACTCAGAGACCCCCATTAATACAACTTGGATATTAACTGAGTTGAGGGGAGGTTTCATTGAACAATGACCATACAGCAAAATGAGCCCACTCAGCATCAGGGTAAGACCAGAACATAGATTATTAGCTACTAATTACACTTAACTATGTCATTACAAATTCTAACATGTGCTCCAAGATGCCATGAATGTATCTGCTGCACAGGAACACTTCCTAATCTTGTTCATGAAATAATTACAGGGGCTCTATCCTGCCAAATGAGGCAGTAATTAACCCTAATTGCTCAAAATGCAACTGGCTAATTCTAGGAGATTAATCAAGGGGATTCAATTATTATTAAATGACTTAGTATGACAAATTGCTACATTAGGAGAGGAGGGCTTTGCTCCATACAACGTTACTTTTCCAGCAGTGCTGGGTGAGATACATTCATCCTTCTACTCTGTGTGTGGGCAGCTTACCACTTTTGAAAACCCTACCTTGTGTTTTGAGAACACCTTTTTCCTAACAAGCTCTTCTTGTTGAAGGAACCCAGATCATCACAGGATCACACGTTCGGAATGACAAATTAACCTCCACAGCCCCCTTTCCAAAGTAACTGGCACACCCCAGTTGCAATAGTTTTCTTCCTGATACTTTTTCTTCTTTAAAATACATATAGATAAAAAGGCAGGCATGCAGGCAGAATTCACAATGTGCAAGTTTCATGACGACAGGGAAGGTATCAGCATTGCTCTGAGTGCAGGTCTAAGCCTCGCTTCAGCCCACTACTGCAGAAAGGCAGGGAAGAGAGATGAGCTGCTCTGGTGAAACCTGGTAACAGCATGGACAAAGCACATCGTGGGAGAGATTCCAGAGCCTCACAGGAAATTAAGTCAGAGAGACTACAGCTTCACATAGGATGATCTACTTGCATTTGGTAATTACCTCTTCAGCTTTTATTACTAAACTGAAAAATAAATTAACTTTATTCACTTACATAATCAATTGCTTTTCTTTGTTCCTTTTTTCAAAGGATCAAAGAGGAAAAGGAGAGAAATCCAACATAGGCAATGTTTCTATAAGACAATTTTGCTTTAAGCAAAATTCAGACAATTTCCTTTTTTTCCCCCCTTATTATCATGAAAAACAATGGATTCAGGAAACTCTGCCTAGCTGGCAGAATCCCAAGCTAGATATACCCTGAAACTGCTCTAGCCACACTACAAACAAAAGAGGAAAAAGGCCAAATGGTAAGAAATCTATGGACCTGTACAACAGACAGGGAAGAAAACACAGGAGAAAGATGAAAGAGATAGATGCACTTACCTGAGGATCATGCTGGTATTCCTGCCCTGGCAGCTTGCAAAGAGGGTTGTTCTGGTCCCCTAGATGATGTGGATGGTTATGCTGCCCTTCCATGGTATCATACCAGACTTGGCCTCACGGTTCTGCAGAAGTTAAAAGAGGGGAGAGAGAAGTCTCATCACTGTCCACCCAGTGCCAAAAGCAAGAAACTCTTTCCAGAGTTGTGCCTAGATGCGGCTGTACATCAAGACAGCAAGAACTGATTCCTCCCCTCCCTTTCTTCCCTCAGACTGACTCGTGTGTACAACTCTCAAAAGAAAGAAGCCAGCCCCACTGCAGCTCAGTTGGTTCCTGGCAGACTAGCATGCACCCGCTGCCGTCTGCAAGCTGAAAGGACACAGCAACAGGTCAAAACTATGCTCTCTGTCCCAGCACTACAAATCAACAGTACCAATATCACCAACACCACTACTATCTCAGAATATGCAAAACAGCAGAAAACAATTTTATTTGCTCAGTGGAACGTTATCTACAAGAGATACTGCTTTTGTGAACCGTAACAGCAAACAGCATCACTTTCTCTCTCTAGACCTTCTGAAACCAGGTGATCCCCAACTGTACCAGGCACCTGGTGGACAAGGTAAGAAAGGCCAGCACCTTTCCATTTGTGAAACAAAACTGACAACAGTCCCAACACACAGTCGTAGCTTTCTTTGGCCAGTGACAACCTAGAAGTGTAGCTTTAGCCACATTCTTTCTTGTCCAACCCCAAAACTAAAACTTTCACGACAGGTGGTAGGCCACAAGAAGCAGTAGCTAGAAGCCATATTAAGACTGAACAAGATCAAAGTATTATTCTAGAACAAATAAATGAACGAGGGAAAGCTCTATGAATTAGCTTCTTTCAGCTTTACCTTCAACAGTTACCAAGCACAGCTTTCCAGCACAATTTCCTACAGAATCTACATAGATTACAAGCATGCAGCACCAGAGAAGAGAATCTAGCTAAGGTTACAAGACACAGAGCTTACTCTAAATGCAGTAAACAGTAATACATATTTTCTACCCCTTCTAGGAAACTAAACCCACACTTGAACTGTTAGAGTCACCATGTCTGAGCCTGACGCTGGGCCAAATCCTGGTAATTTTATCAGCTATTCAGGGGACACAGCATGGATCACAGTGCTCCTTGCTCCATGCCAGTTTTGGGGTCAGGCTCTGACAAGCCCCAAGCAAAGACAGCCCTCAAAATTCATCCACAGCATACACAGAACATGCACAAAAACTACACTAACATCCCTTCCCCACAAAGGGCTGTATGTTGGTGTGGGGGCCTATTTAGCAACGTTGTTCATAGGGAGCTATTGGCTATCCACGCATGCTCCAGGGAGCGTCACTCAGAGTTGCTGTCCCAAGCAGCAACTAGAGGCGTAATAGTGACAAGGGGAGATTTAGTGGCCAGCAAAAGCATTTGCAGAAAGTTGTTTCAAAAGTTTTGGCAAGTATTCATTCAGTGAAAGAGCACAACCTGACCTCTTTAGTGTATTAATAGTGCATGCCTGGCACTGGGGCAATGACTAACTCTTAACTTAAAATACAGAGGTATTTTAAATATTTGTGGGGAGCAGGGGAGAAAATAAGATGCAGAAGAATTTCTGAACCAAGCAGTGCTTGGTTCTTTTAACACTTGTCTGTGAAACTGGCCATCAGCTCTGGCACATCTTTCCCAACACCAGCTACCCTAATGTGCACACACAGTACTGGGGAGGAAGCCGAGAAAAGGCTCTCCTAGGTTCTTAAGCAAATGTACTTTGACTCTACCATTCACTAGAAAAGGGTTGTGCAAGCTGAGCACCTGCTGCATACAAACAGGCTAACATGTGGGTTGCCCTCAGTAAAACAGCTTTTTGAAGACACTATGAAGCTCCAGTGAGAGAAGGATAATAACTATTAGTATGAAGAAGTCAGACTTTAAGATTCCTACAGCACCAAGCACCTGTAGGTTTATTAGTAACCAGGGGAATACTTAAAAAAAAAAATAGGTCTCTTAATGTCAACATTAAACTGTCCTATGAAGTTTCTACCTTACATTACACTACCTCAGTAACTTTTGTACTGATGATTTGAAGAAAGGCTGCTTGCTTGAAGGGAGAACACAACATGTATTCTTTGTCCTGAGTCCACAGGCAGAGAGAAAACACCCCAGGGGCGGCAGGCTGCTGACAGCCTTGCTTCTGCCACTGATCTCCAGAGGAATTCAGAAATTCCATGTTTACAGCCTCCAGATAAAAGGTGTGTCCAGGCCGTGTCATGTGAAATGTCTGTAGTCTAACACTGATCAAACACTACATCTACTGTGTCCAGCTTTGGGAAGGACTACAGAGCTCACAAGGAGAAAAGGGAGTCATTTCCAACTACAGGAACCTGACTCATCTGATTGTACACAGATCTGGGACATTCCCAAGAGAACTGCAACTGTCCAGCTGCTGTAACAAAACTCCAAGTACAATTACTTACTGTGAGGGATTAGACAAGGGGAAGGCAATTAACAGCCCAGAACAGCCTCCTTGCCAGAAGCTGTATGGGAATGGGGTAGGTGGAGTATTTGGGTTTGGTCACTGTTTGTTTAAAGCACTACAGCTGGAAGCAAAGGAAGAAGCAAGAACAAAATATCAGCTTTGAAAAGAGATATGGCACAGCTCACATGACACCAGCTCCCAGCCCGCTGACACCTACGGGACAGCGTGTCCTGTCTGGAGCTGTCAGCTCAGCTATTCTGGGCTGTGGGCAAGCACATGCTATAGGTAGACTGGAAGGGGAAACCCCCAGGAAGGGGCTTCACAGAGGATCTCCAAACAGAAAGGTGCTTTATTAATGTTTTAAAAAAAAATCATTACAGAGATTGCAGAGAATTTTAGTTCTACAAAATTCTACATGAGCTTTGAGAGTCTATTTTCACAAGTCAAACTACAGACCAAATGGGGCAATTATAAACCTTCATTGTGTCCAATACAACTGTCCAAAGCCAGTGAATTTCACCTCCATTCCAGATACTTGCACACTCCTGAGGAAGTGACCACACTTTGAGCTACATTTTACTAATCCTGAAGTAATTTTGGATATTGGGTAGAAGATGCTAGGCAGGAGCTACTTTAGACTACTGAAGAAAACCACAAACACGTAAGAAATGTTTAAACCTGTTTAGCTACCTCTTCTTCCATCACTCTGCCTCATCTCTGCATTAAGTTACCTCATGGAATCCAACAGTTACCATGAAACTTTTCCTTCTCATGCCAAGGGAAGATGTTTCTACACACAGCATCATGTGAATGCTAACCACACAGCAGTAAAAGGGCTGAACTACACATAACATTTCAGCTTCATTAAAGCATGTAATGCCTCATTAACTGACAGAAGTATGTAATGCCTCATTAACTAACTGCAACATTAATAGGTAATGAATTTTCCTTTAATCATTTAAGCAGCAATCTTAAATGCAACAGTTATTTCACCAACCTCTAGAATCAGTGGTCACCATGTCCAAATCAAAGTTAAGTCTCCCCACTTAATTCAAACTGTGACCCGCAAAAGAAGTGATAAAAACCAAATCTGCAATCCTGGTGCATTTTAGGGTGTAACTCTATTAACAACTGGACAGAGAGCAAGAAATTTTCTCTACATGTCAGTTCTCAGCAGCAACACTATCAATGACATCAAATAGGGAAAGAATAAAAAAGGCAACTAGGCATAAACCCAAGCAGTGACAATAACACTCCAGATTCCATCTCATTTCCTTATTATCAGATTGAGGGGAGGGAAGAAGAGCAGTTGCAGACAATTAATTGAAGATTTTTTATCTGTTTAAACAGCCAAAGACAATAGTAGGAAATAAGACAAGAAATCTTGGAATAAGCTCTCTTAGCACTGGCACATTTTTACATTGTTCCAGCTCTACACTTTTACTTCTCAAGTGACAAGTTTTTCAGTCCTCCTGCCAAGTTTCCTAAGAAGTTTTGCAGTGTCAAACATTTTCAGACCGGGTCTTGACCATGACACTAAACAAAAACATTTTTTAACTGCACAAAGCATCACATATATTTCCAGAAAGTGGATCAAAGAAGAGGATCACCATCTGCGAGAGGATTTACAAGAACAGTCTAACAGCCTTCTACATTACTACAAATACTCAAACATCTCATACACACAATTTCCCAGTAACAAATGTGCCTCAAAAATCAATACACACAAGAGGCAGGATGATATATACAGCTTATAAAAATCTCTTGCAGCCTTTTGTAGCTTTTTATCCTATTTTAATTAAAAAAGAAGCATTTACCTCTACCTCAAACAAATGATAGCAACTGGATTCCAGTCCTGGAGAGAGGAATGGATAAGTGGAGATAATTACATTTGCCCCTACAGGTAATGAAGCACAGGGAGAAAGATTTTACTGAGGCTCTATCAGTGTAGCAGTTACTTCCAGGATACTCCAGCCAAGTCCTGTGAAGGATGTATGACAACTGTTTCAGTATTTGGGGTCAGTTTTAATCAGCCAAATTCCAAATTGCTTGCATTGGCTGCCAAGCAATGTAATAACTTTTACAACAGCAGTTCAGGTGACATTCCATTACTGGAGTTTATGGTCATTCAACATCAGTAAAACCAATTCCCTTCTACAGCTGCCATCTGATTTACAGCCACGGACACATGTTCGCATCCCTCTGCATCAACCACAATAGCACACTTATCATACAAAAATCAGAGGGAACCCTCATGAATACAGAACCACTGCTTTTCCTAATTATCAAAAGATTAGTACTTAGCTGTAAAGTGAGACATATACTGCCTTGGAAAAGCTTTTACCTTTCTAACACAAGAAAGACAGAGACACACACAAAAGGTGGCAGCTCCCATACACCTGAATGTTGCAGAATTGTTTGCCTGTAGCTGATTCACTGGGGGGAAGTGTTTCTGAAAATGATGGAAGGAAATTAAAGATTTCCAATTAAATTGAAGACCTACCTAAAAAAAAAAAAAAAAAAAAAAAAGAGGGAGAGAGAAAATAGAAATTAACTCATCATAGAGCTGCTTCATTTCTCCCAACAGATCTTAAGATGTAAGCTGAGAAATTTTGACAACAATGCACTGAAAATACCCTAAGTACTAAAATCTTCCACCTCAGTGTCTTCAGTGTGGTATCTGAATAGTTTTGCAAGCAGTTCAGTTACTCTAAGAATTTAGAATAATTTAAGAACGAAGTGGGGAATGCAACCAAAGCCCACGTGGGATGAGCAGATCATTATCTCAAACTACAACTTGAAGCAGATTTGTTTGTCACCATTTGCCCTCCACTCCACTGAGCAAGAAAGCAAAATGGAGAAACAAAACACATCCAAATACGCCCAAACACCTAAAAGAAGTCTCCATCCATGCAGTAATGTGACTGGAATCAGTCTTTAGGCATCCTGCCACTTACTGTCACCCTTCTGCAGCACAGATATCATTGTACACAGTGGCAGTAGTTACAGGCACTTGAGTTCTTACAAAGCAAGTGAAAATAAGAAATTTCTGATGCAGTCAGCTCCCCTACCACATCCCAACCAGCAATTCCTCTTTGTGTACTTAACCGTCCTTATACCCCATCTCATCCATATGATGCCTGAATCAATAGAAAGCTAAACAAAACAAACCCTATTGAACCCCGTGGTATCTTGCAGGTACCTGACAGGTGGGATTCTTAGAGCAAAACAGCCCAGGGCACTTGATAGCAAAGGCCAAGATCATTAGTTCCAAGACACTCATTAAGGAGCAGAACCTCAGCAGCACCTTGGCATTTAGTCTCGCATACCCTCCTGCCCCCGGTGCAGCTCCTCTCTAAACCAGCTTGGTGAAACAGCTGTGACCAGCCTAATCGAGTATCACCATGTGTCTCTGCATGCCTCAGACTCCACTGCAGGCAAAAATATTTTCTCCCAGATGAATAATCAACATAATAGGACTGTGCCCCTCTAAAGTAGACAGCAAAGCAGCAGTCTGAGTGCTCAGTGTTACAACCACTTTCTGTACCAACACTCTTCACCTCCCTGCAAGACACACCAGCTGCTTCACGTGCCCAGTCTTCAGCTCTGCTGCTGTCCACCACACTAGAGGAGCTAAACTCAGACACTGCAGCCACTGCTACCTGCTCAAGGGTCAGGGAGACAGCAACGGATGGCACTGCACAGAGCTGCTCTTTCTGTAGCACATGCTGGAGACTCAGGTAAACAGCCTTGCAAATGCAAAACCAGCCACAGCACTTCCAGCTCTTCTTAGTAATGCCACAAAAAGTATTCTGTAGAACAGACAAGGAGGTTTTTCACTTCTGCACCACTTCCTACTGTAAAAGCAATTCAAACGAGTCCATCTTGAAGACTCTCAGTGTTGTGGCTGTGAAGTGGGGGTAGCTGTTCCTGGAAATGTAATGGGGCTTTTTGTTCCTCTGACCTTCCCCGATGCCCTCAAATATGCAAGAGATGTATATGCTTTTCTACTCGGTTACTCTAGCCCTCTCATATCCTCTTGCTCCATGCAGACTTGGGACAGGAAAGCAAGCAGCTCTGTTCAGCTACCTTGTGTGAAAGAAAACAAAAAGGCAGTGTTCTGCGGTGTCAGAAATCCAAAGGTTTATAAACACTGTCGAGTACATTACTTAAAAGATGCAAATTTCTGCAGTATTTTAACATACACAAAGAATCGAGATTCAGAGCAAATAAAATCCACCCAAGCACATCAAGCAGGCTCCTGGGTCAGGTGTGGGTACCCGCAGAGGAGGGGCTGATGGAGGGAGCGCAGGCTCTGCCCCTCCCCTGAGCCATCCACATGCTGTTTGCTGCAGACTCCCCCAAGACTGGAGCAATGCAAACTATTTTACAAAATAAACACAACCACATCAGTAACACTTTCTGCCTCTCTACTGCCCAATAATATTCTCCCTCTTGCTTGCTCATAAAATAAATCTGTCAGGATACTATACAAGATTACCTATATATTTAAATGATGATCTTGGCTTATGATTACATTATCACTGTGGTTCAGGGTACATGCTGTGGGGAAGGCAGTCCAATCCTCAGAGAGTATTATTTTCGAGTGACTTTTATTGTCCATTATCTTGCACCATTTGTGTCACAGCTATGATGTCTGGTAGGAATAGTTCACAACAGAAATATCTTTGTCGTTAGTATTCTCATTGCAATTTAGTCAGATCAACCTTTAAATCTCATCCATCATACTGAAGAGCTCTGGCAAAGCAAGCGCAGTAATATATGCTTCCATGCAAAACCTAATTACAGGCTAGGTTAAAAAGCCTACCCCATTCCTTCTGCAGTGCAAGGTGACAGGAAATCCCGAGCATCCCTTGGTTTCTCACTCTCCCTTTTTGCTGGTGAAGTGCGTAACCCATTCATTACAGCAGACTGATTCTGTCTGGCACATGACAAACTTACTTGAACCTAACAATTAAACTTCTGACAGCGTTTCCAAAAGCAGAGAGTATTTACTGTAAATGCTTGACAATTTTTTCCTCTCTGCTCATCTCTCTCAACAGTCACCTTGTGATGACTGGAAATTACCATAAGCAAATAGCAGTCTAACATCCAAAAACCCCTCATGTTAATGTGAAATACACACCTGCCAACACTGAAAAAAAAAATGAATATGAAAAAGGAAACAGCACAAGGAATGCCACTGAAATGCATGAGACAGAAGAGAATGCTGCAAGCAGGAGCAGAGTTTAAAAAAAAGAACAGAATTCAGTAAAAAATGCTGCTCAGGAAGAGCTGCCTACAGAAGGTACAGCTGGCCGGAACGCTGCAGTGCCACGGCCGCCTACAAACCTCACCAGCCCCGCGGAGAAGGACTGCACGGCTTGCCTCACCAACAGCTCCAGATTGCAGCTAGAGAGCTCAAGCAAGCACAGTCAAACAGAGCATAGATCTATCGCCAGGAAAACAGCTTCAAAATTTTTAGCTTAGCGTTAAGATGAAGCTACACCCATGCACACACACACACTTATAACCCAGTGCGAGCTGTGTACACCTGCCATGCCCCAAGAAACATAAAATACATGGAGGAGAGAAACTCTTAAAACCAGAAAGATCTCACAGTTACACAACTTCATTAACTTTAATGTCATCCATGACCAAAGTGGTAATATTATCTAACATAACTTTACTCATCCTCATTGACAGAAGCTGTAAAAGACAAATGAAAACTAGCAGAGAGGAATTTTCCCAGCCTTCAGGATCAGGGAAGCTTAAACACCTAGGCCCTGGATCTAGTACCAAAAGTACTCAAAGGATCTGTCACCAAATGCCAGTAAAGATAGCAGTTATGTTTCAAAGTAGAATTTTCTTTATTGGTGTTTTAAGGCCCCCAGATGTGTTTTTTAACTCAGTCTTTATTTGCATTTCATTTAACAGATGCTATTTTTTAAAGCTTTCAGAAGCACATCATCATTCAATCTTAAATAACTCATATTGGTGGTACAATTACTCAGACTTTGGAAAATGACCACATAATTGGAAAATACAACAATATATTCATGCATTTAGGTATTCTGCATGTTACGAATAGCTGCTGCCCAATCAAGATGCAAAAACAGGTCACAGCCTTCAGTGAAAACTGCACCTGCAATTTGTAAACCCCTAGAAAGGCTGAGGATGTTTGTAACCGACTGACCAACCACTGAGCATACCTTCCATTTTAGGAGCACTGGAATTACCCAGGTGGGTTTGTGTGAAGACTTTGTGCAGACTTCTTGTTAAGATTTTGTGCAAACCAGGCTCTTCAGCAGCCAGTAGCCAAGTGCTGGCTTCTCAAAGACCCCAAATCCACTAACATAATGTTTTAGTAAAATGGCTGAAAAGCCCTAGAGCTTTTTCGTACTATGTCAACAACTGATATTCATTAAACAAATGCTGTGACAGACACTGTAATTCACTGTTCCATACCTAGAAGCAAAATGACATTAAGTCAACTATTTAAAGCTATTCAGAGGCATCTCACTGTAGATGTCAATAAAACAAATGCTTCCTGCCAATAATTAAGTATTTGTGTCAAACTTCCCACTCTCTTCCCAGTCACTCTCTGCATCCAGCTCAGGTCCACTTTCCCATTTTAAGTAAACAAGATTATAATTTCAAATACTCTCTACTCTGGTTTAGGGACAAAATTTAGTAAAATGACCTGAAAATAGCAAGGTCTGACAGTGTTCTCCCCTCCCCAACTGCTTTAGTATGCTTCAAGATGCTACTTGAGTTTCTACATGTTTGACAGAACAATTTGTATTCCATTACTTCAACCAGTTCTCGCCAGTACACAGGACATTTACTTCTAATTTGGGGTTTTAAACACTCAATCTTTGTAAGAGTTTGGTTTGTAATTTTGGTGTTGGTGGAGCTTTTTCCCCTGTGTTGTAGTATTAGGTCCCTAGAACTTGGTCCCATATCAAAAGCCCTAATTGTATATAAAAGTCTCTGACTACACTTTAGATGCTATATAGCTCAATCCATCCATTTTAAGGGACGGTTTCACACGGCTCCTATTTAACAGTCCTAGGATCAGTGCTAAGTGTACTTGGTGATTTATAGTTATGACTAAGGAACCAGTGTGATAAAGTAAATAAATGTTCCTTTTCACCAGCCTAACTGGACTATTCCTGCCTCTCATTTCACTGCACAGAATTTCCTAGCACCGTAAATATGTAAATATTTATGTACTATTTGTATGAAATGCAGATAAATAATCAAATACCTATCCACATCTCAAACTGAAGATGGATAGCAATCACCAGCATTTAAAGTGACAACAGTTCCTCTGAAGAGAGATAACATAGTAAGTACAGCACAGCAACAGCAGGTTGCATTTTTCCACAAGCAGTTTTCACTTACGTGTGTTTTCAATATAGAAAGAAGCCAATATACCTCAATCTATATTCTTCTAGTTGCAATTTTGAGCCCTCCCAAATTATTCACTGTATTAATTTCTACAACCTTTGAAACATTAGAGATGGACCTCTCAGGCTATCACTGGTGCTAACAAAACATGTGTTAAAAATAAGCACACACTAAACCTACCTGAAATTTTACTGTGTTGCTTACTAAGCAAGCAACAACATGCTCACCTTTTAATTTATAATGCAATAAAGCTTTCAAACCCAAAGCCAAATTATTTAAGAGCATTTGTGTTATCTTTCACAGAATTCATTCATTTCTGATGAAGGAGAAGATTAAATATAGGCTGGAAATGTATTCATAACGTATATGTTCACAGAAACTGCCAGACATTTCCACATCATTAAATCATAACTGAAATAAGAACATCACATCCAGCTCTGAAGCGCTGCCTGTACCAGTAATGTCAACTTCATTATCGTGCCAGCTTTACGTTCTCCCTTCCGCATCAAGGGAACAATCAGCTATTTGCACACAAGTAAGCAAACTTACTGTACTACCAGTGAGTTGACAATCTACACATGAAATACAAACAGTTTCAGCTCTCAATCAACATCTGAAGAGCCCAAAATCAAGTAGCAGGGAAGACTGACTGCTCCCAACCTATGGCAAAAACATCCAGTTCAAGCCAATCCCTAAAAACTTTCTGCCACACGTGACCAGGAATACAAATGAGTTCTACATCTTTTTCCCCATCAAGACACCTTTAGCAACTAACCATCTCCAATAAAAGCACAAGCTAATAGATCATCTTAAGCTAGTACGAAAAAACCACAAGTACCATCCAAAGTACAAAAGAAGAGTTTAAATAAGCTCTGTTGCTACAGACTTTCCCAATGTGGGAACTGTTCAGGCTGGGCTGTTCCCAGAAAGCTTAATTGGTACCTTCAATCCTAGCAAAGTTTTCTAGAAATGCATATACAGGTCTGTGATTAGAAACATCATTACTTAGCTCTGATAAACACCTTAAAAAGGTATCCCATGCACTTGACAAATATCAAGCAAATCTTACAAAAAGAGACTTCTGAAATATTACTGTAATTTTTCAGAGGTTTAAGGAAAGCTTGGGCAGACCAAAGAGAACAAGGCTTGTGTACCACGGCCTTAGAATCCATGAAACCTGCTGTAAGCACTCTATGCACAGTTTCTCTCTAGAGCCATTCATCTGTGTCTTCAACAGCCAACACAGCTGTCTCAAACACAAGGAAAAGGAACAGAAGATATAGATATATATAGAGATAAATGTTCATCCAACTTTAAAACATTGGAACACCAGCTTGAAGCATTTACATTTATCATAATCAGAAATAAGAGGAAGTGATGCCGAGAATCACACAGCCCAGCCAATCTAAAGATTCATGTGATGAAAATCCAAAGGCAACTTCAAAGCCATCTCATAAAATCCTGCGCAAAACTTCCAAGCAGCCAGATGTGAGCACTGCAGGAAGTGCCTTCACAGCATCTGGATCTTGCAAGTAACAGCCAAACGGAAGCAGAAACTCTTCCCCATGTAAAAACATCTAACATTTTTCTACTTACACAAATAGCTACACCAGAAAGATGTTTGTATATTTTCTGCCTCAAAACATGCTAAATAAGACTGTTATTATCACCAGTGCTATAAGGTGCCTTACCTATACGTATCTGGAACTAACGGCATCAGCCCTCCAGAAATTAATGCAGCTCTTCAGTTTATACCTACACTTCCGTATCACTGTAACAGGTCTCCATCTCCTTTCCCACATGGGCATAGCCTTCCTTAAAGAACAAGATTCATTCACCAGTGCCTTGCACATGACAGCTACAGAGTAGAATTAAAAAAATAAAAATCTGTTCTTTACAAATCCTGCATAGCTGCTTTTATTACTTATTTTGATGACAGACAGGGTTAATGAAGTTCTTGCAGAGAACTCTCCCTTTCCTGGGCTAAATGCCCAAATTCTTTCAGGATTCACAAGACTTGTCTATTTAAATTGGGTCCAATTTTTTTCCCACTGCAGAAAGGCCTGCACAGAATGTTCTGAAAAGAAACTAGGAATTAACCTTTCAAGAAAATCATAACTAAATGTGCAAGCTCTAAGAGACAAATCTCATTTTACACTACATTCTGTCCTCTACGTAACAATGTTCTATTATTCTAATAAGCTTCAATCTTGAAGCATAAACTCAGTAGTATCAGATTATTAAAACCCCTAAGCTTATTCATGCAAACAATCCCTTCGCTCCTGCCCACCCTGTATGTCTTCCCACCCTTCCAACTGCCAAGGCACCACATTAATCAATACTATGCTGTTAAAATAGAAATTCACCCATTTGAGGGAGTTAGAAAAGGAAATTTTACTTACCAAGACAACAGCCCCACATTTACACTTCCATCCCATCTGAAAAACAAATCTGCTATATACCACAAGGAACCTTTCAGGCATTCGCTGCTCTACAGCAACATACTGATGAGAGTGAGCAGTTTCTCAATGTACAGGGACAGGGAATGGCCATGGTGGAGAAGATTTGCCCTGTCCTGGTATTTTCTTTCCCTTAAAACTGAGGTTCATCTCACAGCTGTTTTGCAGACACTGAACAGTCCTTCAGATAATGAAAGAACTTGTGTCAGAGAGCATGAAACCAAAGAATTAACAGACGTTTGCAAAGGCCTCTCTGTTTTCAAAAGGCAGCATCTGTTCTATCTACCACCAGACACCTACCTACCAGTCACAGCCATGATGAGAAGTACTTAGGGTTAACTTGCTAATGCAATTAAAGGGGAAAAAAAAGCCAACAAAAAAGTCCAGCTGAGGCACAGAATGCAATTTAGCTTTCAGCAATCCATGAAGTAAAATGAAATCTTCCAACCATCTCAACCAGGTTTTTAGAGTAATTACATAGAACACAGCTGAAAAGTATCTACCATGGATCAGTTCATCAGCATTCAAAGACACCTGTTAACCACAAGATACATGCACAAACATAAAGGTTTGTTTCAGAAAAGGCAGACAAATATTTACAATATTTCAAAATAAGCCACAATATGGTTTAGTAATATTAATGCAAATTGTGCTGGCATCTTATTAGCACCTGGGAATAAACACTACTACTCATGAATGGAAATAATTTTTGGAGTCCAGTAAACTCCAGGCACAGCCATCCTCATTCAGTGAAGCAGCAAGGAACATGACAAAGTGCAAGAACAGGAAAACAAATATTAAGGAGCAGAGAAAAAGAAAAAAAAAAGAATCAAATTCACCCAATGTAAACCAAAACAGCTTAAGCAGCTAAAATAGAAATTAATACTGATGTAGTAATTTACTTGGAAACAACATGAATTTGCTGTATACTGTGTCCAGACTTGGCTGGAGTCAAAGATGGGAATGAAACATGCCTGCCCTGACTCCATCCTCTGTTTTGCTCTGATTCCTGGACAGTATCACTAAATAAATGTGGATCACCACAGTGATGTCAGCAGAATGCAGATATCTGGAAATCAAAAAGAGTGTGTGGGCAAGGTTTCCACTCAAAAAAAAAATCCAACAAAGCTGTTCCAGCAGCACACATTCCTGTGAGCAGAGAGAGTTCCCACACTACAACCACGAGATGTACAACAGCTTGTTTTAGAAGAGTGAATGTGTGGAAAAGGGGAATGTGTGGAACAAAGTAAGATCTTTAAATGGAGATATTGATTAATGAATTTGCAACATCTACCAGTTGGTTGACAGACATGAACTACTTCAGACTGATCCAATGACCCAGAAATGCAAACCCTCAGCATAGGTATGCAGAGGCAGGACCACACTATCCAGTTTTAGAGGTCAAACACAACCTTTAAAACATAAGAGGTACAAAGAGATTGCTGGTAGTGATCCCAGCTCCACTGCATAATGACTCACTCTCTGAAAAGTCTGCAGTCTAAACCAAGCCAGAGTAAAATGGCAGCTAGCCTATGGAAGATTGTAACTGCCATGCTGCAAAACATACAGCCACCAGGATTTCATGCTATGGTAAAAGCATGAAGGACAAACTGAACAACAGCACTGGAGTCCAAAGGGGAATTAATGCCATGTATCAGACACATAAATGAAAGCCCCTCTGGTTATTACAAGTCACTACTACTGCCTGATGACTAAGGCAATACATATATTTAAATACGATACTGTCTAACAAATTAAGAGACATACTCCAAAGGGAAACTATATTCCCCACACCACCTAGCTGCCTTTATTAAAGTCACTAGTGCCACCTATATCACCAAAGAAAGGAGCAAGCTGACACTCGGATGTTTCCCATTTCAGATGAACAATGGCAAAGATAACACGCAACTTCAGCAAAGACTGATAAGACTTGCAATGAATGATTCATTTCAACCTTCATTTCCTTTGGAACACCACATGCAAACGAGTTGTTTAAAAACACACACAACACTTATCTCCTGCCAACCCAGGCTTCACTTTCACTTCACCCCTTCTAGCTCATCAATTTCCCACACAGCACCTAGAAAAAGAGATTCTGCCAACTTCTGCCAGTCCCACAAACTCTGAAATACAGCTGACAAATGGCAGGATAATATTGATTTTAAAATGGAAACGTCATAGTGTGATGTGCTTACAAGACAACTAACTCCAAAAACCCCCTGGCTGAATCTCTGAAAACAATACACACTTCACTGAGGGCAATGCTCAACACTGTGCTGCACCATCTGCCCGTGAGCAAGAATCATGGTTTACCCCTGGGAAGAAAGAAAAATTCAACTAGGATATGGGCTCCTCTGGGGACTTGTTAGATCCTCAAAACTCATCACTGATGCTGAAACCCGTATTTGCAGAAGCTTCATCTTGAAAATTTACAACAGAAAAGTGTGAGACAAAAGCCAGTAGATTCAGTTTCCAGAGGTAACAAAAGGAAAAGACGTAAGCACTGGACTATTTGGCACCTCTGCCCAGATGCTTCATGAACCCACCTGCCATTTTCTCAACCGCACATGCCTCTCTCCCACCTTACAGCTCCAAACTTATTCTCAAGGGTATAATGCTATAGAAAGAGGGTATGCCCCTTTGCTACCCAAGGATCTGAATCATCAGGTCACACTGCTGTGGAAATGCAAGAAAAGGAGCAAGGGGAAAGGCAATTTCAAGAAGAAAAAGCCCAGTGCCAGAAGATGACTTTATTTTCTTTCCATAGGCCAGATGAAACCCCATATAGTCAGAGTGGATTTTCACTTTAGCGTGCACAACTACAATGAGAACATAAAACCAAGCCAGCCATTCCTCCCTACTAGAGAGCCAAGCCCTCCCCTAGAGAGCTGTCTGCTCACAGCACAGCGAAATGTTTGACTTAATCAGTTTCATCAGTAGACAATCAAAAATATTTAAACACTATTTGCAGTGATTTTGACTTAAGTAGCTGAAACTTGATGAACAGTCTTTTCTTCAGAGAGAACTGCTGCAAGTTTTCCCTCTCCCTGCATTAGTCATGAAGCACAAACGCTAAGTCATCACAGTCACTTTAAAGTACAAACCAGGGAGGCTAAACGAAATCCCAATAAATAAGTCACAGGCTAAGTTATTGCATACCTTAATATACAAAGAACTAAGAGCAAACACAGGTAAAGAACCATACCCAACGCTGTTTACCCTCGGATGGCAAAGCTCTTACAACTGACAATGTTACAAATTGAGTAACTGACCCGTGAGGAAGTAAGGAGCTCAAGAGAGTTAAAAATTACCCTATAAATACCATAAAGATTAACAGATTTGTAATACCCACCCAAGAAGCGCTTACTCTAAGTAGAATGATTATGAAAACACAGCAAGAGTATTTACTACATAGTACCGACTTCAGTATATACAGACTGCCACAAAACGCAGCACTGGTTCTTAGTATAGTGACAGCTGAAAGTCACTACTTAGGTTTCCCAACTGATTAAAAGGTAGAATGCAGACACACAGTTGTGACTTATTTGCTTCTCTGGAATATGTTCATATATTTTTAAAAACCTTTTCAAGGCTGTTTGGGCTTTTTTGTTGTTCCAGTTTAACGTTTTTAGACTTACATTTTGCACAGCTCTGACAGAAGAGCTAATGTAATACTGACAGCACAGAAGAATGAAAGTGGAACTTTCATGAATGAAAGAGATTTTTATGCCCATGTCAGTTGGCATCTATGCTACCCTGGGTCCCTACTCTTGGAGAAAAGGATGTTTAAAATATCCACTACTTTTCTCCCCATCTCCTCACTGTGACAACAGATGTATGTCCTGAGAACCATACTCCACCACAAACTTTAAGACAGATTTGACATTCAGAGTGTTCCTATGCAAGAAAAGGTCTCCCAACAAGGAGAAAGACCATTTCTTTTTAGGGTGGCAGAGACAAGTGTCCACAAGGTTATGAAAAGGACAGAGACTTAGACTGAAATTCCTGAAAGGAATCATACTGAATGTACTGTGAAGTTGCAATCCATTCCCTAGGTCAGCATTCCCCAATTACTGCATCATCTGCAGTGACTCTGACCTCCAACCCCACAGCTTAAAAATCATTACAGTACGGATAAAGTTACTCTAGAGTAGAAGACAACAGTCAGCTCTAAGAAAAGAGGAAAACTTGGAACACAACTACCCTGCACCACCTGAGCCAGGAGACAGCAACAGCCCAGGAAGCAAGCACCACTGAGCATGATTTCAGACAAAACAGTTTAGGCTATGCTACCTCCCAGCACCCTGGCTCTCAGAGGGAGCCATCCCAACTATCCATCGCCCATTTTTCCTGTCAGCATGGACTTAAAACTCTGTTTCAAGCAAGCCATGAGTTTTCAACAGGCTGGTGGGTGTTTCCTGCCTTGTAACAAGTGGGCTTCTCAAAGACTGAACGACAAAAGTAACTATAGAATGGTATCTGTCACTGAGCTCTGCGAAATGAAAGACTTGCAAATCCTCCTCAGGGTGTGGAGCAACACCTGCTCCGTCAGCAGGCTGGGCACGGGGTCACAGCCTTTATCAGTTCGTTTTTTGACCCCAGCGCACTAGGTGAGGCAACTGATTCAGTTGGATATGGCACGTGGAGAAGCAAGACGGTGAAAGCATCCCCCAAACGCAGAGCAGAACCAGTCAAGCGGAATCCCATCCAGTTCAAATGCCAAAGGATGTTTTGGGTCCAAAAGGTAGGATGCTGTGTTGAAACGAGACACTGGAGGCCTCTCCAGGAAGGTTCTTCAGCTGTCTCCCGGCAATGCTGAAACACATATCTGGGGATGCATCAGCCAGGCTGCTGACAGCCACTCACTTTGTAAATAGCTGTGGCAGCACGAGACATCAGCACCCCCTCCTCAAAGGGGAATCTCTGCCCTTTTCTCCAGCATTGCCACACTCAGATTTATTACCCTTGATTCTCCAGTCAGATTGGCTTATAAGAGGTTTAGCTCACTCAACCAGCACTGCCTGAAATGTGCCAAGGAGCACTCCCATGTGTTGTCCTGCCACTGGCAACACATGATCTGGGAGCCATCTCTTCCCCCTAATCAAGCTGACTTCCAAAAGGGGGTTCTGGAACAGCCTCAGCAGCACCTCCACACTCAGAACAGCAACACTTCCAACACAATCCACCCACTGAATTATACAAACAGCGTATTGCACATTATATTGAGATAAATCAGTCCAGAGGTGCAGCCATGTTTTAAAGATACGGTGAACTGAAATGTGCACAGACCACTGCACCTGCCAGCTGCAGCAGAGAAATCAGAATAGCTCCAGAATGAGAACTGTTTGAAATAAAACCAAACCCAGTCCAGACTTTACGATAAAGGAACAAACTAAAACTGCCTTCCTAAAAAGCAAATGCATTGATCTGTCAGGATGGTACCCAAAGTCCATCCAAAGGCTTGGCACCTTGATTCATCATCTGAAATGCATACAAAGGATGGAGTCCAGAACCAGAGACCTAAGTTACTCAGAGCAAATAAACACAAAAACTTTAAGATGTGTCCAGGGATTGTAATATATCTGTTAATAGTCCAGAGGGAAAGAAATAAAGAGAGAAAACAACCATGTGAGAAAAAGCTTCATGCCAGCAGCAGCAACTTTTTAATTTAAAAACAATCTTGTGATCAGACATGTCGTAACTATTTTAATAAGTTTTATAATTGCCACGGTGTGGTAGCTCAGAGAACAATAAAACAGCATATCCAATTTACAATCTACAGCAGAACTCAGATAGTTCTGTGCATTAACTCAATTCCTGCACTCTTTCAGCAGAAAACACTCAACTTTAACAAAAAACATTAGGCCTTTCACTCTTGCTCCTTCTCAGATTTCTTGTACTTTATTAAAAACAAGGATTTGCCACGAGCTTCCTCGACAGCTTCTAATCTACCTGATTTTTGTTGTATAAAACACTATTAGAACAACAGGACAAACAGCATCACTTTACCTTACTGAAACACAGCAGACTGTAAAGCAGTAGTTGATCAACTACCTGCAAGTCTTTTTTGTTTCCTTTCTGTGTTGTTTTGTTAGTTTGTTTGGTTTCCTAAATGTAATAAATAATGTATTCTGACTGCTAAACAAACATCTGTGAGGTTTCAAGAATGCTTTAGAGTATGAAATTCCTAGAGTCTCGCTCACTCACACCATTTGGTTTCAAACAGATAAGAGTCTGCTGTTGGTTCATGCAAACGTGTAACAGGAAACTCAAATTTGACTAAAAGGTTGTATTACATTACTACTGGTTTTATATGGAAACCTTTTTAGAAGAAGCTGAGAGGAAATTTTTTTCCCTCTCCCATCTGCGACAGACAGCTGTTCACTGCCTGGAATCTATGATAGCAGACACTTAAAGTAGCACCAAGCTGAAGTAAACACTTTAGAAATTAACTTAATTGTACTGACACTGTAAAATTATTTCCATTTATTGCATCATGCTGTGTGATAAGACCTATCATATGACTGAACACGCTGGAAGCTAAGCAGACTGTTTTTATGAAGAAAGTTTAATTATTTTTCTTCAGTAGCATTTTGGATGTCAAAAACATTCCAAGAGCCTTCTCACACATGTACAGGAATGGTGCTTACAGCAACTCCAGATGTTTAAGTGCTTAGCACAGGTTAGAACTTGATGTAATCTTGATCCAATCCAATATGCATATAAAAACCGAGCCAAGATAGAAAAAGACCTATCTACCCATAAAGAGATCTGACAGTTTTACAGACTTCTGCATTCAAGTCACTATTAAAAATAACTCCCTGTGGTTTTCAGCTTTTATACAGAATTTAGCTAACAAGCTCTAGAACTGCCCACTTCATCACATACTTACACAGAACCCTGGGTCTCCCTGGCTAACTAAAGACAGTAGCTTCCAACTTGACTTTAAAAATAAACACATCTCACCTCCACACACACACCCCCCCCAAAACCTGTAAGACATTTTTAAATCAGGATTTTGTAGTGCTTGATTTTTCTATGTAATTTAAGACACACTGAAGCACTTTCAAGCTGCTGGAGACTGAAAAAAAAAAAGAGAGATTCTGCTTGCTAATTTTCATGCTCATGGCTTTTTTTTTCCCCTTCAAAAAGAAAAAATACTGTCTGAGCCAACACTACCTCTTCATTTAAACACCTTCAATTTCCTCGATACTATTATTTAATCCAACTTCTGTGGGGCTTTTGCCTTCTACTTTTAGCAGCTTAGCTTTAAAGCAACTCACCAATATTCAGAATGCCAGTCAGGGCACAGGGGAAGAGAGGACACAAAGGAAGCCATCCTGTTTAGTAGCATCAAGATGTTTGAGGCTAGTTCAGCCACCCAGAGACAACACATAACACTGAGACATACTAAATCTTCTTGATGCTGCAATCCTCAGCTTTCAGATAAACAGCAGTTATCTTGTAGGACGCTCAGAGAAAAAGCATGAGGAATTTGCCAAGTATTTTCACATTCTTGTACTAAAAAGCTTTGCAAAAGGAAGAGTGCGGAGAATAAAATGCAGTGTTAACAGAAGTTAGGAACAGAAGAAATTACTTTCCAGGCCTTTAACAGAACAAGATGTTAATTCTGTCCATTGACAAACTTTAATTTTATACTGGAAAGGTCATTTTGTCCAGTCCACAGAGCGTGGCATGGATACACAAGCTTCATGCACCACCATGCCTGTCCTGTACCCAGCAGTAGAACAGGCCACCATTTTCTTGACCAAAGCCATTTTTTAGGGTCTCAAGCAATCAATGCTATCAAGGCAAGTATGAACTACATTTCAACTGCATGAACATTTAGCGTTTACTTTCTACACCACAACAATGTTCTTAACTCTGACATTTACAGTGGCTAGAGTGACAGGTATCACGTAATTCCCTTCAAACAGCTCAGTCAAGCACCTGAATAGGTGTATGCTGAGTTAGTCACCATCACTCTCATAAAACCTAAACTGGACTGGTTAAGTGAGTTTACAAGACAAATGCAGAAGCATGTGTCACAAGCAGAGGTCTGTTCATGATTTCCTTAATCGTAATTCCATGCTTAAACCACGTAGAGCATCATGGTCACTGTCTGCCTCAATGGGTATTGAATCACAGTAATACTGAGGAAGCTGCAATTAAAAACACATTCATTCAATGCTAGTAATGAGCCCAGCTTCTAAAATGAGGTCCCACCTATTTTTCCCATTTGCCAGAGTCCACCACGATCAACTTCTATAACAAGAGCACAAAGAAAAGCAAATTAGAATGACAAAAACTGAAACACAAGCGGGACTCTAGCTCCCCTCTAGTTGGGATACAATCCTTACAGGCTTGCATTTACAACAGAGCAGAAGTCAAGCCCCAGAGGTCACACTGATGCTCACTTCCATCACTTGTTTTTTGACACCTTCTAGTTACTTCCTCAGTTCCTCCAGCAACACATGGTCAGTTTCCTTGCTTTATATTCAGAATGAACACAGTTCATTTCTACCACCTGCCCCACTTGCTGGCAGTACAGACTAGAGGTGTGAACTAGAGCTGCCATGCTTGTTGTGTATACATTTTTCACAGCCTCAAGGTGAAGCATGTTTGGCACATAAACTATGAAAAGATGTTGAAGTATATCCACTAATTTAACTTCTACACATCTCTAAAACGCGTTCTGAATGTGTGCAGGATGTGGACTTGTTGGTAACTACCTCCATTGCAAAGCTAAGAAAGCAGAGGTATTTCTGGCTCCTATCCCCATACAAAAAAAGTTACACTTTACTGAGTAAACAATCATTAATAAATCATTCAGTGTGCAAAACAAACCCCAACTCTGTAAAGCCATTGGAAGAGACTTTCAGACCAGCAGGTAGGCTGTGTAAAGCAAAAAAGCATCCTGTACTGTACATCTCTGGACCTACCACTCTCCACTACAGTCTCAATTATTACAAGAAAAGAGAAAAGCCAGTGTAGGCTCAGAATTTCCAGTAGACCTGAAAAGTTGTGTGTCAGGTAGGATCACAGAAAGCAAGCAATATAAAAAAAATCGGTTCCTCAGTGGGGGCTTGGAGTCCAAGTTAATCACCTACACCTGCTTTTCTCCCAACAAAATAAACACTGAAGAAGTCGTAAGGTCCATTAAAGCTCATATTACAAGTCCATCCTCACTTGCAAACATGCATTTGCAAAGAAATAGGATTCTAGAGGAAGGAGTTTAAATGAAACAAGCATTTTATATGTCACAGGTGTTACAAAACTAAATGGTGGGCTCTACTCTGACAGTTTTTAGGGTGACAGCAGTCACTCACACTCCATCTACAAATCTCACTTCCCACAGATGTTCTTTTTCCATCGTTAAGTTCCTCCCAGCACCCATTTTTTAGGCCTCTAAGGCACAGAAGCAGCAATGCTCTTATCTAAAAGTTGTTCCTTTTTCTTTGCCAAACCCCCTTCCCCCCTCCCCCCCCCAAGTCATATTGCTTAAAAGAATATGACTGTAACAAAAAATGTCGACAGGGGAAAAACAGCAGTGGGAAGAGTTTGACTCAACGTCAAGAGATGTCTCAAAACGTAAAAACTGTAGAAATGCTGCAGACGTGGAACGGTTGCTTGCAATGATTCACAAAAATGAACTTTTAAAAGGACACACAGAAATGACAAGATGGTCATAACGTGTCAGGAACTTGCATCACTGGACTTGTAACCGCTATAATATTTCCTATCAAACTACTTGTACTGCAATAATGCCATCGGCAGTCACCATTGGCAGAGATACTCCGTGTGCGAGAACAGACAGACAAACAGATGGAGCTCAGAAACCCACCATTATTCTAAACAAGCATAAATCACACTTTGGAGAGAGTAGCATGTTGGGGGGGAAAATGGTATTTCATACTTAGCTTCCAACATGTGCTCTCCCCAGAAGCAATATGGCAATGCCTGGCGCCCTGGGTTTATCTCACAGTTTGAGATCACACGAAGGAGAGCACCCTGGAACAGGTACGCTGCTCTGGCAGGAGCGGAACCAGGAGCTGCAGGCTCGGGAGACCACAACAGAGAAGTGCTGGGGAAGGTCTCAGGCCAGAACCCGAGGTTCTATGCGGCAGCCCAGGCGCTCCCCGGGTCGCACAGACTCGAACGAACGAGGAGCACAGACTGGGCTCTGGGGCAGCTACTGGAGGGGCTCGTCCGGGGAGCGCTCGGCTGGGGCACGTGTGCTTGGCAGCACTGCTGCTGCCGGTGTAAAATAACCGAAAACCTTCCAGAAAAGCTCTGCAATGACGCCAAACCCTACGGCCATTCCTATCTTTGCAATCGTTCTAACTTTGCTCAAACCTTGATGTTGCCAGACACCACCTCCCCGAAGGGAGCCGAGGACGACCCGACAGCCCTCCCAATTTCGGTGCCATTCGCGTTCATTTCCCCGCTCCTGCCCGGGCACGTGTCGGCCCTGCGGCCGGCGGCGCGTTAACTCCGGTAAGACTGAAGGCCATAAGGCGCCGCGGGCCGGACCCCGCGCCGGGACAGCCGCCTGCTCGTTCGCCCGCCTGCTCGTTCGCCCGCCCGCCCCTTGGCGGCTCCGGCACTGCGGCCGCCTGCCTCGCGCGCTCGACCTGCGGCCCAGGCCGGCCGGGGCTGGCGGAAGACCGGCGGAGGCGCGACAGCACCGGCAGAGGGGCCCGCGGCGAGCACACCCCCAACACAGCAGAGCGCGGCGCGGCCCGTCCGCGGCCCTCGGCGGTCGCGGGGCCCTATCGTACTCACCTGCGGGCGGCGAGGCGGCGGAGAAACGCCCGTGCCCGTCCGAGAGAGAGAGAGCTCGAGGAGCGGGAGGGGACGGCTCAGGCGGCCGCGATCCCCTCAACCCCGCAGCAAGCGAGTGAGCGGCGACCGCGTCCCGCAGACAACTTCGTCGCGCGCGCCCGCCGCCCGCGCACGCGCTGCCCGCCGCCGCCGCCGACTCGGGAGCGCGCGCCCCGCCAGCTGCCACGCAGGCCGGCAGGGAGCGCGCGCGCGCGCGGCGGGCAGGCGGGAGGCGGCGCCGCCGTGCTCTGCCCACCTGCCGGCACCCACCGTGCCGCTCTACCTGCTGCGGGCTTGCGCCCGCTCCTCAGGGCTGCGTCCTGCGTTCCGCCGTGCGGTAGCGGCGGAGGCCGGTGGCCCCTGTGAAGGAAGAGTGTGAGACGCCGCCAGTAACGCGGCCTCTCCTTCCCGCGGAAAGCGACGGTCTTCCCCCGCTCCGGGTGTCGGAAGAAATCCCCGCGGCTCCCCCCTGCCCTGAAAGCCGACCCGGCGCCTGCTTGTGGGGTTTCCCGTTTTTAGCTGCAGACTCGCGGTCCCGGGATTAGCTCCTTCCGCCGGTGCAAGAGGCGGGCGGCAGCCCTGGCAGAAGCGCTGCAAAACGGCGGAGCTGCGTTTGCTTCGCTTGCACCGGTGCTTTTGCAGGAGGGTAGTTCGGGGGGCTCGGCTTTGCACTCCGGTAGATCCAGTGCATTTCATGGCCTGGCCACATGCCTAAAGCCAAGGACATGCGCACGTTTTAGTAATGGGTCTAAACGGGTCTAGGTCGGAGTGCGTTGAGCGTTTCAGACGGAGAATGCCGAATGCGCAAGTTGCTGCGGCGTCAGGTGAAGGCAAGTGTCGGCACCTGCAGTGTTGAAAATCAGCAGGACTTTCTGAAAGTGGACAAAATCCTGGAAGTGAACTTCACAGCAAATAAAACCGAAACTAACAAGCTTGGTCTAACTGTCTAAGCTGGGAAGGGCACAGGGCAGCAGCCTCTCAGGTGATAAATGCTCATGAGTTGCCCAGCTCTGGTCCTCCAATGCTCGGCTCCATCAGAAGGTACAACCAGAGAACTCCTCACGCTGTCATAGCAGAAAGTCCTAATGCCAGCATGACTCTCAGCAAGCAGAACAACAGCCATACAAGCACAGGCACCTTTTGCTAGTGCTTGTTTTCTACTCCTTTGCCACTTAAAAATAATCGGTTTGAGTTTTTTTTCTCATCAGTCCTCTAAATAAGACTATTTACAGTGTCTGGTGTGAAGCTGATTACAGCTAGGACAAGGGAGGCAGTTCAGGTCTGCCCAGTTCGTTAGGATAACACCAGGCATGCACGGAGATCCCTGGTTTTGAGACATGCCTCACGCTTTCATCCCATTCTCTTGGCCATGTGTTTCCAAATTCCTTTAGGTGTCTTTTCTAGAGAAAACAGACACTATGACGCCCTTCCTAACAGTACTGTTTGTTATTTATGTTCCCTGGGAGCAGCAGAAAGACCCCGTTCTGCATTCCCTGTGTTAGGTCCATAAACATACAACTTCCAGGGAAGTGCTTGCAGCCAGCATGGGGTGTAACGCTGCTGCTGCGTCTCCTCTTGACTGATTGCATCACCTACACCTACACCAGAGCTGCAGGGAACCTGCTAGCAAAGACATTTTGGCGCAGATAAGTCACTTTTTCCAACAGACTCCACTCACATAGTTTAAGCTCCAGAGTTAAGTCTCTGTGTTTGCAGGACCTGAAAAATCATGGCAGGCCTTTACTCAAACAGTGGTGTTTATCCACTGAAGCACTTACCTAGGAAAATGCTCTCACTAAAGCAGAGCCACCTCTGGCACCCAGAGACAAGAAGCTGCAGTAAGCATTAGCAAGATGTTCAGGTGGTTTGGTCAGATTCGAACTATTTCATCTGGAAATGTCCCTAGGTTTTGGGTTTGATAGAAACTTGTTTACACTAAGCTAATACAAATTCAGTGCATTCAGTTTGGGTGAATATAAACATGATCCTTCCAGGGGCTCAAGTTTCTGATATGTCTCACATTCAAGATACTGTAAAACTAGAATCTCTTTCCCTGAGCATTTCTGATAGCATAAAGCGTTCTCTCTCCGGGGTACAGATGCCTGCACAGCTATGCAATGCTTCTCACTAGAGACAGAGCAATAGACACAACAGATGGAAACTAAGAGGCCACCTGGTTTTAAAGCAAATCATATCATCAATCTATCAGTACAAAATCTGAAACATGGGAAAGTGCTTAGAGAAACAAAATGAATTAATTTTTTTTTCTCAGACTCAATTTTCCCAAGGTCTGTTGATGTACCATTTGGAAAAATGCATTTCTTTCTCTGAAAAAGAGAGTCAGTGGATTGAGGTATAAGAATTTCAGGGTTTTACATCAAAACAATGACCTAAAAAGGGTCTTTTGTTACACTGCCATAATTCCCATCTTTCTGTTCAGAAAAGCTGTTGTTAAAAATCTGCTACATGCTTGTGCACAGCTTCAAGATCCAGGTTTTTCATTGCTAAATTGGACAGATCGGACAGAATTACTTTAGATTATCAGCAGCAATTCAGTTAGGAAAGAAAATTAAATTTCCTCAATTACATCTTGACAGAAATAGACTTTCTTTCGTAGTCTACGCTATGGTTCTGTGTGAAATTCTCTTTTAAGTGACCCCCACCCCAAAGTAAGAACTTTCAGGAGATGTTCCTGTGAGAACACCTGTACATTGCAAGAACAGCTTTAAGACCAGCCACAGCTGATCCCATGGCCTGGCTCGCCCTGAGGTGTGTAGAGCTCACTTCTTCTGTACAGTGACACCTCCCTTGGACCACAGCAGGCAGTGCCCAAGGACAGCAAGATTTGGCTGTACACCTCCAGGTCAAGCATCCTGGAGTGTAAGCAGTGTCTCTCCTACACATGCATCTAAAGGAAGGTTGCAGCATTCACAAATCTCAGCTATCCACTCTCATGTAACCAGTTTAATTACTCAGCTCAAGTGTGGGGTGATGTACATTTTAATCTACAGTATATAAAACCTCACAGATACAACTGTAGGAATGAATTCTTAGTGCAAGCCTGTAAGGAATAGAGAAGTACATAAATAAAAGTATTTTAAATAACCTGATTTTTAACCTGAAAACCAAGGAAATAGTCTTTTGTGTCTCTAAAGCTTTTATGGTTAATACATGGTTGTAGGTCAACCACCATCTCCTCAATATTTGTAGCCCAAATGTGTCAGTGTTGAGCCATGGCTGGTGAGGCCACTTTGGTTTAATTGTTCAAAGAGGAGCAAGCACAGCAAGTAAGCACATCCCACTACTGCAGGCTGAGGAAACCGAACAGGAACATTTGCACATTACTTGCAGGTACGAAGATTCTCCATAGCAAGTCTGTTTTGGGAAAACTAGAACGATTTTGATCCAAGTCTTGAAGGATTTTAAATCAACATTGAGTCGATTTGATTGATTTACTTTATTCAGAGCCCTAAATGCAGCTGTCACTGTACCCTCCATTTCTCTGTCCGTTATCGATAAAATCCTGGCCTCGCTGACTTAATATATGCTTATTGACTTATTTGGTATTTGCCATTCTTAATAGCATGTACTGAGGAGACTCTGCTGGAAGTTATTGTCCGAAAACAAAACAAAACAAAGCAAAAAAAAAAACCCAAGGCACAACCTTCTTACTGAAATGAAAATTACCCAGTTGCAAGAGAGTCAATATCTCAGCAGTAGCTGGAGCAGACAGGCTGTGATTTCTCTTGCCACAGACAGAGCTGAAGCATGGCTTCTCCACACACACCCCGCATGCAGGCTGACTTTCATAGTGTGTCTGCAGCCTGCACGCTCAGTTCTCATATTTCTGTAAGGTTTGAGTCCCAGAGGAAGCATTAATGCTAAAGGAATGCATACCAGTGTGGAACTCGTCTAAAAGTCAGTGCAAAAGCTCTCCAACAGATTGCTCAGAAAAACACCTCTTTTTTTACCATATTTAAGATCCATAGATTGATCTCATGAACATTTGTGTGGCAGTTTCGTTTCAAACTGGTAAGAGTGATGCAAAAAGAGAGAAACAGAATCAAAAGAGATTTAAATGTGCTGGTCTTCAGGAAGATAAGGCAACCTAGAGCCTCCACGTGACCCAGCATATGCTCCAGCTCCGCTGCCTGTGGATCTCATCAGGGAACCAGATGTGACCAGTGGCAGAATGTCCTTCGCAGCATGAGATCTGGAGTATGTGATTGCCATCCAGGAAAGGGGAGATGGGAAAGTATGATGGAGAAAATGTCTCTTTTTATAGAGTTTAATTGCTTAGAAGAAAGACACGATTTCTTTTAAAGAAGAAGGGGTGCTAGAAAACAGACCCAGGAAGGTGTCTGGAAGAAGGAGCTTTTGCACATGGACAGAAGATTTAACACTGCTTCCTCTTTTCTGGTGATGGTGTATTTTATGTGCCTAAGTGGCAACGGCCAGTTCTCATTCATTTCTTTGGTCAGCAGAAAGCAGGGTGGGGCAGTACAGAAAAAAAATAGAAGAGGCCTGTTGTCTCCTACCATCAGGGCAGGAAATTGTGACTTTCATTTCATTCATGAACTTGTTCATTCTCCTGTGTGGAGAAGACAGCTGGAGAGACGGTTTCACCCCTACAGAGCCACTCCACACAGCCAAGGGGCTGAGGGAACACCTGAGAGTCAGCCATAGCACCCTCTCCTTGTTACCTCCAGGCTGGCTCTAGGGCCATCTCTATCTATCTGTCAGGTTGGTACCTACCATCAGCCCAAACCGTAATGACAGCTCATGGCATGAGCTCCACGTAGCCTAGTAGAGGCTGTGGGATGGCTGTTTCTGCTGATTTTGTTGAAGGACGAGTGGAAGATGGAGTTTTTCAGGCACACAGGATTGTGGTTGCTGCTTTTTGGGGGGAGAGAAGTTTGCTGTATAGAGCTAGAGTTTGTTGTATAGAGCTAGCTGTGTATCCTGCATACACTGATTTAACTTGCTGTGCCCTTGAGAGAGAAGGTGTTGTGGATGCTGTTGTCTCAGCCCTAGCAAAGGATTTGGTGATGAAGCCTGTGCCCTTGAATTTGTATTCAGACAAAGAACAGAGCAGTAGTGCAGGGAGCAGAGTGCTGGGGTGAGGCCCCCAGCAGCCTGTGTTGCCAAGCAGATGGGCTGCCGTGTTCTCAATCAACTGCAGTTTTTAAGGTCATGCCTAGATAATGAGCATCACAGCACTCAAGCCTACAGATCATGAATATATGGATGAATATTGACTCATGCATTTTCCTTTCTGCAGCTCTGTTCATATAACTTCCCCTCTGCTCCAAAGTCAGCATATACTCCCTTTTGGCATCTCTGCAGACTCTGCACCACTCTCATGATTCTCTGGCTTTTCTGACAGCTAAGTTGTTAACAGCATGTGGTCAGCTGGTTGCCACCACCCTGAGAGGCACCAACAACATGGCAGAGAGAAGTCAGGCTAGGGGTGACAAGGAACCCCAAGAGGAGGCTTGAACTGTGTCTTGCGTTGTTGCTGCAAGCTGTGGCTGGACCCAGAGCAGACCCATGCAATAGGGAAAATGAGCCCCACAGACATCTCAGTAAGGGAGTGTCTAGTGAGGAGTAAGTTGGAGGGTTGGTAGGAGACCTCGTGAAATTGGAAAATTATTCAACCTCCTGTGATCAGAGGGGCATGAATCTGAAACAGAGCGCAGTGATAGTGCGGTGTATCACTTCAGTACTTTCTCTGATGCATCCCATCGTGTGCTGCCATCACAGTTTTCTTCTCTTAACCATCTTGTTAGCAGAAGTGTCTGTAACTAAGTCAGCAGATATCTAAGGGAAAAGAGAAAGAAATGAAGGGGAAGGGGAGTAGCAAGTGAAAAAGAAAAGGAAGAGGGAATGGGGAAAAAAGGAGAAAAGAGGAAAGGAGAGGAGAGTAGACGAGAGGAGAGGAAAAGAGGAAAAAGAGAAAAAAGAGGGGAAAGAGAAAAAAAGAGGGGAAAAAAAGGAAAAAGAGAGAAAAGCAATTGAAGCCAGATTGAGCAGCTCTGATTTTAACAGTCCCAGACCCTTCCCATACTTTTGCTGACATTCCTCCTTGTGACCCCTTCCAAGTGTTCTGTGCAAATTTTGCCGGAATGCAGAGTTTCACTCAGTCTCCATGAGCTCTGCCTCTTATTCACAAGGAGTTGGCAAAGCTTTCCAGCTTTCACAGCCAGATGTTACAAGTGTGACCCTGCCAGAAGCTCCATGCATGCACCTTCCCATTCTCAGCCCCCTGTCACAGGGGATAGTTTCTGAGGAGTCTGTTCTGGGTACTTTGCTTTTGTGATTTGGTTTTTTTTTGCTTTTAGGATCTGTTCACAGCACCTGTGCCATATAATTTCACAACTAGAGAAAATGGGATGAATTTTGCCATGATCTTCAATGACAGCAGGACAGACTACCAACACTGTAGGATTTTTAGGTCCTTCTCACAAGTCAGGACCAAAACTATGCTTATTGTGCAAAAAAATACAGGACAAAAGAAAACTCCTTGCCAGAAAAAGCTTGCAGATACGTTTTACGTTTCAGACTGACCATATGGATACACAGAGACAAAAGAATGCAAATGAAAAATGAGGCAATATTGGTTGGCACAACACCCAGGGATCATACCATATCACTGGCTCTTCTTCATCTTTTCTTCACCTTTTCCATATATTCCTGCAGCTAAGGAGCAGCTATAGTGCTCCATGTACCTGGGGATGCAGCCAGGACCCAGTTCTTTAGAAGTGCAGCCATGTGTCACTACACACTGAATGACAGCAGGACAATGGCATGGTTTTAACTTCATGTCCCAGGTGATGTGCACTTAAAGGAGGTCTAAACAATTGCAACGGCTCTTGCCCAACCTCCTTCTCTCTCTTCTGCTGCTTTTCTTAGTTATAACTAAGCTATAAATTCTGTGGGACAAAAACTTTGTCCATTGTGGCAGCACATGAGATTCCTGACTGCTGTTAGGCTCTCAAAGAGCTCCTACGCTGCAATACATAACATACGTCTCAGAACTAATGTCTTGTCACTTCATGTAATGTATCAAGATGTCAAATGGAGATTATACCTTGCCTCAAAGTGAGCAAAGGTGGAAATCATAAAGTTTAAATGTAATACCCTTTTATGATCCCAAGAAACAAATGACAAATTTAACCTTTAAAATACTATTTTGAAGGGAACTTGAAATATTTGCGTAGCAGAGTTCTTAAAGTGCCTTCTGTCCTTCCAGCAAAAGGTGCTGCAGAAATGCAGAGCATGATGTTTATTTATTAATAATCCCACCAAAAAAATTTTCTTGATGGCCACTGGGGACTGTCTGACAGGTGACACAGGCGACCTCCTGCCAGGAGTGACATCTCCCCTACAATTTACATTCTCTAAATGATTTGCGATCAAATTACTTACAGCGCAGATTAGCTTCTCCCCCTACTATTCACTCTTGCAGCACCGTATTCAACTGTTTGTTCCATAGGCCATAAAAATAATATTATGTAAAGTCACTGCCTCTGCTTCCAGGGTACCCTGACACAGAGAGAGTGCGTTGGCCAGGATATCGATTCCTGCTCTCATTTTCACAGGCTCTGGGATTTGCATCTGGGGGAGATGCAGGTCACTAGCTTGAAAAGAGCATTGCGAGTTCACATTTTGATTGCACAACCAGATAAACAAATGAAGTGTCCTAATTAGAGGGAAGAAAATAATCATCCTGTGGTTTGGTGGCACAAGAACTGCATGGACTAAGGAACAAACATGTGGAACAGTCAGAGGAGAAATCCTGGACTTTTATTGGATATTAGGGAGACTGTAACCATTGGTGGCAGGGAAATGGTTAAGAAAATATATTGAAGGTGCAAAGGGTCTCTCGACCTCTGCCACTGTCAGTTCTGTCAATGGGTCTACAGATGCCAGTGGAATAATTATGGCCTATATTTAGATTATGGATGCATTGGGCAGGGTGAAGGTTGAACATGGGGAACATGGTTGTTTGCAGTTCATTAGCGATCCGAGCAGCCTGAGGTGGGAGGAGGGCACTGAACTGGATTCATCCCACCTGGAGTGCATGTGCCGAGCTGCATAATGTCAGGGAAAGAGATCTGATTATATGTGGAAACAAAAGCAATAAACAACCGTGTTCAGACTGTCACACGCAGTGAGCTGAAGAAAGGAAGGAAAGAGAAAGCAAGACCAGGCTCTGGCTTCCAGCCACACTGTTCCTGTACAAGTGGATGCAACGGCTGGCTGGGGGCAAATGCAGAGAGTGCTCCGTGTGTGAATGCTGGTGTGGTGTTTGCACACGTGTGTGTAAGACAGAAGAATCATGTGGTGCATAAGAAGTTGTCTCTAGCTGTATCCTATGCTCCCAGTACAAATTGGTGCCTCCAGGAGTGTTGGACAGCTGAGGGGAGGGCATCGCTGTGTCCTATCCTGCGCTGGCCAGTGGCTGCCCAGCAATAAGATGTTGAAGGGCTGCACAAGCAGCAGCTAGAGTTCAGGAAAAAGGCATGTCTAGAGAGCTCAAAAATGTGTTCTGTGCAGTGCCAGGACAGGAAAACATTGAGGCTGTCACTGAGAAATAATCTCAGGTGCTTGCTGTGCTAAGGCCTGTAGAAACAAAATCGTCTTGTTTCTTCAATGCAGACTGAAAATTCCTGACAGCTTCCCATCATATTGACTCCACAAGACCCCAATCAAATGGCTGCCAAAGTTTCTTTACTGCAAGACACTGGGGATAATGAATCCCTAAGTTTTTGAACAGCTGCTTTTCATGGATCACTTAGAATTTGTGATGCAAATATGAAAAATCCATGTTAAATGCCCTCAACTAATTGAGTGGAGTACAATGAATAGAAAAGAATAGATCACTGACCTTGGTGAAAACAGCACAAAAGCCTTAATCTGTCCGGAGAGACCAAGAAGGTAACTGAGGAGATGAAGAGAGCAGAAGCCTGTACACTCTCACTCAGGTTCCTAATTCTGCTTGCCAAGAGGTAAATACAAGATTTTCCTTTTGGGAATGTACAACAGCCCCTAACTCCCTTCCTTACAAACCACAGCAATGCAGAGAGAGGTGGGTGGAAACTGGGATTTTGCCAAATTGCCGGTGTCAAACTTGACAATTCAAAGCAGAATTTGACACTGGAGAAGACAGAACAGTTAAGGGCATCTTTTAGGAAAGGTGGGGAATTGCTTAGAAGGCAGAAGATAAAAGGAGAAGTAAGGCAGGGAAGGGTGGGAGTGGGGCAGACAGGAAGCAGGACTGCTTGGACCATTGGTGCTCACATTCAAGCAGGGAATGAAGGTGCAGCACTGGCAAAATAAAACAAAGGTGAACTGTGACTTTCCAGGCTGATGTGGCAGAGCTGTTCACCTTGGAAAAACAAGGAGTTCACATTGCCTGGCTGTATATTGCAAATCCCTAACATTTTCCTTAGGTGTATGCTCCAAAGGTATTAATTGTTAACTATCAGCTGTCTGGATGGGAGGCTGTTACTGCTGAGTAGGCTGGGCAGATAAGACATTGCTCTCCCAAGGCTCCCTGTATGGAAAGCAGCAGTGAGGTCCAGCGAGCAAGCAAGTCTCCCCAGTTGTAGTTTTCTAAAATTGGAACATCACGTCTGCAGGGCTGCACATACCAGCTCCAGTCCTGTCAGCTGTTCCTCACTTTATCATCGTGTTCCTTCGAGAGAGAGCAGATGACTGCTCTCTTGTTGCTACAGGCATCACCACACCTTTCCCAGGTTGTGTCTGTGAGGAGCAGCGAAACAGAAACGCTGGAAACAGTAGAGGCCAATCTATTATTTATACCCAGCTACTCCCTTTGGGCCTGAACAAGCAAAAAAGCTCTCTTTAAAGGCTTATAATTCTTGGTCAGATTCCAAGAAAGACAAAGGGATGTTGTAAAAAGAGTTTCATATGAGCTTGGTAAAACACTCTCCTAGGGAAGAGGCAGCAGGTTTCCTTTGTGTGGGAAGGCAGGAGGGAGGTTTTGTTTAAATTTACATTCACAATGAAGGATTTTCCTATACATGTTTCAATGACACTCATTCAAATTTACATTTCTTTGAGCAGTTTTCTGTATTTGTAGGGGTTTGGTGCCATTTCTAAAGCAGCAGCCCTGTTTCATGCCCTCTTAAGTCTGTATCACTCAGGAAGTTGAAAGTGCTGACTCAGGTCTCTGGAGAGCCCATGAAGCATCTTTGTCCTCACTGCTGGCAGTTCTCAGTTGTGAATAACCACAGAACAAAAAATGTTTTGGTACCCCTGGTTCAAATGCTGGGCAGATATGGAGCTTTCTTTTAAACAGGAAGGAAACAGGGAGGCACCACAGTGGTGCCACTGTTGTCAGAAATAGGAGCAAAGACAACCGAAGCCACCGAGTGTTGGAAAGAAAGCAGAGGTGCAGTTGGGTGCTGTGTCCCATAGGCCTGGGAAAACACTGAAACGTGCTTTTGCTGGTTTCAGCAGAGTTTTAAATGCTCAGAAAGGATCTGGAAGATTGCCAAGACAACAGCATTTTGAAAATCACCATGTTCAGGTTTGGGTGGGGACGAGGAATGTGTTTAAGTTATTCTGCAGGATCTGGAGTCCTAAGCCAACAAGAGAGTACAGGCGGTCGGCAGTGCCCAGCAGGAACCAACACGGCTGTCACAAAGTTCTATTATTCTTTGTACTCAGCACAAACCACATGTTTTTCATTAAGTCCAAATTGTAAAAGAAAATATATACATATTAAACAAAAACACCAGAGTTCTGTGAACGTGTGCTTGGCAGTTTGCATTCAGGTTACAAATATTTGTACTGTACAGCTCAGAAAGAAGCTGTCTTAGGAGGTGGTGTTCCGCAGTCAGATGATGCGAGGCTTGCCATGTCCTCTGACATGACTGTGGCCCACGTGTCCCCAAAAAGCAAATAAACAAACCCAAGCCAACTGAATCATCCTACACTTCAACAGCTTGGTTGGTGCCTCAGAACAGAGTTTATGGGTCAGAGACCTCTTCAGTTTCCTGAATGTTTTAGGCCTGGTTTCCTAAGGACTCTGGCATTCACTCTGCCCATCTGTCGTCTCCCCCCACATCCTCACCCCCATCTCTTTAACTCACTGGCCAGTTTGAAATAATTCTATGTAATTTGGCAGGCACTTGAAGAAGGCTCCAATGCATATTTCAGTTTGACAAAGGTTGTGGAAAATCAGTGGACTAGAGAGTGATCAAATGAGCATCCTTGCTGAGGAAAGAAGCCCAGCAGCTGCCTGTCTCTGTCCTGCTGGCCGGCCGCACACAGAGCCAGGAAGGCACGGTCCCTTCCCTTGGCCAGCTAAGGAGCAGGGAGGGCTGTGGTGCCTCAGCAGGGGCTGTGGCACATGCACATGTCAATGCACTTGTCACTGTAACTGCAGAACACACCACTGGGGCCTGGATGTAAAATTCTAATGCCCCTTTCTTCAAGCACTTTGTTCACTGGCATCGTGCATGGCCCTAGATTGTGCTGGTGAGAAATCTGCGAGAACAAGCAGCAACTGTTCAGCAGCAATATAAGTTAAGGTGCTGTTTACACCATAAAGAATGCTGTGCTGGTGAAACTTGTATAGAAGGAAGCAGAATCTGAGAAGGGATTGTTTTATGAGGAGCTGACTTTAAAATGACTCATTTAGCACAGAGCAGCAATTGTGACATTATTAAAAATCACCATGTTCTGAACTCCTTGGCTCAGCTACATGTCCTGCCAACTTCAACTTCATCAGAAAATAGGTCTTGCTGAATTCCCATGGAAAAGTTCTGGAGTGAGTCCCAACTCCATCTTCCTCCCCCGGGACACAGCTGGCACCCCGTCTGTGGCTCGTTTCCTGCGTGCACAGCAGGGTGGGAGCCTGATCCTGCCATGGTGCAGCTCACATCTTCTGCTGCTTTTGTAACAGCTTCCTGTTGGTATTGGTGTTCCTCCACATTCATTAGGTACATTCTGTGCAGTGCTTAGGCCCTGCAAAGTACTGGTATTAAATTAAGCACAAAGGCTTACTTGAGAGAAAAATCATCAGAGTTTTCACAGAAGATCTGCAGACTACAGCCCCTTGCCAGCCTCTGCCAGCAGACCAGGTACCAACTGCTGCACGCTGTGGGGACAGGATATTTGTAGAGAGGGCACATAACCAAGGAGCATCAAGTGTGGGAAAAGCAGGACTTCTTGCATTTAAGTTTCCACAGCCTTTAAGCAGATCCAGTGAATTCAGACATAAAACATCGCTTCATATTTTAGCTTTTAAGTGTATGGACTTTATGTGGCAAATTAAAAAGCACGTATCAAACTGCTTTCTGCTCTCCCTTCCCCCAAAACCGGGTTTGGGAGGTGGAAATACTGATCTAAACTAAATCCCGGGAGCCTGACAATCCTTTTGCAGAACTTCCCTGAGACCCTGGGATGTTGCCAGCTTGAAGAGATGGAAAGGAAGACTGCCAGGTCACAGGGCATGCCACAGATGGGATTTGACTTCTAAGCAGTCATTTAATTTAGGCCTGGAACAAGATTTATGGGAGTTTATCTGAAATCACAGAGAAAGAAAAAATATACAGGACTGAGGGGGAAGAGGCAGGTAGATGTGAATTCAGATGAGACAGAATCTATCTGAAGGGTGCAGGATATTCCTGTGAGGCTCCTAGTTTCCATCTCTGTTTTATGGATGGGGAGAATAATGCTTCAAGTGAAAAAATCCATACTAGCAAAGTGAATAACAGCAGAGGAAGAATAAGGACATACAAGTCCTGCCATACAGCATTATAGTCTAACCCTCCTCCTTCTGCACACATTCTCTCTGTAGGGAGGATGGGGTGAAAAGGGAAAAAAATGTGTTATTTTCTGCTTGTAGCAAACAAAGTACATCTACAACTGGGGATTTAAAATTGGATTGTCTTGTAGACATACTTGGCAGGAGCTACCCAGCCAGCAGGCACAGAGAAGCTCCCCCAGCATGATCGCTTCTTGCTTGTGGTCCAAAGGCAAATGAGGCTTCAGCACAATGAGAGGTGCAGGTATTTCAGTCATGTTCCCTGGAACAGTTTCACCAGCTACCTCTAAGGCATTCTTTGCTGCTCCCACTGTGCAGCACCTGGCCCAGAACTAAGCTGCTCCTCCTGAGCTCTTGTCATTTTCTGTCTTCTCTCTCCTCCCCTCTTAACAACAACCAAACAAACTTTTAATTTTTTTTTTAAATGAAAAAAGAAAACAAAACTGTTTCCCCACAGGCTGCAGACCTAAGTGAGATGCAGGTGCAAGCTGCACAGAGCTAATGAGTTCAGATCCTACACACCCTCACATAAGATGCCCAGCCTTTTGAAGAGCAAGAATGAAAAGAGCAAAAGCACAAGTGGGTACACCTGTAGGAGATGAAGGCTGCTCTCTCCTCCAGCCTGCAGTGCAGGTGGACAGGACCCTGCTCCAGGATGCCACACTCACTTCATAGTAATGCCTTTTCCTGAAGAGCTTAAATGCACAACTTAAAGATCAGCCTTTGCAGCACTGCACTGAGGCTGGCCATTATTATCCCCATTATCTAAACGTAGACAACAAGGTGTTAAGTAGAGTTGGGAACTTGCTTGTCCAGATCATGCAGTTTGCCAGGGCAAACACACACACTGGGTGGCTGTGCCCATTCTGCTGTACCAGCCCTTTCCCCATCAGCTGTGGTCCTTGAGGTTTCAAAGTCTATCCAAGGAACTCAGTTCTGTCCTCTGCTGCACTGACTTGCCACCATGGCCTGTTTAACATAGAGGGAAGAAATGAAACCTGATCTTTTGCATTTCGGAATAGCAGGAGCCAGGCGAGACTCCCAGTGAGGCCATGTGTAGCAATGTGCCACCACCTGCCCTGTCTACAGCACAGCTCACAGGGACTTTCCAAACCAGGACCCACAAATCTCCCTGCAAGAGAGAAGCCCAAGTGGGTACCGACTGCAGACAGAGACAGAGACCAACACCTCCTCTTCCATTTCACACTGTCCTACAAGGAAACCACCTAATAGCAGCTTTACTGAGGAGTCCTGGCAGTGATATGTGTCTTAATCACTGTGAAGATTTGAAAGTCAGTGGGAGGAGAAACGTGTTCCTACAGCTTCAGCTGGTGCTTTCCAGAGTAGACTTTGGCTTTACTGCTGGCAGCTTAGGTTCCTGCTATTTATTTGCCCCTTTGCTACCTCTGGAGAGAGGAAAGCTGTCTCCTTCCTCTGCCCTCAACTGGCCGAGCTGCTCCAAGCTTACCACAGGGCAGGCCCCCTCTGGGTCTGCCTTTCCTGCTGCCTCTACCCAGCATCATTCTTGCTCCTCCGGGCCGTGAGCACTGGATTGCAGTCCTGGACCCTGTTTGTGGAACTTCGTCTCACCCTCCTCGCCACTGTCTAGCTACCTCCCCATCACTTGTCACACTGCAACATGTCCAGCTTTACTTAATCCTTGAGCAGCGCTCCTGCACCCCAGGCTGCCGGGTACACAGCCTTTGCTGGGTGAGGTTCCCAGCCATGTGCCTGCCTGCTCACGGGCAGTGACACAGAGCTGTGCTGTTATGATGCTTCATATCCAAACACTGTAAATGTGTGATCCCCAGGAACAAGGACACAACACCCACACCCACGTGCCAGTGCCTGGAGACAGAAGCCATTAGATCCTGCATTCAAGAGCAGAGGGGTGCTGAGTTTCTCCAGAGTCCTGCACACACCTCACTTAAGTGGAAAAGAGCAGTCCCTCCACCCCTGCTCCATCTGACACAGGCTCAGCTTCACCGTGCAGACCCAAGGCAAAGAGAGAGCCTCCTTGCCTGGCTGGAGGTCTGAGCTGCTCTGCAGGCAGTCAGGATCGTTTGCTGGGTTTGCATGTCCCTCATGGCAGCTCCTGCCGGTCTGTGGGGCTCCAGCACATGGGACAGGGCAGGCCTGTGCTGTCAGGCTGCTGGAGAAGCTCAGAGTGCCCAGGCTGGGAATGCTGGGGTGAGAGATTCAAACCCTCCTCTCATATGAGCTGATGAAGACTTCCCTTTCTGCCATGGGTTTTTTTTCTTTCACAAAGCCCTGGTTTATTTAAAGCCCATGGTCTGCAGCAGGCTGCATGGAGGGAGTGGAAGGAAATGTGCTGGAACTAGGGAGTGAGCTCTGCCATGGCAGGTGACAGCAGGATGGGAGAACGAGGAGGTCCCCTGAATTCTGCCCCATTCCCCAGAAACTCAGCTGTAACAACCCTGGGGGTCGGGAGATCCAGTTACTAAGTGGACAGATTCCTCTTCGCTGGTCTGCCCAGAGGGCAGGACACGACTCCTTGCATCTCGCTGGGAGCAGCTGGTATTCGTGCAAGTTAACCCTTTCACCTGCCCCACATTCAGCGTCGCACTCTGCAGCTGTCTGGGCAGGTGGAGTCCCGCCGGCTGGGGCTCTCCGAGGCTGGCAGGCTGGGGAAGCCCCTGCCGTGTGCCAGCCAAGCAGCGCTTCTCCACAGCGCTCCTGCTTGAGCAGCTCTCCCTGCTTTGGCTGCTTTGCCATTTACTCGCCAGGAAACGTTTCGGCATCGCTGAGAGCTGCAAAGCACTTTCTGCCTTTGGTTATCAGCCTGCATGCAGGGCTGCAGAGGGTGTCAGAAAATGGGACAGGAAGCCGGGGGTGTGCTTAGCCCCAGCACGGGCAGTCCTGCGCGCATCCAGCCACAGCATCGCAACTGGTGGCAAGGGGCTAAATCCAGTCTCGGTGCAAACAAGTGTGACTTACAGCCGAGCCCCAACAGCCAGCATAAACCCAGGCCCGACCTGGACCCTGTGGGGTGGCAGTATGCAGAGTTCCGAGCCGAGACCAGCTGTCTGTTTCCTCAGGGAGCTGAGCCGGAGTTCTGGCCAATGTGCCTGATTTCCCTCTCATTTATTTCAGACTTTCAGCAAGACACTTCCACAGCTACTCCCGATTTGCACCAGTGGGAATAAACGATGGTCCAGGCCCCTCCCCCCAGAAGCCTGGATGTGGTTCCTCAGATTTCTTCCTCGCAGAAAGCATTGAGAGTCCATTTTTTCCCTGTTAAATCATCTGATTTTTTTGGCTCCCCTTTCGATAGGAATTCTTTCTTTCTTTTGCATTAATTTTGCCCAGTTCCAGCCTTGACCCATGTTTATGAAAGGGGCTTATGAGCTGTAATGTTAACTAGCCTCAGTTTGCTGATTCAGCAGCAGAATAAATAGGTAATTACACTCTGCCATATGTGTCTCTAATTCCAAATAGATGGTGTCCAAAAGACGCTGTGCATTACTAGCGGATGACTGGAGTTGGGACTGTAAAAATGAGTAAATTGGTCCCCAAGGCCAGAAAAAGCTCTGTCAAATCCCACTGTTTATATCATACTGAGTGGCTGACTTGTGGTTATTTTGTAATTTAATACTGCTAAATGTCAACGGGAAATCCTTTCAACTACAGTTTGATACCTAGTGACAGAAAATCATTCAAGACTTAGACAAAGCAGCTAGCTCAGAGAGGTGCATTTTTTGCTTTTAATCTTTGCATAAAGAGTGATCTTGCAGCAGCTGCCCTGCCCTGGAGGAGAGAGGGCAAGCACACTGCTTGCGTGCCTGCCTCCAAAGGTGCGTCCTTCCCATGCCATGGCAAGGAAGGGACTGTCAGGCAGGGCAGAGGCAGTCTGTACCTCTCTTTCCTAGCACAGAAGTTGCCAGGCTTGCCGTCTCCCAGTGCCTCCCCAGTCAAATCCAACTGGACAAGTTTCTTTACTCCTTGTCCAGCACAGCCCTGTGCACCAGACCAGGTCTTTTGCCTGCATGTTTGTTTATAAGAGAACAGAAAGCACAGAAAGGCCACATTCTCCAAATGGTTCCTGTAAACAAGTCCCAGGAAATAACCATGCACATGCAAAGGCTGCTGGAGCTGTGCTGGGGAAGAAGCTGCAGAGAAGAGATTGCAAAGTGACTTGTGACATATCTCTTCCAAATGATAAACTGAATCTCCTACATCGTCTTAACTAAACACATCTAACAGCCTGCTGCACTGCATTCAAGGTGCTGTCTGCCTACCCAAAGAGCTTCCAAAGGACTGCTGCTGGGGGACCACTGAGACAGCAAGTAAGAGACATCTGTCCTGGTGCTTCCAGCTGCTGGTCACCTCCTCAGACAAGAACAGTCATCCCCTTTTCCCTAGAATCAGAGAATCGCAGTAGAGGAAGAGACTTGCCTCAGAGCTGGCTGGGCACAGCCCAGGGACACCTGCCTTAAGCTCTGCACTTTGGCAGGGAATTGTGGCCAGCACTTGCCATGGGAGAGTTCCAGCCTGTGAGACTTGTCAGGAAGGGCACTGACCACATCTGGCAAAAACTTTTTTCTCCTTTATGTGCAGACACAGAGTCCTGCTTGGGTCAGGCTGAATTTCAACAGCTCTTTGTGCTGGGCAGCAGCCATATTTTCAGGGCTGCTGTCCAAGCAGGGTCTATCACACCTGATATTCTTTGCTCAGTCTGTCTCCAGCAGATCTCTTCTCTCCAGGGGCTGAACAGAATAATTAGAGGTCTGAGAGCTGGACAAAGCCTGTCTGGTGGATGGGGTAATTTACAAATGCTCAGACCATCCCCACTCCTAAGCCAAAGGGGAAGCTTAATTAGAGGCACAGGAGAAATTCATCTGGGAGAAAATTAGAGCAGAGAAAAGCCCCAGCCCAGCAGAGGCAGAAGGACACCCTCGGTGCAGTCTGCCCCTTTGGAGAGCCCTCCTGCCAGCACCAGCGAGGGAGTGGGGCTTTGCTTGAATGCAATGGGCAAGCAGCAGCCCTGTGCCTGTAAGCTGAAAAGGTTTGGTCTCCACTCGTTGAATCTCCACTCCCTCCTGCGTGGGGAAGCTTTCACAAGATGTGTGGCACCAGCTCAGGTATCTCTCAGGGCTGCACAGCCCAGCCTTATGTTGGCGATTGCCAACTCAGGCTAATGGGGTCTGTGGGGAAGCTGTTTCACACTCAGCTCTTCTGTTCTACACTGCTAGCTGCAAAGTGGGAGGAGCTGCACAAGCTGCTCAGGCAATATGTCTCCACAGATCCCCCAGGATCCTGTCTACTGCTCTTCAGTGATCCCTTTGGATCCAGTCTCCTTCCACAGGTTTAGGGCAGTGGTTTCCAGAAAACAGTGATGGAACATCTCGCCTCTTTCTCTGCAAGGCTAGGGACAGAGCAGAGTCTCACAGCAGGAGCTGCCTGGCTCCACATAGTATCAGGCACCAACATAAATTCAGATCAGCCTAGAGGCTGGGGAGTGTGAGAGGCTTGTGCCACAGCTTTTGGGGCTGTGCTAGGACTTACAAGGAAGCACTTCAGAGGTTTGTTTGTCACAAACTCCCCCAAAATCTGGGAAAGCCCTGAAGACAACATTCTTCTCCCAGTGTCTCCTCTCCCAGGCTTGGGGATGGAGCTATTTTTCTGGTTAATACAGCCAAAGGCTGGGGCATGGATCAGCTCCAGCCATTTGTTCTGGGGTTTTAAGCAAATCCTTTTTGGCCCAGCTTCTTGCAGGCACCTGACAGAGCAAGGAGCTAGTGTCTAAATGCATTTCTTCTCTCAGAGTCTTCCTTTCCCATTTGTAGGCTTGGTTAACATTGTCTCAGACCTTCCCAGGACAATGTCAGTACATTTGAAGTGTGCCAAGATATACAGATGAAAGAAATACAACAGTGCAGTGAAACTGCATGACTATCAGTTGGCCTTGGGCATAGCCCTCACCTTGTATCCAGACTTGGCAGCTCCTGACATCCCCAGTTACACAGCTGCAGCACTGAGGGACAAAGTCAGCAACGCCCATCCCATAGCTGTAGGAAGGTGAGCAGCTGCCATCCTTGACAGCACTAGCACAACTGGAAATATTTCTGTTTCTCCAGGCCTATCCAATCCTAATTTCTGCTACGTGGAGCACAGGCACCTGAACTCTGTCTAATTCTGCAGCAGTTTGTGGAGGAGAATGCCCATCACAGACATTTCCACAGCAGGCCAGGTGCTCAGCTTAGGACTAGCTCCAGCATAGGATGCCACTGGCTTCTGCTGCTGCTACCTGCAGCCTGCAAGGCACAGGAGAAGTGTGGGATGCCTCTAGCCATTAGGAATTGCTATTCATGTGATCTTTCTTTCCCCGTGGCCTTATCTGGCCCCAAACCCAAATTCCACAGCACCCACACCGTGATGCATCTTCATGCTTTGCTCTGCCTGAGGCCACTGGAATGTATGCTGCATGCACACACCTCCTGTTAGCAGAGATAAGGCTGGGGGCACTGAGATATGATATATAGGGGGATTTCCCAGCGTGTGACAATATCTCAGACTTCTACTTTTGAGATCAACATGGAGGGGAAAGTCTAGTTTGCACAATAATTCCTGTAAAGCAAAGCAGCTGCTTCTGTACAGAAGAAAGAACTTCAGTCTGATGCTCACAAAGCCAAGCTAGCTCCTGAACTGGTTACTTCAACACTCTCTACAGCAAGAGAGAAACAGGGGTGTGTGGTCCCCTGTGCTCTGAGAAGTGTCAGCCAAAGATACTCCGTCCTGGTTTGATGAGGTCTCTGGGCCAGATGTGCCTCCTGAAGTAAGGTCAATTTTCCCTTCCACTCCTGGGCCTCACACAAGCAGCTGCTGTCTTGTGCACTTGGAGACCAAGTGCCACAAAGAGGATGCTGGGGCACATTCAGGGGCACTGAGTCCTTCTCACTGAGCAAGGGGGCTCTGGCAGCAGGTGCAGAACAGCTTTGATAGAGTGCCTCTGTTCAAGACAGTCGGTAGAGGAAAACTGCCCTGGCTGGGGAGGTAACAGGCCCTGGCTGCAGCCCAGCAGGGTAGCAGGGGCAGGGAGAGATGAACTCTGCAGAGCTGCAGGGCTGCACATGGAAGTGGGGCTGTGTGCTGCTTGCCCAGGGGTACAAGGTGTTTCCCAGAGAGCAGGGCTCAGTGAGGGCTTGTCAGCTCTGGGCTAGGTCTGCCCTGTCACCTCAGCCTGAACTGATACCTGCCAAGCCCTTCCACTCTGGCTGGGAGAGATTAAAGGATGAAGTGCCTGGCAGTTAAGGCTCAGTTCATTAGAAAGAGTCCTGTTAATTGGGTATTAACTGGCCTCTGCTGGGGATCGAGGACACATGGGCTGGGAATACAGGAGCTGCAGTGTGATGCTTGTCAGACATTTGAACTTTGGCAGGCTGGTGTAGCTGGCATGGAGAGGGCAGCCCAGCCTTCAGCTGGCATGTCAGGCCATGCCCCTTGGAGATTTATGGCTGCTATTGTCTTGCTCAGACTAATCCCTCTTACTGGGATGCTGGTCTGGATTTTCCTCCCCATCCCAGATTGTGTATCACACCTCTTGGGCTTTGCTCCGTTTAAAAATACATGTTTAGGGCTTAATCTGTGCTGCTCTAGGGCACAAAGACCAGGCTGGCCCTGAGATCACCTGACATTAAGTCCTGAAACAAAGCCCTTAGGGCAGAGTCCTCATACTCTGGCACTAAAGTCTCAATTCCTGTCGCCTGGAAACATAACAGGATTGTCTCCGTTTAGTGGGATTATGTCTGAAAAAGCCTTTTGTTACTGCCACTCTCTGCTCCAGGGTTGACAGCTGAATCAAACCAGATGGGAGACCCATGGTCAGAGCAAGAAAATGGTGGAGGGCTCCTGGGTCTGACATGGGTTGACCTTGGGCAAGTCACTCCACTGCTCTGCACTTGGCCTCTCCTCCCTGGGGCAGAGGTGAGGAAGAGGCCTTCAGAGACAAATGCCTTTTACCCTAGACATGCTGGGAAGCTATGTGCACCTCAAATAGGGTCAGGGGTTATTGTCACTTGTGTCCCTCTTTGACCTGAGAAGTGTCTCATGTATGTCAGGAGTGGTGTCCCACGGTGGGTGCTGTAGAGGGACGAGTGTGTGACTGTAGGTCATACAGCAGGTCATGTTCACTTGGGGCTGGGAAACACAACAGGAGTGATTCCTGTCTCACTTTATGTCGAACCTCAGCAGCGGTTATGTTCCCTCACAACAGCACTCTGTGCTATAGGCCAGGCCTCAGCTTTCTTGGGGCTGCTGGCATGAAACTGCTCAGCCCAGGGTTCCTCCAGCTCTGCTCTGAGCAGCCCAGAGAGGATGCTACTGTAGGTGCCTTTCATCACAGAGTTGCAACCAAGCAGCTCCCCCTGACACTTGCAAAGCTGCAGTAATGGCAGAAACCTCTCTCTACCTCTAAGGCATGAGGTATGCCACACACAGCAAGAAGGTCTGCCTAATTAACTCCGATTGTATATGACATTGTCATGTTGATTTACTAAATATACGTGGGAAATCTCTTTATTTCACCAGCTGATTGGTGACATAATCTGGGTCTGTAAGGAGCAGCCTTGACACCAATTCCCTCTGGTTATGTTACCTGTCTTTTCCACCTGCAATCGCATCAATGAAGCCCACAAGGAACTTCAATAACTAATTTATTCATTTTGCTTCTGATTTATAGTAAAATAGAAAGATGTCAGGATAAACTTGTCTAGAATGACAATCAAGCCCAGAACCCTTCTAAGCTTGTGCCTTCTCAAGAAGCAGAAGGCTTCACCTTATCAGCATGTGCAGTGTGCAGGTCGCAATTACCAACCACTCTTGTGTTGCCATACTCACACCAGCTGGGCAGGGGTTTCCAGGTAACACAAGCTTAGAAAAGTCAATTACATTCCTCCCTTTTCTGCTAAAGATATGATCCTCTGTGACTGACATATTGACACATTCGGTCATACTTCTCATGTCCCCACTTGCCCCAGAACAATTACTCAGTGTTTATCAGGCTGTGCTGAAGTCCTACTTTTGAGCTGTACTGTGGTGGAAGGGGCAGCACAGACCCATGGGATCACTTGCCAGAGAAGGAAGCACAGGAAGAAGAACTCAAGTTGATGCAGATGAATCCACAACTGCTTGAGGAAGAATCCCAGCAAAACTGCAGCACAGCTCAAGGAGCTTCCACATTATTCAACCACCCTTACACTGAAGTATGGATTTTCATATCTGCATTTTCTGTCTAAAGAAAGCTGACTTCAAGACTGTTCTGAAAAACTCATATTAAACCTTCTCCCCTCTTGTGCAACATGGGAAATTTTCAAAAGTTTGTTTTGGCAGCAAACTGTTTTCAGTATCAAAACATATGCCAGAAGGTCAGGGCTTTCCTCCCCAGGCAGAGAGCAGAGAAATAATTGCCCATCTCCTCTTGAGAGACCACAAAGAAATCCCTTTCCAAAAGAGAATACAGTTCTGTGTGATTTGTTGAAGTGCAGCTGTTGTTAGTTCTGGTGCCTCTGCACTTGCACAAGTCTGCTGTACACCTCCACTTGCACAAGGCTGCAGTAGCTGGGCTGGGCTGTGGTGTTTGTGTGCAGTTCCTGCAGAACCTGACATCGTTTTTCAGGGCTGAGAGAGATTAGGAGCCACGTTCCCTGCTCTCAGCACTGACGTGGAAGGAGCATTGCTTTGCACCACTCATCCTGCCTAACATTAGCACATTGCTGCCCCAGGCCACCACAGCTGACATTTCCCACTGACCACAACTCTCTTTGAAATTGTTTTCCAAACTTGGAGCATTTTTTAAGGCCCAGCCCATCACTGAAGTGGTCTTTCTCAGGGGCCAGCAATGTAAGTGGCCTTGCCCTGGGAGACTAAGAATGTGTCCTTCAGCAGTTCTCTGAGCTGCTCCAGTTTCTGCCTGGAACAACTAAAGTTTCAGACCAAACCCACTTTTTCCTTCACAAGGACCGTCCTCATCAATGCAGCACTCCTCATCACAGTGAAACAAGAGCCTCATTTGGCAGAGCAATCAGGAAAGCAGGGTTAGCTGCTCAAAGGGATGTACAGATACTCTGTGTCAGGCGTGGAGCCTAGCTCAGCAGCAGGGAAAGCAGGGGACAGGGGAACGTGCAACTCCATTGGATGAGAGCCTAGTTAAGATCCGTCTGTGTCAGCCCAAAGCTTAATCTGGATTGATGCAAACTGCAGAAAGTATCATTAGAGACTGTCTGGGGAAGTCACGGAGCTTCTCTTCTCCCTTCTTGTCTTCCCCAATAATAGAGATATTTCTGTTTACAAAGGTGGACTTGATCCTCAGAATTGCCTCTGTAGATCTCTAGTATTTGCATGTGTCACCCTGTTTTCTCTGGCTCATTAATCACTCACTGTGCTTGTCAAATTGGAGCAGTGCCTGCTGTGCTCCAGCAACCTGCTATAGGGGCCCCAGGCTGAGTGTTTCTGCTGCTCCTGGGTGGCTGCTGCAGGGCACTTTGGAATGCAGCCCCCCGGTGTGCCCCACACACACTTCTGCAGCATGCCCCAAGAGCCGCCCATCAGCATCAGGGCATCGCCCTGGCAGGCCACACGGCACACGGCTGCTGCCTTTGACACAGAACAAAGAGCTTCCCTTAAATTCCAAATAAAACATCTTCCATCATCCCTGGGGGCAGAGGGCTGTCTCCCATACTCTGACACGTGTATGTGCCTGGCTTTTGTTGTGCCCCCGCCCAGCACCCAGAGAGCTAAGCTCCCCATGCCTGGGACAGGAGAGACTCTGGCTGGGTCCTGCTCACACAACACAACTGCTCTCCTGCTCTACACTTTTAAATCTCTCCATCTTCCATTCTCACTCTTTGGTTTATTTTCTTCCTCTTCACTAAACAAAAAGAAAATGGATTAAAAATACATCTGTACATGACCTCACACCCACGGGCTTTAAGGGCTCCTAAGTTCAGGCCAAGGCTGAGATCCACTTTCCAGGTGATAGCCTGTTTCCTCCCTGTGTGTCTCACCCATAACACCATGCCAGCTTGCTTCCCTTCACCAGCAGCTTTTTACTGTCCTTGTCTTTGATATGAGATGAAAGCATATCTTGCCCAGCCACCCAGGGGAGTGGGAGAACTGTGAGAAGAGAAGGAGAATATGTCAACAATATGTCAGGAGAGCTCCTGAGCAAAGACCTGTTTACAGCAGAGACAGCCTGGACCAGTAAGACGAGTCCAGGCACAGTTTCATCAAGGTCTCTTGGAGCCGAGATGTGGTTCAAGCCTGTCTCAAGCAAAGCAGAGTTTATCTGCAGTGTGCAATGTCTCTGGCTGATTAGGAGCAAAGCCCATCTCCTCCTTCCTGCCTTCTCAGTCAGCTGAAGCACACAGCTTACAGAAACAGCTCCCTTGTTTTCTTCTCTCTCGTTTTTAATGACCGATCTCTGTGATTGGCATGAGGAGCCGAGCCCTGCTAGGGCTGGGGAAATTCAATATTGCCAAGACCAGGACAGGAAACAGCAATGTGCTCCTGCAGCCACAACTCCACATTAAGTAATTTGTCTGTTAAACTGAAGATGACACAATGAAATACTGAAATTATCTTGGCCTACCCTAGCTTACAGGGCAAAATGAACTTAAAAACGTTCAGTTAGGTATTTCTAAGGCTTCTATCACCTTATTAGCAAACACTGAAATAATTAGGCATTTTCCAATGCTGATCTATTAGGTTGGGAACAGGAGCCAGGGAGGCTGTCACAGAGCCTTGTGCAGAGTGAGGCACATGCTGACAGCACCCTGCTGAGCCCCAGGGCCATAGGACAGTAGGTTCCCCCAGCCAACACCATTCTGCTCTGCTCAGTGTTAGCAGTTTAAGCTGTAAGAACTGCCATGTGGTCCCAAGGAAGCTCTGCAAGATCCTGACTTATCAAGAAAGCCAGGAAAGACCGAGGACAGGAGATGTTTCCCTGAACACTGATGAGGAAAATCCCAGAGGTTCAAGATATTTTTTTCCATTTTTAGATTTTTAACCAAAGTGTCCCTGAATTTACTGGTCTGCAGAGCTAGGTGAGAGACTTCAGGAAAGCTGAGCCCCCCGGGAGATTACCAAGGCTGCCTATTTTTAGTCAAGGCAGAGATACTCCAGAGATAGTGCCACTCATGGCTGACTGACATCCACATTAACCAAAAAAGCAGCTGGGCTCTGAGTGAGGAGTGGGAAAAGTTAACTCTGTCTCATCTCCAGTTGCAGACACGTGGAGCTGAGGGCTCCAGAAGCCAGGACTGACACATGACTGCCTTTCTGCACATGCTGCTTACTTTGCTCTCCATCAAAATATCAAATACTGGAAACAAGGACAAAGCCTGTGTGTTTGGTCTTCATCCTGTCTGTGTCCGTGCAGGACTGTGAGACCAGCTGAGGCTCCTGTTCTATCTCCCCCTGTTTCAGCTTTTCACCAGTGAAAATCAGAGTTTGAAGGACAGTCTGAAATGGAATCTTAATGTAAAGTTACCTTTGAAGTCTTGTTTGGTTGTTAAAATGAAACCCTGTAAACATTCAGTCGCATCCCATGAATAGCCACAAAGTTTCCCACGGCAGTTAATGACAAGGTATTAACACTGATAAGGAAACACCAAGACCACAGAAATCTGGGAGGGTAATGCCAGAACCACACTTTGACACAAACAATTGCTGGAAAATATTTCACTTAAGATTTTCCATATGAGAACTCAAAAGAGGAAGCATGAAAATCCAGTATCTCTAAATGTGAGGCTGAACTGCTGTAATCCTGTGGCTCATTTCAGGTAGAACACATGCTGCCATTTCCACAGTGCTGTCATCATGTCTTTCCTACTGTTCATTAGGAAATTGCATCAAGAGCCTTGAGAACCCATAGTTATGCATGTCTGTGAAAGTGAGGAGCAGGCCAGTTGAGCAACACTCCCTCTCTCACTAACCTACTTACTGCTGTGCTTAAATATAAGCTACTGCTTAGCCACATACCCAGAGATACACATTTCCACTCAGATTTCGTTCATCCCAAACAAAGTATTTCTATTAAAAATCTCTGCAAATGCAGAAGGACAGAGACATAGCCCCAGTATTGAATGGCAATTAAGCAATTCACTTCCCTCTAAAACTCGTCTACCGTAATCTTCATCAAGAAAATCAAGCCAACCCAAAGCAAATTAATATAGATATGCCTGCTCAAAGTAAATAATTGTTAGAGCAATCTCTCTGCTGGGGAAGGTTTAATCCTCTGCCTTTTTTACAGTTTACAGAGTCACTGGCAAAGAAAGGACATGTTTCATTTTCTCCACTTCAGTGGGGTGATCTAATAGACTGGAGTGGACCCACTAAAGCTCTAGAGCATGGTATAAATGGGCAACAGCCATTAGACAATGCAGGAACAGGACAAATCAGCCCTTTTTAGCTTCAGGTCCTCTACATAGCCCATGGGATTGAGCTAATGCAAGAATTAGCCAAATAGAAAACCTAGCATTCAGTCCCTTAATGACAAGAGCTGTCTTCCCTAAGGGACAGAGTTTGTCCCTGCAAGCAAGACAGAGGGACACTGGGAGAAGACATGGTGGCAGAGAGCCACAATTAGGGGGGCTTTGTGATGAAGGTAGCAGGGAAAAGGGATTTTCCACATCACATCTTACAGGGTAGGGGTTTGAGGAGCCTGATACTGGCCCAGGTGCTGGGAATGGACAGGACTGCATTTACAGCTGAGACTGTAGGTGCCCAGGCTCCTGACCAGAGGACACCTGGGTTGAGAGATGTCCTTTAAAATATGTTTCCAATTAGAGCATTCCAAATTCCCTTTGACTCATCCCTGTGGGGCAGATGTGCACTTACTATACTGACTTCTGGTAGCATTCCCAGGCTAAGTTATTAGGAAATGAAAATATCAAAGTCACCTGAGTCATCATCATACACAAGCCTAACCTGTACTTCACCCAGAGAGGCCTTAGACCAGATCTGCTTACAGGCTTTTCCAGTCTAGGTACCAGAAAAATGTTTATGTCTGATCTCACTGCTCACCCCAACAGAGCAGAGCTGCTGTCTGGGATATCTGAGATCAATATATAGAATCATACAGACTGCAAGAGTTGTTGTAGAAGAGAAGTGACAGTCATGCTTTCACACACCACCTTGTACCTCGAGCAGGCACAGAAGCAGATTGAGCTGTAGAGATTAGTCACTGCTCTGACCTTGTGCTTTAGCCAGCATGGAATCACAGCGCTGAAACAATGCTGTTTCCTCTGAAAAATGATTCAGCAGACTAATTCTCAGCCCAGTTTGGTGTCTTCACTTTATTTCTGACATTACTCAAATTCTACAGCACTTTGCAATCCTGAAAAGACACCTGTCCTGACTTGCCATGGGGTGCAGTTCATATCCCACATATCTTTCCACAACCTTGCCTGATTTCTCTGCCCCTGCTGTGAAAATGACCGCATTAGCCTTGCCACAATGTAAATGAAGAGGCTGCTCCACTAGGTGAGGAAAAAACATTATCAGCTCTGGATCCAAGGAGGAGGCAGGCCAGCACTTCCAACATTCCCTGGGTGCCTTGGAAAAGGACTACAAAGGTCTGCAATGTGTTTGTGACCACTGCACACATGTATGTGCCTGGTTGTGTGCTGGTGTTCAGACAGGATGAGAGAGATTTCTCTTCCCACTGCTCCATTTTGTCTCAGCACAGGGTGTGGACTCAAATCCATCCTGAATGCAAGGCTCCTACCTTCCTCTCTGCAGCCAGGGGTCCTGATGCTGCACTGTGCACAGCTTTGTAAAGACAAGTGCACCTTGAGAGTATGGCTGTCTGAAAGGCATTTACAGCGAATGGGGGAAGGCAGAGGGAGAATAAACATGCACTTTTCAAAAGCCAGGGTAAAAATGGTGTAGAATTAAGCTAGCAGGATAGAAATTACAGCTGGAGCCCATGATCCAGGTTGAATAACTGAGCAGCTGGAGGCCTTGTCCTTGAGGTGCTAGGGGGTAGCTTATTCTTCAGATAGGTATTTACCACTAGCACATTTCCAGATCTATTGGCAAGTCTTGTAACAGTTTCAAAACAAGGCTCCCCTTTCCTTACACCAAAATGAAAAAAAAAAAGAAAGAAAGAAAGAGGAGGCTGACAAAATACAGAGTAGCCTCACAGGCAATTGGAGGTATGGCAGCTCCTACCCACTGGGTATGATTTTTAACAACCCAAACCTGCTCCGGAATAAAGCACAGAAAATGTCAGCCCTTTGTATGAAAGGGCTTTTGAAAAAGCCAGGCTGATTCCAATTTGCCAGAGGCATTAAGACAGCATATGTCACAGTGCCTGGGAACTGAGAGGCTAAGGCTTGGCTCCAATGTGCCAGATAATGGAGCTGCTGCTACTAGTCCAGTGAGCTCTGGCTGCCACCCTGCTCCTAGTAGCAGTTTCCAGCATGCTGGCACTCAGCACAGGACACCTGCAAGCCAGATCTGGTCTGTCGGAGGAAACTGGGACCTATTTTAGTTGCCCAGCTGCAGCTCAGCTCATTTGCAAGAGGCAGCCTGCCACATCAGAACTCCTTTAGGAAGCACCAGGAGGCAAACCAATCTGCTGCCTGTGAAAACAAGATGGGTAGGAGGGTGCATCTCTGCCCCCAGCTTAGAGGGGATTGCTGTGGGAGGCAAGAGAATGCAATGGCTGTCTCCTCACCAAACACCCTCTGCTATGCTTCAGGGCAGAGCTCTGATATCTCCAGGCTTAGCCATAAAATTCCAGGGCAGCTGAAGTTTGGGCCAACATCTCCCAGAGCCTGACACACCAGCTGTGGGTAGAGGCTTGTCAGGCCCTGCAGGGCAGGGAGAACCCCCAGCAGTTGCCTCTCCAGCTCTGCTCTCCACTGGCTGCCCTCCTGCCTCAGCAGGGGCTACACTTCATTCTGACTGCCCTTGTAAGCAACCCTCACAGCTACTCTGGACAGAGAGGATCTGCAGTTGAAGTGGCCAGGCAGGTACCTAGTCCCTTTCAGAGCCAGTTATGGACATATGTAACCCTCTGGCATGGACAAGGGGTGTCAGTGCCCTCAAGGGTCAGTGACCAGCTGAGTGAAGAGGGTCAGGACTGGTCCCTGCAGACCTAGTGAAACAGGAGAGTTGAAGAGCTTGTTCTGGGTCTTAACTTTGGAGTCTGGTGTGTGCTGAAGCCAGATAACTGATTGGCACCAGGCCTCCATACTGCAGAGCCTGTAGGGCAGTCATCTGCCCCTTCTCATTGCCATGAGGGACTGCCACGAGGCATTGCCACGAGGGACTGCCACGAGGGACTGCCACGAGGGACTGCCACCATGCTTTTCCTTGCCATGCTCATCTGCAGAGCAGCCCTGGGATGGGTCTGCACCTGCTGCCCATGGCAGCTTCCTTCTGAAGCAGAGCTGGGCAAGCATGCAGCAGAGTGGGCAAGCTGCTGAGCTAGCGCAGCAGCACTGGAAGCTGTGTCATGGCATTGGTAGGTGATACACACCCAGGGAGCATGGAAAGAGCTAAGCCAGAGCAGAATAACAAAGTCTTGCCATCCCTTCCTGGGCCTAGCCTTTTATCAGATACAACTTCCTTCTCTTTAGTCATACATCCCTGTCTGCCTGCCAGAAGGCAGTCTCAGACCTAACACCAGAGGTGACTGGGGCGCCTGTGTTCACACATCCCCCGTATCCTTTCTTGCTCCAGCTAGAGAGTATCTGCTCAGCTACCTGAGGAGAAACAAGAAAATTTGCCCTCCACAGCCTGCTGTCAGCCTCCAGGAGAGCAGTGCTGTTCCTGGCTGTTTATGTTGCAGTAAAAAACAGTGGAAATACAATCCCAGAAAAGAACAAGAGACCCATGTCCTACATGGCCACTCCTACATCTATTGGTCTGTTTTCTTACCAGAAACTAGTGGCCAGGTGGCATGGACAGGAGTGAGTCAGACACAGGACTGGTCATAAAGTGAGCAGGAAATGAGAGGTATTGTCTGTGCAAAATGTGCTTATCAGAGGGAAGGAATGAAAGTGTTCATTTTCTTAGGCAATGTTTTTAGTGGAAATGCTCCAAATATTATTTGTAAGGACAGGGCCTAATGCTTCCAAATTTTCACCTTTGTATTTCATTATAGGGAAAAGTTTTTAAACCATGGAGAGGCTGTTGCTTGTGGGATAAAATGTTCCTCTGACATTAGCCCATAGTGAACATCCCAGGAACATGGGTTTGCTAGTAGGAATGGTCACAAACCAGCAAAATCTAAAGCACCCTGAAAGAATGTTCCATAAAGGGCATTAGGAGCTCATAAAGCAGATTTTGCACCTGATGCCATGAGTTATGCTCACCCAGTTTGGGAAGCGAGTGCTATCATGTGCAGTGCATGTCAAAGCAGAGCAATGCAAACTTCAATTGTACACGTTGGCAGTTTCCTGTCACAAACAAACTGCAGACCAAGAACTCCTCATTACTACCTCAGTCATTTCAAAGCGTAAATGTAATTATCATGATTTGATCAGGGACAAGAGAAAGAGGCATAATTTGCTGACAAGAATATTTGCAATAATTAATCTCCCAGATCTTGTCTTACAGGGTCATGGACATCTTGAAATGGGAAATGGGATGTTTAAATAATCTGTGTCCCTTTAATCCTCTTTACCAGCCAGAGTGACTTGGTGCCTCCTGCCTAGAATCTGGCAGGTCCAGAGAGGACAGGAAGGGCTTGGGTGCTCCCAGCCAGGAGTCCAGAGGGCTGTCTTAGTTACGTTACCTTCCAAGGACCAGAACTCTGCAAATCAGGAGGGAAAAAAGCTCTGCTTTCAGTTAAAGCCTTTAAAGTCATTTGTTCTTTAGCATTGCTCGACACTGACATAGTTCAGTATGGATACTGTAGCCCCAAAATGAAATGTCATCAAACTAAGCTCACAGTCTCTAGGTTTTACCACAGGGTGAGTGTGGGGAGGTTTCATCTCTACTGGTGAATAATGAAGATGCCCAGACAAGACTGGTGCAAAATCAGTAAGCAGATAGCATGTCTCAAGCAGGATGGGGAGGAGTCAGGCAGAGCAGACAGGGCACCATGAGGGTTTAGAGAAGACAAGACAGGACTTAACCTTGCCCTGCAAGGTGCCAGGAGAGCTGGAGAAGCTCAGCATCTTAAGCCTTGCTAGTCCTTGGCCTTGCTGACACTACTCACAACAAACCAGTGACTGTCAGTAGGAATAGCTGGATGCTGTGCTGGAAACACCTCCACTCCCTCATAAAAATTAAGGATGTTCCCCACACCATCCCTGTGCTTTGCCTGACCTCAAAAGGCTTTGTTTCAGCCACCCAACTTGCCTCAGGAGGGAAAGGATTACATGAGCAGGGACATGCACATCGTCTCCAGGTCTGCCCACATGCTGCTTATCTGCATGGCATCCAGGCAGGTGGGTGATGCAGTGGGAGATGGGAATTGGCTGATGCTGCTGTAGCAGTCATACACTGTAAAAACAAGCCCAAAAGAGTAATATTTCTTTCATGGGGGGAAAAGTAATCCTGTTCATTTGAAAGGCAGCTGAAGCAGAGATTAAAAGGAGTGTCTGAAAGAGGTAAATAGAGCCATGATGCAAGCTGCATTTGGAGTTGCCATTTCCAGGGTTGAGCTCTGGCCCCTGGGCTGAGATTGGCTCACTGTGCTCCCTGGAATGAGGCCTGTCAAAACTCTCCTACCTTTGATCACCTCTTGCAGGAAAATGATGTACACATTAGATACTCATTAACATTTATGTAAGTCATCTGCTGCTGTAGCAGCTTATCTTGTCTATTTGCCTGTAGGAAAAAAGAAAACTCACAAAAAGGCTTGCACAGAAAAGCCTCAGGACCACAGTACTGGGAAGATGTTGCTGAAAAGTCCATCTGATCTGTTAGCACCAGTCTTACTTCTTGCTCCTATGGTGATTCCCACAGAGGCAGAAGTAGCTCAGGGAGGAGTCTCCCAGCTAAACTCTTACTGTTGCTGTACCAGGTTAAGTGGTTAACTGGATGCACTTTGCTTTTAAAAAATGGTTCACTGAGCACAGCTGTCACCAAACAACAGTGTAGCAGAGCCTGAACAAAATGCATTCATGGGAAATCAGATAATAGAGGTGGAAAGTGTCCTGTGATCCATTTAACTGTGTCTGCTCCCATGAGAACACCACAGACACTACTGGATTTGGTAAACCAGCATGACTGTGCACACACACATACATGGTGGAACACACTCACACACAGCAACCCTTGGGCAGGCAGAACATTTGACTCTGCCAGCAGGCTGCTGGGACCAGCACAGACATCACTAATAGTCTCTATGAGCAGGTCTGGAGGGAGGGATGGGCACTGTACTCTGGTCAGGACTAATCTCAGTGAGCTTGTTGCTTCCCAGAGCCTGTTCAGCAGATGAAATCTCATCAAAGCACTGTGTGGCATTTACACTGAGCCAGGTGAGTCTTGCAGTCTCTCCTGCTCACCTGGCTCAGACAGACTCAGACCACTCTCCCCACTGTTGGCTTAACAATTAAGAAGTTTTTCTTGCCAGGTTAAGAACACATCTTTCTTTACAAAGCAGCCGGCTCTGTTTACCCCTAATTGCACTCTAGGTAAGAGGTTAAAAGGAGAAAGGATCTTATTATCTGGGTAAGCTGAAAAAAAATCCCCAACCAGGAGGGGCAGCGCAGATGTTCCTGCTTCTCCAAGGGCAGGACTCTGCCTCCGGAACCTCCCCAGAGCCTTGTCCCTACCCTGGAGAATTAATTATCTGCTCCTTGTGCGGGGGCAGAGAATGGAGAGAGATGATTCCTTTGTGTTACAAGAGGAATTGTAAGACAGACGAATTAGGTCTCACTCAGTGTTCAAAGTCAATTACAGCCCAGCCTGGAACAGCTCAGGTCTACACAGTGCACCATACCTGGTGTCCGGACCATGCATATGTCCACGCACACAGAGCTGTGTTGAAGCAAGGAAGGATTTCTCCTGCAAGGGCCTGAGACAACTCAGACAAATCCTATCGATCAGCTACAGACTACAGAAAAAAACCAGCCCTGCACCATTACCTATGCTCTGCAGTCCAGGGGACCAGCAGCATTCCCACAAATGCCTGAAGTGCCCAGCTGCTGTTTCACAACATCCAGCAGTGACTCACCCTGCAAAGCAGGGGCAGTGGCTTCACTTTCCAAGGGTAGGAGTGGGGAGCCCATTTGTGAGGGCACATTGTCTGGGTTCATTTCCATGCAGATGTACTTACATTTCCCATGCAACTTGGAAAACCTACTTTCCAGCTAGGGATGCTTCTTGGCACAGCTGAGAGATGCTGCTGTACACTCTGTGTCAAGCACAGTGAATTCACGGCAGGAATCGTTTTCCCATCCTCTGAGCACATCAGTCAGTTCTGAAGCAATTTCTCCTTCTCTGTTAACAATGTAAAGCACTGGCAGATTACCCAACTTAAAAAGTAATTTAAACTGCACTTATAAAATATTTCATGAAACATTTCTAAAAACATTGCCACTTTCACTCCCCAGCCATGACAGTAGCAGTTGAAAGAAGAACAGTGCAGTGAAACCTCTCTCTTAAACTCAGATCTCTTGAAATTTCTGCTGCTTCAAGCTGCTGTTTCTATTCTCTATTCACTTAAAAGGTGTGGGAAAATAGGCATATTCAATATCAGATTTTGTTGTTTTAAAACTCGTGGAAGTAAATACTTTGATCTAATCACATGTAAATTATGTGTCACTGTTAAAATATGGGACTGCATGTAAATCTCAGATACAAAAGAAGTCATCACCGTCTCCATGTAGAATGAAAAGAAATGTAGAATATTAAAATCAGGAGGTTCAACTTTATTAGCATAACAGCTTCAGTTTATATTCATGTGCACCAAAAAATGCATTCACAGCAAAATAACTCGGAAAGAAGAAAAGCCCTGATTCAGCACAGTAATTTAACTCATATTTAGCTTTAAGCACGTGCTTAAGTCCAGCTGGGCTTAAGTCCAGATGAAGAGAAGTCCTCTGACAGTCAAGACAAAGACAATAAAAATTGAACAAATGATTGCAGGCTGACCAAAGAATCCAGAATAGTTTGTATCTGAGTTCAATCCTTGTTTCAATTCCAGTGTGTTCTTTTGTTACAGATCTCTTTGCCCTGGCCTAAATCAATTCCTCTGAGGCTAATCAATTCATAATAAATACTATTCTTAAAGAAGGGAGGACAAAAGCTTCCAGGTTGTGTCAGTCCTCCATCGATAGCAAAAGAACGGCTACAGGTAACACCTGCAGAAGCCAAGTGGAGCATGCTGGTGTATGTAGAGAGATAACAGGGCACTGCCTTTCCTCATTTTCTCATATGAGAAAATCCAAGAGGCCACAAGTTCCCACCTGCTCTCTTCTCCCTCCTGAGCCTAGTAGCAGTTCATGGCACCCACTCCCTCCCATTCCTCCTAGCTGGGGGCACACTGTTGGGCAGAGAGCTGTGGAGAAAGGTCTCCAGGTCTCCCATGCAAAGGCAGGCCTGGTGTCAGGGCTAGGCTTGCACGAACTGGTCGCAGAGAGCTGTTTTCCTCCACTGTGTGCGGTGGGGAAAGCACTCACTTAGCGGGAGGTGATTTTCAGTGACAGACGCTGATGCAAAGGTTGTTGTGGCCACTGCATACAGAGATCCCTGACCTGCCAGCCTGTTGTGACTCCCTCTGAGAATCGGCAGCGCCTTGTCAGCCTGCTCTGCGATTTCCCAGCTCAGTGATCAGTGACAGCGCTGTTACAGACCATCACGGAGATGAAGCCAGGGCTCAACTCTGTAAGCGAGGAGCATGGAGGGAGAGCTCTGCTCTCCCTGCCCCTCCATCGGCGCTAGTGTCTGAGCCTGCAGCCAGTTCAGGCATCAGCCCACGAAAACAGGGAAGGAAATCTGTGTCACTCTTCAAGTAAAAGCATTTGGCACCCAAACAGAGAAGAAAGGAGTCTCAGCTCTCACACATGCTAGCTGGTGCAAACAGACTTTTGGACTCCCTTGAGAGGATGTTATGGGGTTTCTGGGCTGCAATGGGCAACAATGGGAGAAGAGAAGAATTCTGCAGTACCAGCACTCAGGCTGACCCTCTGCTGATAATAAGCAGAACTGCTCGTTAAGACGATGAGCTTTTCAGAGCAACAGCAAATTCTTACTCAATATATATACGACACCTAGAGAAGGAAAAGTACATTGTCAGTGTAGCCAAAGATGTTAGCGTAAGAGTTGTTCTCAAACTGAGGAAGAAGCACACCTGAATCATCTGAACAATGTGAGTACAGGTGTCAGCAGCAGGGTAAAACATTTTGTCATATTCCACAATGCCCTAAAAGCTCAAAATCCCTCCCAGAACTCTTTGGTGGCATGAATTCAACCATTTCCCCATGATCTTCTTTTCCAGAGCAACAATGAGACACCCTCTTTCAAGGCAATGCAAAGCATCGCTGGCCCCATGCACATGGGAGGAGATCACTCCTTTCTCTCTCTGCACATTAGGTGACTTCACTCTGTTTGCTGTGAGCTTTTGCAAAAGGTTCCTTTCATCAGCTGCCTTTGAGGTTCTTTGAAAAATGGAAATAATTAGGCACGTGTATTTTCATTGGCACAGAGAGGCTGAAGCCTGATCTGAAAGGCTTTGCCTTTGCAAGAAAATAATAGGTCCAATTAAATGTACTTTATTCTCTGAAGTTCAAACACCATAGCCTTTGGAGGCAAGAATTACATGCAGAACAGGGTATAGGTATATGCAGGACTGGGGTTAAAGATAATCTGCTTGGGTTTACAAAACAACGATGCTAATGATTAATAGAGAACCTCCTGTCCAGAGGGACAGCACGAAAACCCTATGTCCACTGGCACTTAGTCCACTGAGAACCGAGTGACTCCATTTGCATGTGTAATCATACACCAGACTGCTAAAATGATGGATGTAGCTGTGATAAAAACATGCTGGCCCTGAAGGGAGCTGGATCAGACCCCTAATTATCACTCATGATTCCTTGTTCAGTTAATACTTGCAAGAAGTTTCTAAAGTTTCAAAGGAATATAAATCTTATCAAAGTCTTTCTAATTGCACGTAAATGACAGGTACAGTGTCATTTAGCTTGGGCTGCAGGGAAGGGGCAGCAGAGTTCTGTGGAATCAGTGCAAAGGTCTAACACTGCACTGGAAACTCACAGAAAACTCAAACCCTCATATAAATGTTAACTGAAAGCAAAATTGCAGTTAAAAACCAGAGAGGATGCTCTAAAAATAATTAAAATCATGTGAGACAAATCAACATGCTCCTCTGCTTGTGGGTCTTGGTTCTCTGGGGGGCTAACGCCTGTCTTTGCTGCCTACAGTGGCTTGCTTTCTGTATGCTTGGACAAAAGACACTTTATTACAGTAATTTATCACCCCATAAAAGTGGCTTTCTTGTACTGCTGAATAATTTTGAAAGAAATATGTTTTAAAAATTAAAAATGCAGTTGGTGTATGCACACTCAGGTCTGCTGGGAGACATTTCTGCAACTACTGTAACTGCCTGGGTAGTTTTAATACCTCTACCTTCTATTATTTAAAGTATGATGATATTTTTTCCTTCTCTGAGCTTTGTCAGCTATAAATAAAAGATAAGGGTTGAATTGTACAGGGTATCTGTAAGCACTTCTATTATTGATACTTAATGTTACTTGGAGGAGGTGCTGAGACTTTCACCTAAACCCTGAGGCCCAGCTGAGAAAAGTGGAAGGTGCATGTCTAAGAGGTCACTTTCTCTGTGCATGCTTCCATATTTTGTCCTCCATGTGGCACCTTCCAGCAAGACAATGAGACCTTTCCAGAGATATTTAATGAAACATTAAACAAGGATGCTTGGGGAAGCTAAAAAGTGCTTCATGTGACCCAAGGTTAACAGGAAAGGACCTGAATAGGACTTGAATAGGCTTAGATAAGACCTAGAACTGGGTCCAGGATCCTGAAAAAAAAAAAACAAAACACCTTAATTCTCCTAGACCCAGAGGGTCCTTTGTCTGTTGAACTGGAGTTGCTTTGTCCCCAGCTCTGGAAGAAAAAGAAATCCTGTCACTCTTGCATTGAAGGTGTTGCACTTGTTTTTAGCATCACATCAGTCAGCAGTTCTGGTTCCTCAAAAGCAGTGAATTGCAGACTGACAGTAAGGAAACATCATTCTAAGATGGGGTTAGTAACAAACACACCCTTACAGGAGGGGTTGTTTGACCTGGAATCTCTCTGAAGACAAAGGAATGTGTTAGTCAGGCTACTCTTAAGGCAGACCTGTAATTTGGGTTTACAGGTTCCAGTGATCTTGTTCCTCACTCTGCTGTCTCCACCTGTCCCAGCTCAGCATCCTGAGGCAGGACATCTCCCCCGGGGTGAGCGTCCCCACAAATCTTTTATTCATATGAATCATGTCCTTGCTCCTCAGGAAAGTGGCACCAAAGCAAACCTCCTGCACATTTTTTTTGCCTACTGCTGTAGCTAAATTAAGACAATTTTTCTGTTAAAACAGACAGGCTCTTCCACAGGGCAAGGACTACTCATTCTTTAGGTATCCTCATCCTCACAACCCCTTGGACTTGCAAAGCAGCAGGAACTGGATTTGGAACAATCACACGGAATTACTTCTAAGGGATAAACTGGCATGAATCTTGCCCTCTGTGTCATTTCTTCAATGCTTTTAAAAATCGTGTGGAAAATTCCAGCCCATGCAGCCAGGTGAGTGCAACACCAAAGCTGGGCAATCACTGGGTAAAGTGTTGGCCTCAGCTGCCTGGGTATCCACAGGCTTATACAGGGAAAGGACCCTCTCAGAGTAACACTTCACTGGGAGTTTTCACAAGTGCTAATAACCACCTTTGGTTTTACTGTGGCCAAGTGAGACCACAGAGTAACCAGCCCTGAGCTCCAAGTAATCAGCCCCAAGAACACACCAGCATTTGCTTGGTGAATCAATGAGTGCACTGAGCTGAGTTTCCCCTTCATAGTCTCTGTTCTCCATATTGCCTCAGCACTGGTAGTGACTGCATCAGATACCCTTTGCCAGCCATACACTAATTACAGATCTGCAACCAGCCCCTCATGCTTCTTCAAACCACAAGATGATAAAATTAGATCATTACTCACATCATCCTCTTTGCAGGCAACTATCAGAGGGATGCAACAGTATCTCCCCATTTCCTTTTCTAAGAAGTGACTTCAAGACTCAGAGAGTGAGATAGTGACTCATGCTCAGAGGTTTCTTCACCTCAGGATGTGCATAAATACAAATCAGTGGTCTACATTTTAAACCCAGAGGCAAATATCATAGGCACCAGTGAAATCAGAAGGGTGGGAGCCTGCATCTGATCACAAGCATAAAGGAGACTCCCTAAGTTATCTTCCTGACAGATGGACTCTTTCTGTATCACACATCCTTGAGCTGCCATTTCAGTTGCAAATAGGCAGCAAGCAGTCACTTGGGGCAGGGCACTCAGTGCTGTAGGAATGCCAAGACAGACACTTGTTGAGCTGGCAAGTTTTGGTACAGGTACACAGCTACTGTGGACCAGACCAGAGCTTCCTCTAGCGAGTGCCCTGTCTTCATCAGTGGCCTAAGGCATCTGCATAAGGCAGAGTTTAAAGTTAGGCTACTATGTCTTAGGGCTGACTGAGTTTCGATGTTCTTTTATGAAGTTATCTGGGCAAAGATGCACCAGGTTGAGCTGGGCACTTCCCACACAAGCATGGCAGCATTCCCCATTTCCTGAACTGCCACAAAAAATGCAGTCCCACTGCTTATGCTCCCCTTGCAGTCAGCTGTGTGAGTTTCTGCCAATCACATTAATCATTCTGGGCTTTCCCAAGCAGTCCTGCAATATGCCAGATGCTTTGCAGAGCTGCCTTGATTATGCTTCATGTTATGGTACCAGTTTTACTCATCTTAAAAGGCATTAATTAATAATGAATTGAAGTTGTTGGCCTGTTATATATATAAGCAGCATGTGTCCAAAATGGTTACCAGCACATCAGTGGAAGTTACCATAGATAATGATAAGCTACAATTAAAAGAAATCTATTGCTCTGCTGGACTCTGGAACAGTTTGTAATAAAAGATTAATTACTTATTAAAATAGCTACAAGTATTTAATTAACCTTTATGCATTATTTCTAATGGAGCTTGTCTATGCTGCAGCCACTGCAGTGACTAAGTGGCAGAAGTACCGGGCAGGATTTAAGCAGTCCTGCTCTGGCACTGTGTGTGCAGGGCAGCTGCTGTGACTAACAGTGTTGTGAGTGCTTAGTCCCAGTATTTACCCAGCTCTTTGGGCTGGGGTTCTGGCCCTTGCTCACCTCTTTGCTGTTGCAGTACTGCATTTAGCAGTACACAAAGAACAAGTTTAGAACAGAAGTCAGAGCTGTGGCTCTTATGAGAGCACATTCAGAGGTGACTCTTCACCATGGGCCCAGCATGACACATCTCTGGCAGAGTCAGGCCAGTCCCTGTGAAGTGCCTATTCTCAGTGCTGGCATCCCAGACTGGATACCCCCTGGCTGCCTTCCTGCACGCTGCAAAGACATTTTGCCTATGCATAGTGGCCATTCTCTGCGATTCTCTGGTGACCAGCTGAACTCTTGCCAACTGGTTTCCTTCCCATAACAGAAATCAGATGGGTCTGTTCTCTGCAGTGGAGCTCTCTGAAGAATTCTGGGTGTCTGTGCTTGCCTCCCTTTTCTGTATCACTTGTGCTGGGCACACCTGAGTTATATTGTGCCATTTACACCTGGGGAGCTCCATTTAGTGTGTTTGTCTTCTGTTGTCAGTTGGATCTGGATTTACACAGATGTATGGAAACTCAGGCAAAATGTTTCCTCTGAGCACATGCTATTAGCTCTGCTGATTACTCCCAGCAGTACTTACCACTGGATAAGAGAGGCTTTCAAAACTGAAGTACTTCAAGGACTGTGTTTCCTTCACAGAAGCTAGTTTGCTCCTTCAACACCCTGCTACTTGAAGCTCTCTCTGCCCATGGCAGCCTATCACAAGCCTGCAGAAACTAAATCAACTCAAAACCAGTGTGTGCAACTGAAAAATGGATTTCAGAAGTGCTTTTTAAGTGTGTAAAAAAACTCCATGGCTTGTTGAAAGCCATCAAAAGGTATGCTTAAGGAGTAGTGTTTGGAGACAGCAGAAAATAGTTCTTCATTCCAAAGGATGGCAAAGGGTCTTTAGTTCTCTTTCTCTCCTATGCAAATCTTACTCTCTAATGTGGCAGGGCCTATAGTAACAAAGGACACACCTACTCCATCAGATGAAAGCATGATCTCTTTTCTGTCTTCCTTACCATACTTTCTCTGTGCCTGAGAGAGTCTGAATTCTTCCTTAACTTCTCAGACTGCTTCATTTTAGCCTCAGCATTACATTCTGTTTGACTCTCGAGCTCTACCACCTCTGACAGAATCATCTGAGATATTGCCTGGTCTGAAGCCCTCCTTTATTCTCATATTAGTGGGACCTATTCACACAAAAGGGAATGCTTGATCTGACAGATATGTGACATGTGGAAGCAACAGACTTTGAAACATTCATGCAGCAGTTCTGTAACCTCAGCCAGAGTTCACAAGTTGTACATAGATAGATTCCCTGAAACACTGCTCTTCAGCAAAGCCACTTCTCCTGTGCCTAGATGCAGTTCCTGCCTGCTGATCCTTATACTTTTGAAGGCTGAAATTTGTCTGATATATCAAGGCTAGAAAAGGAAGAAGCATTTTGCTTACAAAGGTTTGAAATCCCTGTCAGTTAGTTCCTGTGACTTTCAAACCAAACAGACCCCTTGTATTGCTAGATGTCACTACAGCAAGGTAAAGCAATGCTTAAGTACCTGGTATCATTGCACCCCCAGAGCACCTAACAGCCAGATCTAAGCAGAGGCTTTGGGAACCTCTCAGTGAACCTGAGATACGTTTCAGCTTCTAAAGTCAGCTGATGAGTTTTGTTTTACACAAATCTACCTGAGGTGATACATAATTTATTAGGAACATATGCACCTTGTTTCCGGTGGGGTATGAATGTGCTGGAGCTTGTAAGGCAGAGGAGTTCTTCCTTGGTCCTCTAGTACTAGAGGCATATTCAAAAACACTGAACACTGAAGCAAAAAGTTTGAGAAGCATCATCACTCACCACAAGAGATAAAACATCATCCTGACAGGAATGGGTTCAGGAGTATGTGGGTTGCTGTTACAGAGGAGCCAAGTGGTCTGGCTGGGTCTGTCGGTCTGCTTCAGGGTCCTGCCTTCCATGATCACCACCAGCAGCTGTTAGAAAGAAAAGTGAAAAACATGTTGCCTGCAGTGCAAGTTTCCCTCTGTCACTCTGCAGCAGGAGAACAATTTGTGCTCTGGAGTAGCATGGTTTAGATATCCAGTCCAGAATGATGTGGTGCTCATAAACTTACTGGTACATGTCAGTAATGAGACAATCCAGAGAGAGAAGCCCAGTATCTTTTTTGCCCTGGTCAGTTTTTGACCAGACAACAATTTTGCTGAATTTGAAATGCAGTTTGCATAAACCCAGACTCTCCTGTTTTGTTAAGATTCCTGCTTTGCAGTACCTGATCTCTGCAAGACTTGTCATGGTAGTGGATATTGTTCTATTGCCAAAAAGGTGAGAGGTTAAGAAAGATGCAGCAATGATCCTTTCAAGCTTTTCTTTGGCATATGTCTTCTTTGGCACTGGCAAAGGGGTTATCTACTGTGGACATTCTATGCAGGGTGTGGAAATGAATGTTCCCTGGAGAGCAAGTGCCTTTCAGTCATGGTATGTACAAACTTATGTCTTATGCTCAATTTGACAAGAAAGCAGTTTCACTAAATTGTCCTTGCATTTGCTCCATCCCACTTGCTGCTTTCAAATGCAGAAAGCATTCCTCTCCTTTTCAAAGATCCAAAGACAAGTCTCAGAAGAGAGCATTCCTGCCCAGGGTTGGATCCAGAGCTCTGCACTTGACTCAATAATGGGTGTCCCTGAACTCCCTGTTTACAGGATGAATGAAATATTTTTTACCCTTTGTTTGCCTCAGTTCCTGGCACTTCTGCCAACTATGAAAAGCTGAAAAATGTGGAGCTTGCCAAGAACTGTTAATATGAAAACTTAATCTTTCCTCTCTGGTCTGGCAGTCACAGACATCAAACAATATCTCACATCTGATCTCGGGCAACCCCTGATCTTTTTCATACAAAATGGTGCAGAGCTGGGGCTCCACATACATATTGTACAAGGCTCCCCTCTTGGGTAGAGTCAGAAGCAGAGGCACTGCAGCACAGCCCACTCTCTCTTCCAGAAGCACACTCTTTTTAAAAACAAATCCTTGGCTGATTTCATCCTTCCAGACAATTTTCCAGTTCATTTCATCCACTGAAGTAATCATGGTTATTTCAGAAGTGTCTATAAGTATCTGAAACAGTTTTTGTGATTTCCTACTGCCAGAGCTGGCTTTGAAAGCAAGCAAGCAAGGAAACTGCCCAGGACTCAAGGTCCAAGGCAGTATCTGAAGCTCAACTGCGTGTGTGAAGGAACAGTCCATCCCTTGGGGTCTGCTTGAGTCTAACACCATTTCTGTGTGCTGCTTTCACTCCTACCTAGTTTGTCCCATGCTGCAGAGTGGTCTTCCCTGACAATGCAGTTTTCTTCCTATTGCTAAATATTTTGGCTCTCTTCAGCCATGTAAAAATTGAGTGCAGTTTCCTGCAGAGCACAGTGCTGTATGAGTGTGTCTGTCAAGCCATATGCTGGGTCCAGTTTTGAAGTGCTGAGCACTCACAACTTCTTTTGCAGTCAGGAGGTGCTTCATGTTCCCTGAAACCACAAGCCCTACAAATATAGCTCTTCTTGTCCCCATTTCCCAGCACTGAAGTCAAACCCACTGTCTTCCCAAGCACTCCAGCACTCTCAGCAGATGTCCACTGAAGGCAGCTGGACCTCACAGACTCACACTAGCACGCTGATCCCACATCTGCCAAGATCACTGTGGGGTTGTTCACATGGGTAGCCACTGTCTGGCCCATATTAGTGCTTCAAGCATTTAAAATACTGTACACAAATTGAGATGAGATCACTTGAATGGGACAGGGATTGTCAGGAAGCCATTGAGCAAGCAATTGTGTGATGTGCACGCCTCGTCCATACCCTGAAATGGAGCACCAGCCACTTCACTTCATATTCCTGTTCAAACACCCAAATCATCCATCACTGGTAATGAGCAGCGTGGGGCTGGAACAGACCAGCCTTGACAGGCTGTAACAGGAGCTGTGGACCCAGCTGCATGTGCTGTAAAACTCTCCTTGACACCACCACAGTCTGTTCTCTTGGAGCCCTGGAATGGTTTCAGCATTTCTCAGACAGTATCATATCAGATTACTGAAAGTATTTTCAAAGAGGTGTTTGCTTCCCTAAATTTTGTTTGAATTGAGAAAAAGTGAAAGAGTTGGAAGGAAAGCAAAGCCCATGTGTTCTTGGAAAGAAAAAAGGCCAGGCAACAAAAATGTGACCAATTGGAGAGTAGTCCAATGAGGATGGCTTTGAAACATCTGCAGCCAGAGAATGAGGAACAGGCACAGAGAAGGAAGGAATGAGAAGAGAGAACATCTCTCTGCAGACCTCAGCCTATTCTCAGTGTCTTCCACTCACTGCCTTCTCCTACAGAGCCTTACTTATATGCAGCTGAGCATAACAGGCAAATAAGGCTAGCACTGAAGAGTCCTGGCACCCTTCCAGCAATAACATTCTCTCCCTCATCAGCAGGTAAGGTCTCCTGGCTAGGAAGAAGATTTAGTCTCCAAGGCTGACATTCTGGTATCTTTTAGGCAGTGCTAAGTAGAAGTTGGTGGCAAGAGGAAAAGAGGACTACTTTATTTACTCATCAGTGCCAGAGCAGTAATTTTTATTCCTTTCTCAGCTCAGGCATGTGTTTGTAGCTTAAAGCTAATTAAAATGTTAATTACCTCCAGCAACTGAAGGGAAAAATCAAAATTTAATTACCTGTGAGAAAAACTTGCAGGTTTCTTAGTTCATTTTGAGATCAACAAATGAAACCACTAAGATTGGTAGCTTTGGTAGGTTTTCATAACAGGAAATGGTAATAACACATTTCTGTCTGTAGGAACTTCCTCTGGGTCCCCTCGTGGCACTAAGGGAACTTTAGGGAGTTGCCTGAAACAGGAACAAAACCTTTGCTGTGGCAGGAAGCCAGCTCCATTCACTGCTGAAAGCTGTTCCAAAGGGAACCCCCAAAAAGGTGCTTGGCACTTGCCTGAAACAGGAAAGTGAAGGTCGCTGTCCTGCAGTTCTACACTCCTAACTTAGACACACAAGGGAATAAAAAGAGGAAAAGTAACATCCTGATTTCCTCTTCCTTTCACACAAGGCAATGCAGACAATCTTACTCCAGGACAGAGTAAGGCAGTCTGATCCTGGACCAAATCTGTCTACACACAGGGCCAGGCACTGTGCTCTGCACTCATGGGCAGCCTTCCACAAACTCACATGGAAAGGCAGACAACTCTGGCAGCAAAATGAAAGCAGAATTCACTGGAACCTGTGGCCCTTGGCAGCAGACATAAGGTTACACTGAAGCATCCATACCCCAGCTTTGATCACTCCAGCCTGAAGTTCCAACCACTCTTGTCACCATTGTGCCAGTGGTCTGCAAAAGCAGCTCGGCTGCAGGCACAGAGCAGCTCCAGCTGCATATGAAGTTTTCTACTTCTTTGCCGCTGCTAAAGCACTAACTGCAAGTCATGGTACTGCCTCTTCTTGTACAGAGCTTGATGATGTACTGCAGCTGCACTGTATAGTAGGGTCAGAGCTGCTTAAGTACATGCCATGGGACCTACAGTGCAAAGAGCAAGCAGAGTTTGCACTCTAGATCCCATGTTCAGTGCTCCTGGAGGGGCAGGGCCTGGAATATCCCTGCCAAGACTGTGCTGCTCCAAGAGGCTTGCACAGCAGTAGGGAGGTGCCTAAATGATCACTGTTAGAGACTATAAAGTACATATCTCATACAGACATACTGATAAAATACATCTTTTGAATTTGGAAGAGCAGATTTTGCCATCCTCTCCCCACCTTTTTAGGCTCAGAAATGTTAACAAACGCTACAGTTCAGAGGTATGAACAAAGCTGTCCTAATAATGTGTCTCTCTAGATTCCTGTCATGCTGCCCTGGTGATGTTCAGCGTGTTAATGAAGGCAGCAGGGTAGGAAGAAGAGAGAAAATAGCAAACAACCCGGGGATAATGTGGAGTTGCCATGAAGAGTCACAAATTCGCTTACTGGAATTTAGAGCAGTTTTCTTTTTTCTCTGAAGTCCTGCTTGTTGTAGCAGAAGTTAGTACGTGGCAGCAGAACTGCTCAGTGGGGCTCAACACTGAAGGGGCAGCTCAGGTATGGATGAAAAGGTTTGTCCTGGGTACCATATCAGTTCAAAGATGCTTTTAGCCTACAAGATCCAGGTGCAATGAAAGGGTACAAACAGCCCCAGGGCTGATATCACCTCATAGCCTCAAGACATTCCTACTTGGCTCCAGCACTGAAAATGCAAGGATGACCTCTCCTTTCCATGTGTTCCTGGACAGCACCTGGGCTGCCAGTCACAGAAGAGATCAAGGGGTCAGGAGAGCAGAGAGAAAAAATAGCTCCTTCCAGTTTGCTGCAGGACCTCAAGAGGTTAGAGCAGTTGGGAGTGAAAGATGGGAAAGTGAAAGGGGAGCAAAAGAAAGAGGGGGGGGGGGGGTTTTGCTTGTCGTGGAAAAAAGCTGTAACAGCTCCCTCCACTCTGGCCTTGCCCTTAGTTCTCTCACACCTGCTCCCACATGCCTGCCCTTATTCAGCACCCCCTGCACTCCCATCAGGCTCTTGGCATGACCCCCTGAAAACCCAGCCCTACTCTCCTCAGCAAGCATGCTGTGTGCATTTCTACTGAGCAGTCCAAGGCTGCTATTAAACACATGTGCATGTCACATAACAACCCATGGAATGAGGCACCTGGAAGAGACATCTGGTCCCAAACCTGCAGTCAAGGGTGCAGGATCCCTAGATATCAGCTGTCCCAGGACAAAGTGGGAACCTTAGGAAAGACTCTAGAGGAAAGACTTAAGAAAGAAAGCCTGAGTGTTGCCTGGTTTGGAAACAAGTAAAAGATAATTTATTTTGCCAGACTGATCATTAAGAGGCAGTGTGAGATTTAGGAGAACTGCCTGAGCTACTCCTCCTTGTGTCCTGTCTTATTAAAGTGATGAGACAGGTCAGAGGCTGGCACTGTGGTTTGCACCAGAGAAGAGCTGAGGGGTTGTTCTGATTAGATTCCTTTTACAACCAAACTGCAGGGTGTAAGGAATATGAGGCCCAAAGCAGACACTGCTGCTGTTAAACTCACTGGATTTAATACACTCTTCAACCTTGCGATGCAGTGGCAAGAACTGAAGTGGGACCAAGAAGGGATTTGGACTTCTCTGCTCCTCTAAAACTTCAATGCACTGGAATCAAGTCAGCTTTTTGTTTTCTGCTGTTTATCTGATGTACTTTAATGATATGCTTTTGGTCACAGTATTCACTTCATCCGCTCATGGGGGTGAAACTTCATTGTTTAACTGAGCTCAAAGAAGTGAGCCTCACCTGGTTTCTGCAGAACTCTGTAGCCAGACATTTGCTGATTTGTGAGATGATTTTTTTCTCATCTTGGCTTTTTTAATTTTTACACCTTTCTTAATAGACATGACATTTAATTCACTCTAACTAAAGATACTGGGATCATAGTGAGTTTTCTGTCAGTTCCCATAACTCATTTTGATGGGAACCCATTGGATTTTAATGGAAAACTATTAGGTGAACATATTGTGATCATTAATGAACTTGATGTGCAATTATACAGGGAACCACCTAAAGGTAATTAAAACCTATCAGGAACACTAGGGAATAAAGAGAAAGGAAGTTAGTCTTGTTTAAGACAATTAGTGTAGACAATGATCTGAGAACAAAATAAATGATCCCAGATGAAGAAGAAGTGGCTACCCTTGAAGATATAGGCCATGCAAACAAAGTTTCTTCAGAAAACCAACAATTACAGTAGTCTGAGGTTTCTATTGCAAGTGGTGCTTTGACAGGGAAGTTCAACCTTTTCCCTCCTGTGACCAGCTCTGACATTTTGCTAATCTTCTAGTTCTCTGAGTCTGGGCAGAAGAGCACTGAATGTCCTGAAACCTCTGTGCTTGTAGATGCAGGCAGAGGGGAGCAAAGTAGTCTTAATCCCTGTTGTTTCAGAGAGATCTGCTGGGTGACATTATGCCTGGATTGTGCACCCACGGTTTTCCCTGTCTGCTCAGGGTAGCTGGAGAGGTTGCAAGCAGCTAACAAAGCAGAGTGGCAATACCCTAAAGCATGAATTCCAGGCATGGCAGTAGCAGAGCTGTGTTCCACCCTTGTTCCAGGGATTCAAAAGCAATGTAAATTTTCCTTTAGTCCAGGGCTGTTCTGCCCTATTGAAATGCTGCTCGGTGCTAGGGACTACCTAACCATGAAAGGCCTGCATCTCAAATAGCAAGCAAGCTGCAGGCTCGGAAAGTGCCCCCACATCACCGATCTGTCCCTCAGAATTAGAAGAAATCCTATTGCATGCTGACTATTATTCCCCCACTCCAATGTCACTGGTCTGTTCTGTGTGCCTTTGGTGCAGAAACAGGGAGGGGGAAGCAATTGGCTGGTGGGTGATGTCCACTAAATGTCATTCCTGAACACATTTGCTTCGGTCCCTATTCACCAGCGTCAACAGCAAGGCTGCTTCCCCATCCACTGGCAAAGGCTTTCGCCAAGATTTTAGAATTCAACAATGAAACAGGCCTGCAACTAAAACATTTATCTGGCAGTTTTCCCTCTTTAAGTCAAAGTGTTATGTTGGCACAGTGTGCTGTGGGTGGCGATTTGCCAGAGAAAAGCATGTGTTGGAAAACCTTGCTCAATATTATAGCAATCTCGTGCTCGCAAGCCTCGTACGACTCGAGGAGGTGCTTGCCAGCAGGGCTCACAGCCGTCCTCCCCTCTTCCCAGGGCAGGCATGGAGCAAAGCTCCACAGTCGCCCAGAGCAATTGAAAAATGAGGTGTTTCTGGACACAGCCTAGCACGTTACATGCTGGGGTGAGGAAGAACTCAAAGATGGGGGGGGGGGGAGTTGTACAGCAACTGCCATTAGTGTGTGTCAGCTGGTCAGCAGAAGGCAGCTTTGCAGAGGATGGCAGAGAAAGACACTGCTTTCTATTTTTGAAACATTTCCCTGTGGATCCTTCAGTTTCTTTGGGAGCAGCCCAAATGTTGGACAGCTCTGGTGGGCTTTTTATATGGGGCAGATAATCCTCTCTGAAGCACAAAGAAAGACTACAGGGACTTGCCTGTAGTACAGAAAAACATATTGAGGAAGCAGCAGTAACTTAATATGCAAGAGAGGCCTGGATTCAGAAGTCAGTTGCATCATTCATTTAGCAACACTCAAGCCATGGAGCAAGAGCTGGGTCGCCAAGTGCGTGCACTGGGCATTGTGCTCCTGCCAAGTTACAGTTCAGGGGAGCCAAGGAATGAGCCAGGACAAAAACAAGAGGATGAAGTGAGTACTACAGAGCCAAACAAAATCAGGACTCTCTTCTCCCTGTGCTCAGCTGACTAGGTACTTGGCCAAGGAATGGGACCAGGAGAACAGGAGCTGTGAACAGCTCCGACAATCCTGCTTTCTCTCTGCCATATCCTTCTGTTTCATTACGTTTCCCTTTTGCTCCCTCCTCCATCCCTGCCACAGCCTCCAGGCCATATGTTCACTAAGCAAGTAGCACAGTGGCTCTGTGAGTCTGACCAAGCAATGGTAAGCTGCACCTCCTCTGTGTAACCTGACTTTACTCCCTCAGCTACAGTGAGGTACAAACACCTTTTTTTCAGATCCATCTTTGTAATACAAAGTTGTGCAATACTTTCTGAGACCCTGGTTATTGCTCTGCTGGGGGCAGAGTTACTGCTGTGATCACTAGCAAGGAGTTACAGCCTCACTGTCGAAGTGCAGCTCCATCTTTTAATTCCTAAGTTTAGATTGTGATTTTTCACTACACTTCAAAAATTAAAGCAACATGCATGCATCTCTCTTCTGTGTTCATGCAGCTGTAACACCAGAATTTGCTTTGAATCACCTGGCTGTAGAAGATAAGGGACAGATAGCTGTCAATGGCTCTTGGTGCAGTCACACCAGCAGGGATGGGGCATTAAGAAGCTTATAGTGAAGCTGAGCTACTAATAGCAATGTACTAGGAAATGAACAGCCCAACCTGCTGTGGTTATCACCAAGTGTGGTTAGAGCAAAAGCAATTTCATTTCTATTTAATGAGGTTTCCAAGTAAAGATATTCTGGGTTTTCTAGGATCTTCACCTTGCTCTATTTAAAACTACCAGCACGGCAGTTGTCACGCAGGAAATAGCACCACTGGGCAGCTAAAGATCCTGCACAGCAGAGCCTCTCTGAGTTGCTCTCCTGAGTTGCACAGAGCAAATACTGGAATCTAGCACACCTCAGTGGAAGTCAGTAGAAGAGCCCCCTTGTCAGGGCTCTGGTGCTTGGAGCATTGACTGCTCCGGCTATCGGAGAAAGCATGAGAGATATGGAGACATTAGAAGGCAACCACCCTGGAAGAAAGGATCAGAAAACAAAACTGCAGTGCAGCAGATACTCAAATACCAGTGCAAGCAGAGGAACATCTTACTTCCTCTTAATAAAAAAAAAAGAGAGAGAGAGAGAGAAAGAGAAATGTGCACAGAGCAGAAGGGGAGAAGCATGTGGCTCTGATTAATACCTCAACTGTCCATTAACAAGCCTTTACAGTTCTATCTGCTCCATCTCATCAGCATCAGGGTCTGCTGTGCTTTCATACACCTCCCAGTGTATAGTTTGCTTTGAGGGGAAAAAAAAAAAATATATGTATATATAAAATGTATTAATATAGTGCATGTGCCAGTAACGTAACCATCCTGCAAAATGCTCCCCTCCTCTCAGAAGTGCATGCAACAGATGCACCTCCAAACCTCCTTAGAATCCTAGCTGGTTTCCTCTTTGCCCTCCATTTGAACTGAAGCTGTAGATGGGAAAACAAATCCTTTCCTTCCTGCAGTTTGCTTGCCTTTTCTCTCCATGGTGTGGTTGGCCTTGCCCCTGCTGCAGCTCAGCAGATTCTTTTGCTGCATGTTCCAGTTGGGATTTTTGACCTCTGGAAGAAAATAGCTGTTCCACCAACAGCAGGTTCTCAGTTCATAACACACCATTCTCCTTTTTTCTTTCCCCAAACCACCAGAAAAAGCTCCAATTATCTTTTCTTGATGCCCTCACAAGCCATTTAGTCCTCTTCTTACCCCAGGCAAGCACAGTAACCAATTTGCTGTTGCTTTGTGCCTGTGGTCTCCTCAACACTACAGATCAGAGGGCCAGACACAGCAATATTTGAGGTAGGAGGTGGGATCTGGAGTGTTTATTAACTTTTTGCCTTTGTTTTCTGCACCTCTCTTCAGCTCAGCTGCTATGGATAGAGACCATGAGAAGGACATGAAAATGTCCAAGAAAGTAGAGAGCATGGGTCCAACATATCACAGAACCACAGAAACATTCTGACTGGAAAAGACCCTCAGGATCACAAGTTCAACCAATACCCTTACTCTATAAGGTTCAACCTAAATCATATCCCCAAGCACCACATCCAAATGACTTTTAAACACATCCAAAGTTGGTGACTCAACCACCTCCCTGGGCAGCTCATTCCAATGCCTGACCTCTCTTCTCTGTGAGAAAAAATATTCCTAATGTCCAGTCTAAACCTACCCAGTCACAGTTTGAGGCCATTCCCTCTTGTTCTATCACAATTTACCTGTGAGAAGAGACCAGCACCAGCCTCTCCACAACGTCCTGTCAGGTAGTTGTAGACAGTGATGCCTAAAGAGCGATGTTGTCCTTGGATAGATTTCTGTGATATTTGATGTTTGCATTCACCAAACATAACAGAACTATTTCAGACCTGTCACAGTCACTCTGGACTCTCACAGACCCTTCCAGTACAGCAGGTATCAAAGCCCTGTTTCTATCTGTGCGCAGTCCCGCACAGCCGCTGCCTTCCCAAGGCACAGCTGCCTGCGCCAGCACAGCACAGGGCTCGTCCCTGTATATCACATTAGCACTGTGATAGCCTATTTTCATCCCAATCCTCACACTTACTCCTGCCTCTAAATTGTGCTTTATAAAGAGGTCTGCAGGGACCTTGTTATTTTTATTGCTGTAATAAGGCAGCTCTACAGGAGAGAAGGAAAGTGTTTAGAAAGATAGTAAAGGCCCTGAGGCTGTCTGAGCGTCAGGGAAGGCCTCTTGCAGAGGCCAAGCAACTTAGGCTCTTGCCTTGGTCAGCACTAACCAGTTTGGCTTGCAAAATGTGCACCAGGCACTAAAATACAGAGTGAAGCTGCCCAACTCAAGAATTAACCTGCACCAGGATCCCTGACCAAGAAAGGAAGTAGAGCAGAGGTACAACACCTCCTTAGACGGTGCTTTGGAGTGGTGCTCCTGCTTTCACCCGCAGGGAGCAGCCACCTTCAGCAGCAGTGATCTGTAGCCTAGGGAAATGCTCAGTAAAAGCAAATTACCAGCATCACACTTATATATTTCAGGTAATTCAAAGCACAGGTGTTACCCAAATTGTGTGCTCAGCAGGCACCAATGTTCTGCAGTCTTGTTACAGGACAGGTGGAGCCAGTGCTGGCAGCTGGCAGAGTGGGCTGAAGCACTTTGCCTTCCGTGTTTCACAGGCCCTGCCCAGGGAACCTTTGGGGCATTCATAGACGTTTATCTGTTAGGATGATTTCCCTGCCACTTCTAAATGACAGTTTTATCTTGGATTTTCCCATGGTAGTCTTACGAGAATTGGACTAGAAAGGTCTTCCCCCAGATGTATACCTAAATCTCCAGGTGAAAAGTGCAGGCACACTGGCATCTTTCTTTGTGACTGAAAGACTTTGGAAAGAACACACCACACAAGTCTTGCTCTGTGCTTGCCAGTTCGGCTGATGTGAAATCTCTAATACCATAACTGCAGGTTGAGGAGTTGTGGTAGATATGTGCCCAGAATGGGGACTGACTGGGTAAACCTGCTGATGGCTGAGCAAACAAGGATGCATCATCAGATTTGTCTCTCAAGACTCCAACAGAACAGGTTTTCAAAAGACAGGTAAGTGTCCTGGCGGACATAAGGGAGATGAAGTAGCACACTGACGTGTGAGAAGTGCCTGTCAGTAGAGAGAGTCAGTGCACTGGCTGAAATGTCTATTTGTGCTAGTCTGAAGCTAGCTAGAATGTTTTGGTGAGAAGAATTAGATTATAGATTGTGAAAAGGAAACAAGGATGATGCTTACTTCACTCATAGGCTTGCTGAGATGTGTAAGAATGAGAACACAAACACAGATAACGGAGTTGTTTGCTCTCTGTCTTTGGGGCTGCACTTCTCTCTAACCTAACCTGCTGTCTCTGTGGCTAATCCATCTGCTTCCTAACCCCTCTGGGTCAACCCTCCAAACTCACCTTGAATGTAAGGCAAAGTCTGGGGTAAGGTAGAGGGGTGGGGAGAAGGTGGAAGGGTGGTTGGGAGTCCCTCCTGGGGACTCTGGTTTCTGGGAGGGCTGTTGTGTTTCTGTATTACCTTTTTAACTTGTATATTTCTGTCTATAGCTGTATATATGGTAAATATCTGCTTGTATATTGTGCTAAGCTGTAAATATAGCTTCATTTATTCAATTTCCAGAGTGGCTGAGTCTAGTCTGGGTGATTATCTTATGTGTGGATGGGGCAGATAACACCCAAACCATCACACTGTTGATCCCTTGAGTGATGTTGTCTGATCTGAAAGCAAGTCTTCCAGCATGCATGACAGAAAATCACAGCCTGGATTTAATTCCCAAATCATGCAGTAGTAACACAGAGGGAGATAATGTTAAAGGTAGAGCAAGTGTAAGAGACTTGCAGGGTTACAGCTGAAGCACAAACAGACATTAAATAAATTGGGTGACAAGAGCTGTGCCCATCCTCGCTGGAGCCACTCTGGCTGAGCAGAGATGCTCAGAATGCTTTTGACCGAATGTCAAAAACCACAAAATGCTGTTTCATCAGGACCAGAAGTGCTCCCTGGGAGCATGGGCAATGCAGCAAAGCTTGAAATAGGAATATTTCTGAACAATTTGTTCCTACGTTCTGAAGTCTATACCCCTATATACTTTATTGTTATATAGCATCTCTGACACTTTGGAATTATTGCACAGAAGTGCTTCAGTATTAGAGAAAGGCAATCTTTTGGTAACACTGGTTTGCAGGGGTTTTCCCAGCTGAAATATTTCAGATGTTTTGTCCAATGTAGCATTTCAACAGTTTGATTTTTAACACAATTTAGAACGATAAAAAACAAAACCAACACACAAACCCCTCCCCCCCCCAAAAAAAAACCCACCACCCAAACAAGCAAGCAAACAACCAAACCTGAAATGTCTGAATTTCTTGGGGGAATCAATAGTTTGTATTACAAAAAACCTTACTGCTGAGAAATTAAAAAGTTAGTGCCTGGGAAGTAATTCACTGCTGCAGCAGAGTCCACTGCACTACCAGATGAGGCTGTTGTATGATGCCAATACAGAAACTAGAGCTTCAGCAAACCCTTCATCTCCCTGGTGAATAACTGAGCTCAGTAGCTCACAACTGTTTGCTTTATATGCTCCCTTGTTGTTGCCATGAGGCCAAGCACACACATTCAGTTCCCTCAGCATTCCTGCAAGACTTAATACTCATTCCAGGTTCCCTCTTGGCACAGAGAATTTGCTGGCTTGATCCAAAAGTGAGGGCAGCTTTTCTTGTCTCAATCCCGTTGCTTTCAGCAAAGTGGCAACTCTTTTTTCTGAGTGTGCTGGGACTGAAACAGGGAGCTCTGCACCACATACCTGTGCAACCCACAAAGGCTTGGCCTGCAAGATGTGCAACAAGAACCATTCTGCCACCATTCTCTCAGAGTTGCTTTTAAGGTCTTACAAGGCAGTGATTGATCTGCCCATTGCAATAGGTTTGACTAACATTTTATTACCTGTCCTCACTGAAAATGTTGTTTGATTTAGGTTCAAAGAGCTCATTATGTAGGGCTTTTTTAAAAGCTTTTCTCAGGAAAAAAATGCAATGCAGAATAAGAAAGTATCAAATACTGAGCTAATTACAATTTGCCAGGGTTTGGTTTGTATGTGAGTGTGTCTGAGATTTTGCTCATTACCAGTTGTATAATATAATTTCCATTGCACAGTTAATTAGTACCCAAAAAATAACCTAAGGAACTTACACAAGCATAGTTGAAGGCCAAGAAATAAATCACTGTGGAATAGATCTGGGGGAAATCCCCAGTGAGGACATTTTCACTATTGAAGTAAAACACTCAGAGGTTTAACTTTCAAAGCAGACATTTTGGGAGAAGCTCAGGAACATCTTGAGGACAGCCTCTGCGCTATATTCAGGCAGTTAAACTCCATCTCATTCCACACGCTATGTGCTTTACATAGCTGATGTCAGCAGACCCCCAGGCTAGACCCAGCTCAGGCCTGTGGATTCTGCTTTCCATTGCCTTGATGGAACAACCAAAGTGACACTCAGCCTGTCTGGGTGGAGCTGCCTTTCGTTACAGTACTTTGTTTCCAAGACTCTCCTTCTTGTAACAGTTCTTTCCAAAGCCTAAAGCTGATCTAAAGAAATTTCACTTAAGTACTATCACAGGTAGCTCTTCCTTCTACCACCACAGTATTCATCCCAAGACAGTGGAAAATGTCATCGATGCTTTGAAGTCAAGAATGCTACAATAGACAAGTTGACAGATCTGCTCCCTCACAGTCAACCAGGCTCCTTCAGGTTATGTGTAGCCACATGAATTACCTTCCCAGCTGTGCAGTATGGCTGAGAAATAATCATCTTGCTCCCAAAAGGCTCCATCTTGGCTCATGTTGTTCACCACTGCAGGAATGGGACATACTGAAAAGATACCACTTCAGTTTTGAGGCAGGTGGGGTTTACTACCTATGACTTGGTTGAGTTAGTTGAGCTCTTCTGAACTTTGGACTGGAGCCAAAAGGAAGAGCACTCTGCGCACTTCTTCTAAACCAGTTTGTTCATTCCTTCTCTCTGCCCTTTTCCATTCAGATGGAAACATGTCCAGTTGTTCTACATCCAACCAAAGGAGAGCATGAAATTTATGATGTACATAAGCATACTGTCTGTGAGGCTCTTCTAGCAGCAGGACAAGCAATAAAGCCTACTGGGATGGATTAAAGCCAATGACCATCCCAGACTGTTGAAAAAATAAGTTAGACACCAGTAACCAAATGCATTGCCATAAAAAGCATTGCTCTGTGTTTGCCAACATATCAAAGCCTAGAAGTGGTCTCCCATTTCCCTGTATTGGAATTCTTCATTATTCACCACTCCTCCCAAATCTGATGTGATCTGCAAACTAGGAAATCTTGCTTTCTATGTCCTCAGCCAAGTCTTTCATACACTGTAACTATCAGAAAACCAGGATCCGCCAGTGCAGTCTCCTACAGTACACGCTCCTTTATTAACTTGTCTTTCATCTTGAAAGGCTTCTATTTATGCCTCCTTTCCCCACTCTGCTCCTGTCCTCTGGCCAATTTTCAATCAGTGAGCCAATTCTTCCCCTTTCCAACTCCCCACCTTTAGACATTAACCTCCGACGTGGGACCCTGTCAAACACTGTCTGAAGATCCAAGCCTCTCCTGACTGCTGCTTAGCCTCTTGTCTATGCCGACAGGAGTGTATGTTCTAAAAAAAGAAATTTCCAAAAGTTAGCGAGGCAGAAAAGGTCCTTTTCGGAAACCATACTGGCTATCTTTGGTCAAGCTGTGCGTTTCTCAACAGGCCACCTTTCATCTATTAAAACATTTTCTAAGACTTGTCTTCACCTGAAGGGAAACGAACTTCCCTGCAAGACCCTGGTGCACATCTGGGTCGTTCCTTAAATAATGGTGGGAGGCTGTCCGCTTTCCACCTTTGAGGAATCTCCTGCAAAACACTTCAGCTCTGTGAAGTGCCTGTGAAAACCTTTCCAATTTAGACCCACAGTTCCTTTAACCTCTTTAATAAGAGAGCCATGGAGTAGGGGGTTTGGTACCAACCATCCACTTCACACCCTCCAGCTCCCTGAAAGCTTCGTTTTCTGTGCTCTCTTTTCCTTTGAGGAATAAAGTCTGGTTTCCACCTTTCTACTTACAACTTTGGTCCAGACAGCTCCTCTCTGACTCAGGTGTATTCTCTCAGCCAGTAGCCAAGCCTGATATTTCTACTTGCCTCTTGTCTAGTCCATAACCAATAGATTAAAACAAAACTAGCTTCCATCTTTGCAGCCAGCCCTGTTCTTCCTGCTGACATGTAGACTCTGCCAGCTTGTTCTCACCCTGCTCAGCTCCAATGCCAAAATGTCCCCAATTACCAAAGAATCCCATATATCCTGCTCTCTGTGTGATCACTCCTACACCATTATCTTGCCGCTCAATTCATAGCCTCTGCCTAGAAGCAGCAGTAAACCTGTCTCAATGTGCCACTTTACATCCACATTGCGTCTCCTTGGTCTCCAGAGGAGTGTCTCAGCTCACAGTCACCTTTCTGCTATGCCACTTAGAGAGATATGTGTGTGCATGAGCAGCTTCCTTCCTTGCATGCTGAGGAGGTGATGAATATCCTTTGTTGCTTACATAGCCACATGAACAGGTATTTTTCCAGGCCACAATGCTGTTTGGCATGATTAAAGAGTTGACTTAAACACCTTCAGATGATTGCATGGGCTAGTTCCAGTACGATGCATGGAGTGGTTGTCATTTTTTATCCACTGCATATTCTCATTGCAGAAAGGAGAGAGAGAAAATCTTATTCTGGGCAGAAGTTCTTGGGTTTGAGTCATTGATGGTGCTTAGAAGGAAAAGGTAAAAAAGTCCACCTTAAATAGTTCATGCGTAAAAAGACTGAATTCCTCACAGACTGCCAAAGCCATCCAAAAAGTACCAAACCAGGGAGAAGTAAAAATTGTTCTCCTCTATCTGCCCTGCTTTAATGTTCTTCACACTAGTTAAGAGAAGCTCTCCAGTTCAGCTTGAGCTGCTCCATTGTCTTGGTTTCAGATCACGCCATACAATGATGGTTCCTTCTTAGAAACCCTTCCAGTCTACTGGATAAATAATGGTAAAAAAGCAATTCTTCTGGCAGCTGATGGAGCAGAGGACTAAGAACCAAGCTCTTCATGGCACTGTGCCAGGCAGACACACCAGCTGACAAAGCTCTACACTCTGGGCTCCTGAGAGCAGCAGCTACAGCAGGAGGAAATGGCTGCCCCTCTGGGCTTTCCTGAATTCCTTCGAGTCCAAGGGCTCTCCAGCTGCACCCACCTGGCCAGGCATGGCCTATGGGAATGTTCATTCTCTGTGTGAAGAAAGTAGGTCAGACCTCTCACAGGTGCTCGCTTGGCTGCCTCTTATGGCCTTGGTGAGCAAAAGTGGCAGGAAAGGCCAGAAAGGCAGACTGGCACTGCCCAGCACTGCCCAGCACCATACTGGCAGCCAGTGGTGCAGCCAGGGACAGGGTAATTCATCTCGTCTGGTCTGGTGCTCTGGCTGCAAGGTCATCTGCCACTTCCAGCTCCAAGCCTCACTGCAGAAAACTCTCAACTTGTCCTCTGGACTCCACTTCCCTTCCCCCTCCCCACAAAGATAGCCAAGGTCACATTTGCAGAGTTTCAGGCTCCAGAGAAGCTTTGTTTGTTTCAGACAAGCCAGGGGGAGCAGACAAGAGAGAGTCAGTCAGTGTTATCACAACTAATGCAGCTCATTAGAATTGTTTTAAACTCTGAAAGCAAATGAATATCTAATGAGATTTCCCCCCAGGTGTAATTAGCAATAAGCTTTACATTGCTCTAAAAATACCCTCCACTTTTTTGAAAAAACTAAATGCAGATAACTGGAAGCTCTAGTTACACTTAATGAACTGAACAAAGCACACTGAAAAGTAAGAATATTTTAATTGTGTTTATTTAGCCTTCAGCAAAGGATCCAAGACATTTTCATAATCACCAAATTAATTCCAACTGCTTCTTTGTAAGTTGTCCAGCTATGCAGTGTCGATGCCGATCATACACAGAGGGCTACATCCTGACTGGACAGTCCATTACTAACCAATGCATTATTCAAGAAACTGAAGCCATCTCTTCATCAAGTTTTCCCTCCCCCTTTTTCCTCCCATGGGCTGTGTACTGCACAAAGAGTTTAGAAACTCTGCAGTTCTGGTTAGCAAAGATAATTATTAGATAGCTTTTTTTGGCCATGTTTGCCCCACAGAGAATGGTGAGGAAAACACTCATTTTCTTTAAAGTTCTCAAGAATCACTGGAAGTAGGCAGTGCCTTTCACATACTCACTTCAAATCAATTGGCAGGTTGGCTTCGTATCACTGAGTGTCCCATATGATCAATTTATTTTGGCAGCTATCAGCCGAAGCTCTTTAAAACTCTGACCTTTGAAGGTAAAGAAGATACAGCAGGCATCATCTTTCCCTAGAAGTGTTTAGGACTCAATCCTGGTTTTGATTAAATCAGAAGAACATCAGCAAGGTCGCATGTCATGGTTTCTCTGCTTCTGGTGATTGCTGCCAGGCCTCTGTAGACGTAGAATGAGATGGCTCCTGTCATGAGTACCACTTCCAATCAGGTACCTTCAGCCTGCCTTTGTTCCCAGCTGTTGCTAACAAGTAGCACAAAAAAAATCACAGGGCAGGATGGAATTGAGGGCCCAGTCCTGCAGCCTCTCCCACACACCACTGCAAGGGAACATCTCAGTGCAGCATACATGTCCCCAGGCATCTCCTGTAGATGAAGGGAACTGCACAGCTTCCTGCTTTACCTTCATCAGCTGCGAAGGGCAGTTTGGGAGTACCATGTGCCACTCAAGAATGCAAAATCAAGATGTGCTTCATGTTAGTATGTGGTTGGACCCTGGCCAGGCAGGGGGCTTTCCTGGGCCTGCTCAGTAGGACTACCCTGGCATGAAGTGCCTGTACCACTTAGACCATTGCAAGTCAGAAAAGGAAGTGCAGAGGGTGAGCAGGGCTCCTGTCTCCTTCCTGCAGTGAGGTTTATTTAATTCAATGCCAATCGCTAGAAGGAGGAGCAAGCAGAGTAATGCAAACAGAGCTTAAGTCAAAGAAACAAGTTCATAGAATAGAAGCTGTGAGGAGACCTCTCCTGCGATTTGTCAGTATTGTTCCCTCAGTCCCTTAAACTGCTCTAATCTTCCATCACAGATTACAGGACTGCTGCTTTTTCATAGACAATGTGTTCCCAGCTTCATTCACACGTCCCCAAATAAGCATTAAAGAGCAGCACATAAGAAGGGACCACAGCAACTCTCCCTTCTACTTCTGCTAATTGTGCCCCATAAGTAGTCCCTGAAGCCCCAACTCAGGCCAAGGCACAGCCTTGCTGCATTTCTTCACAAGGTCCAGGTAGTCAGATCCCATTGATGTCCTTTGTGTCTCCATGCCTAGCATGCCAGCTTCCTCTGAAGCATTGCAAAGGAGAGTTAATTAATTCTGATCCCTCCTAATAGTCTTCTAGGTCACAAATTGGTGATTCAGCTTCATTAATTTGATTTCTAACATTTCATCCTTTGCACTCTCTGCCCGATTAGCTTCTTGAAATTTAGTTTCAGTAAATGGGATGAGCAAGTCAGAAACTTCCAAAGAGATTTTCCTCATTGGCATTTGGAGGACAAGCCACAGCACAAACCTCCTGGACTCGCAGCCAGGGCACGGTCATCTCAATTTTGCAAACTTCTTGCTGACAGGGGTGGTGAGGCCAGGCTGCAGGCTGAGTCACTTTGCAATGCAACCACTGATTCTCCTTTCACACAGGCCTCAATTGAGAAAACGCCAGTGCAAGTTGCACATGGAGCAAGACTGGCACAGGAGGAAAATCAGGTCACAAAATAGCTGCCATGAACCAAGAATTAATTTTTTTTTCTGATAGTGTATTTAACTAAAATCTGCTGATGATCTGTAAGTGTGTGTAAGCAGAGATTCCATGTACTGAGAAGTTCTCTCTTCTACCAGGCATCTACGCGTGCGATGTCAGGAAACAAAGCAAACTATGTCAGCTGCAGTCTGAGGGAGTAAGAACATGTGAGCCACTGAATGCTCTTCCTTTGTCTTACCTCATTTTTAGACAGGCCATTGCTATAAGAAGCCCTGAAAGTGAACATTGCAGGTGGAGGAAGTGAATACATCACTCTGTGTTTGGGATCTGGGTAGGGGCTAAAAACTAAAAGACATTTTTCAAAGTGACCCGTGGGTCATTATGGGCTATTTCTGGGTTTCAGATGAGGAGATTGTATGACATGCTCATATCTGTGTCTCCTGATAGGAGTCTTTATTGCATCCCACTGTACAGCATACTTTTTCCAATGGAATGGCCAAGGCCTCCCAGTGAATAAGTTTCAGTGTACTTATGCATGCCCACAGAAATCATTATTTTGGCTGGGCAGGGAAGAGGCCAGGAATCACATCAGTTGTACTCAAAAAGCAGCATGTCATTCTGCAGCACTGCAAGTTTCAAGAGAGGGTCCAAGAAAAAACAGAAAATGTTCTGTGGTCTGTGTTGATCCAGGCAGAAAATTGCACCTTTTGTCTCCATACAGATTACTGAGGAACATCATCTTCTAGCTGAATTAACCCTAAAGCTCATTGTGAACCTCAGCCCAAGCCATGCCTTTGAGCCAGGTTTGAATCAGAGATGTGCATGTGATTTTGCCACAAAACCACAAGGCAAGGCAAGTTTGGGGATATTCTATCAAACCTAAGCTAAAGTTTCTTACAGCAGAGAAATGTGAAAGCAGACTGGTCCCACCTGGCGTGTGGGTTTCACTGCAAACACATCACAGAGCTCGAGCTGCAAAAGGAAACAGATTTCTGAGGCCAAAGGAAATCTTGGGGTGAAACTGTTTTCTAGGAAATGAGCTGAACACGCAGATGTACACCCAGAGCAGCACAATCTGAGAGAGAAAACAAACCTACAGCTGTGGCTGGAAAATAAACCTGCCCTGTCGGCAGCACAGCTTTTCACATCACAGGAGCCAATGAAAAAGTGCTTGAGTGTTCTCACTGCTCAGACATGTGCAACCTGGACCCTTCGCTGGGCTTATTGTTCCCTTGCAAAAGGCCCATTTATAGCAAGCCCAGCAAGCCTGAGAGGGGAAGAAGGACAATGGCAATCTTGCCCATTCAGCAGCAGAGGCCTAGGAAATATTTGCTACTCCAGGAGAGCAGCAGAGGCGCCTTTTGAAAGCTCTCTTTGCTGGGAGCTGAGTGACAGCTGAATCACAGTGCTGCTTTCCAAGAGCCAGACCTCAGTAGCACTGCCAAGAGTGGCCCGTTGTATTCAGGGCTCCGACACAGCTGCAGTTACTGGGAGGTCCTGCCATTGTCCTCCCCCATCAGAAAGATGTTTCTGTCCCCCCCTTTATAGACCTCCATCGCTGCCCAGTACAGGCAGGCTGAATGAAAATGTCAGCAGCAAGCACAGAGCAGATGTGAAGGGACCATGCTCTCTGACCTGGATTCACCCATCACGTGGGCTAACACTGCTAGATTGAGAACGGCTTTAGAAGACAACTTCAGGGGGATGGGATGCTGCCATTTGAAAGAGCATGAATGTGGGGCACAGATCTGACTAACTCAGGAATGGCGCTTCAGAGTCGGCTGAGAGAAATTCTTCCAGGGAGACATCTGGGAAGAGATGGTCACTCTAAGAGTTTAGCAGGATTTGTCACTTGGGGTGTACTGAAAACTCTCCTCATCTAATCCCAGTCTTAATTTCCACATAGTGCACACTCTTCACAATTACTACACCACCTTTTAATGGTGTCTGTAGCCTTCAAGGCCAAGCTTTCAAAGAAATGAAACCTATAAAAAGTAAAAGTTTCAGAAAGCATTATTGACACAATCTCTCCAGAAAACAGTCTGTGGTATAAAACAGTCTGTGGTATCATTCTGTCTGCAGAATAATAAAATGAAATTTATTCCAGATAAAAATAAATAAATAAAAGAGACAGAAAAGTAAAATAAAAATATAAATAAAATATAAATAAAGAAAATGTAAATAATAAATAAACAAACAGTGTAGCTTCACAGTCCAAAGTAAATAAGATGCAGAGAAAAAAAAAAAAAAACCAGAACTGAGTGAACTAACACAAAAATGCCATACATGTTCAAAACAAATTTTAAGCAAATTTTGTCCCCATTACGTTTGTGACACTTCTGCAGCAAGTGCTAGAACTGCAATTCATTAGCCCAGTGCTCACGTTGAGATCTTACATATTCATCCAAAGTGCATCCAACTGTCTGACTATACAAAGATCCAGAACATGCCCCGGCTCCAGCAGGCGCTGCCCCAGCAGCAAGCACACACCACCATGCGACTTAGGGGACTACCTGCAGCTGCAGCTAGCATATGGGCACAGATTTCCAGCGTCTGAAGAAAGGCCCAAACAACACGATTGATAGGGGGGCAAGAAAAGGAAAGGAAGGGGAAAAGACTTGGGAGGTCTGTCAACAGGGCAAGCAGTGTGGTCCAGGGGGAATTTTACTTCATTTGGGAAACAACAGGACACTCGCGGAAGGGACTGTGCTCCTGGGGATAGTACAGGAGAGCAGCTGCTTTACACTGTCAGCCAGATCAGAGACAGTCCCGCATCCAAGGGCTGGATGTGAGCCAGGTGTGCTAAATGACTACAGAGATACCTAAGATATGGGGATGGTAATCTCTCACCAGGTTTGAAATGCAGATGAGGGTCTGCAGAAAGGGCAGCAACACAAATATCTTGGAGCTGAGAAAAGCCGACTTTGAAGGGAAATGAGACAAAGCTGAAGGAAGTTGGCTGGAGTTCAATAAAGCCTGACAAATGCACAATGCAAAGGGTTTAATGCAGTCAGAAAGTAATTACATTACAATAATTCTACTTTGCAGCATTTTTTTCATCATCAGAATTTTTCTCATATTCTCTCTCCTGCAGGAGCAGAAGCCAAAGCTTCACATAGGGAAAGTCCTGCAAGAAACCTCCTGTGCCAAAGTACTAAAGATGCAGGGTCTGCAGGATCTGCGATTCCCCTCAGCCAAGAAAGAAGTGCTGGCATGAGGAGAAGCAGGCACAGCAGTGTGAGAGCAGGTGTTGGGGGGACTGTAGGAAAGGCGGCAGTTTGTACCTGCCGCTTCAAGTGCTGTCAGGTGTACAGGCAGGAGCAATAGCTGCTCCACTCAAAGAGCTCCTGGGTAGAAGGTCAGTGCTGTGAGTGACAGAATAAAACCAGAAGGACAGAGAAACTTCTTACCCACACTTCAAATCAAGCAAAGTGCCAGTACAGACGGCACAATGGGGCCATTGAAACCAGAGAGTGATAATGGAAGAGGAGGTGGCACCACACAGCTTAAAACCAAAGCAGATTCTTCCCAGAACACGCTCCCAGAGGCGTTACAAACTGAAGGGAAAAACAAGAGGGTAAAAATAGATTCAACTCTGATCCAGAATAATTGCACAACAGGGATAACAGAGATCTCAGAGGTGGAGATAATAAAGCAGCACAGTTTTAAAAGTTAAAACTGAGCACCAAGAATTAAAGCAGATATTGATGAATCTGGAAGCTATAATCTAAAATACTACTTCAGCACTGGGATGGTTAGGACCTTTTGCTGAGTGCAAGAAAGAGCCCTCCCAGGATTCCTATTGCCATGATAAAGAGGGCTCCTTGCTAGGAAAGTGAGGTACATGCAGCTCATACAGCCACTAAACCCCAAGGAGAGGGAAAAGTATTCTTCTCCTGTCCCTGGCTGTAAACAGAGCAGATATGAAACCTCCATCTCCATCCTCTCACCATCTGTGTAGCTATCCTGATGAACTACAGTGCTTTCCAACCCAGCAGGATTTTTCCATCTCTCAGTTCTAAGGGGAGCTTATACTGAACAAACGGCTTGTGCTCTAACTTTAAAAGCTTGCTCTTCCCATGTATCTGTCTTTGTTCTGGTTTTATCTGCCTCAGAAGGCAAGATAATTTTGACTAAGACAGAGTAATTAAAATGAGAGACTTGAGTCTTAAACAACTAGCATTAAAATTTCTTCCAAGTTACTGATTCCTAAATAGGTTAGACACATTGAGGAAGAGGCTTGAAAAATGAGCCTGAGCAGCCCATGGGGCTCACCATGTGCACATGTAGGCACACAGAGGGATGCAGAGAGGTTGGCACCATTCCATAGACTGAGGGTGTCCACTGAACTCCAGCCTGAGGGACAAGCTGTGCCAGCACAGTTCCTGGTCTGATCTCTTCTCCCATCTCTCACCAAGAAATTGCTAGCTTCTTCAGCCTCCCAGTGGAGGACATACCAGTGTTGTAGAGCCTGGGCAAGTGCTAGGTCCATCTTGTTTCATCTGTGTATACAAGCTGGCTCAGAACAGTGAGCATTACATTTCATGTCCTAAAATACAATTACTCATTCTTCCTCCCCAAATAGACCATGTGATAAAGAGGAGAGATACACTTGGGTTTCTTTTTCTTTGCTTTCTGGTTTCTGATCCATTAGACTGCATTCATTTCATGTTTTTTAAAGTTCTTGCATAACCACAAAGCTTAGAAATATCTTTTCTAATAGGAAAGTTGAATTATACAAAAATCCACTTCTTTCAGCATCTGGAAGGGAAAAAAATCCCACTAAATACTGCAGGACTTTGTCACCCTACCAACAGAACAACAGTGTGCCCTCTAACAGCAATCACAGCCTCGTTCCCAAGAATCATTCTGCCTCAGGAACAATTAGGCAAAGTCAGAGACCAAACGTTCCTCCTGCTCTCACAGCTGCCTCTGTCCAACCCCCTGAAGAACAGAAGCATGTCTTTTCCAGACTGACAGTTCTCTCACACTTAAAAGAGAACATTTCAAATAGTGCATGTGATTGTATGGACTGGTGGTGCCTTCTACACCAGTCCTTAGTTTGTGACCATACCACACTTCAGGAACAGTTTAGTAAATGTCTTTCTAAAAACATTCTTCTTCTTGAAAAGGGGGGAAAAGAAGTTAAACTTTCCCTCCTGTCAGAAGTATTGACTATTGTTTTCATGTAACAAAGGCAAGTAAAAGAAAGGTAACAACTACTAATGCAACAGGACAGGGCTAGGGAACAGAGGCTGAGGGAGCTGGGGTTGTTTAGCCTGGAGAAGAGGAGGCTCAAGAGTGACCTCATTGCTGTCTACAACTACCTGCAGGGAGGTTGTAGCCAAGTGGGGGTCAGTCTCTTCTGCCAGGCAACCAGCAACAGAACAAGGGGACACAGTCTCAAGTTGTGCTGGGGGAGGTATAGGCTTGATACTGGGAGGAAGTTCTTCACAGAGAGAGTGATTGGTGTTGGAATGGGCTGTCCAGGGAGGTGCTGGAGTCACTGTCCCTGGAGGTGTTCAAGAAAAGTCTGGATGAGCCACTCAGTGCCACTGTCTAGTTGATTGGGTAGGGCTGGGTGATAGGTTGGACTGGATGCTCTTGGAGATGACTTCCAACCTGGCTGATTCTATGATAGCTGGAAGTTCTCACCAGAATGCCAGTAATTAAAGGGAATCTTAAATCTCCAGTCATTTACAGCAAGAACACAGGCCTTCTGCTGAAGAACAGAGCACTTGGTCTCTCTCAGTGTCACACTATATTTATATGTACCTCAGAGCAGAGGCATTTGTCATTTTTTCTGATTAACCCATTTCTAATGGGATCCAGACAAGTCTGATAGGGAGACAGGGTTTGGAGGGAAATGAGGTGGTTTTGATTCAGTCCCTGGCTTCCATCAGAATGTTGTGGTCTGCTTAGAATGTCTGCGGACATCATTTTACAACACACTCAAAAATCCCCAGGGGTTTTAAATCCTGGTTTGCAGCAGGCCCCAAAGTACAAACTTGCATAGCCAAACTGCCAGCAACAAGTAGGCACCTCTGCAATGAGAGCTTTAGTGGCTGGCCAAGACAGGGCAGAGCAGTGCCACTGGAATGGAGTGCAGACTCCACCACCGTGTTCAGCTTTCTGAGAGCTTTCTGCTTGCTGTCTTGGGAATCTGCATGCAGCAGAAATGGCCAAGCCACTTCCTGAGTCACTCATTACCACTGCCTGCATAAGCTAAGTATGTCTTGGAAGCCTTCCACTCCAGTGCTGATCAGCCATCAGCCCTGCCTTGATGCCATCTGATGGGCTCCCAGCACTAGGTGGTCTGGCTGTAGGCACAAACACAACCACAAAGACAGTAAAATGGGCATGGACACATGGATTTTTTCATGTCCACCAGATTATAACTAAAAATATTTCAACAGCTGTTTCTTCTTGCTGCAGGGGAAGGCAGGGAAAGGGAAGCACATGGCCCAAGTTATTATCACAGTATCTCAAGTATACTTGCCTTAATGTTGTTACTAAAAGGAACAGACACAAACTATATGGCCAAAAATCTGTGTCCTGCTGTGGACTGAAGCTTAGCAAGTTCCTCTTCCCATCTACAAGTAATTATCAAGCAACCATTTAATGAAAGAGACTTTAAAAGCACCTGAACAGTCATTTCACTGCCCAGTATAATGGGTGAATTACTAGTTCCTGACAGATTCTTTTCCCAACCTCTGAAGAACAACTGTTACTGAAAAGGCACAACCAGTAGGGAAGGTCCAGAGCTCCTGCCTCCACCTCCCAGAAGATGCTGAGATGAAAAGCCCCCTCACATTGCATTTGCTTCACCACACTGTGTAGGCTTATGGCAAGAGAAAACACTGACATCTCTGTGCCCAGAGGTGCCCTTTGGGCCTCTCTGCTCACTCCACAAACCCCATGCTGCCTCAGATCAGACGATGGGTATTTGCTCTACTAGGAGATTTTTACAAGGGTTTTAGACCAGTCTCCTGAAAGCAAACCCTTGGCCTTGCTGCTTGCTTTAGGCTCCACTGCAGTTACCCTGGAGGAAATGTTTCCTTCATGCTGATTCCTGGTGTGATACCTGATACAGCAAGGCAGCATCCTCTGTATTTTAACTGGCTACTAAATATTTCAGATGCATCAGGCTCGCAGTTCAAGTATTCGAAACAGCCCTGTCCCAGGATAACAAAGCTACCCCTGCCTGTACAGAGCAATGGTTTGTGCTTTTCTATGTGAGCACACGAAAGAACAGTAGCAGAGTGTCATCATTCTTAGCTAATTTGGCACTTCAAGCAAGAATGGGGCTTTCATCTCTTCCTTTTCATTATAACATGGTGAGACAAACATTAAATATCAATAAGTAACTAAGCTGGCTACAGAGGACAAACAAATAATTGCAGACAGTTGCCTGGTAAGTGAGAAGCGTTTTTGGGCTCGATCACCACCTGTAGGCAAGCTTTGATTTGTACATGAGGTCATGGAAGAGAAAGTCGGGCACAAAGCAGATGTGCACAAGAGAGTAGTACCTCATTTCTGCTGGTACCTGGGACAGCAAATACAGGCAAGTGCAACTCCTCTAAAACTCAGTGGGGAAAGAGTCGGAGGTAAGTGCCACAGTGCTTTCTGTGCTTGCTTTTTCTTCCCCTGCCCAAATCAGTATCTATTCTTTGCACAGAGGCTTCTCCCTCTTCCCATTCAAGTACACACACTGTACAATGTGTGGTATCTCCAGTGCAGTGGCTGCTCCAAATAAGGAATCTCATGTTACCTCCCCGTGCATGAGGTCTTTCTCACTTGCCTGTACTCACAAGGACACACCAAAGTGTCAGCCTGAGAAACATTTCTTTGGAGCAGGAAATGTAGGCAGTGGTGGCAACATGACAGCTTTATTCTCATTCACAAAGCCAGGTCAAAGCAGAGCAAAGTAACTTGAACCATAACCTGCTGAATATGTACCACACGGAGAATTCAGTTCAGCCCCAGGAAAGAGCAGCCAGGCTGAGACTCTGCTAATGCCAGGAAGAAAACCTGAGTGTTTAAGCCCTTGCACAGCAGGACTGTATGGAGCTGGCTCCCATTTCTAGAGGGCTGAACCTGACACAGATGCTTACAAACTCCAGATTTCAGACTGACAGAATGTTTCACCTTTAAATAAAGCTTAAATGTCAGATGGCTGATAAGTCGAAGGGCAGCAGAGCTGAGAGATGTCTGTCAGCTTTTGCCGCCGCTGTCTCCTGCCCAGCCTGTGCCACGGGAAAATCTGAGCCGCAGGCAGTCGGAGCCGGGGGATCGCTCGGACCTTATTAAGAAGCACAGTAGCCACTAGATGGCAAACTCCCAGCCGGAACGGAGTACTGACCGTAACAGCCTCCACCGCTCCCAAGCCACGGGTGCAGGAGCCGAGGCGGGGGTAGGGGGAATACCAAACACCGCCAGGTCCTTTAGCAGGCTCGACTCTTTCCTGTATTCCCACCCCGTGGCTGTACTGCACGGAGATGGGCCGCAAACAGCCCGCTGCCAACTGCGCAAACCATCTCCTGCTGTCAGTGTGCGGCTCCCAACATCCCAGGCACAGTCATGGCAGAAGGGGCAAAACAAAATTCCAATACATCCACTAAAAACATATTGCTTAAGACAGAAAAAAAAAACCCCTGCAGTCTGCAAATACGATGGCTAAAGGAGCCCAGATTGCAGATTATGTATTATTCATTGCTCTCATCATTGTAAGCCTCCAGCCAATCTAGCTTGTTCAGCCTGAGCTGCAGGAAAGGTGGGGCCACTATGTAAATGAGAAGTATCTGGCAAATGACTCTTAGATATTAGCTGCATGTCTATGAAAAGAACTGAACTGCGTGGTAGCCAAAGCTCTACACAAGCAATCATCTTTGTCTTGCAAAGTGGCCATTTGTATTTTATGTCAGCCTGTTATTACCCTGAATCAGTTCTTGAGCAAAGATCAAAGCTAACCTGGGTAAAACAGTCCTCACCCATTACAGGCTAATCATTTTTCTAAGCAGGAGTCCTTTCCAGGAGCTGGGGTCACAGCAATGGACACTGTTATGTGCCTGAATTCCCCCCAAAAAAGCCAGGTCACACTGAGCCAAAATTTCTGCAATAATGTTGAAGGCAGCTGCCTGCCTCCACTTCCAGAGAGAGTGGATGTTCAGATTTGCTGTGCATCTATGAAAATACAAGGGCAAAAATGTGATGGTAATTTTACAGAAAGCTCAAAACTTATCCTGTAGCTACATGGGAAAACATTCCTTATTTCATCAATACTAGGAAAAGTAGAATATTTAGTGTCCAAATGTTTTTAATATTGGTGGTTTTACCATGCTACTGTACTGGGCAAGACAAACTCTCAAGCAGTTAACTTCTTTTGTATGACCATAACAAAGAGTTGGTCAAAACTATTTTCAATTTTGCACCAGTTTGGGAAGTTCATTTTCCCTGATAAGAGGGTTGTTTGCTGATCTAAAAGTAGCAGCAATGCTGTGTACCCAGATGCAAATACTTCTTTCATCCACTTACATTAGGAATGTCAGGAAAGAATAAACTCACAATCCCCCAGGCACTACTGAAATCATTTGCCTCACCTAATGATGCTATTGCTTGCCCCTCAGCAAATTTGGCCTCAATATCTAAATGTAGTGGCTGCTACCATTCCCTGATTTTGTGTGCTCAGAGCCATTCAACAGAAGAAGCCACATCCCATGCTACGCTTCCATACAACTTAGCAGTAAATTCTGCACCATCAGTTCTGCATTACAGTAACTCCATCAGATCTGTGGATCACCAAAGTTGTGGTACTGTCTTGCTCAGGAAACTCCCAATAAGCATCTGCTCCTTGCAACTGTGAAATTCATCTCCAAAGAAAGATATATTCATATTCATATTCATTGACTCACTTTCCAAGAATCCAAAACAAGGTACTCTGAGGGCCGTTCATGGCTCATCCATATATACCCTTTTTGCTCCGCCTTTTTCAGCTTCACAGATTTACACAGGCTGGATACATTGCTCCTGAAAAGGTACTCTGCAACTGTAGGCAGCAAAACATTGCTCCCTTTTGCAGTTCTGGTTCTGCTGCTTCCCTTATTTTGCACCCACTCCTTTAAAGTGTTGACACATCTCACAAGTGTGTTCATTATGACCAATGTATTTGATCAGTATGTTTTCAACCTGCACACTGCACTTGCTCATTTAATGAGCAATATTTTAGACATTGTCCAAACTTCCTGTCACCAGCATTAGCCAACACACAAACGATCCAGACAGACTCTTTTGTTCTGAGCAGCTGTGCTGTAAAACAGACTGAGTATCTTTGCGGCCACAAACTGCTCTCCAAGGTCTCCCCATCCCCAGTCTGCCATATGTTGCTCCTATAGTTTGTACAAACTCTTTCATTTCCTCTCTACTCTGTTGCATTTCATCAGGTTAAACTAACAGCAGACACCAGCATCCAGAAGCCTGGCTGTTGGTAGTGTGCTGGGTGCTCTGCTGTTTTGCAAAAGGCACACAGCCACCCAGCAAAGTTTCTTACATGGCCTCTCACTCAGCTCGTTGTTTTTGAGGTTTCTCAGCCTTGCACCTCGTCTAAGGGAATGCTTTGGTGATCACTGGAGCACTGTGAGCACTGGAGGGGTCACATTCAAAGCAGCCTGACAGGCAGCCCCACTATCTGTGGATATTCTCAACTCTAATAGGCTCTTGCCATCGGAAATACTGCACCAGCAGCCACTGTAGTGAGCTCTGTGCAGAGGCACAGTGTGTTTGACTGGCAGCACTGCACTTTCTGCACCTGCATTGTGCAGCACATGCAGATGTATTTCTGTCTGGACAGGGCTGTAAGAACTGTCCCCTGGCCATGACCCAGCTGGCTGCACTACACACACACCAACCCCACTGCAGGAGACACTGCTGTGGTGAAGTCAGTGGAGCTCAGTTGAAATGCCACTTCTCCAGTGATCACAAGGACTCACTCTCTCTCTCCCTACCCCTGGGGGACAGCACATTTTCCACTCTCTGAATGATCTTACCAAGCTGCAAGCATCAGCAGCACTAAATTTTGCTCTCTATTGGGAAGGAGCCAAGGCTGTGAATGTAAAGCACAGGATGTGATTTTCTGCCCCTCTTGGAAGAGGAAGCTACAGTCCAAAAGGTGGAGAATCATGGAATCACAGAATCAGTCAGGGTTGGAAGGGACTACAAGGATCATTCTGTTCCAACGCCCCTGCCGTGGGTAGGGACACCTTACCCTAGATCAGGCTGGCCCCAACTCTTTCAGTCTGTCCTCATAGGAGAGGTGCTCAGCCCTCTGATCATCCCAGTGGCCTTTCTCTGGACACGCTCCAGCACATACACATCCTTCTTGTTATGAGGGCTCCAGAACTGGACACAGTACTCCAGGTGCGGTCTCACCAGAGCAGAGCAGAGGGGGAGAATCACCTCCCTTGATCTGCTGGCCACAGAAGGAACTATTAATCATAGAACAACCATTTTAATGTTGATTACCACTTGATGCAGCTGCAGAAGTACCAGTTCAGTTTAAACAGAACCTGCAATGTACTGGACATGCAGGACTCCTGATACGTAAAAAGAGATAACAGATTCAGGTGCTAAGAAGAGGAATTACTACTCACAGGCCCCTGGGGAAAGGTGCCTCTAGGACCATTGCTCTTCTGACAGAACTCTTCAATCCAGAAAACAGTAGAAAACCATAAAAAAACCAATGGCAGATTCTCTGCAGACTCTCCTGCAGTTCTGCTTTATACTGTATATCTGAGCCGATTAGCAGCAAGGTGCTGGGCTCCTTGGGAAGGGAACAGCTTATGGTGTGAAAAGAAAACTAATGTACAACCCCAGCAGGTTTGCATCTGCACAGGCTTTAAAAAGAGATGGAGAAATAAGCAGTGCTATTGAGGTAGCACAGAGATGGGTTGTACAATTCCAGTAGCTACTGCCTGCTTAAGCACAATGAAATAGGATGAATAGAAGCCCTAATGTGGCTGAGTCACCCTCATTACCCAACAGCCTAAAACGGGGAGGGGCTCTTCTGAAGAGATCAGAAAAAATAGTTTTAGATGTCTTAAGGTGTGAGTCTGTAAAGATTATGCAGCCCAGGCCACCAGTGCACATTTTCTATCTGTGTGTTTGTAAGAACTCTCCTGTGTGCAGAGCTCAACAGCTACTTTTGTTTTCAGTGTCTGCAACCATTTGCAGCAGACTGATAGACATGCTTGTGCAGACACACACACACCCCACCATGCTATCATGGGGACCTGCCTTCTGTTCTTTCTCACTAGTTTTCCTCAGCCTAAAATAAAAGCATGTTATGCTGTGCCCTTTGTGCAAGAAAACATAACACGTGAGTGTTTATTTGCCTGTGAACACTATAATCTTCATAGCTCGATATTAAACCCCTTCACACTTATTTTCACTGCCTAGTTCAATTGAGCTCAGAAATTCCAGCGTATCTTGAGAGAGTGCTGAACAGCTGCATACTAGCCAAGGGATCACATTCCCATAGATGGTGTTAGAGTCCAAAGCCCTTCGTGTTTGTGGGATATGTACAGATCAAATGAGAAGTTACACTATCTGGGAACAAAGTTTCACAATCTTCTTTCATTTTAAAGTTCTTCAATCCTGGTCAGTCAGAAACTGGTATTTTACAGAGGCTTTTCTGTCAAAGTAATTCACATCATCGCCACTTAGCTTTCACCAGAGCTCATCTTACATGGGAACTCTGGTATGTCCAAACTTCATAGCATCTCCACTGACTGACTGATTAAGCAGAATTCTCAGCACTAATCTGACAGTGTTCAGAGAAATGCATTAGGCTAGACAGTGGTCAAAGGTGGGGGTTAGGAGCTAGGACCCCTAAGCTCCAGATCTGCTCAGTATTATTAACCATGCCTTGCCAAATTTCCTATCCGCTTTACAGGCTGCCAGAGACATGCAGTGAATTTATCTGGTGGGGAAGTAGGAGATGCACATATTTGTTTGGCTCTTGCAGGCATTATCTGCTATGCCCTGTGCTCAACATCATGCAGCAGAGGTAAGACTGTCAGCCTTGCCACCATCACCCCTCAGCTGCCTTCAGCTCACAGCTCAGCACCACTGTGAGTGGCCAGTCCCAGAACAGCCAGAGTTTGCTCATGAAAAGCAAATGGCTGGTGCTGAACACAGCAGCTTGGTCTTGCTTGTGATTAGAAGCACCAGAAAGGATGCTATTAGGTCCAGAAAGACCAAAAAGTATAAGACCACAGCACCTGTCTGACCAAAAGCTGCTTCTAGGTACATACTGCTATGCTCAGTAATGATCCAGTTTTCCAGAGTTGCAGAACAATGTCTCAGAGGCAGCAATCTTCCGAATGTTGCAGTCAGAAGAAGGACAAATCTTAGAAGAAAACAGATCTTTTCATGATGGATATTTCAGAAAGCAGATGAGCAAGACCCCAGAAACCCAGACTTTTGGACAGCCACAAGTGTATATTCAGAAGCAGAAGCAGCTTGTTCAAAACCTCTGCCTGCAGAGATGAACTCTGGAGTCATCTTTCATTATTTTTAACCAAAGCTCAAGAGCTGCTTGGCAAACACAAGCTCTGGATTGCAAGGCAAGCACAAGGTTTTATTGTCTCAATGTGACCGAGAGGCTAGTCTGACTCCCATAGGATCACTGTTTCCTGACCTCACATATTCAGCAAACCCTGACAAGGGCACAGTGGTCAGTGTGGCAGCCTATTTGCAGCAGCCTATTTGCTGCAGCCAGGGCAATAGGCATTTATGCTTTGGAGACAAACTGGTTGTATGCATATATGGATGGGAGTAAGAGACAAAGAGAGAAAGAAAGGAAAGAAGAACTAGTGGGAGCACCAGGCAATTTCTCAAATGCCCTGCTTCCACAGTTGGGACTGTGGACCAGCCCTCCTCCTCAAACTGCCCAAAGCAGCCATGGCCTCCAGTAAAAAGTGTTTTGGTTAAAATGGAAGGAAAGAAGTAAGCACAGATGCAGAAGGAGATCTGCAGCTGATTGAGTTCTACAGCCTTCCTCAACACCTATAATCATAGAATAAACCAGGTTGGAAGAGACCTCCAAAATCATCCAGTCCAACCTATCACCCAGCACTGTCCAATCAGCTAGACCATGGCACTGAGTGCCCCATCCAGGCTTTTCTTGAACACCTCCAGGGACGGTGACTCTACCACCTCCCTGGGCAGCCCATTTCCATGCCAATCTCTCTCTGGGAAGAGCTTCCTCCTAACATCCAGTCTGTACCTCCCCCAGCACAACTTGAGACTGTGTTCCCTTGTTCTGTTGCTGGTTGCCTGGGAGAAGAGACCAACCCCCCACCTGGCTACAGCCTCCCTTCAGGTAGTTGTAGGCAGCAATGAGATCCACCCATCTTATATTGGCCTGTCCTGGACACCTACATGTCAGAACTCATCTGAGTGGATCCTCACTCAGGGCTGTCCCCTGAATGCAGAAAGACAGGGGCTATCTAATCACATCTGGATAGACTGCACCTGCACTGCAGCAGAATAGGCAATCTCAGAGCCTTCCAGTGGTATTCACAGTGTCTTTCTTCATGTGAGCTTCCAGAATTAATCACCAGTGTACGCATTTGGCTTCCCATCCTTTTCCCCAGCTGACAGGAATTGATGGCACCAACTGCTGTCACCATGAGAAATAAGTGATTCCTTCACTAGCATGGCAGACATATGCCAGCTAGGAAGAGAAGATCTGATCATCAGACTTGCTTGTTTTGGCTTTTCAATGCACAAAAGGCTGTTATTCTCAGAATTAGGGTGACTGCGACAATCTGTTTTTAGACAGAGTTAGAACCACAAGATAAAAGAGGCAGAAATCTTCTCATCTGCATATTTATCATCAAAATGCAGCAACTGCATAATTTAAGCTTAGTGTTAAAAATATTGTATGTATATTTTAAGGTTTTCCTACTCAGGTGAAAAGGAGATATGCTTTCACTAAGGAGGTTAATTATTTCCTAATGGTGTGAAAACAACAGGAAAAAAAAAAAAAAGGAATCAAAAGGAATTTTCTTACCCTTCCCCCTACCCAGAGGCACAGCAAAGAGACATCTCTGTCCATATCCTTTGCAGGTACATGCAGTAAAATGACTCCCAACAACAGAGCAGAGGCACTCTGTGCTGACAGGGGTCCCACTAAGGCCCACAAGGGTCTGATGCTTGAGCAAAGGTGTAAGCCACAGGAGGTTTATAGAGAGAGCAGGAGAATCCTCTCTGCAAACTGAACTGCTTGCATAAGAAGGAACCACTCCCATGTGTGGAACGGGCTCAGACAATAACTGCCCAGAGGACAGAAGGTTCCCCAGCCCTATGGCCCATGGTGGCACCCAGCACTCTCTAGCATCGAGATAACAGCAGCTGCCTCCTCTGCAGTGCTAAGCAGAGCACAGCTGGTCTTTGGCTGCCCTCAGTCTCCTCATCCCATGCATGCACCCTCAGGGGGAGGAGAGAGGCACTTTTCACTAGGCCAAGCTCTGTAAGGAAGAATGAACTAAGTACGGGCTGTGGTAGTCGATTGCAGCTGAGCTCTGTCAGTGGCACCATGGATGTCTCCCCATCATTTCTCCCCATCTCTGCTATATGTATGGAATCTTTGTCCTCTGCAGGGTAGAAGTGACTAGCCAGCTGTATATGAGATCCAACTTCTTACCAAGCAGATTTGCTCACCCAGAAGTGTCTTGGTTTACTGTTGTCTTTCCCACTGGCTCCTTCCTCAACAGAGACAGTTTTTACATGACCTCTGCTGCTGTCCATGTGATGTTCCAGACAGGGCCTTGCTTTCACACTAGGGAGCTTGCTTTCCTCTCCAGCACTGCCCAGGAACCCTGCAGCACAATCAGTCACTGCTCAGAAACGTCTCTGTGAGCTTGGCACATCTCGCCAGGGCTGCAGAGCCGGCTGGCCATGGCCAGCTGGCACTCCCCCCGCTGACACAGCTTTCCCAAGCTCTCTGCTGGCTGCCTCGGCATCCTCACATGGCCAGGCATTCCACTCTGCTTTGACAGCCTCATCCCTCAGACCCTAGTCCCTATAACTACCTGATATGCACATGTGCTGCTGTTTAAAGAGACACGTTCGAAGGGCAGACCATGACAATACTGGGCCATCTGAAGACAGCCAATCAAACCAATAACTCCCCACTCACTCCCCAGCAGCTGCAGCCCAATTAAACTCAACAGTTCACAGGTGTTCATGTAATGACTTTAACACAAAAAAGCACCGCTCCCTTTAGGGGCCTTTAAAAAAATTTAGAGCTCTTTAAATTTTATATACCAACAACATCAAACCAAAGTAGGAAATAATAAAGAGGGAAAGGAGATAGAGCAAAGCAAACACACAGAGTGTCAGCATAAGCAGCAGCCTAATTAAACAACGGCCAACAGGAAAATGCAGACTCTGCTCACCCAGCCACAGCTCTCCTCCAGCTCTGCATGCTGGATGCAAAGGCAGTTTTCTGTGCAGCCCTTTCAGCATGGTTGCACCAGCCAGGCTTTCATTCATGAAGTCCCTCTGCCTCCTCAGAACAAAGCTGTGAATGAACTCAGACTGGCAAAGCAAAGGCCTGCATCTATCATTTCTCTCCAACTCCTTGACTTCTTCCCTGCCAGGAGGTCAAGGCTGCCTGGTCTGGTCTCAGTGGCCTGCTGGGGAGGCAGAGCTGTGCACCTCTGGAAGTGACTAATGACCCCACTATTTTCTGTGGCCCTGCAGCACATTAGTTGACCCAGGGAGCCCTGGTGAAGCTGACACCCTTGCCATTCAAGTTGTCTGCACCATCTGTTTGCTATGTGCCAGCAGCAGGCTCTTGCTAGGTGCAATCTTATTTGTGGGGTTTGTTACACCTTGGTAACAGTTCTGGTCACAACATCACTGTTTGCTTTTGTAGTTTTCCCATCGATTGCAAGTGCTCCCTCTCCTAACTCACCTTCATCCCCCTCATTCCCACAGACTTGCAAAGATGATCCCCTAGTAACATCAGGATCACAGCTAGGACCTGCCACTCATTGCAGGAGCTATGTGAGGAGAGAGGAAATACAGTTCTTACAGAGAAGGAAGCATCAGGCTGGAGAAGAATAGATACTTTCAAGACCCTACATAGCCCTGAAGAGGCAAATAATTTGCAAGACCTCAACCTTTGGGGAAACTCAGTCCAAGGCTTCTTTGTTACTGCCCTTGGTTTGAATTTGCATTTGTAGCTCCTGACTTTCCCATGGTGAGATACTGAAGCTGAAGTGGATCTGAGGCTTCTGCTTTGAAGCAATCCCAGCTTTGGCTTTTCATTCTTAAATGGAGAAGTGTTTTTATAAAAAAAAAAAAAAAATCAAACACATTTTAGTCCAAAAGATTTTTTTAAGAGGGACAATGAAAAGATGCTGCTCTAAGTCAGAAAGCTCTGGGAGGGGAAATCAGTTTCTCTTCATCTTACAAATATGCAAGAGCCTAAGAAACTGCAATATTTTAAGGCTTCAAAAACCAAGTTACAATACTGGAACAATAAAAGACAGCTTTTCCAGAGTGTCTAAAAAAGGAAAAGATCATCTTTCCAGGCCTGTGAAACCAGGGATTTGCACAGGGGAGCAAACAGGGCAGCTCTGGATCCTAAAGTCCCTGTTTTCATTAGCAGCAAAAGCACAACACAGACAGTAGCAGTGAAATCCCTGGCCTCAGCCTGCCTTTCCCAGAATATAAACCCTTAAATCACTCTCTAGAATCAAAAGTCTGGGGTTCCAGACTTCAGCCACCCTCTGTCCTCTCTGCTTAGAGGTACTGCAAAATGTGAACTCCCTACAACAGGCAGATCGACAGAGCACTATGGAGATCTTCACAGCTATGTATCTTATTCATGCACCTACAGCACGTAGCACACTGGGCCCCAACCTGGGAGATTCCTGTAGGAATTACTGTAATATAAATAGTAAATAAATATGAATAATTATCTGAGGATGAGAACCAGTGATTTAGATACGAAAAGGCCCCAGGATGCAAGTGCTAATCTCCCAAGATACTTAGCCATCCTTTCAAGACGCATGAAGACATATAAGTAGGCTAATTACAAAGGAAAATGTGTCTTGTATAAAAATCTCATCTAAATTCAGAAGTGATGCAAAACCAAGTCAAGATGATGCCCAGGAAAGTTCAATAATGTTGTCAGGAAAGGTTCATTTTCAGGGATTTTTTAAAAGATAACCCAGAAGATCCTTAAATACAAAACCAGTGAAACCTTAAATAGCAGCTGCAAGTGTCATACCAGAAAGGCACTCTAAAATGAATAGAACTATTGAACTGTGGAAGCATCATGGCAAAAAACCCACAACAATTTCATTTTCTTAGTTTAGTTTCAATTTATAATTCACACAAGTAGCTTAAACACGTCGATTTGAGATCAAAACAGAACTGCAGGTTACATAGCATCTGTTCTATAGGAGGGTGCTGTGTGCACTGAGATAATTTTAGATGAATGTGTTATAAACAAGATCTGTGGAACATTGCAGAGTAGCAAGTTTTGAGAGAGAAAAACATACAGTTTAACTGCATAAATTGTTTCGAATGTTTCGCATGTGGTTGTAAAGCGATCAACCAAGCGATCTGCTTTCCAGTGGAGGACAGCTCGCACAGATGAAACAGCAGCTTCCTCTCTGTTTCGTGTGAGACTCATTCAGCGTTCAGAGAAGCCTCTTCTTACTCTCTGCAAACCTGGTGATCACAAAGCCACAGCTTTGAGCCACTGCTTTTGTTCTTTTCCAACACCTCCCCAGGCTGCTGCTGCAGTGTCAGGCCTGTGTACATAGCATATTCTGGCTGGAAAAGGTACACTGATGGCCAAACTAGACCTCTCCTGGGCCACACTGGTCAGTGCAGAGTCTGACATTGTTATTTTGGGATATGGTCGTTTTGCTGTGGATTTTTGAGGTTATAGCTGTCTAGAGAAATAAACACATTTTTATTCCTTCTTGAGTGGGACTGTTTTGGGGAAACCTGGGAACCAGGTCACACCACTGACATGCTTTCCAGATTCATTCACCCTCATGTTCTAAGGACATCAGGTTGCCTGTTCTGCCTACTGCAAGCAAACACATATGGGTGCCATGCTGTCTGCTGAACTCACAAGACTGGTTTCTAACAGCTTTTCCTTTTCTAGTCCTAGACTGAACAACCCCCCAGTACTCCAGTGCTGGGTCATCCCTCAGCAGAGCCTATCAATGCCACAAGTCTAAATAAACACAGATGAGAATTAGAAATTGGGATTTAGGAACATAAATTAGATAAACTGTATATATCTTTCTAGCTGCTTTTTCTGCTGTGTGAAAAAAAAACGGGGGTGTGGTGTGTGTAACATGGGAATTTCTGACACACTGTGCAGCAATTCATGGATACAAAAGTATTCTGCATTTCAACTCCTCCTTTAAGCCAAACCTAAAAGTGAGTTCAAAAAAAGGCAGTTCATAGGTGAATGCAAATGAAGAGTCATGAAAATGTTTCTTCTTTTAGAAAAAAAACAAACACTTATATTTAAAAGATAGTGTGAAACAATCTACAAAATATAAGACAAAATCAGTTCAGTTGGTTGATAATCCTGCTCAGGCTGCAATGGAACATTTCCCTGAAACATCTCCTCCTTTGTTAGGTTATTTATGGTTTGCTTTCTAGCCTGACTGCAGCAACTGACACCCTGCAAAGAATCAGAGGAAGAAGGGAGCTAGCACCAGCTCCCTCTGAGATACTCTAACCTTCTGGCTCCAGAACAGATGCATCTCTTATCAAGCCATCAGCACTACACAGAAGAGGAGCAACACACTGCTGCAGTGCTTGTGACCAACTCCTCAGTCACACTGCTGAACACAGAGCACCCAGGTTCTCAAACTGCTGGGAGACACTTGTAGGGTGAACTAGTTCAGCTCAACATCAATGTTCAGGTGATACACTCAGGAGATCTATTGAGGTGTGCAGCACTGTATGAGCACTCAACTGAGTAAAACTAATGCTGAGCTGTAATATCTTCCCTCATCTAGAGCAAGGACTAACTATAACCTGATGATTTAAGTTTAATCTAGTAACAGCCCACTCTCACTAAAGCATGTGCCAAGGCTTTCTCCTTCTGCATCAGCTTTTCCTACCATACCTGAGCCTGCTGAACTGATATAAAACAAGGCTTTGGTTTACTGCTACAAAAACCAGCAAGAGATTGCAGCAGCTCTATTCTGCCCTATAGAGCAGACAAATGGGTCTGACTGTCTCTGTATTAAGTTTGCACTCTCATTGTGACTTCTGAAAATACTTGCTGCAACTAGACCAGAGACAGCACAAGGGAGCATCACACATGAGTGCAGAGCCTGAGCAGCATGAGTATGGACACATTTCCACCTTGGCAGAGCAAAACTACCCAGCAGTAGCACCTCTTGCAGAAAGCTGCAGCAGCCTTGCTTCAGCAGAGGCCTTCTGTAGTGACCAGAGATGGAAGGAAGATGTGAAAATACTCTCTCTGCTGTCAGCCCTTGTTTGCTGCAGTACTCTGCAAAAGGAAAAATGACATGCTCCCAAACAGCATAAAACTGCAGGTAGACTTCCAGAAGTGGTTGCCCATGAGGACAAGGCTCTGGGCACAGAGTAGAACAGGGCAGTGACATCTCTTGGCTAGACAGACTCGCTACTCCCTGCTCACATGTTTGCAGCTACCCACTGGCTCGGAAACCAGGCTGTGGTGAGGGTAAGGTGCCCATCTGCTGTTTGCACCAGTTGCTCACAGGGCATGCTGTGACCTCCTCCCACCCTTCTCCAGACACCAGCCGCTTCCACACATTCATCTTCTTGCATATTGAGCCAATGTGCTGTCACTCACAAAGTTTATATTTAAATAAGCCCTTCTGTTGAACTCAAGTTAAATATAGCTTGGTGGAATTTGATACCATGAGAGAACCAAGGCTGGAGGCGAGAGAGAGAGACGAGGAGGAGATCACAAAGGAGCAAATACATGAAAAGCTGCGAAGTTAGCACCAGGCTGCACATCTGACTCTGGTACACACCACGTTTGTTTCTTTTTGCCTTAGCTATGGTATTAGCTGCTGTGAGGTCTTCCTCTCATGTCTTTCTACTTTATGTCTCTTGCTAGACAGACAGACACAAATCTTCATTTTTAACAGACAGAACGAAAATTCAGACAAACATTTGTCTCCCTGACCTGTCAGCACTCAGAGCAGTGCCTGACACACAGAGGCAGGAGGGGAAGGCAGAAGCACTGAAAAGGCAAGTATCTCAGGGCAGTTTTGGAGTCTACCGACAGCAGTAACAATCAGCTTGTAGCTGATGGCACAGTGCAACAACAAAGCCTGTAGCAGCTCACACTGCAATTCAGGCCAAGGGCTTATTCTGGCCTCTCTCCTGATGTAGTAGCTCTGACTGCCATTTTTTCAAGTTGTTTTTTAAACCTGCTTGGGGAGAGGAGCCCAGGTGGCTGGATCTGAGAAAAGATCAGAGCTGAATGTATGCATATTAGCAAACATACGATCAAGAAGCCCAGGTGTAGAAAAAAGAACCAGAAATTGCAACCATTGCAGTAAGTGAGCAAAGTTGTATCACTGAGGGAGAAGAGTACAAGAAGTAACATAATAAAATGTGAGACTCAGGTGTTCAAACAGACTGAGTTGTGTACTTAGTACTGTAAATTTTATCATTAGGCTTCAGGATGAACAGCTTCTGGCAGCAGAACAGATTTCATTCAAATCAGTCTGCCATTGAAGTCTCATCAGTCATGGCAACCTCAGATGGATGTGATCCAATATGAATGTGGTTCCATCTACACAGACTTAAGAAACCAGACCCCCTAGCTGCATGGTAAAGAACCAAGCCAAATTGTTCCTGTTTCTGTCCCAGTATCTTAAAAGCTAAACCTAAAAGCTAGTCCTGATCTGCTTTGCTCTGACTGGCTGACCTCAGGTATTGGTACTGTTGTGTCTGACAGCTATGACAGTTAGGCACAAACTGGGCCAGGGCAAGGAGAAGCAAAGAAAAAGAGGGAAAAGCATGCTGAGTGAGATTTTGGTCCTGCAAGAGTTAAAGATGCTTCACATCCCAGTGCCCGTAGACTGTCTTCAGTACAGTTAAAACAGTGTGCAGGGAAACACACACAGTAGGCAAGCCCTGCTTTGTCCTGCTGCAAGCTCTTCAATTATTTTTTGTGTTGCGTATTTTACAAAGGATAAATCAGGGAACATTTCAAGAAATGTTTTCTCACTCTAAAACTTATCAAAATATTGCTGACACTGATCCATGGCTGGGAATGTCATTCCTGAATAAACATGATGTCATTCTCATTCCATTCATACTTCTCCCGGACAGCTGCTGTCAGCCTCAGTGAAGAAAAATGCCACCTCACTGGTGACAGCTGCCACTTGAGGTACTTTGTATATCAACCTCCATAGGAAAAGGGAAAAAAAAAAAAAAGAAAAAAAAAAAGAAAGAAAGAGAAGAGAAAGAGGCAGTCATGCAGATGCTATTTAAAGTATGTTGCATCTTGATGAGAAATGCAAAAGTTAATATGGGGCAGGTTGCTCTGTGTCACAAGTCTGGCCATTTCTGGTTAAATCTTCCTAAAATGCAAGACTCAGACCTCAGACAAGACCCTCACTCCAGCACTCTATTTGCTTTAAAGAACAAAAGAAGAGCTGGTTAAGTGTGTGCAGATTCTTTACCTTATTTTAATCTAGACCTGGAAAGTCTTCTGGAGCATATGACTTACAGGGGGACAAAGAAGTTCATAAGCAACCTCAGTATGGATGCTCACTATGACTTGATACCTTCTGCACTGCAGAAAATACCTTAGAGTGACTGCTTCCAGTTTGATGTCTTCTGCAATCTTGCTGAGACTGCACCCTAATAAGAATTTATAACATTGCAAAGCAGGTAACAGCCAGGAAGCAGGCCTGGCCCTCCACACCTGGGCACAACTAGAGGAGAGGCTGTGTACCAAGGGCTCCAGTCAGAATGCAAAGGGAAAGCATCAGCACCACACTGAAGCTGAAGTCCAGTCTACAAAGGACATGCATGTGCAGTACTTTGCAACCACACTTAGGAGGCTCCAGAAGAATTCAGAAGCACACGGGTAAATGATCAGGACAGAAGAAAGAGCATTTTCATACTCAAAGGTGGTTTTTATTAAGGTTCTAGTCCTCAAAGAAGCCCCAGAGTTAGTCCTTTAGTTTTCTCCACCGCTAGTAGAGAGAAAATGAAGAACTTAAATATCATAAGTCCCTGATATCCATTGACGGACATGACCTTGAAGCAGTTTTCCTTGTGAACCTTGCACAGACTCATTTTCCCCCATTCTATGAATGCAAGACTTGCACTTCAGAATCCTGCCCTGAATGTAAATTTGCCTCTTCTCATAGAAATCTTATCACAAGAGAACTAATGAAACAATCAACACCTAAGTCCCCTTGTTTTGGAGCCTTGCATATTAACCATGACAAAATGCAGATATTTCCCAGTCATGGCAAAAGCAACTCACCAGAGCCTTTATACAACTGCCTCACCCTCTGAATTCTGCAGATGCTCCTGGTTGGACCTTTTCCACTGCAGTTATTTTTGTACCAGGGTGCCCTAGGCCACTCCCCATTGCTGTAGACATTGTGGAAAACCCACAGTCCAGCAGGTATGTCCCTAAGAGCATGCAAAGTATCCTTATCTCCACCCCCTCGTGCAAAGAAAGAGAAAGCACACCCTGTGGAAGAGAGCTATCCCCCATTTCTGAGAGCACACGGAGCCAAGTGCTTGATTTTATTTAGACAACATCTGGCATTTTCCAGCTCAGACAGCAGGTGATACGAAGGCAAATAGAAAGCACTGTCATTGGGAACACAATTGGGCAACTTCCAATTTACCTGCCATGCAGGGATAGTACAGCATGCAGATTTACAACACATCATTGCTTTTGTCCAGTACCCCAATCACATTTGTGATTTGTTGGCACCTACATTTCCTGCAATTGCTCTAGGAATTCTTCTGGACTGGTGTAGCTCTCCAATTGATTTCCAAGCATGGAGACAGACAATCCCTGCCCCAAAGAAAAGCCCAGACTAAATCTGTTTTCTGTTCCTTCTGTTCTTCAACTTATAGTGCTGCTTCAGTGTCAAGGGGGCAGATGTATAATCTGGGAAGGTTTCCAGATGCATCTTGAGCAAAGCAAAGCATTGTGAATCATTGGTACTAGGCAGGATCTCTCAAGCTGTCACAATACAACTGGCAGCACTCAATATGTACTCACAGTACACCCAGGATGGCAAGCACCTCATGCAGGGGACACCAGTATTCACCAGAGACACATTTGCAAAGAACAAGTAAGTTGTCTTCCCTTGCACACTGTGGTGTTTTGTCATGCAGGCTGTGCCCCAGCACCACTGCTCTGCCCTCGCCAGAATGGAAACAAGCTCTTGCTAGGCACAAGCTCCTTTGTAACCATAAATGCTGCATTATGAGGTTTCTTGCTAGTATTGGGCTATCACTTTAGCTTTAATCACTTCTCCTGTCCCATAAATGCTCTCAGGTTCCCTTCCAAGGAGACTGCAGTCTGCCAAACAGAGGAGAAAAATGACAATGACATGGCCTCTGGCTCTCCCCTGAAACAGCAGCTTTTCTGTCATCTCCTGGAAGTGCTCCATTTTCTTTACACTTCTGGAAACATGGCTCAAGCAAGGTTGCCAACACATGTTCCTCCATGTCAGGCATTACTCTCATTCTGGAGCCTGCGAGGAGCCTGTCAGCTATCATTCTGCCAGGAATACCCCAGCCCTGGCTCCTCTGCTTTCAAATTCAGTCCGTGTTAGGTTGAGTAAGAGGAGCTGTCAGGTATCTGGAAAAACAATAGCAGCTCTTGCTTTAATTTGCATGCCTAGTATTGAAATCTTCTGTCACTAACTCAGTTGGGCAGCAGATAAAAACTAAGTGAAATATAATGATGCAATTCACATAAATGCATGAAGGAAGCATTTGTCTGCCCTACCTCATGCTTTCCAACGTTCTGGTGCAGATCTGTTGTGTCAAAGCATCAGAAAATAAGTGGATATCCAGCATGCTGGAATCTCCAGGTCAAAAGGGCACTTATCAGGTCTCCTCACAGGCTGTCCATTTCTCCTGATTTCATCAAAGTGGCAAGTCACCAATTCATCCTTTAACCTGCTCTCCCTCAGCACCTAAGCATCTCCTGACCTTCTGCTGGGACCGCTCTCCATGCATGTCCCATACCAGATTGTACAGCATTTGAAAGAGAGAAGAAACAAAACCTTTGTGCAGACTTTTTGTGTATGTTGTCTTAGCCTGGCCATTTTGACACAGAGCTCCTCTGCTTCTCATCATTTCTTCCCGCTAGCCTGTCTTATTCTCTTCTCAGGTGTCCTTGTGGCCTGCACAGCAGGTGAGCACCCATGCAATTCAGGCAGCTGAAACACCAGGTGCCCTCTAGCACGATCAGCCCCTCACACTGTGTGGCAGCAGGGCAATAAGGGAGCTTCAGCATCTCAATATTAAAGAATAAATTCAAGGCAAAGACATCTACACAATATTTGCACAAAACTTTAAGTCAGCACTAACAGAAGTAAATGTAAACTTTTCTCCACATGAAAGCCTCCCCCTGTCAGACAGCCACACTCCCCACTGCTCTGTGTCTCCCTGGCAGCCCCAAATCTCCACAGTGCTCATATATGACATGCACTAAAGCCCCAACCTCACTTTTAATTAAGGAATGTGCCCCTGCCAGTCTGTTTTTCAGGAGACTAAGCACTCTCCATGGAGAGCCCCAAGCAGCAGCCAGACCTCCATGGCCTCAACCAGCTCCACACAGGGACACAGCCCCAGGCACACCAACACAGGTGCTACACGATGTTTATAACAGAGGGGATGTGATGGAGTGAACCATGCCCCATGTTGGTACTGTGCATGGCATCACTCCACTGCTGTGCTCCTGCTGCAAACACCTAAGATGGGGAACCAGCAGCTCCATGTGCTCCAAGCCCCAGATGCCCCAGACTTCCAGCTTGTCCTCTCTCCAGCCTTACTTTGTGCTGTCTTGTGAATGATGTTCCCTTACACAGTGCCCACAAGAGATCATTTGCTATGCAGAGTCCTTCACTGGCACTGTCTGCCCTGGCCTTTGTAGAGAATGTGCATTCACATGAGAGGACACAGGCAGGGAACAGCAAGGTGTGCTGGGGCTTTCTGAGGGGCATTGCCAGCCGCAGCGCAAGGCTGGCCATGTACAGTGAAGTACAAGAGCATGCAGGGGTGCTCTGGGTGGCAGAGGAGGCAACAGAAGTTCCTGACAACACAGAGCTAGTGTTAGCACGGTGCTGAGTGGCAGCAGGCACCTCCTCAGGGACACTCAAACTGGCCACCCCAGTATGCTGGCACTAAGTCCCAAGGAAGGGACAGGGTTTCCTCCATCAGTCAAGCAAGCAAGAGCCTGTAATCCTCAACAAAGAAAAGCTCTAGAAAGGAGTTAATTAAAGAGTTCCAGTTCGCTCCGACACAGACCCTGGTCCTTTGTGAGCACAAAACTAAGCCCAAGCATTCCCACTGCTAATTATGAATAAGTTGAGGAGCTCTTTGATATTACTGCTGTGGTTCATGCTGTTGCCACATAGTGCAGACAACACCGACATAAAACCTCCGGTGTGTTGGCTGCAGCCTCTCCCCTCCCTTGTTTTGTTCATTTGCATTTCTTGCAAGCCTTAGTGGCAGCCTGTGTATCTCTGGAACTGAAGCTGTAACTGTTTTGTCCAGGAAAATCTCAGACTTGCACCTTGTGAACCTAGCTCTGCAACGGTGACAGAGAAATTTCAAACAGTTGTTTCTCTCTCTCTATAAAAGGTTTTTGTATTTTTCTCCTAAACAAGCAAGTCCACAGGTGGAAACACAAATACATGTAAAGCTGTGGTTGCAGAATATGTTTCCTCTTTCACTGAGGTTCATCAGAGGCTCTCACAGCTCCTGGCAGTTTCAGCGTGGCACTGAGTTTTGTGAGTAGACACATGGTGATGTATGCCCACAAGAAAGTGACTACAAAGCTCAGAAACTATGCTTACAGAGACTGCCTCTGCTTGAGGGCTCCCTGAGGCTCATGCCAAGTGCTGAAACCTGTGGTCACCTGCTAGCTCAGCAATTGCAAACACGGTGGCAGATGATTGCAGTTCACACTCTAATGTTTCCTCACCCCCCAGAGCCGGCTCATCCAGCATTGTTTGCTAATGCCAAGTCCATATGGGATGTTGAACTAGGACATGGTCTCAGTGACCTGAGCTGGCAGCACAGCTTTCTGCTGGAGACAGCTCAGTGCATGATTAGCATCACCAAAAAGAAAAGAATTCTGGACTTTGGTTGGACTCAATGTTGCAAACACATCAAAATCATCAACTTCTCTGCAGACTGCATGCAACAACATGCAATAAAACCATATTTTAATAAAAGCATATCACAACCATAAAAACCTGAATCTATTAGCTCATATATCATCAAACTCCATGTTACACTTTGTTACAAGAGGGTTTCTTCCACTATTTGGTCAGATGAACCACGGATACCAGTGGGTACTGATGTTTGACATTGATTCTCCCCCAGAATCCCCCATGAGAACAGTAAGAGCAGCTGCAAGATATTCCCCCAGGTCTGCTACAGAGAGGTAGTACTGTCTGTCTGACCAAGAGATGACACTGGACTTGGCCTTCCAAGCCTCCCTAATCATGGCCAGCTGCCAAAAGACCCTAATATGAGCATCTCACTGGAGCATTAATAGGAAGCAGAGAGCATTATCTGTGCAAGGGAATGACTGCTTCAAACAAGGACAAAATCAGAAAGCAGAAAATGAGAGCTTCAGCCATGAAGTTCAAAGAACACGGGGAAAAAGCGTGAAAAATAATTTTGACACTTTGAAGTAGAACTCAATTGTTCCATTAAACTGTATTTTTAATAAAAAAATAACAATAACAGCATTCCAAATATCTATTTTATAAGCTTTACTAATGTATATTTTTTTAATACATGTCAGAAATTCTTACTTGAAGCAAATGCAATATTTATAGAAAGCAAGAGACTTCAAAACAGCTCCAGAGACTTTAAGCTCTCGATTTATTCACAGATTTAGAATAACTCAGGAATACAAAATGACAAAATGTACATTTTTTATATTGTTTACTAATGTATTGTCTCTTGTCCCTGATCCGTCATTTTCCTGACTGGAGGAAACACATTCGGTTTCTTCACTCCCTTTAATGCTACACACTTCTGGAGGGAAATATTCCCATTTGGTGGAAATCTATCACAATTCTGTCTCACAGAATATCACTCCCAGAGAATTATGTGAAGATCATTAATAAATACATTTTTGCAATGACACTCATTTCTTCTTTGGTCATGATTTATATCTGTTATTTGCCATAGCCTCTCCAGTTCCTGGAAAAACTGCTGGTGAGAAAGAAGCAGAGAGGAGGCACTGCAGCTTCAGACCAGTATCAGAATGGAGGTTTGCCAGTAGCTGACCCACAAAAGCTCATTGTTTAATAAAGACCAAATATTGGCTGCTTTCCTATACAGTCTGTGTGACATATACAGTCTGGAGGCATCTCTGAAACTACAGAATCTCCACTATTTCCTTCTGCCTCCTCCCTCAGCAGGGGAGCAGGTGAGCGTTTCATGCTTGCTGGCAGGGCTGTACCTAGGCAGTTTCACCCCTCATCCTCACACGTTCTCTCATTTTATTGCAGTGCACCTGTATTTTCACAGCCATATCTAAACACTGCTGTAACTCAACATGGAGCAATTTTTGAGCAACCAGTCTCCCCCCCCCCCCAGCTATGGTACAGGTGCAGCATCACTCCAGAAAGTACAAAACACAAGCTCAAGGAAGCCTTGCAGCATGAGCTGAGGTCTGCTGTCACAGGCTCTGGTGGAACAAAGGTGTGGTGTTCAGCTGCAGCCAGAAACTATAAACACTTTTGAACTCCTTTTTTCTTTTTATTTCAGCACCATGTGTGTTTTACAGTGAAAACTATCTGATGTTCTTCTAAAAAGTAATCTAGCCTCTGATTTTGGGATGTCAATTTAGTCCACATACTTCACTATGCGCCTAGCAGAGGACACTGGGAAGCAAAGGAATCTGTGACCCACATACACAAATAACTGTATGTGCAGCATGATACAGATCTGGGCAAACACAGGGTTAGTTTTCTTTTCCAGGAAAATCCTGGATCAGAATTAGTCAAAAAGACATGTTACTCTGGCAAAAGATAAGTCCAGAGCTCTCCCAAGTGTACTACTGATGAATCAACAGCTAGAGCGCTCAGCCAGCTCAGTGTTGTGCTAGAGACACAGCAATAAACGATGCACTTTCACTACACAAACGGCAGCAGCAAAGCTATGCCATGAAATGTGTAGCTGTTGAAAGATGATTAACACACCAGTTCACTGCACCACTACAGAGTGTTTCTTTGCTCATTAAACTTGCCCTGATGTTTCCAACTTTTACCAAAGTTCCGTTCAACCACAAGTTTTCAGTACCTGACAAAAGACCACAGATTTTGCCTACTCATTTTCCTGAGAGAGAAGAAACAAATTTAAGGCTACACTTCCAGTGAGATCCATCTGGGCTCTGCAAAGACATGCTGTCTGCCCCAGAGCAAATACAGGCTTCAGCTGCAGCACATCTAACCACAGGTGTAACCAGGACTGCATTTCCTGCAGAAGCAATCAGCAGCCATTCTGATGGCTACCAACATTCAGAAAACCACTTATAATGATTTGGAAAAATAAATTAACGTTGCTAGGCTCAGCCTTAGCTCCCAGGAATACTGAAGGGCAAGATGACAGTTTGCCCTCTTTTCTTCCAAGCCAGCAGCCTAGCTTACCATAAGCATGGTGCTACCCATGCTCCTCAAACCATCTCTAAGATTGTTACTATTATAACTAAGTGCTTTAAAAACTGCTCTGTTCGCAGTCATTTCAATCACCAGCATCCATAGGTGCAACTCAAGGCACTAAACATCCACAATTTAAAATTGAGACTAACTCCTGAGATTATTTTTTCTCTCTCCTTGGTATCTCAAGTTTAAGCTATGATTCCTCACATAGTGCCTTGGCTCCAGCAGCTGGGCTTTAAGGAAAAAAACACCCAGTAATTGTACAAAAGCATGTGACAAAATCATGCAAGTTGGTAAAAGCAGAGCCGGAGGGATGGAAGAAACTGGTGAGTCAGCTTGTCACAGAAACATATTTAGAGCTTAACTGGCTGTAAACCTCAATAGGGGCTATGTGTTCTGGGGCACCAGGCCAAAATATGCCCCAAAGCCTCCAACTCTGTATGACAGAAGTAGCTCTATCGTGCAAACAAACACTTTTCTGAGCAAAGAATTTTAGTTGAGAGAGCAAATAGGTCTTTGTGAGCCTTTCACCACAAATGGCTTTCTGCTGCCAAAATCGGGATCCTTCAGACAGAGACGATTTTCCTCCCCACTGTTTCCCCTTCCCTGAAGGACCTGGCAGCAGTTCCCAAAGCATTGTATGCTGGAGGAACAGAGGATTACACTACACCCTTACCAACTGGCCACACAGTTGCACTCACAGCCCGTTCAGTCCTGTAGCCCTGCACTTCCTCTGCCCTGTACCCGTGCACGGATGGTTCCTCCAAAAAGAAAACAGCACTAACGGCCAGTTAGCCTCCCAGGCAGGCACCAGCAGCTTGTACCAGACCCATGCAGCAGACCCCATGGCAGGTGTCATGTTTGAAGAGAGACAGCAGCAGCAGAGATGGCCTCAGGCTACGCACCCAGCCTGTGAGGCACTGTCCCATGAGCCAGATGCTGCAGACACTGGTCCCCCCTTGCTCTCCTCTGTCCGCCTCAGCTGCTGGCTAACTTCTTTTCTGGCCACAAAAAATGTCTTACAAAATGAAAATTACCAGTGAAACTTCTAGGATGTAAAGCAAGGGTGTGGTCCAGAAAGAAACAGCATCACAGAGCAAGCCCAGCCCAACTTTACTGAAACACAGAGAGCTGCCACATAAAGGCAAACATGGCACATCCTGGGGGCACAGCTGCTGCCACAGGCAAGGCCTGGCCAGGCTCTGTGGCTGGGGGAAGTGATCAGCACATACAGACTGTGCTTAACTGGAAGGGTAAGTTTTTACCAGCTGAAGTGATTCTGCAGCTGCCTTTGGAGACTGCCATTAATACTTAATTTGGGACCATTTGGTTGGTGCTGACAATTCCCCCAAAGAGGCCACTGAATGAAAGCTGTCCCTGGCTACGTTTAAAAGGCGAGATGATTAACCAAGGAGTTTAATTGTTATTTTTGATGTTCTGGGTGTTTCTATGAGAGTCTGGCACAAAGCTGTGGAGATATTTTAATACAAACTTTGACAATTTTATTGGAGCTAAATAATTAAGCTTTTGCAGGGTGCTAACACTGAAAGCTCTGAAGAAAGTGCCAAGGGGTTTAATGTATTATTGCACAGCTCAGGTTTTTGTACAGCATGGGCTGCCACGGCTGGGTGTCCTTTCTGTGAAGGACAGTTTCACTGCTAGCACCTCATCCTCTCTTTGGCCAGAGTTATATTATTTTATTTGTCCAATATGTACAAACCCATTGTGTCTCACAAAACAAAGAACAAAGTCTTGCTGCCACCAAAAATGCCTCACATCACCCTGATAACCATATGTGATTATCTGTAGAGAAGCGATGGTAACTCTGCTTCAGAGGCATGGGGGAAGCAGTTTTGAATTAGGTCCATGGAACAAAACAAATTCTTTGGTTTGATGATACCAAGAGGTCACTCAACTCTGTTATGATGGGTAGAAGTAAGACACTGACCCTCATGGACCCTTCTTAAAGTCCACGGTGAGCTCCTAAACCATCAGTGTCCAGTGTGGGATACTGTCCTGATAGGTAAATACATGCACAATTGGAAAAAAACGACCAAGAGCATTAGTCTGTATGGAAAGCATCTACAGCAAAATCACAACGGCCCTGGGCATTTAACTAAGTGATTTCCAGTGACACGATGCCCAGCTGCTGGTGGTGTAAAACAGCAACCCCTGCCATTCCAGCAGACCCCACAGTCACAAAGAGCAACTTTCCACAGCATTTCTGGTGTTGCTTTTCACTGGCACTAAACTCCTTCAGCTCCTGTGCAATGACAGGATAGCAAAGAAGGTTTGGGATCCTGGCGAAACCCCATCAGTTCCCATCCCCTCTGCAGCATGCATTAAGTCAGTCCTTCCAGTGTCAGTTGCTCACATTACCATGTTTGCGGCTGCTGCAGGAGCAACACTGCCATCAGGGCAACTGTTTGGGGAAGAGGCTGGACACACTTTGGATATGCTGGATGATCAGGACCCATGAGCTCCTTCTCTCTCTGATATTTTGTCTTAGCAGCACCTCACATTTTCGCATCTGGCTGCAGTGCTCATTCACAAGGCTGACACGTATGACTGTGCCCTGTGTGGCCCTTGCTAATTCATGACAACACTAGTGAGTGACAAGAGCTGGCACCTTCCCCATCAACACACACTGTGGGCCAGCATGAGCAGCAAATCTGCAGTCGAGGAATCTCTTAAAGGAAATGCTGGAGTGAGTGCTTGTGGCTGTACCTCGCAAGCACTCTTCAAAAGACTGGGCTCCTGGGGTTGGAGCGTATCATCTCCAGTGTGAGCCTCACTGAAGTTAATATTAATGCTACAAATATTAATGCTACAGCTACCCCAGACAGCTGCTGCACAAGGCAAAGAGAAGAGTTTATAGCAGAAAAGTCCCTGCTGCCTATTAGGTCTCTGCAAGACTGCAGCCTCGTTCTTCCAGATGTGCGCTCTGGCATTGAGCTCCAGAGCGTCTGAGCGCTGCTGTGCCGGAGAGCTCTACACATGCCAAACATGTGTCAGAACCATTTCTGAGGAGTGTCGGCTCTTGCTGCCCATCCCACTCTGTCCCGTACTCTTCCTGACAGGACCACAAACAGCAGTGTCGCACACCAGGGTTCTCGCTGTCAGGAATGACATTTTGAAGCCGCACTCCCGGTGCTCAGTTCCAGCTCTGTCACCGAGCCCTTGCACAAGCACGGGCTGATGATTAAGGCTGCGCTGAGGCTGAGCAGGGGGTGCTGGCAGCAGCGTGCTCCACCTCCTGTCATCCAGGCAGGGATGTGGTGGAGCGGGACCAGGCTCCACTCTGCACTGCTTTCCCTGTTTTCCTCACCATGAACCAGGGCTGCAGCATGCTGCTGGACACTGAGGGTTTGCAGACACATGGGTCTGGGTGCAGGCTTGAGCTGACACCTGCTTTGTTTGTCTGGGCGTATGGATTCTCTCCTCTCCTGGCTCATACATATGCATCATCCTATGCAAATGCCACCAGCTGTAGGTGGCTTTCTCTCTGTCACACACACAGGACTAGCAGGACTGATACCAGAACCTTTATACAAGTTAATAGGTTTCAGTAAGGAAAATGTTGCTTAGTTGAAGGGTATAAACACAGAAATTAAACTTTTTTCACTGTGTATTTGGCATGAATTTACCACTTTGGTGAACTTTACATTTAATTCTCATCTGCCCAGAAATAATGGGCTTGCCAAAGCTGCACAATTTTATATCCTGAATAGTTTTTAGGTTTGTTGGGTTTTTTTTAAGGAAAAGAGGTCATTGAGGGAGCAGTGATTGCTGCTCTAGTCTAGAGGTGTGGCTGCTGCCTTCTCTCTGTGGTAACTTGAACAAATATCCCTTCAGGAGCTTATTTGTTAGAGAGCTGAAACATTATCTACCACTGTCACTACTGCGGGCACGTGTCACAACCCAAAACAAAGCCACATCCTGATAGAGAGGGGGTTCAGATTTTATTTGGGAGTGAATTGCATTTCCATGAGAGAGAGAGAGATTAAGAGTAATGAAGCAGACAGCAAAACTAGGCAGGAATGGGGGGAAAGGGTTGGACAGGGAGCGATTTCTATTTTTTAAACATTTTTATGTGTCTAGATAATGTATAATTATACCTCTTGGTGTGTTATCTATTAGCCTCTCTGGTGTTCCTGTCTGCCCCTAAAGGACCAGTGTCTGCCACTCATCCTCTCTTTCCACAAAAAGTTTTAAGTGACATCTACATAGGTGGGGAACAAATTTTGCTCTTCCAAGTTCTGGCACATTAAACCTGACAAATATACAAGAGATGCAAGAGCAGCTAATGCTGTGTGCTCATCGCCTTTGTGATACATCACTACTAAGGAAGAGTGTAGAGGGGGCCAGTCCAGAGCAAAACTATTGTTTGCAATTGCCTTTTCCTTTTGACATTTTCATTGTATGTTCTTTTAGGATTGTAAATCTCCTGCGATGTCTTTACAACACAGCCACGAACAGGCAATATCTAAAAGGCTGAGGAAGAAAATGTCCTGCCACCTGGGAACAGCACTCTTTATCTCCCCAGTAACACTCAGGTGTCTTGGGCTGGTCTGGCTCTCTTCTCTTCCACTGTGATATTTTTCAGTCAATGCACGCCTGATTCTTTTTTTGTTCTCTCCTGAATTGCAGGTAGCTTTGAAAAAACACGCATGAACCAGCCCTGCCAGGTGAAAAATAAAGGCTCCTGATTGCTATCATTATTATTATACCACTAGACATTCTATTAACACTAAAGTGTGACATTTCCCTCCAAAGAAAGGCCTTCTTCTGCCCTTCTGCATGGCTACTTTATTGAATCCAAACTCCATTTCCGAGGATCTTCACCTGTTTAAACGCTGCTGTGTTTCTAAAAGCAATTTAACCTTTCATCTTTTATGGATGGATCCTTTTTTAACAAAAATCCTATAGGGCCATTTTTCTCCTCATCTCCTTGTGATCTCAGTGATATTACGTGATGTAGCTTTTGAAGAAGAAATGCCGAAACAGCAGCTTCACCACCTGCAGCTAATGCAGCAGGAAGACGGAAAAGGCAACCTGGAAAAATCCCTTTTCAACATTTCTCTCACAAGCTCCTGGTAAGAATCCCCAAAACTGACAATGTCTCTTGCATAGAAATGAAGAGCAAGCGCTCAGGAAGGAGAGAATGTCCTGGAGATTCTGCCAATGTAAAACCCATCAGCTTGTTTTCCAGCCTCACATTCTCTCATTGCATCGATGACTCAAGTGCCACCCAGACTTAATTATTTATTTTTTGCAATTGCTGTGTGTTGTCTCAGGTAACACAGTCCCCTGGGATGAAGAAAGCCATTCTGAACACAACGAGTGCCCGAGAGGTGCAGTGTTTAGAGACAGAACTGTTTTCAAGGCATTGTTGGAGGATTTTACTGCTTACTTACTGCACAGCTCACATGGGACTCTTGGTTCAATAAAAAGCAGACGAACTACAGACACTAGTACATATTTTCCTCTACTAAATCCTCTAATCCTAGCTCAGTCCAGAGTACTCAGAGAAATTCAGCCTCTCTCCATGCCAATACATGTTTCTCTTTCTCCCTCCTTAGCCCAAGCATCTGTCTGGGAGACACAGATCTGTCCTTGCAACAAGCCCAGCACTTCCTGAGCCCAGGCACACCACCCTGGGCAGGGATTTACCACCGGGGACCACAGTGCCACAGGGCTGAACTAGCACCAGCAGGTCCCTTTCTCCTCCTACAGTCTGCCTTGATATTGAAGCTGAGTGATAACTGAAGCCCACAGGGTTTTTGGAAAGTCCTCCACAGAGCTCTCCTGTGTGCCTGTGGAGAGGCATCTGCCTCTGTTGCCCAGCCAGGATTACCCAGTACCACATGGTTTCTCCAGCCAGGGCCAGATGCCCTCTGTCCATATGGGCTACTTTCAGTTCCTTCCCAAGTCCCTGGCCAGGGAGACCCAGGCAGCAGGTGGCTGTGGCTGCCTTGCCCATGTAGGAGGGATGGTCCACAGAGGACCCCTGGTGACCTATCCTCTGCTGACCCTACATTCGCATAGCATTAATCCTATGTTTCTTCACCTAATGGCTCTTGTAGGCTGCACCACTTTCCCAATGCTGCTCAATGCATAAGGTCCCCCAGGAGGCCTGAGTGCTGCAACAAGAGACTGAATTGGCTGAGCAATGTAAACAGGGACTGCCACAGCCACAACAAGGTCCTCCGGCGCCTGCAGACTTAGGCCATGGGCTCATGAATGGTAGTCGGGGTGACGACAGTCAGAGATCCCTGTGAGCAAGCCCTGCTGTGAAAGAAAACCATACCCTGGCTTTCCTGAGTCACTGAGAACTTATTAGGAAGTTTTCAGGGAATTTTGAACCAGTAACAAGTAGAGGATGTGAACCTTTTCTTTATAAGGTCTCTGGATCTCTAATTTGAGGATTGTCTAATGACTATGGATGGGGACTACTGAGTAGTGCAAATGGAAGTTTCCTTCTTGGCGTGGGCAGCTGTCCCTGAGTGGGAACAGTGCTCACTGACCTTGAATACAAGTTATTTTGCAGATCTCCTGCTCCTTTCCCTCTTCCCTTCCCTATCCCTCTTCCCTTCCCTATTTCTCTGTGTGTCAGGTGTCAGTTTTCTGTCTTGGAGCTCTTGCTTCAGTGAAGCTTCTCCCAATCACACCTGTGAACATCCTCTTGCAATGAAAAGTGCTATTGTGCATTTCACCCACAAATGAAAGATGGCAAAGTCTCAGAGATGTGCCATCCTGACACTGCAGTTAAAATCCACAGTAATCTGCAATTTACTTTATAAATCACATTAATAAAAATAATTAAAGCCACATAGCCAGAGCATCCACCAGCCAAAGAGACATCATTAACATTCCCTGCACCTGAATAACAAGCAAGGAAAAACAACATGGGGATTTAGAGTTCAACTTGCAAAAGATAACACCATGCATTAGAAGCGAATGAGCCTCCCAATGGGAGCAGCTCTAGAGAATGGAAAGAAAATAAAGTAGGGCAGTGTGCCAAATTCAGGAGGTTTTAAAAAAATAAGCAGCACAGCCACCACAAAAGAATCCCCGTTTCAGCCCAGCATGGGAGGAAGTATGAACTGAAACCCAACGAGGATTTCCATGTTACTGTCTTAATTTGTAAAGGCTTTGAAAAATAACACAATGCTGAGCTGGTCTTTCTTTTTTTGGAAGAGGGGAGAGGGTCAAAGGGAACTGTATTGGTTATCAAATAATGACAGAAAAAGCTATTCTCTCTGGCTCTCCTAAACTCCCAAGTGACTTGAAGGGACACAAAACACATCCAAAGAATCCCTTGCACAGGAAGGCAAAGCAAAGCCTGCACCTTTCTCCAAGCGTGCTGCTCTTGTGTAGCTGTTCCCTGCCTCCTTGCTGTGCACTGACACACAGCAGCTGTCCCCCAGAGGGACAGGAACTGCACCTTGAAATGGAGACTGATGCTTTTCCTCCCACAGGAAGACAGTCTCTGGTGACTATAAAGCATATGGCAATAACAGCAGGATCAGGTCTCATGCATTCAGTGACAGTTCTGGACACACACCACAATGAAGGGCTCATATCTTGTAATTACTGGTCCAAGATGGAGGAAGTTTATGCTAATAATGCCCACAGGTACTGGACATGGAGCCTTTTTGTCCATGTTTTTGGGGATGCCACACTCATATAAAACTTTGCCTCTTGTTTTCAAATCTCCTCAGGATTTTTGCTTTTTCTCATTCTCATTCTGACAATTTTAATTGTATAAATCCAGCTTTTCACCTTTTGTTGCTCAATGGATATAGAAGAAGGTGAAATGCAGGTAGAGCATCACAAAAGCAAAAGGCAGGTGAGCTTTGAAGGAAAAGGGATCTAGGAAAGGGACAAAAAGGAGCATAGAAATGGAGGGCTGATCTCTGTTGTACTCACAGCATGTAGTAAGCCAAGCAACAGCTACTGTACCTTAGCTAGGCAACCAGTAGAAAATCAAATCTTCCCTGTGATCAATAGGATAACGGTGAGAGTTTGATTAGCCTTGGAAAAATTACAATAAAGAGAGAACTTTTTCTCTCCATGGGCTGGGTGATTTCCCTGTGAAAGTTTTTACAAGAATGAGGCTGCATATAATGCGTCTTGTTAACCCAAATTACATGCACTCGAATTCCCTCTCTTTCCCCAAAGAAATCAGAGAAGAAATCAGGCGTGAAATGGCATGTGGGTGGGGCTGAGCAGAGCAAGCAATACACTTGTAATTAAATGAGACTCGCTGAGCCCCCACTTCTCAGAGCCTTTCACTTCTTCTGCTGGGCTCTGCTCACTACCCAGAAACACAAGGATGTACTTAGTACTCTGATAGATTGTACATGCTTCAAGCAAGAGAAAGCATGTTGCAGGCAACAGGGTGCCTCTTGCCTTTTTTCTAGGTCAGGAAAGCCTCAGACTTGAACTTGACGCTGCAAAGCAGATCTGTGTGCTAGAAATGTGTCTTCTACTAATCTGTCAAGTCCACTCTTTAGTGTCTCAGCTAGAAGGGCTGCTGTCCTGTTCACTGGAGACAGCTGGACAGCGTGGTGCATGGCAGTTTAATTTTTCTAATTGTGGCCATAGCTTCTGCTACCACATAATGTCACCGACTTCTTCACCAGACACACTGGGAGCCCTTTCTGTTCTGCCCTCCCTGAGCATGAGACCACAATAATGCCCTGCTCTGTTTGCCCTGACTGGCTAAAATTCCCTGAGCTGGTCACTGTTGCTGGGACAGCACATGTGACACTGCTTCACAGCGTGTTCGCTGACTGCGTTTTACTGAGGAGGAGGCTTGAGCATCTTTTGAGCCTTTCCGTGCCTGAATATTGTGGTGAGTTTACAGTTTGCTTCTACAAAGTCTTGTAGGAGACTCGCAAGCTGTGGCAGAGCACACAGAGATGCTCCGAGGCCAGTGCTGTGTGTTGGTGTGACACGGAGCCGCGCACGGTTCCTCCCAGGAGCTGCTCTGCTGCCTTCACACGCTCAGAACTTCTCCGTGTCTTTTCCCTCTCACAGCCTTGTGCAGCGAGGCTGCAAAAACTGTAATTTGGAGAGGGACGGTCCCAGCCCAGCTGCCGGTAGAGAAATACAGGCACTTGGGACTCCAGGAGGCTTCTTGCACAGCAGAGAGGGCCTTGCACGCTGTTCTTTAGCCCTGGATGATGCAGCCGTGTCCCTTTGCTAAACCCTTCTGCCCTGAAACTCTTCCTCCTCCGCAGAGGCCTCGCAGCTGACCCGCTCTGCCCACGCCGACCTCCAGCCCCACATCCCGGCCCCGGCCGGAGGAACGAGGACCGGCAGCGCCACCCCTCGGAGCCTGCCCCGGAGCCGCCGCCGTTCCCCGACTCCAGGAGCCGGCTCGGAAGAGCCGCAACAGCCCCATGGCCTGGAAGTCGAGCGCCAGGGAACGGGACACGCAAGCTGGGAGGTGCTGGTATCTCCCGGACCGCAACGAGAGGCCAAGGCTGCAGGTCAGTAGAGCAGACGAGGGGCAGCCGGTGCCCGGAGAAATCCAAGCCTCAGTCTTGCTCCAGCCCCAGCTGGAGCTACCAGTTTATTACAGCTTGAACAGCAACACTGGGCACATGGGAACTGTAATTCCCAATCCCTGGCATAAGATCCATAGGCATGCAGTCCCTGTTTCCCAGACAGCACAGAAAACAGTGTATTAGGTTGCTCCTGTTATTAACAACAGCAACAGAAATACTAATGATGCAAATACTAATAATTTGCACTGCGGCTGTGCCAGAAGTTTCTGCCTCCCAGTGGGGTCCAGTTGTGTCAGGTGCCCAAGCATATGCAAGACCCAGAAGACTTCAAAATCCAAAGACACTCAACAAAGTGTAGGTGAAAGAAGCACTTCAGCCCCAGTTTTACAGCTGAAGACTGAGCTGCCAGTGGAATTTAATGGCAAGATGAGTATTTGACTTTGAAAAGCAGTGCTGTGGCTCTTCCCCCAACTTCTGCTTCATTGGACATTTGTTCCCCTGTGTAGATGCAGAGATCTGCCATTGCTTCAAGACATAGGCTTCTCCAGCACCAGCTCTCTGGCTCTGGATGTCCTTGAAGCCCACTCTCTTCTCAGCTTGTGTCTCTTTTCTGTGATGATGTACTGGCACCCTGCCCACTGGGACTCTGCTTGTGCTTCTCAGGCCTCCCCTTAGCTGCTGGCTTTGCTGTTGTCGGTGAGGCATAAGGTACGGTGCTAGTAGACCTGGTGATGCAAGGGAAAGTTGCGCTTGCAATAATAAGCCGAGTAAGTAAGCCCTAGGGGGAGCAACCTGGGACAATATGCTCCTGGTGCTGCCTTCCTCCAGGGAGCAGAGACAAGGAAAAGAAACAAAGAAGACTAAGTGAAGAGACGCAAGCAGGTGGCACTGGGGAGGCAGCAGGTGGAAGCAAAACAGTGTACAAAAGATGAAAAGAGGAACGCAAGAATATGAAGCTGAAAGACATGCTCGATCTGGGACAAGGGAATGCTGAACAAGGAGCCACATGTTAGGTCTTCACAACAATAGGTTGTTGAAGAGGTCTGCTTAAGAGAGGATCAGCTGACCTCCTTGACTGACAGCTGCTAAATGTGTCAGTAGCTCAAAAGGAGATGTTTTCAGTGCATGCACCTCAGGCCACCACTGCTGATCTGCTGCCTCAGGTCAGGTACATTTTATACCCTGTAAAACAGCTGCATCTTCAACAGTTCCTGAGAATCTCCCCTCCTCTGCAGTCATCAAAATGCACTCCTCATTCACATTCTGCTTCTGACACTTGGAATATCTCAACCCTTAGCAACAGGTGATGACAGGGCATGACATGTTACATCAGTGTTTCAGTCTCTAGAAGATTAAGATTGGATTTCTCCTACTTTTGCATTAATGTCCTGTGAGATGCACAGGACTCACTTTGCAAGCAAATAGTGTCTTTTCTGCACACAGGGGTACAGCTGAGCTCTGCAAACCCCACCACTAATATTGGCCATCCTTTTGTCTTTTTTTAATTTACAAAACCTTTACTTGGGGCCAACTTAATATAATGCTCTGACAGTCCAGACACCGCATCAAGAACATGTACAAATTAAACTCATTTTTCATTAGTGCCCCTCATAAACAGCTGGGATGGCCTTTTGGAAACACAGGCAAAGCTGCCTTCTTTTAAAAGAAATTGCTTGCAACTGAGTCTACTACAGGCTGGGATCTGGGACTGATAGTCCTGCTCAGTTCACTTTCATGAGGAAACTACTGAGACTTTTTGGCTATTCCTGCACTACACAGTGTGAGATGACGCAGGGATTACTCAGATAGCTCTCCCAGCCTCGACACAAAGCAAAGCCTGGTCTGGGTGGGCTCCTGCATTTTGCTGTGAGCTGCCAGGACAGTGATCACCTGGTAATGCACTTTGGCTCTTCCACAAAGCTGATCAGGGAGTCACCTAATAAAAATGCTAGAAGTATGTGTTGGCTACCAGTGCCTATAGTCTTGATCTGTGTCCAAAAGCAGTGAGGAGAATGAAGCAAAGGGGCTCTGATGTTGTTTGGGTATTTACTTATTTTTCTTACAATACTCAAATGTTCTCAGACACCTATGAAATCTGAGTGTCAGCTCTGTGGAAAGGACTGTAAATGCCAAACTGGAGCTCTGGGCAAGCCTGTGTTCAGTAGTGGGAGAATCTGGTGATTTAGTGTTAATCCAGCTGGGCCACATCAGTCCATTTCTGAAAATTAATAGAAACACAGGGACAGACAGGTTGGGCACCTGGGACCCAAATGGGGCTGGTTTGTGTGTGTCCAACCAAGGAGCTTTCCCAGAGCTGGGACAGCTACAAACACACATTCTGCATTCCCGAGCACCACAGATCATGTACCATGTAGCTGCAAGTCTTTCAACCTCTCTCATGAATCCTGTTAACTGGATCATTAACAGTGATCAGCTATGCAAACGGCCAAAGAGGCAAGCAGTTATTAACAGAGGACTCTTTTAGTGTTTCCAAAACCACGCCTGTGCAGCTAGGTGTTTTCTGGTTCTCTATGCACACGTTAAAGCAAAACTGCAGAGTAATAAACGTCAGTATTTAAAAACACCCAACTTCAGAAGGGCACATTGAGTACAACTTTCTTCTTTATGGAGGAATAACAAAGGATCCTTAAGCTTCTATGGTTCTGCAGAGACTATAAAATGATTGTGAGTTTAACTGAATCTTTCCTGGTTTTCAAGGTATCAGATTAGTGTATATCAAGGGAATACTCTTTGTTAATACTTGAGGTTCAGTCCAACTGCATTTTCCCTGCATTTTATGACAGCTGGTTTTGTCACTTTGAACAGTTAGGTAAGGCACCAAGATAAGAAACATACCTAAAATTAAACTCTGTAAAGACATGAGGGTTGGGTTCACAGTTTCCTGTTACAGGCTTTGTAGAGCTGGAAGCTCAGGCAGCCAGAAATGTTCAACGCTAGTGCAGTAAGTGACATCTTTCCTTGTTAATTATTCATATGTAACAACAGATCTACTACTAGGTAAGTACATTTAATGAAGAGAGCCATCTTACAGTAGCAAAGAGCAGTTTTGGGTATAAAGGCAGCACATGTAATAGGCTGGGTTTATCTACTTCAGATTTCTAACAGAAAGCTTTGGAAGTGTGAAGGGAAACACAGTGCCCTCTGACATGCTCTTGCTGTCTTTTACCTTCCATTAACAGCAAGGGCTGGGGTGCTGAGCAGTTGCTAAGTACCGAATGATTAAGTATTGCTACACACAGGATAGGTTGTTTTCTCCCTGACCCAAGCAGCATCAATCTGATATCGTTCCTCTAACCAAAAGCCTTACCAGTAAAGTGGGGATGGTGTCACCACTAATACAGTGACTTCTTATCCCATCAGCCCTGCACTCCTGGCCCCATGTTCTTGCCAATCACTCTTACAGCATTTTTTATATAGAAATATATCTTTACCTTCTTTCAGTTGTAAAGCTCCTAGGACTTTTACTGTATCTCAGGGAAGGAGGAAGGATAGACATGCTCTAAGCCTTACCTCTTTTGACTGTGTTTAGTTTTCCATGTTCCTGCTTCAGAAGCCCGTGCTGTCTCATGTGCAGTTACCAAATAATATGATCTAGTGTCTCCTTCCTGGAAAAGGAAGATTTCCTTCAGTACTATCCATTATGAGTTTCTCTGAGTTTGTTGTGATTGAGTTGTGTGTTCTCATGTATCATGTAAACCCCTAAATGACCATGCAATAGTTTCAGGTTACCATTTTCCAGAACAAAGTAAATCAGAGTCACCTGTACACAGCATGGCTTGATCAAGCAGCAGTTAGAACCCAGAAGGTGAGTCTGGAGGTACACACACATGGTCACATTCACCTGCTGCAGTTTGATTTTCTCTTGGTTTCCCATGTGAAATGTAATGACTTCCACTTTGGAATTACATGCAGTTTACTCTAGTTTAGCACTGTTCACTCAGGAACTACAAAGCACTTTTCTCAAAGTAACATTAAACAACCTCTGGGCAGCCTCTGTGTGTCAGCTAGAGAGTAAACTAGTGTCTGGGCTGGGAACAGGACATAGGAGTCCTGCCTTGGCCTCTGTTCCAGCCAATAGCAGAAAAAGAAAGAGCAGAACTACCTGGAGTCTTGCCAGACACGTTCTTCCATTTAACACCTAGCATCACCTCCAGTATAAACGTGGAATGAAAATGGATTATATTTTTATGCAGATCTCATAAAAGCAGCCTGGCTTCTGGTCTTTCCTAAGCCAACTGATAATGATGTAGCTGTGCAAGTGGCAGGAACACACCCTAGGCTCCCAACACAGATTCCTGGGAACTGAAACTGGTTTATGGGGAGAAAATAGTTCTACAAATAGCTGCCAATGTCTTTTCCAAGACTCCTCTTTTGTGCTGGAATAGCCAGAAGGGGCTCTGGAGAATCCTACCAGTGCCAGTGGGTGTTGGTGTGCAGAATCTATAACCTCTGGGATAAAACAGAAAGACAGAAAAGGAGAGTATGAACACAAAACATGACTAGGAACTGCCTGCACTTGGGGAGCTAAAGAGTAAAGAATCACAGAAAAGAGCATTGTGTAGCTTTTATATTAATCGAAAATGGATTCCTGAATTCTGGAGGCACAATAGGGGTAGAGCTGGAAAAGACATAAAGATAAATGAAGGCCACAAATGGCCTTCATTACGTTACAGAACCTTTCAGAGTGTGTGTGGTTAGGTCTATTTCTGTAAGATGAATGGCACCGACTGCAGTGTAACTTCTGCTGTCATTTAGCATGTTGGGTGAAGTGTTAGGAGTCAGTGCCAATGTAGATGAAATGGAGAAAGTCTGGGCCTGTATTAATTAGAGTTGACTGAAAGAGATGGTAGAAACATCCATGATTGATTTCTTTAAGCACAATATCAGCTCCAAAAAGCATCAGCAGCTGTCCAGGGCAGCCAGCAGCCTGTTTCAAGAATTCTTTTACGAAACTTGCCCAGATGAAAGTAAGCACAGTGCTGGAGGGGAAGAGCCTCCTTTCAAAGAGTAGAGCAAGCTCATGGGTATGAAACATCTCATCTCCTGAGTCTATGGGCAGCTCACGCTTGTCTGCCAGGTCCTCCAGATACAGTCAGATCATGCAGTAACAAAAACGGATATAAAAGCTTTTGAGCTACTTCTAAAGGATCACTGCATGTGAACTAATAAAGGCAAGTCTATGGTCAGAAGGGTTAAATTCACTCGACAACAGTCTGCAATTCCAGTAGAAAGTGTTCAGGGGATCTACAGTCTGAAAAAGTTGAAACTACCTGTCTAGAATAATTACAGAAGCAATGGTAAATGAAGTGTTCTGCCTCAAAAAGTTCCAAATGACCTTTAGAAATTCTCAGAACCTCCAGGTGGAAGAGATGAGATGTCTTCAGGGACTTGGTCCAGGCAATGACATCTATTTGCTCTCTCATCTGTCTGTGGGTGACAGACCTGGCCTTTCAGAAATTGTTCTTCCCTACTTTGCCATGATCAACTTCTTGCTCCATCACAGCTTGCATATTGCAGGGTATCTCTTTTATCAATCTTCATTTCCAGAAGAAGAACAGCATAAAGCAGAGTGATCAAACATATGGAAATGATGTGAGAAGGCAAATTAAATAGTTGGTGGGAAAGCAATTTCTGGAGGCTGTAATCAGAACAACACAGATGAAACCTGTCCATGTTGATCTCACATTGCACTACCAATGTGCCAGGTTAAGCAGATGGAGCACATTGCTGTAAGTGATGTTAGTTAGGTAAAAACCTGCTCTGAACAGTATTCTGAAGGTGTGACATGCTAAGGTGGAGTCGCCAGAGCTGTAGGGTAGCTCCAGAGGCACAATGACTGTCTGCACCAGAGACATTTGGCCAAACAGGGTGTACCACAGCTGTCAAATTCATCTTGTAAATCCACCAAGGGCAGAGCTGACAAGATTATAAATATGTCTCTTGGACTCTTGGACTCTTTTTTTAATTATTATTAAGCAGATCCAGTAAGATATATCAGACCTGCACGTGGAGAACCACATAGAGAATTTGGGGGTTTAGCTCTACATAGGGAAGAAATTGTCTCTAGCTGTTCAGTAAAGTTTTTGGCCAACACAAATAATATATGGATTAGAGCTCCTTATCATTATTAGTCTTTACTGGATCAATATGGTCATGGAAAATCAAGACTCTGTCCTAGGAACACTTTAAATTACCAAAGAAGGAGAACCTTCTCACTGTTTTCAAATAATAACCAAGGAACATTAAATTGCACAGTAATTACTGTGCAGTGGATAGGTAACAGCCTGGGTAGTTTTGTGTCATTGCAAGAGAAATGCATGGTTATTTCTGTTGGCAGTGCTGCAAATTCGTTGTGGCTCCTCAGGTTGATTACTCAGTGCTCTGTGTGCACCTGGGCAAAGCCATTGCTGATATTTATCAGTTAAACCAAGTCCCATAGAATTGCACAGCGTTTTCCAAATATTTGTGTCCTTCTTGGTTTAGCTTCTTTTTTTTTTTTTTTTTTTTTCATTGGTACTGGACTAAACTCTGCAATGGATGGAACAGGATAAACTGCAGTGGATAGAAAGATTTCTTTCTTTAATGAAAATCTTAATTACTTCTGTGGCTGCTGCAAAAATGTACCTTCCTGTTAAGTGCTGGATTTGCCAATCTAAGAAATTGATACAGTGGCATGTAAAGAAGCTGTGTAAATACATGTGCACAGCCATGCCTCTACAGGGATATTTTTTTAACAGAAGAAGAACTTCCAAAGAAGTGGCATTCCCAGGAAATAACTATAATTTGCACAGTGCCATGCATTAGAATGCTAAATGATCTTGGAAGGGCTGAATTTACTGCCAGTAGGTTGCATATTTTAAGTACTGTGCTTTGCACTAAACAAAACCCCCAAATATTTACTGACCTTCGTTGCTACAAAAATCCAGTTGTTAGGCCAGGAAGAACTGGTAATGTCATACTAATCTGATCAGAAATCCATCAAATGCCCAGTATTCCTTTTCATCTAGTCTTTCAACCAAAAAAAAATGTCAAATTGATCAATGCCATTCATGGCCCTGATCCAGCACAACTCTGTCTCTCCCAGGCTGAATGGTGAGAAGAAACACATGTTTAATTAGCATAAAATGTTAGAGGGGAGAGTACAGTTGTAGCAGAAATAGTAGTAATATAAAAGTCTGTCTATTAGGCCTGTCAGTATTTGCTTCTCCAGCAGAAATAGTTTTTGAGGCTGGGTTCTTTCCCTCAAGATGGAAAACTGGAAGTAACTTGTTTGACATTTCTGCTCAGTGCTGCGTGTGGCCAGAATCAATTCCCATGACAAAACATGGACACAACTCTGTGACAGAGCAACCCTTGTCTGGGCTGCATGGTGCTCCACTTAAAGAGTGAAAGCTCCCTACTAAAGAGTCAAAAGTGGAACTAAATTCAGCTGAAGATTTAGCCTTTTCTATAACTGCCATTTCTCATCTGATGCTTTTTAACTGCAGATAGCAACAGACAACGACTGATGCAAGTCAGTACTCCTGTAAAAATATCTAAGTGACTCCATGACACCCTAAGTGCTAAAGGACTGACTTTGTGCATACCTTACAACCCAAGGAATGTCAGCAACATGAGACTTTGGTATTGATTATAATTACAAATAATTACAGTTAATTGCAAATATATATCATTAGTTTCTCCTGCTCCCCAGGAGGCCAGCTTGCCTGCTGAACATTTAACATTTGCAGGGAAGTTTACCACATCCAGAACATGGGGGCTGTGAAGATGCCTTCCTGGCAGCAGAAGGAGGGAGAAACGCTTCATTACCAACATATTTACTTGTAAAAGGCACCACTCTGCCTTTGGGTGCAACCATCTTTCTCCCAGTGACTTTTCAGACACATTACTGATAACTCACCTAATATTAGGACATAGTCAAACTTGAGTCAAACACTTCACATCACTTAAAGCATCCCAGCTAAAGCCTTCAGTGAACTAGAGACTGTGTCTTTGCTTACAGAAGTGAAAATATGAGCGCTCTGAGTGCAGCTGCTTTGCAGCTTGTCTTGACAACATGGCAGCTTGGTTATCTTAGTTATTATCCAGCTCTTTTTGGCCTCTTTTTAGTGACTTTCCAGTTCTAAGATACTCTTAAACCACATTTTTATTCACTATAGATGAAGAATATAGTATTTATTCCTTGGTTCCTTTTTAATTAGAATGAGGACAGCCCATGATCCATACAGCCCCTGTTACCTACAGGGGTAGTGATGTGGTAGTGATGTATCATACCAGAGACTGAGAAACATGTGAGCAATGTTTGTGGTTTGCTGTACTTGGCTTTTAAAGCAAAGATACCACAGACTCAGAGAAAATCATTTAAAGTATGAGATTAAGCAGCATTTCCATGAACTCACTCACAGGATGAGGCAAAAAGGACTTGAAGGTCTGGAAAGGGAAGAGCAGTATTATAAGCTTGGAAAACAGAGAGGCAGATTGCTGGCAGCTGCACCAAGCAGTGGTTGCACAAACATTTCACAGCCACCCAAACCCCGATTGCTGATGTGAACTGGAGGTGTTGCATGTATATTTCACCTGTAGCCTTTTCAAAAGCAGGTCAAAGTGATCTCAGGAGTGCAGATTTTACAGATCGCTATTTTAGCTGGGGATAAATTAATTGCTACCAGGAATGGTTTAAATCCTCCTTAGTCAGAAGGGATACATTCCTGCAGAGGTAGGAAAAAACTCCACCGAAGCATTCAGTTGGTTGGAGGATTCACACTGCAGATGCTGTGGACAGTCACACTGCGTGAGGTAAATGTTTGCCAATGTCAGTATGAAGAATGCAAGTAAGCAGGAGGATAGAAACTGTGAGGCTGGAAGAAGTTCTACCCTTCATTAAAGTGAACTAAACCTATTGCCAGTGGTTAGTGGCATGTCCTGGAGAAGCGGCAGTGTTAAAAAGATGAAAAGAAAAGGAAAAGGGAAAAAAATCCATCTAAAAATGTCCAAACTTATCTCTCCACAATGTATTTGATTTTATGACCCTTTCTAAGGGGAATACATTGAATTTCATTGTGAAAAACAGCAACAGAGTTATGTAATTAGTCCTGGCTTTCTGAAGTAAAAAAGATTGCAATCATCATTCTCCTACTTTCAATTAAAATCTGCCTTCCAAGCATTCAGTCCCTGTGAAGACCATAGGCATGTACACATAGGGCCTCTTTTCATGACCTGAATGTCTTTGCTATCATGCCTAAGCATGAAGCTTGATTGTTATTTTGATTTGTGTTTTTCTTGTTTTCCTTTAGGTTATTATTATTGTTAATGCCTATGCTTTAGACTTTACCTCTCAACAGACAAAAGAGAACAGTTATAGAAAAGTGCTCTAGATATGTTTGGGTTTTTTAACAGCTGGGAAGGAAATACAGTTTGGAAACCAAAATAACCTGGAGGCACTTTCTCCATCCATAGTGTATTTGATAAATTGACTTTGGCTTCCAGGGCAAGAATTCAGTTTCTTCATTAGTATAATGAAGCTTAATCTTCTTTTCCCAAGCTTTGATAATTTGAAAGAAAAATAAGTTTAATGAAATTGTAGCTATTAATTGTGTCCATGAATTTCAAGTTGTAACTGCATATCACTTTAAAGTGATGATATCCCTCTCTACCAGAGATCAAAATACATTTATTCAGCATTCTTAAAATCAAATCTCCATTCCCTTTGCTTGACAAGAACAATCCAGAGTGCTGCTGAGTACAGTGGTGACTTGAAAGGTTTTCTAGTGTGGAATGCCCTTTTATATTCTGTATTATGTATGAACTCAGAGACAATATCTGCATAATCTTATATAAACTAGGTAAAATGTATTTCAAAAAGTTTCTTGAGTCAAAAAGTAGCAAACCATTGTATGTATTTTCCATATTTGTATAGGTTTCATTATATTCTCATTCTAAGTTACTCTTAAGTCTCTTTCATATTTAAAAAAAATTAACTACACACCTATCATGCAAAATGTAAAGAAGTATGTTCAACTAGTTCAAATTAGATATACAGTAAAAATACACTTCCAAAGAAATATCATTTCCATTTTTGTTCATGTTTTTAACAGAATTTCAGACTAATACATCAAATGTGGAACTGTACAAGTATGTGAAGAAACATTAGGATCGCAGTAGTAAAAAAATGTACAGCATTCAAAACCAACAAGCTCTAAACAACCAAACAATACCACAGGATTGAAACAATCATGGGGACAACATAGGTCATTGGAGCCAGTGAGTGAATCCTAATGCACCTACATAAAGACCCTACATAGAATATTGTCTCTTACTTATATGCAAAATCCCTGATTTGATTAAACCAGACAATTCCTCTAATTGTCTCTTATAGGTTTTAGATAAGATTGACACAAGAGTATTCCCCTTCAGAAATGTCAGTTATTTGAAAAGGCAATATCAAGAGTTGGTCTGAAAGGTATTTCCATCCACATGGATTTTCAGGTAGTTAGAATACAAGATCACAAATAATAAATAGCACTGCAGTTTTAAAGAGCCATTTGAACTGGTACCCGCTACATTTGCCGCAACGCTCCAGCGTTCAGGATTCAGGGTTTTAAACTGTTTACAGGTTAATACACAGGCTTGTTAATTATGGGCTGTATCCATTTAACAGTGGATCAACATTGCCTTTTAAATCAAGAAAAGACCCAGCTAAGCATGTGAAAAAAATAGAAAATCTCCCGGGTAATTGACAATGAACAAAACATTGCATACAGCAGAACCTGTGTCTGAATGACTTTGAAAGGCAGATATGCACTCTTTTACAGTCCACTAACCAGCACAATTTCCTTATTGGACATTTATATTATGAGGAAAAATGTCTTGGACAAACCTGTAACAGTTATCAATTCAACCCTGATTATCTTTTCTTAATGTTTCACCAGTGTGCATAAACTCCATGCACTGTACTAGCCTGATGGGTTTAGTGACCAGAACTTTACTTTCCCTTTCACCTATCTTAGCTAGTTATGATTTTTTTAGGACTACTTTGCTTTTCAGATAACTCACCTGTGGGGGGTTTTAAGCTGAAGTGTAAAAAAGGTTAATAAATGACCTAATTATGTCAGCATTTCTATCCCGCAGTCCTTATGCTCTGAAATCTCTCACTGATAGGAATTTCACTTGTACCAGAATGGCCAATTTTCAGATGAGAAAGCTGAATAAATGAAGCACTTTTAAAACCAAAACATTTTTACCCAAGAGCCTGGCCCACGAAATCATCTTCAATGCACTGAAATGGCAAAGAACCAAAATCTTGGCACCTGTCTTGTTGTTTGTTTGGAATAGTCTTTAGCCATTTTGATCCTATGGGAATGAGGGATTAGTTTTAGAGAGCTAGTGACAAACAACCTAACATTTGACTGAAATAAACTGATTGTGGCAGGTTTGAAAAGGAACAAACATCTTATGTACCACTCAAAATCTATAAAACTACTGAGCAAACAGCATAGTGTGTACTCCTTACACATATTTAGACTTTGCTGAGGTATTTCTTTAATTACAGAAAAGCATCTTTAAAAACAATAGGAAGAAACCTCAAAATATGGGTTATATTCTGCACAGACATTTGAGGGGGAGAAAGATTTCAATTGTATTGAAAGGTCCATAATCATTCAAGGAATAACCACTTTTGTTAGTATTGATAATATATTCTTCCTTGGCATTTTATTCCTTCAAAGCATCACAAAACAATGTAAGGCTATGACTCTGCAGAACATAATTTTGCCTCAACTTAGTCCACCAGTGCTGCAAAATAACCTGAAATATTTCTGTTTCTTTCCTAGGGAAACATCACCCAGTGTCCATCTCTGTAACGGACTGGTTGTGACCAAGCAGCTTTCAGAGACCCCGCTTGCCTCTTCCTCCATCGAATGAAGCTCTTGCACAAAAGCAAGGCTTTTTTTCAAAAATTCTAGCTGGAGTCAAGTTTCTTTCACACATCAAGGTTAAGTATAGTTCCTCTGAATTTTAACATTATCTGACCACTTCTACCTGCAGCAAACAATTATTTCTCTGCAGTGAGGACACCCAGACTTTTGTACAGACTGGATTTCTCATCCGTATGTCTTCAGGAACAGGAAGGATGTACACATGATATTTGGAGCTTATCCTAGGCAGATAGTGTGCTTGAAGTGCAGTTTTCTGATCCTTTTAAATACAATGAGCCTATCTTGATTGTGGCACTAATGTTAAATGTAACTGCAGCCATTACCAAGTAGTTTCCATAAGTGGTTTTATTACTGGTTAGAGTTTACAAATTCTGGTATTCGAACAGACTTCAACCTTAAAATTCTAAAACAACAAAGCAACCAATGAAAGGCTTAGGACTATTCAAAGTAACAAACTCTTAACATTTTTGCCCTGGTCATAAATATACAGAGAGAAAAAGAGAGAAGTGGACATGGAATCCAAAGAATGTAGATAAAACAGTATATAAGGCACATGGCAGTCTTTGAAAATACAGAAGCTTTAGCCAACTTAAATTAATTGCTGTTTCCCTTGCTCAGTCCACAAAACTGTACAGTTACACAAATGTTGTGTCGCAATAGATCTTCCAAGTTATTCTTCGGTCCATACTCTGTAATACCAGAACACTACATTTCCTTCTGTTTTTTTCAGGAGAGATCCTAATTGTGGTTAGTCAGTTGCTCAAAGCCTCTATTAAAATACACTTGGAATTTCAGCTAAGGATAATTTCTTTTTTAAAGAAATTATTAAGAAAGAGTCATCAGAAAAGATTTGTGAGAGTTGTTTGTGAAGGACTTCGAGATTCGTGAACCTCAAGACTTCCGGGCACTGATGTCAAGACAGATGTCACAGTAGGCATAGTAGGATTAGTCAAGTCCGTTAAAGTAGTGGGAGTGCTGGATGGACTCATGGAGGCATTGGATATTTCTGAGGCAGGACCTGATGGGGTTCCTGCTTGGAGTGTTGAGTCTGAAGTCTTATCCACCCCTGTGTTTTCTTGGCGTAAGAGGTTCCGTCTGAATTTGGCTCGAGCATTTTGAAACCAAACCTGAAATAGTTTAATATAACAGGGTAGCATTTAAAGAGCTGCAGTGTTTAAAAAAACAAAAGCACAACTCACAAATTCACCAACACTTGAATCAGGGAAGATGTTTGTACTGGTAACATGTTAGAAAAGAGCCCCAGTCAGGAGAAGTGTCCACTACATGGCTGTAAAGCATTCCTCTTTCCCTCTCCTGAAACCCTGTGTAAACAGTCTGCGTGGGACAGGAGGGAACTAAGGATGGAGGAGGGAAGTCTTTCTGCACAGGCTATGTATAAAGATGCTCAGAAATTTGGCAGCCTTCGTGAATCCTCAACTGCCCTCAATCCCAGAAGTATTTCTCTGGATGAGGCAGACATCAAGCATCTGATGAATATAAAATAATGAATTTCAGCATCCTCATATCTCAAGTCCATCTCCCACTGTAAACAGCAGGTGAGCCAGATCTCAGCACCCTGCCTTTCTGCAGGCCCCAAGAGCTCTCTCAGGGATTTTCTCACGTCTCAGCATCTGCAGTGCTCTTACTTTTCTAAAAGGACTGGCCGCTTACTCTTCTCTCTCAAATGCTTCAGCTCCCTTTGCCTATGCCACTCTCCTTTTCCAAATGTTTTCAGTAGTGGAATGATGTCAGGAAAAGAGGCCCATATGGTATTAAGGATCCACACTGCATTACACAATGTCATTTCCATAGGAATTACATCCACATACAGATTTTTTTCCAAGATTGCTACTTCTTGTGTTACTTGATTATTATCTCTGAGTGAAGAACAAAAGCTATGATTTCATGTTTCTCAGTTAAATTTTGTTGTTTATGTCGAAGTTAATACTGCTTTCCACTGTTTGCAGGATTTGCTTAAAGATAAAATATTTTTTCTGACCTATTGGAAGATATATGGAATTAAATGCATTTGTGAAACTTGCATGAGGCTGAGGCACAGCACTTTACTTTGGCCAAATTCAAAAGTGTAGTTAAATACTCTATGTCCATCCTGAGCTGTGTGGATATCAGGCAGCGTTACTGACACAAACTAGCTGAAATTTCACTATGCTTATTTATCAGAAGGGCTTTGTCACAGTTACATTCTTTGCAGTGGACTTGGTCTTCATCCTACTGATCTCATGTTGACCTGCTATAAGGTGTAGCACCAAGTCTTTCCGTTCCGCATGCAGTGAGCCTCATCATTTCTGTCTGTCAGAGAAAAGAACTGAGCAAGTGGAAGGATCTGCATAGTCATACAGTGTCTCCATTGTATCTCCTCTGTGGTAGATGCAGGGAAATTAAATGCTCATGAGGCCACACCAACCTGTACTGTAATTCTGACTTCTAACTGTGCTACAGCATGGACCCTGCAACAAGATCCTCTTTACGCCAGACTGCTAATGGAGGAGAAATCTGTAAATACAGCGGTCCTGTAAGGTGTCCTCTTTGCATCCTCAGCTTGCCAGCCACAGTTAGAACTGGTGATATGTCTCAGCTGGTTTTCCTCTGACTGTTTTGCTTCTCATCTATGGATGCTCCAAATTCTCCCTCATACTTGTTTTCCTGGAAATCTTTCTCCCCACCACAGGAGTCTTGAAGGTGCCTGCTCTCTCCAGGGAATGTCATAAGGAAATAATCCTCAGGCACAAGTTCTAGCAGTGGCCATAGGAACTGTGTTCATGAGCCATGCATAAACCACATCACTACAGGTCCTCATTTCTGAAAGCTCACTATTTTAAAACAGCTTATATTGGCATTCCCTGTGCTAAAACATGTGGTTCAAAGGCTATTTATCAGTTTCATAAATGAGTTTCAGAGCCTCATGTAAAGGGGATGTAAATGAGGCAAACCAGTTTATTCTGGCCATTTGAGCTGCAGTCCTAAGCACCAGCTAGTTTGGAATGGTAAAACACAGCAATTTGAACATTTATGGGATTTTTTTACTTTTCAGTAAGAGATGATTTATATTTGCCCCACAAGGAATTTGAGGTTGATTTTTTTTCTTTGTAATACATCTTCTCGCAGTTGCGAAAAGGACGACATACATGAAGGTGAAACTGAAGTTCAGAGGCTGCCACTGTTATGTGTGTGCACCGTAGTTACATAGTAATTAAAGCAGAACAGGCAAGAGCACTAGTCCGGTTGCATGTATACATACTTCTGTGCCATTTCACACTTATGTTCATTTAAAATATACATATTTATCTATTCAGTAGTCTCAAATATGCATAACATTTCTGTTTCTAGTCACAAAACAATTTTCTTGTTTAAAGTGTAGAAGGCATCATAAATATTTTGTTTATTTATATTGTTCCTAAGCCTCCAGCTGCTCCTTAACCTTAGCAGAATGAGACACTCTATGACATTTTTTCTGTTTGTGGTTTGAAAGATGTGGTATGTAAAGAAAAGTGAGTAGAATTATTGTTTATGTGTTCTTCTTTGCCTGCCTCTAAATATGGAAACTTGTGCCCAGATGCCCTTACCAAGTACCATTTGTGCTGCTTTCAGGAGTTGCACATATAACATGGTTCATTCTGTCTTTAACATGGCAATTTATGTTACACATAGAAAATATTGTGTAGCATTGTGAGTAATGTTCAAAAATAGAGATTTTGTGACTACTTTCACTTCCTTCTTTACTGAGACCTTGTCAAGATTAATCAGTGAATGCTTATAAAGTTCCTTCACATTGTCCAGTAGCAAATATTCCTATTATGACTAAATAAGACATCTACATATTTATTAACCTAAATTCTGAAAATACCCTGTCTTATGATGGAAAGGGATGATAGAATGGAGATATTCTAGGATTCACTGAAGATATGACAGCATTCAACAAAGAGTTCACATTGAAGACTATTGGAAGAATTAAAACTATTGTTTTCTGAGCTGTAGGAACATGGGCCTGCTTCTCTCCTGCCCCAAGTCATTACTTAGAGCTTTGCAAACAGCATGTAGGAGCTGGGAGGGCAGAGCTGCCCATGCGTGAGGGCAGGAGCCCTGTGTGCTCACATGGGCAGTCTGGGCCCTGCACCTGTAACAGTGCCACAGCAGAGCAATAATAACCCAAACATACATAACTGAAAGAATTGTTCCAGAAGGACTTATTGCACATCAATTACACAATTAGGAATCTGGTCTTCGGTGCTGAGGAATAAACAAAATCATTGGGAATTATTTAGTAGTTTTCTGTCCAACTGTATCATTATAAGGCTGAGCTATTTCAAATCAAAGAGGAAAATACGAACCAAAACTCCCACTGAGTAATAAAGGCATCTGTGAGACTCACCACTGATGCTACCACATTTGGGTTAGCAGGGCTGGATGCCTGCAGCTGGGCCAAATAGTATTTACTGTGGTTAAAATATTATACTATCTCTTCAGTGGTCTGTGCTGTTAACTGTCTCCATCAAGTAAAATAGGAATAAAATAGTACCTCCATATGATAGGGAAACATTGAAACTAAATAGGCACGGTATTGTAAAGGATTTGGATACTGCAGTGAATGAGATCATCTAATCTCTTTAGAGAACTTTATGTTCTTGCCTGTAACACCTCCATTGTTGCAACTGTTACTTATTAGTTGTATGAATAGCTTGGGCTAAACCCAGATTTTTTTAAGCAAAATTTTGCTCATTCACTTAACTACTTGCAGACATCCAGGTTTACTGAATTTGACTAACTGGTGAGTGGAGAGATAAAAATATAAGGAGGGTTGCACTACAAAACGAACTACACTCACTCATTGTGCATACATTATTGGTTAGTCTGCCATTATTAGCAAACACAGGGTGAAAAGGAAGCTATGGGATACTTTATGAAGGGAGGCTCAGAGAGAAGCTGCAGCACACTGTGCTAAAGCAAATCTTCACTGAAAGGCAGCGCAGGGACCCACATACATCTGTGAAAATGTGTCTGCTTACTGACTCCTGAAAACTGAACAGGCACAGTCCAAACACATGCAGTAATCTTTGCAAGGGTTTCATAGCAACTTCACTGAGGGGTGACTCAAGAAAGAATAAGCAGTATACAAGACACCCACTGAAAAATAATGCTTTATGTTCCTAAACTACTTTGCTGTGGATAATCATATTCCAGACTCTTGGAGAGAGAAGAGGTACATACCTATTGCTATCAATCCATAACTTCCTGAGGCTATCTACTTCCACCTTCCTTTTCTAAACTCATAAAAAGATAGATCAGAGATAGCGTACAATAAATGGGGTTCTGTTCCCCCGCTGCAGTACAAGAAGTCCATGAATTAAGTTGCAAATGTAAAGCTAATTTTTTTTTTTAATTAAAGTGTTTTTTAAAGTATCAATAGGCTTACTGTGATTCTAGTGTGGCCACTTACAGAAAACAGACTGCTTAACAAAGCCACTGAAGGAAATGCCATTTACGAAGCAGTATATTGCATTTCCAAGCTATTCCACTTCCGGACAGGTGTAGCTGATGACTAATTGTACATAAAACTAAGACAGAAGTCAGGCTTCCCAAATCCAGTATCACAGATCATTAAGAATATGGTCAAATTCTCTGCTCATCTAGAAAGAACCCTCATTACATGTTATGTGAGACTGTCTATATAGTAAGGGCACTACAGCTGTTTCCTAAATCCCCAGTAACTCTACTATGTGTGTTTGGGAAGTGCACTGGTTTCAGAACAGGAGAATCTTTTTCCTGACCTGCTGTGTTGCCTTTTCTATTAAAATCCAGTCTTCATGACATACAAAGAGCCACAACTCTTCATCAGCTGAACTGAGATCTGAACATGCAGAAACTTAAACAGTTTATGAACACACCTAGTAACAACAACATGGGGAATGTGGAAGATTTCTTACTACTGGCAAGTGTGTATGTACATCTCAGAGTCCATGAGCCTTTAGTACATACGACATACTAATGCTAATGATGCTTGTTTAGATCAATAGTGTCAATGAAGCACTTGGAGTTCAATAGCTTACAGATGGAATGACAACCTTTCCAGGTCAAAGAATTAAAAAGTGACCCTATCTTAGTAACCAAAATCATGAATAATTTTCCCCAGCAAAGAACAACTCTGAAACTCATATAGGTCTAATTCAGGCTTGAAATTTTGCTTCTCACATATCACAGGTAAACTAGTTGGGCATAAAGATACTAAATATGTTTGGGGTTTGGTTTTGGTTTGTTTTTTACATGGCTCAAATTAATTTTCAAGCAAAAAGTCCAAGAGTATGGAGTAGAGTGCTCATAACTGACAGGAAAACTGAAATTTTCTCACCACTAACTATTACCTTGCACCACTCCTCAACTAAAGGAGACCACATATATTTAACTGTAAAAACAAAAGCACCTTAAAACTGCAAGACATGATATGTCTAAGATGAAAACAGAAGCAATGAAGAAACTGAAAGAAAAACTGAAGTGTAATGGAGACACGGAGTCCAATTCTGGAGCCAAAGATACACATTCAGAAAAGGAAGGTAGAAACAGAGACAATTCAGGAAAAAAAAAGATGGAAGCAAAGTTCCACTTGGTTACAAGAGGAGAGAGATGGAAGTAAAGTTGGTGTAGAATAAGGAGAGAGCACAGGAAGATGATGAAGAGTAAGACACTTTCTAGACACTGATCTGTAATGCATTATGTGAAATTTCTCAGATAAGACAGGTGTGAGTGCACTGCATGGGCAGCATGGATATTACTGAGGTGTCTAAACTCAGAGGGTAAAACAAAGGAGAAATACCAAAATAAGGATAGATGAACGCAGCAAATTATTTTGCCTATGTACATGGAGGAAGTAGAGCTGCTATGAGAGACACCATGGCAAGTGCTAGGATGTGCACTGGCCATTTTGGAGGAATCTGTTCCACCACTGCATATCAACCTCATTAAAAAAAATTTAAAAAAATTTAAAAAAATTAAAAACCCAGCTGTGGAGGAGTAGCCAAGAGGAGTAAGTATACACAGTTTTTCATCAGTATTTTTTACTGGGAAGCTGAAAAGGAAAGTTTAATTGGTTTTCTGTTAGGTATTAACACTGTAAGGTCCAGAATCTCTCCAGTGAATTCAGTTTTTCCTAGTATTTTTTGTTTATTGCACTCCACTTGCCAGTGTATTTCCAAGAGCTATCCATGATGTGTCCCCAGGAGGCCGTCTCTGGGCCCAACCTGTCTCTTAGAAGCTCATAAACCATTTTTCTACAATTAAGACCCATTTGAAAATGTAAACAATAGCTGCTGGAATGTCATGGCTCCTATACACCCAAATTTATCTCTAGGCATGGCTATCTGGATCATTAACATTGACTTATTGAATCAGAACTATAAATCAAAATGGAGCTGGATCAACTAACATTCTCACCTTTGCTTCACAAAACAGCTCAAATGTGGCATATACCCATGAAGCAAGGAAAACTCAGCTTTCAAACAAAAAGCACTTTTAAAATGTTCTCCTTTTATTCTAAGTTACTAGACTGTGAATAAAAAAATAATCTTTGAAAAATTAAATTTATGTCCACTTCATTTATGAAAGAAAATACATTCCTCTTTGGCCTGACATAAATTCAGACTGCTGCTTGATTTCTGCTACAGGTAATTTTTTAACTGAGCTCTCTAGTTACAGAGAGCAAGCTAACAAAAATAATTCACTTTTCTAATGGCAGATTGGGAGTTAAAATATGCATCAGAATTAACTAACTCTGGGAAACCAGCAGGGCCCCAAACCTTCACAACCAGCATTCAACACTAGAACTCAAGTGACCTGCTATTGGGAAACTGAAAAGAAGTAACTTTTCTCTTACTTTCTAGGATTTAACTGCAGTCTCACAGAAGGTATGAGTGGTTGAGAAAAGCTTGAAAATCAGCAGAATCCATGGCATTTGAAACCTAAAGATGATGCTTTGTTTACTTATCAAGACAAAAGACTGCTGCTCTTACCTGAAGAACTCTTTTGGTCAGGCCAGTTTTCTGTGCTAGCTGTTTCAAGTCCTTGGCATCGGGATTGTGGTTAATAGCAAAGTATGACTTCATTGTCCGCAACTGGTGGTGTTTGAATGATGTCCTCATACGCTTTGTTTTTTGATTGCTGGGGTATTGCTGGTCTCTATCCAGGTGGTCACCATCGTTTTCATTGCAACTTAAAGCTTAAGGCAACAAGAGGAAAAGGCGTGTAAATCTATTGCTCTGTGACCAACATTGTTTGCAGTTCATCTGAGTGCAGCAATTAAAATAACACACCATGGCATGTATTGTACTGGTACAAATCCTACTTGCCTTCCCTTCCATTTCTGCATCTTCTATTTTTCCCTCACAATAACCAGCCTGCAAGGACCCTCACCTGCCTCTTTATGGCTTTTTAAAATGTCAGGTCTGTTTCCTTTTTTCTTCCCTCCATCCCCACACAGCCTTTCCTCCACTTTCTGTTTGTAGGACAGTAGCTGAGCTCAGCTCTGTAAAGTGTTTTAATGTACTTTTTATCACTACAAATTGCATTGTAACCTACAAAGAAATCTGTACAATGCAGTCCACTTAAATCTCGATGGAACAGACCAGTTAAAATTATAATTATTTCCTCCATCAAACTAAACCCTGTAGAGTACAAGAGAGACCACTAAATGAAACACTATAAAGGAAATAAAGTTTGTGGGTACCAGACAGCAAATTATGACTAATTTGACTAGCTAAAGAAACAGAGCTGTTAATACAGTGTATCACTGAAATGAAAAAACACTTTAATTACCTCTATATTTTCTTTTTTTCAAAAAGTGTTTGCTAATAACTGCTTGGAATGATCAGTTCTGTTACATCCTTCTGAAATCACTGAATGACACTGAGTGATATATTTGCATAAATCACCCATAAAACCTGCAAATTAGGTCTAGGAGCAAGGAACATTTTCATAATTATCAAGTGGTATTAAATGTTCAATGCCAAGCAAAATAATCTTATAGACCAAAAGTAGTTTTTCCATTTATTTGTACATATAGCACACCATAGAAAAACTCTTAAAATAACACTAAGGACCAAGCTTAAATCCACTAAAAAAATTAGGGACACAACTGAGAATTAGCTCTGACAAAAGGACGGTAATTTTTTGTTGTGTTCCAATATCTACAGCTCCTTTTTAATTTCCAATATGTTTCATGGGGAAAGTAATGAAAAATCGCCACTGTCTGTTTTGTGTGTTGCATGCAGCAATTGAGGAAAAGAAATATCTTAAAATGTGAATTACTGATTAATTTCTTAACCAGCTAAACATGTTTGTTTCCAGTTGTCTATCATCGCTAGTTTATTACAAATGAGTATATCTCACAGATATGTCTTTATAATCTCATTCTACATTTATTCTGTACATCAAGGGTTTTAGCCCCATTAAAAGCATGCAGACTCTGGCAGGCAAACATTAAAAACAGTTTTATAAAGTACACATAAACTGCAGGTACTCCTAAGTGCAAATACATACAGATTCTATAAAGAGCAGTTCTGCAGCATGTGCAGTAGCTGATTTGCAAGCTTTGGCTTCTCAAAAAACTTCTAAAAAGAGCTGGCACAATATAGAGCAAGGCCTGAAAAAAGTCAGCTTTGAGACCAAAAGCGTGTTTGCTTAGTATATACACAGAAAGTATCTGAAGCCTCAAACTCTGCTCTGTGTTTCTGTACTCCTGTAATTTAAAAACCAGCTTTAAATATGGTGCTGTGTATATAAATGCATGTGTATGTGTGCGTGTGTGCGTGCATGTGCGGACACTTGTATAAATCCTTTCCAGACTCAAGTATCTTGTGCCAAATTCTAGCAGTAAGAAGCATTTCTGCTTGTTTTCCTGTGGTGTGGAAAGACTGGAAGCACCTGAACTTAAAAGGTCTAAGACACTTAAAAGGAAACAGTAAAAATTCAGATTAACGAAACTGCATGGAATGTAGCAAAGTTTTTGCTGGTTGAAGAACTGAGATCTAGTTGCCAAACTGAGGTCACCTCATGTGCTCCAGTCTCCTTCACAGCTACAATTCCTGATGTCAAGAACACTGGGTGAGTAGTTTAAACTATATGGCTCTTAGCAAATTCTGTCATAAAAATGTAGAACCAAGCAATGCTTGGTTTTAAAATGCACTCACAGAGTTTTAGGTATTAGTAATGGAAACGACCGCTGTGTGTTATCTTAAATGCTTTCAAACCCTCCCAGAAGTAACGAGGCAGAGTCTTAGGAGGAAACGTATCAAGATGTCTGTCTGAAGGACTGGGGTCTGTTCGTGGTAATATGCAGCAAAACAAACCCTAGGGCTGCAAGTAACTACTTCTTAAAAATCTCTTCCATAGAGAATGAGATACATTCAGGATCCAAGGAAATCAAAGTGATTATAAACCCTCACAGAATGGAATGCGAATATCAGCTTTTTATCAAGCCCTGATAGGACAATGAACAACTCACTCTCTGAATTTCTCATCATTTCACTCCTCATCTACTAAATGAAAATAATATTAGAATGACAGTGTGTACCATCTGAGACTGGCAAAATGTTGCCCTTTTCTATGAAGAAAGATATAGACCAGAGTTTGAATGTGCACGAGAGTGTCTTGCACAAGTGGTTGGATACCCCCAGGCACCACCCAATATGACCATAAATATTCCCAATTAGTGCCAGTTCCCTTCTCATGTTTGGTTGTGGTGCCTGACATCATCTTCAGCAGTCTATTAGTTCCAATATAAGACGCATCTCACTCAGAATCTGCAGGGTCTATGGGCGTTGTGGGCACAGATGCAGAACAGGCCAAGGGTGTAAGATTTTCAGAGCTGAGGAGTTTCTGCAAAAGGCATCATGGTGAAGACTAACACTGTACATGCTCCTCACGCAACCCTCTGTTTTTCAGGTGCTTCTCCCCTGGTTCCTTTGTGGTGTCTGTGTGAATCTCCCAAAAGAATAGCTGAACTACTCGTATGTAAGGTTTCCATTCAACTGCAGTGTCTTAGGACTCCTGCTAGGAGCTCAGAAATACAATTGGTAAAACTCCAGTTGCATAGAGAAGTCTTAAATTAAATGTTTCATTCCCATTTTGTGATAGAACATGTTCCGAAGCACTGCCAGGTCTCTTTTTTTGACCCTCGAACATTTCCAAGGTCCTGGCACCTTTCCCCCAGTCGCCACACCCAGGCCATTGCCCTCCTGTCCTTCAGCTGGTCTCACCAGTGGTCAGCAATTACAGCCTCCTCCATTAGCATCACGACACAAATGTCCACTTGGCCACAAGATGGTGATGTCCACAGAAAGCATCACTAGAAACTAAGATTAAAACATATTTTGATATTGGATAATGCCCAACACTGTTTCCAAAAACAGCAACACGAGTGTAAAGCAAGATGTGCTCTTATCTTTGTAACAAACACTACTTGAAGAAGAAAACTTGAGAGCACTGCTCCACACTCAGATCGCCAGATCCTCCCACGTGTCAGGATTCCAGGCAAAGCATGTGCTTAGTAGTTAGTAGGTCACTAAGTATGTGGCACATGAGCAAGACGAGAAAGAGGAATTTCCTTTGGGGGAACTTTTGCTCTTAGTAGCTTGTGTTTGACATGTTAAATTGCCCCAAAAGAAAGCAAACTAATCCTGATTCTGAAGGAATGATGAAACAAGAGGCACGTTTGGTGCATGCATCAGCTCTCCGTATTCAGGGGCTCAGGAATATACACCCGTTTCCTTCTGTAATAAGAGTCAAGGGGGTGTTTTAACCTTCTGCTGCCTGGAGAGGGAACTTGTGATTAACTAGACTAGGCAGAGGTGCAGCCTTATTTGTTGTTTGGCAGGAGCGTGTAAAGGACTTTGTGATACTTGTATACTTGAAGGGGACAAAAGTGAGGCAGAGCCCTCTGGATGGTACGTGGGACAGAAACAGTGATAGAGCCTTTTTTCCTGCGGAAGGAGAAGACACTTGGAGAAAGCAGATGCCTGAACTTCTTTGCAACTGGGATTGAAAGAGGTGAAGCCGTGGCCCCTGAAGCAGGCAAGGTAACCCTTGCTGCTTCTGAGGTGCCTGGCAGCACTGAAATGAGGGTACCTCTGCCAAGTCTTCAGAGTAACAGAGACAGAAAGCATTGCCTCAACCCAGATATTTCAAAAAGTGTTTCTAGGAAGAGAGAGATCAAGCCTCTCCTAAAGAGCCACTGTCTTCCAGGCTGAGCATCACAACGCCACAAGAGAGGAGAGCTGGGGTTAGAAACCTTCCTCAGCCGCCTCTCACAAAAGGGCCGCGCGTCCCGGTGCCTCCCTAGCAAGGCCGTCCTCCACTCCCCCGCGGCCGCGGTGTCTCTAGCAGGAGAGAGCGGCCCGGGACGGGGCGGGAGAACAAAGGGTCCGGAGAAGGGCCGCGCAGGGCACCGGCAGTGCGGGAGGAGCCAGCCGCGGAGGGTTTTTCCCCTCAATTAAGCCAATAGAATGGCGTTGAATAACCGGTGCGAGTGCGCGGTAATTCCCTGAGCGCCGCGATTAACCCGGGCAGCCCCGGGCTCCGCGCTGCCCGCCGGGCCAAGGAAAGGGGCTGGCGGCGGGGCCGGGCTGGGCTCCGCTCCCCTCCCCGCGGGGCTCTTCCCGAGGGACCCAGACCGGAGGGAGAGAAGGAGAGATCTCGGGCCCCCCTCGCCCTTTGGGGAGCGACTGGTGCTGGCTCCTTGCCCCTGGCCCGGCCCCAACCCCTCGGCCTGCCCCTGCCCCGACCCCAGCCCCAGCCCCCCGGGGAGGAGCCAGACGCACCGCGCCCGCGGAGCCCGAAAGGTGACCGGGGCAGGGGAAGGAGACAGCAGGAGAAGGGAGGAGAGGGAGGAACTCTGATTTCTCTTAGGAAATAGCTGCAAGACATCCGTTCTTAAGCTGCGGCTCCTGTTTGCTCCCTCTGCAACTGCAATCGCAGGAGAGCTTGTTCTGAGATCTGAGTCCCAAGGGAAGCGAGGGAAGAGAAACTGGCTCTTCAAAACTTTCCAGGCCTTTTCTCTTTTTTGTCTGGGGAAAATAATAATTTAAAACAACAAAACAGAAACAAGCAAACAAACCCACCCTATCTTTTGACAAAGCCCGTTCGGAGCGTCAGCTCCAAACGGTCCCGGTGCTTTCCTAGCCGTGGTGGGGATGGCAGAGAGGGTCAGAATCGAGCGTTCGCGGTGTTGGGCAAGGGGAAGCTAGGCCAGCGCCCCAGCAGCCTCCCGCCCCACCGCAAAAAGCCGCCTCCACATCCCCTAGCCCCGGTCCCCACCTGAGGGCGTGTACCCAGTCTAGGGAGTTATCACCTTCTTACTATGGATCTTCCTTCTAGTAGAGGAAGGAAACATCTCTTAATACCCTGGCTGTCCGCACAGATGATGGGTATTTTATCCTATCCCTCCGTCTGTGCAATATGTCTGTCATTGTCAAGGATATTTTAGTGTCTTCGTATTAAAGACAAACCAGATACGAATGAATAAAATATAGCAGGCTGTGGGAGGTTCGGGGTTTAATTCACAAAGGGAGTATTCAGAATCCTTTACAGGTGCTTCTGTGTTCAGCAAGCTTTCAGCCATTGATTTACTGACCTAAAAAAATCCACCACCAAACTCCATTCCAACAAGTGAAAGAAGAAATTATGATCACAGGAACACGTTAAAAAAAAAAAATCTTTTTGAAGTTTCAGCATCCTTCTAAGCTATTTTCTACTTGTCAGGCTCCATTCACATCTAAACTCCATCATCCTCATGCAAAAGCAGTCTCGTCTACATAGGGGGAAAAAAGTCACTCCAATTCAAGTTGCAGACGAATGTTTGCTGCACATCACAAAATAATTTCAGTCTTAACTCTGCCCAAGTTTAAAGGTCCCCCTTTTCCCAAACACAAACTACTAGCAACAGATCCTCTTAGAAGAAAATATTACACACGTCTGAGAAAGTAATGACAAAATCATTTAAAAAAAATAAGCTAAAGTCCCACACTTTTAAAGAGTTTCCTGTGAAAACGCACAAACAAACCACAGGCTGTATAAGAAGTCACTAGTTTGTGATGTTTTACATCAACGTGCAACCTGGTCTGATTTCCAAGATCAATGGCATTTATTATCACACAAATTAGTCGATTAATGGTTTAGTAAATAGTTAAGTAGATAAATAGTTTAGGCAAAGAAGCCAAAGGTGCCTCTAGGAAGATCTCTTAAGCTTCAATGCAGGCTCTAAACAAAATTAAAAGAAAAAAAAAATCGTAGGCAAATTATTTTGAGAACAAAGTTTTAAAAACACAGTAAAAGGCAGTTAGGTCTCTCGGCAGTCAGGGAGCAGCAAGGCTTTCTTAGGCTGTGCTCCCATCCAGGACACATGCCGCTGGTTTGGGTTTCAGATCCTTTGAATCTGAACATCTGCCCTGCACAGGAAGACAGCGGAAGGACAGTTAAAATCTAATCTCTCCAAAGAGGAGGTGTTTTTGAGCGGGCAAGATGCATGTTTTATGTGTTTTAAAGCTCAACCGTTACTGGCGAGAACACTACATACACCTTTCATCAACCTTCACCTCTGGGACTACTACTGATTTTTGCACCATTTACAAATTACTCAGCAATTAGTTAAATCAATAATAACTGGCATTTTTTTTTCCCGGGGTGCGTGTGCCTGTCCGAGCTGCGCTTCCTCTCACTGTCATTTTCAGCGCATACCGCCCGTTTGGCCGCTATTGTCGCACTGCTTCTCGACGCAAAATAGGCACAGCCTCCCCCTCCCGGTGCGGCCGCTCCCCCGCCCCGAAGCCCTCGGTGCTGAAAGGTAACGGGCACAGCCCGAGTCTCTAACCACACTGCACGTCCCCTCTGGTGTTCTCCCCGACACCTTTCTCACCCCTGTGCAAAGCGGTACAGCCTGAGCTCGGCACAGCCCGCAGTCAGAGGTACGACTGGACACGAACCGCAGCGAACTTGGCCTTTACCTAACGCCCTCTCCGGGAACAAAACAACAAAAAAGTTAAAGGCAAATGTAGGCCCTATGGGACATGTCTGAACTGCGCGGAATGGAAAAGAAACAGGTTGGAAACGGCGGGGAAGCAGAGACAAAGCTGAAGCAGCTCAAAGCGACAGGCAAACGAGTTTCCTCTGCAGGGTCTAACGGGACGGCTGAGAGTAGCTTAGGGGAGCTCGGGTCTGAAGGAACATTCGCCTCCAGTTCTGCAAGAAAAATCGCCGTCTGAGACTCATCTTTTGCCGAAGTGCTTCTCAAGGAGCGGTGCTGGAAGCCCCAGTGATCACACTCATTCTGGTGGGCAGTTACACGGACGGAGAAGGGCGAGGGGCAGAGGGGGTGGGGAGTGGGCAGAAGACTGCTCGAATTCTTTTGCCTGCAAAATTACAGTGCTGTGGTGGTGAGAAGGTTAAACGAGGAAACAAATCACAGACTTTGCAGCTTGATAAAAAGCCCGAGAGCCAGAGTTTGCACAGAGCCCGCGGGCTTGTGGCTGCTGCCAGTTTTGCTGCCTTCCTTCTCTCTGCAGATCCCAGTGAGGAGGCTCAGCTGCGGCTCAGGACAGCGGGGCTTTGGAAAGGGGATGTTGCACATTTCCCGACTTTTCTCCGAGTCACATCTGAGCGAATAGAACTCTGGCCGAACTTGTCATGGTGTGAGAGGACTCGAGGCTTCTGCAGACACCTGCTACCTTCAGCCCCTACCCACGCACCCCCAGCTCTATATCCCCAACCGCTGCAGGTCCTGGGAAACAGCCACTTTGTGACTCACTCCTTCCTTCCAAAACTTTGAGGTGCAAGAGCTCAGGACAAGGGCAGAACAGTTCACCCCATCAGCAGCCCCTGAGTGTAGCTACTAAAGAAAATTCACAGCCCTCTGAAGTACTAACTTACAATCTCTGGTTTCCAGATTTTATTTCAAGCTACACTCCTCCTTCTCCCCCTCCTTAACCAGATGACCTTGCTTCAAAACATTTTATTTCCAGCTGAAGTGAAAAATGCTAACATATTAGCTTCTGTAATTGCAGTTTGACAGCACTTGATCTCAATAATTACGCTGCAGCTAAACTATTATTAACGGTTTAAGTTAAAATAAACGGAAATCCCCCTTTGGAAATGAACAGAAACAAACCATTTGCATTGCTCTTGGGGAAGATGGGAGTCTCTTACCTGCATTGTAGGCTGCCAAATCTGCCCCAGGCCCTGGGCTCTTCCTCTTCCTGGGTCTCCCCTTCTGGACAGTCCCCACGCCGTTGTAATAAGGCAGTCCCAAAGTGTTGGCAGAGCCCGCTCCCAGTGCCGGGCCCTTCCCAGAGGCTACATCCGAGTGATTGAAATGCACCTGGTACTCCCCCTGGATCAGAGTCTCGAAATGGAGGCGGCAGTACACCAGATTGTCCTTCATGCCAAAGTGGTCGCCGGTGGTCAACATCTTGTTGCAAGTGGTGCAAGTGAAGCAGTTTAAGTGATATACCAAATCCCTGGCTCTCATGACCATCTCGGAGGCAGAAATCCCCAAGTGACATCTCGCACATCTTTGCACCGAAAACCTCCTGCAAAACAGAACGGCCAGAGGAGACAGTGAGAGGCGCATCCCCCCCGCCCGCCTTTGCCAGGTCCGCCGGGAGGGCGGTAGAGAGACGGGCTGCGGGACCTGGGGCGGCTGCCTGAGCCCGGGCAGCTGCACAAAGCCGGGACATTTGCAGAGCTACTTCTCCAGCCGGGTGGATACAACGAGACAGCAATCCAGGGGGACTTCGTCTAGCTCCCCACCAGCTGCCCCACCATCTCGCACCAGGAATAATGACTGTCCCGGGGCTGGAAGAAGCTACGGGCCCCGCTCACAGCCCGGACCCACGCAGGAGGCACCGTTGCGGGCGGGGACTAGCCCCGTCGGCGGCTAGGCTGACAACGAACCCGGGCTCAGTCTCACCCTTCACTTGTGCATAGGGACATGGGTGGGCAAGATGAGTCCTTACCCAGAGTGCGAGCGCAGTGCCCTGCGTGTTCGGGGCAGGCAACATGCTCAGATTCCCTTGGCTGTTTCTTTTTCCTTCGAAGACCAAGAAGGATGGGCATGGGACGGCTGCCTGAAGGTATTGGGAGCTTCCCGGGGCTGAGCTGTGCCCGGACCGTGCCCCCTCCCAAGAACACGGGGCCCAGGAACACAGGGTGGGGATAGGTCTCCTTTTCCAGTGGGAGGTTTTAGGAACCCATTGATTGCCCCATGGGGACCGTCTGCCACAGGCCCTTTAGAATGGAGTTTGTTCAGCGTGGGGGGCCAGGAACAGGTTCCCCCTCCCAGGCTGTGGCTGAGGGCAGGCTATACCTGTAGTAATCCTCCTTGCAATAAATGCTGCCGTCCTTGCTGAAGCAGGTGAGCTCGGATTCCAAGTTGAGTTTACATTCACAGCACTTCAGGCAGCGCATGTGCCACTGTTTATCCACAGCCAGGAGGTAATAACGGTCGGAGATTTTCCCCCCGCAGCCGGCGCACAGAGCAGCCCTGTCACTGCTGATGGAAGGCATGGTCGGCTGGGGGAAAACAATTACAGACCGTTAGCGAGAGGGAGAAACTCTTGTGCACTGCTGGGCTCCCCCCTCCCCCTTCCCGGCCGGGGCCGGGCTTCTCCTCTCTCTGGCAGGAGCTTGGCAGGCGCGGAGCAGGAGGGCTCCGAACCGGCCGCCCCTACCTGACTCCTGCGCCCGGGAACATGAGTCCCCAGGGTCCGATGGCATCCCACCTTCCCAGGATGAAGGAAAGACAAACACAAAAGCACCCTGAGTTTGAGGAAAGGCGTCAGGATCAGACTCAGGTTTCTCTGCCGCCTCCCCCTCCCAGTCCCAGAAAAGATGCTGCTCAGTAAACTGGCACAGTAATCACAGAGTAGGGAAATCGCAGATAGTTAATTTTAAAATTGATTATTATGGATATACTGAAAGTGTCTGCATAGCTAATGCTCCGTGAGTGCATGTATGCGGAGCGTGACTCTGTATTTTTGTAGCTATAAAATTCCGAGGGAATTACAATCAAACTCCACCAGCAGTCACAATGCCACAGCTCTCCCTGCGAGCTGGTTCCAAACAACGTGTATCCGAATCTGCTGCTACTCAAAGCACTAAAAGGATCAGTAAACAAAGCTGCGGAGGAGACAGGCAGTACTTAATCCGAGGTGCAGAATATTTCATCAGGAAAACGAAATAGTAGGAAACGCGTAAGAAAAAAAAAAAAAAAAACAGAGCACCTTAGATTATGCTGGGATAAGCTTGGAAGCAATAAAACTAAATGTAACCCCTATATAATTTAATAGTTTAGTGTCAAATCGCAATCAAATCGAAACCCCGCAAAAACAAATCCATACATATTCTGTCAACCTCTACCAAAAAAGAAAGAGAAAAATACGGGAAACCGTTTAAGCACGCTGATTTATTTCAGGAAGCACCTTAAAGCAGCTTCCAGGAGAGGAGGCTGGGAGTGCAGCAGAGTTGGTGGCAGACCTGACAATGCTCTGCTCTCCACTTTCTTCCAAAGTTGCTCTCACCCGCTTTGCACGAAAGTACGTTGCAGATTTGTTCTTGTGCGGAGAACCCAAAACACTTTTGTACAAATGTGACAAACAGGCAGCGTATTTTGATTCGGGCGGGGAGTGGGGAGGGAAATTCGGTTTGTTTACTTTTACCTTCTTTAGAGTCTTAAGTGCTCAAAGCAGAAAGACATCTAATAGGGAAGAACCTAAAGAAACTGAAGCTGTTTTCATCATTTGTTGGACTCATTGCTTTCATCCAGTGCATCACAAACGATCGCCATCAACACTACTGTTTGCACTGCACTATCCTCACTATCAGAACTCCATCGAAAGAATATCCTGGCACTACCTCTGTCTGTTACCCAGACAAGCCCACTGCTAGTCTCTCTCTTTAAGGCAGTAACTGAACTCTGATTAGGGATCCTTTTGTAACCAAAGCAGATTCCTGTAAATTCTCTTTCAATGAAACACGATTTTTATGCTTTTGCTTTTCCGGCAACAAAATATTCTGATATCCAGAAACAGTATGTAAGGATTCATCCTTCTACCCCACCATTTATTCTATACACATGTGTATACACATACATTATATATAAAGGTATCATGCTGCAATATTTATTTCAGGAAAGATAATTTGATATTGTTTACTTGCATGGAGGAATAGTAACTTTTCTGAAGAACACCAAACCCGTTTAGATTAGAAACTACGTTACACCCTTACTGTATAAAGGCTATTTTCAGCCTGTATATCAGCATTAAATACTTTCACCTTTAAGTAAATTTCTACATGGCATCAAGAGAAATAAGAACATACTGATGAAGTTTTAAAAACCAAGAGCAGATACATTTCTTGCCTTATGGCCATATCAGTTTACAAGACAGAATTTAATCAAAATACGGAATCGTTTCAGTTCAAAATCATAATTTCTTAACAAAAAAAAAGTTGTCTACACGAAATACTGAACCAGTTAACTCTTCAGAAATTTTTTTCATTTTACTAGCTCAGCTCTGGTCAGAAGGATGTACCTTTTTCAGTACCTAAATGTATTAACACACAAGTACTATGCAGCAGACATAAGACAAAAAGTTAGTAAAATTTGCAACCATCCACATCTCTTATTCTGTTTGCCATGTTTGCAAACCCAATGTTCATAGGTATTACAGTTAGTTTCTTTTTAAAAATTATCGTTTAAAGGCATTCGAGTTTGGGGTGGGTTTTTTTTTTATTGTTGTTTATAAATGCTGTAATGACTAACTTACCATCAGCATCCTACCTGAAAAACAACACTAAATTGGTTTCTTTGTTGTGTTTCACTTCTGCAGCAAACAAACAAACAAACAAATTGCTATGCCAAAATGTTATCTGTAGAAAAATACACTTTGCCTCTTCCTAAAAACTTTGGAAGGCCGGACAGGCTGGGGGAAGGGAAGGAGTTCCTGGACGCTACCAAAAGGCTGGTCTATCTTTCTTTCCTCTCACGAGCAGTACCAAGCGTTATTATTACTATGCATATTATTAATAATTAACAGTTTCGTGCCTTTCCCCACGGTTTTATTTAATATTTTGGGGTGGCTTTATGCTTAATTTTCTTCTGATTTAGCATTTTGCACACGTTTTTCCCCGATCTGATATTTTAAGGTAAAAACCCTATATCTTTGAGTTTATTGTTTTTAGAGGGTTGAACGACTCTCCCATTCCTTCGGCTCCTACCGTTTCGGTCTCTCCCCTGTCTATAGCCGAGCTGATGGCCGGTGCTTCGCTTTTGGTTCTCCGATCCATCTCATCGATGACCCCGTGCATCTCCGAGCCGGACAGACTGTGGAAAAGCATTGCTGAGGAAGTAGAGGAGGAGGCCCCGAGTTGCTGCTGCTGACAGTTGTCGGGGTCCCTGCAGGAGCCCAGAACTTGCATTAACCGGAGCCCTCCCCCATGCATCTAGCACGGCCGCCCCGTCTCTCCTTGGTCTCCGGGCTTTTCACCCCGGCAAAGATCTCCGGAGCGCAGCGCAGGCACTGATCCGAGGTTTCAAGGGGACTGGGTGCAAAAAAGGCGGGCGAAGGGAATGAGGGAGAGGGAATAACTGGTGGTGTGAGCTTCGGGTCTTGGATCTAGTCTGTTGCGCGGCCCCAGAACATCCCTCTAGGCTTCTTCATTGCAGGGCTCATTGCCCCAGGTGCAGTCCCAGGCTTTACGCTCTGGCCCAGCCGGCAGAAGGCTGGACAGGTTTACGATTGAGAGAAATTAATAAATAATAGAAAGATTAAAAAAATTAAACCATCTTCGGTAAGAAATAAATAAATAATAATAATTTTAAAAATAACGGTAAGCCCCCTACATCGTACTGTGCGAAATTTAGAGGCGGAAAGGGAGGGAGAGTGAGGCTGCAGCAGGCAGAGAGCAGGCTGGTGCTGCAGAGAGGATGGGGCGGATGCCCACCGTATGCACTCACAGTCCACAGGGCTGGCAGCGGCGGCAGCTCAGGGGCAAAGTTTGCTCCTTCCCCCGCTCCTCCCCCAGCCCGCTGGAGCTCATTGGGAAAAGAAAAAGCCAAGGGGAAGGAAGAAGAGTTGGATGGGCACCAGGTGGGACGGGCACTCAGCGGAGGCCCCCCTCTCCTTAAAGCGGCGCGGCCCGCGGGGCCCCGGGGCGTCTGATGGGTAGGCGGCCGGGCCGCGGAGAGGGAGGGGGGGGAAGGGGTTGGGGGAGCGGAGCTGAGCCGCCGCCGGAGCCGCCGCCCGGCGCGGTGCCTGCGAGCGGCGCGTCTGCAGCCCGGGCCCGCGCGAGGCTCCGCGCCTTTTCTACAGCCCCTCTGACATCATGTCCTGCCCCGCCGTCATTGGCTGCCGCCGCGCCCGGGCCCGCCGGCATGTGCTCGGGGCTGGGCGCGCCGAGCGGTGCGGGGCCGTGACCGCCTCTCCGGCCCCGTTCTTGCCTGTCCAGCCTCGCTCCGCGCTCCCAATCCCGCTCCACGCTCCCAACCCAAACACACGCTGGCGCGTTTGACCCACTCGGAGGTGGGCATTTGGTGACAGTCAGCGACGTGTCTCGCCTTAGAGCAACAAAAGAGGCGACTGAGGAGAATTCCTGTAGCACGGAGGGAAAAGTTTGTTTGCATTCCAGGATCATGATACCCCAGAACGTTTATTGCTCGTTGAAAGAATCCAACAACACTCAGTGTGAAAAAAACTCCACCCTTGGAATACAGTAGTTTGTGTCAATCCAATTTGTGAAGCCTTTCACTTGACCAAGGACACTTGCTTCTCTTATTTCCAAGTAGCAAACCAGGCCAGAAAGGTCTCTGAAGTTGAGAAGCTTCAGGAAGTCTCCAGTAAAGACAAAAAAGTACGCAAGGGGAAACTGCTTGGGATGTCTAAATATTTATCCAGACGGTGGGTAGTAAGGAAGGGCTAATTAGTATTAAAGATGTCAAATATCACACTTCTAATTACAGTAGAAAAGGTAGCGCAACAGAAAGTAAACCTGAATGCACATCTGAGATCACCAGACGTGCTCTTTAATCCGTGACTGCAAATGATTACATCACTTAGCACGTTACCATTAGGTGTTGTGTTCTGATTGAGCCATTTGCCTCTTACAGGTGTGGTACAGCTAAAACTGTGTTTGCTAAAACTGGAATTGCTCCATTTACATATAAATTTATCTGCCTTTCTCTGTTCCTTTCTTACAATAACCTAGGCTTCCCCTCATCTTTATGTTGGTATCATTGTGTGTAGTTAAGTACCTTTCCATATTTCAGAGTAGAACAACGTGTATCTTGTAGAAACACACACAAAATAGCCACAAAACCCTTCAAGAAGCCATACAGAATGCAAGAAGAAAGGCATCTGTGGGAACTACACAAAGACCATCCCAAAACCAGACCATGGAAACAATGGAAGTTCATCTCTTAATTCAGACTTGGTGGAGCTGCATAGGGTTTATCTTGATAAAAAATCCTTCCCTTGTTGCATTACACTGCAAGGTGTTTTAGACACCATCTATGATGGGAGGTTTGACTCCTCTATCATAGTGGACACCATGGACACCAGTGTGGAACACTCTTGCCTTATCTTCACTTGAACAATTTGCTGTATACATCCTTACCTCTGGCTCTACACTGCACACTATTCTAATATCAGTTTAATTGCCTATCCCATAACTGATTATGTACATTTTGCAGTTAAGAAAGGTCATAGATTCATACACTTGGTCTGACATTGCTGATTATCAAAACAATTTTGTATATTTAACAGAATTAAAATACACTATTTCATGTAACAGCATTGCCTAAGTGGTTGGAACCAATAATACCAATAGCAGGTTAAAAAGGTATGGCATGCCCTTCAGTTCACAGGCTATCTCTGATTATCTCCTTAATGGATATACAAACACAAGAAGACATCCAACCCTTGCTACCAAAACACAAGGAGAGTAACAGAATGTAAACACAAAGCTGCTAATGTACACACTGACACATGAATGACATTTACATTGTTCAGAATAAAATCCAGTGTATTCTTGAATAATGAGCAACAGAAAAAATGTTACAGCACAAAAATCCTTAGAATCAAACACAGGCTCACTTGAAATTAGATTTTTTTTTCATTAAAAAATGGTGCAGCTAATAATAAAGTCTTTTAACCTGTATTTTGTTATAGGTGACAGGTGAACAAATCACAGGTCTTGAGTTTCTCTACCCTGCCTCTCTTGGTAACGTCATCTCCAGTACCATCTGCTACCTACCAGACAAACAGACCAACCACATAATGAGGTACCAGCTTCCACCCAGCTACCGTGACTAAATCAGAACAAAAGATTCAACGCCTCCTTCAACAAAGGAACACAAGACTAAGCTGTCTTTACTAATTGCTGGGTTTCAGGTTGTCTGTTACAGATTTTATGTGAGCTACAAACTTCCATCAGATACTTATAGCTTTTGGATAAAGGTACTAAGAATAAAAGATAAATGGAAGCAAAAGGTAAGAGAGAAGAAAGCTTAGAAAATACGTAACTACTTATAGTAATTTAAAGGCTGTGGAATAATATAAATATGAAAGACCAGGGGGCAGAGTGATTGATATCTCATATGTTTGTGATGCCCCTACGGTTATTAGACTGCAATATATGGGAACATACAATAAACTATGAATTAAAATGTAATTGTAGCTTCAGGCATCTTCTTCATTGTCTGCTGTGGTGTTATGTCTTCATGCACCGTGATTGACAAGGTGTAATTAATCATCTTACTCAGTTGTAAATATGGGCACCCTTCACAGTAGGCATCAGGAAGTGTGTACCAGCAAAGGAAGCAATAGTTGACGCTGATATACCATTAAATCAAAATCAGAACGCTTCTATGTTCAGAAATGTGTGTTTGGTGTGATGCTGTTATCGTTTATTTCTAAAATACTGTACCAACAGATTTACTTGATTTGCAAGTTAACTACAACATTAACTGGTTTTATTTATTTTGTCTCTTCTTCATTTTTATAGGCAATGATGTTGTTCTCCTAAAATGTGAGACAGTTTGCTTCTTGTCAGCAAGCGGAGCTCAGCTCAGCTCTTCATCTCCCTGAGTTGTCGAAGACAGACTCACAGGCTTTAGATTCAGCTGCTCTATGGACTGATTGAAATGATTCAGGGAATTTGTGGCTCCATTCATGTATCACTTTTTGTGTTTCTTATATATTGAGTTAGACACTTGGTATAATTTTAAAGTAAAAGGGAATAATGAAACAATCTTATTAAGAAACACTGTTCAGTTTTAAAATAGGGCATTTCTTATCACAAATGCTGTCCCCTGGCTGTAAATGTACATATTTTTAAAGACTTTTTTTCAGTATTCCGGGGCAAGAAACATTTTATACCTGTTTCCTTCTTTAAGTGATTGCTATCCTTATCCAGTTAGTGCAAAAATGGTCTGTGAGTCACAGGAAATTTAAGTGGTTTGTCTCAGTAATATTTGGTGGTATGCATTTTTTTGACGCACACAGAGCTGCTGAATGAATAATTGGCAACCTATTTAATGTCCTTTGCTTTAAAGCTGTCTAGTACATTTGCTGTTTAAAAAATGTCTTTCAAAGCTGTTAAATATGTAACAAAAAGAGGTTGCTATCACCATTCTGACATGAACAAAGCCATACAGTGAGCTGCCTGAGGTACTTCCAGCATGGTATTAATTACAACCACTGTAATACACGAAAATTTGCAAAGTTCTCAGATTTAATTTCTTTGCAATACCAATGATGAACGTTTTATAAAAGCATGCGGTAAAGACACCTGTCTAAGAATTAGCTGTTAAACATTACCTAAGCTAAGAACTTGGGGGAGAGTATGGGATCTGCTGGCTCTCTCCCTTCACCATTTACTCCTCATTGAATAAGATCTCTAGCTGTCTCAGCAGCAAACCGAGCTTAAAACAGTAGCACATTTTCAAGAAGATGATCGACTGAGAATGTGGTTTATTTTGATTTGGAAACCTGTCAATCATAGATAAAGAAGAGAAAATTGTCTTGTTATATAAAATTAGCTAATTGTACTTGTTTGGTAAACCAGGAATATCCAGGAAAGATAAATAATACAGTTTAAAAGGAAAATATTCAGCGTGTTTTGCCCAGATGTTGTATTGGAATTGTTTCTGGTACAAGCTGTAGATTTCAGACAAAAATATCAGTGCGCATCTCTAAGTGCAAGGGAGAAATAAGCTGCCCATGATCTTACATATTCCAGTTTATATAGCCACAGCTATTTAAACAATTCCAAAACTGCCTCTACGGGTGTCAGAGAGGGAGGGAAATCTTCAACCACATGATCTTCTCTCCAGAGTCCTGTTAAATCCACTGAACTTAAAACAGAACAAGAAGTGTGAAATATGGGTTTGAACATGTTATGTCAGAAATGTAAAGGTTGGAAGCCTTTTTAGTAACCGATATTAATATTGTATTAAATGTTATGAAAAGGTAGGTGCTGGAGAGAAGGGCTGGGCTCATGTGCAATTTTGTCAAGGTTTTTATCTGTGATTATGATTCCAGATGTATCTATTCCCTTAGGAGAAAAATGAAGTAAAGTTGGCATGTGACATGTGTTTTAAGGTGTTTGGCACAGTTTCCCAAAGTGATGACAAAACGTCCATTTTTATTACAGTAAATTGGTGAAGAAAATATATTTCCAAAGGTCAGTAGCTGTATATTTAGGATAGCTTCAGAGGTTTATTTTGGGCAACATAGATTTTTGGTGATGTGTTTAGATCTGACTACTTGACCTGAGCATTTACTATAGTTAATAACCAAAATAGTATAATTTTTACAGAATTTGTGATAATTACTAGAAATTCAGTAAATTTTATGTCCAGAAGATAGCAAAGAACACAAAAATGTCCAGGCTTGCATCTGGCAGTGTAGCTGCTTTTTAATATATTTTAAAACCTATTTACTACAGACTAATCTTTTTTTCTCTATAATTAGCGCTCAAATAAGTGTAATAAGATTCTTTGTAGAAACATTTTTTAGCAGACAGATGTTTTTCACCCAAGTGGGATTTTTTTTTTTTTGTGAAAACTATTTTGTTTAAATGCACATTAAAAGTTTAGATGAGAAACTTCCCCTATAGCTTCCCTTCTCCCTTCACTCTAAACTCCTTCTGTGTGTAATAGTATCAGTAATTCCATGCTGACAGCAGGGCACCCAGGGCTACATTACCAGGCAAACACTCACTCATAAACATTTTACAAGTTCAATATCAGCCAATCCTGGAGGTTTGGGAGGCTGTCCTGATTGGGTACATCATGGATTTTGGTAAACATGGCTATGTAACAAAAATAAGGTTTGTAGAGAAACAGTCCAATAGTGCTGCCTTCTTTGAATAATCAAAGAATATGATTAATACCATATTTTAGAAGTAAACTTCCACAGCTCTATATCCATCTGCAAATATTCAGAGTGATGTGCTCAATACATTCCTTTCTGTTCTACAACCACATTTCTTTGAGAATTTAACCACATCAGAAAGCACTTCAGATTTCTAACACAAATATTAGATGCATTTAATGTAAGGAAGCTTCCTTTATTGGAGGTGATTTGGAACATTTTGTATTTTATAGGTATATTTAAGAGGTTAGCAGTAGGGGGGAATCGTCTGTGGAAAATCTGTCTACAGCTGAAATTTTTAGATGCTGAAGTGTTGCTGAAATGCCTGATACGTTCACATTCTTTTGTTAAGGAGCTTATAGGACTATCCTCTTAGCTACCAGACACCTTTTTTTAAAATTTATTTTTATTTTTGTAGTCAAATAACTTAAAAAACCTATTAAAATATGTTATTTTCAGGATTATGTACTTATTTTTATTTGTATGCAATTAGAAGATACTTATTCTCAGGGGCTTTCAATTTTATCTGCAAATTTGCTTTTCAGTAATCTTCTACAACTTTTTTGTTGTTGTTGTTGTTAATCTGTAGTGCATGGATGAGAAGAACACAGCCCCTCAGTTGCTAGCATATTATTGATTTACAAGTTTTCACAGATTAATTTTCTATGGAGTAACTTTTCTCCAATATAAAGTAGCTTCAATTAAAGAAAAAAATGCCAAAGGTTAAGGTATGTTATATGTAGAAATTATTGTTTGAGGTCCTTGTGTTTACATTTTTTATTTAGAATCCTATTTATATTTCAGTATAAGAAAAATAATATGGAGAGTTTGAAAATGAGAAGTCTGGTATATTCCAGATATTGAAATGTGTCTGGCTAATGAAGGCAGAAGACTTGCTTACTAGATTTATTTTAAAGGAGTGCATTTAGATATTCATAAATGAAAATGGCTGTTTCCAATGAGATACTTATTACTGTTTTATTTGAAATTTGCAAGATACCTGACCATTTAATATTTATTCTTTATTTCTCTGACCTGATCTAATTGCACCTCTCTATTTTGCATTTATTTCTCTTTGCAAACACTACATTATTCACTCTCTCCTGTGCTTATTAAACACTGCCACCTGCACCAAATGAAACAAAGCTTCTCCATCAATCCACCCCAGCTAAAGAACCCTGTCTATATATTATAATTAATTGAAGCTCAATTGAACACTTGAGTCTGAACTAGATACAGTAACCTGAAATAACATTAAAAAAATTAGGATGTACTTTAAAGAAATCTTTTAAATGAAAATGTTCACTCAAAACTGAGAACCTAACCTTGTACCAAGCACTCTTCATCATCTCTGCACAGTACCTCAAGTAGCAATTAGCAGGTCCTTTAATTAATTAACTATTCCCTGTACATCACAGGGATTTTTGTGGCGCTAACGTCATCCTTCATAAGTGAATACCAAATCCAGTCAATATTTTGTCACTATAAACCCTTATCTGGACTACCTGAATGCCCACCACACGTCTCTGAAAAATGATTTCCAAACACAAGCGAGCAGGTATGGAAACCAGAGGCAAACTTTGTAGTACTTGCCTAAGCAATTAGAGGGGAGAAAGCTATAAAGTGGGGAGTGGATGCAGGCAATCCTCTACCTAAGCATTTTCAGTGAGAAGGAATCAGATAAGGCACAAATTGAAACAGTAATGATGAGATCTTATAAATAAAGTAAATTTATAAGAAATGCTGAACATATTCATAACTTCCCAAGAGCTGCAGGCTTTGCTCACTGTGCTGCCTATCTTTTACTCTGTCCGCTCTCAGACAAGAACAGATTAATTAAGTGGCAGGTCAGACACAATAAGGTGAAAGGGCATTTCCAACCAATCAGCAACATTTTGCCAATTTTATACTTTGCAAACTTTTTATGTAAGTAAAAAATCGGTCATTTGGAAACATATTTAGTAATTTGAAGGGAGTGAACATCTGAAAACGAGACACAAAGTATGTATTGCTGGTTTAAAGATTTACCAAAGATGCAGTATGTAAATATGTTTATATAAATATGTATAAGATATATGATTGTACAAGGCTATGTGTGTGTGAGTGAACATATGTGTGTGTATCCATCTATCTTGTTGTAGATTCAGACACAGACATATGTTATCATTTCTTAGAGGCAAATATCTGCAGAAATAATTCTTTGTGTTCAATAGTTTTACTTAACATGTAGTAAGTTTATCTTAAGAGATCTCTGTTTTCACAAAGATCTTGTGAATTTCTGTAATGTACAGCATGATGAAATCAAATAAAGTGATGATGGTTTTGCAAGAATTATACATTAGTACTCTTTCAACGTGTGTAATATTTTGAATTACAGAACAAACTTAATAGATAATTAAAAATAATAAATAATGTATATAATGTAAATCTTAAGAAACAAGAAAGAATTATTATTCAAATAATTTGGCACTTTTGCCAAGTGATATTATAATTTTTACCCCCCCCAGCATTTAATTGGAGCTACTCATGAGGACTAGTTTTTTTTCAATTAGCAAGACACAGTAACTGCACCTCAGTAAGATTTTCTATTTTGTAAAAGCAACAATAAAAATTCATTTTCACCTCATGGATTCTCTTACATCACTGTTATTGCAACTTCAGTTTAAAAAAAAAATTGGCTTAATCTAAATGTAAGGTAAAATGTAAAGGTCAACTGATAAGCTCTGATTGTATCTCTGGTGTTGCTGTGTAAATCTGCTCTTATCAATAATTCACTATTCATGTTCTACAAAGACTCTCTTTAATTTTTTTAATTAGCATTCACCATTTTACAAAGATAGTTAAAAAAGGGAACTATTAATCCCTGTACTTGGACTCCTTACATTAAAATTTAGTGCACATTTTTTTCCAGTAGTTTTGGCAAAGGAATACTCTATTTTGATACATCAATCTCAAACAAAGGTGGACTCTGATGCAATTTTTCACTGTTCATTTCCCCAAATCTTTTGGGATATAAAGAATCGTGAACAAATACTTAACAGTCTGATCAATAATCATTGACCGTTTGGAGCCCCTCGTACCCTAACAAGCACAGCTTGATCATGTATATTTGATCATTGTAAAATTTCAAAGCACCTTGACACAGCAGAGCAAGTCTTCCTATGGCACCTTTCTGTTGTTTCATAAAGCACATATTTCCCATGATTTAGCTATACCATTAATGGGAAATTATTGCACATATATTTTATGAAACTCAAGATCATGCATTTTGGCATTATTATATCCCCAGTATTTCATATCAATGGCAAATATAAAACACTATCCTAACATTTTAGGGTAGGAAACTCTGGATGTGCCTTTGGATTCAATGGACCCCAGAGTGCAAATCTAAAAAGCCCAGTCGTTATAAATCTTGCATTCCTGTTAAGTGTTGGCATGCACATTACACTGAGGTGTGTTAAGTTTATTTTAGTGGAAAAATTGTAGTAAAAACCTTTCCCTTGATATCCTTTTAAATATATGTTCACATATGTATAAAATAAAAAAAAAAAAAGCAAGTTCACAGCTGCGTTCACCCTCAGCCTTATTAATATCATGTAAAGAGATAAGATCTAACTAAAAATATTTACAGTGAAAAATGTCTTTGCAGAACTTTTATTACTGTTTGTAATTCCACATGCAGTGTTTTTCATACAGGAATTTCAGACTATCATTAAAATATAACATTGATGCTACATTTGTATAGCTGCCTTTTCTGCTTATAATCATAATGTTTATTCTAACTTTCTGGGCTTATTATTTTAGACAGATATCAGTTTAATTAGCTTAAGCTGTCATACTCTAATAAATACAGACGGGTTGCCTGGTTCGGGAGGAGGAAGGTGGCTGCAGATTTCAGAAGCAGAGACAGTTAATGCTTTATACATTATGATGTAAACACAAAAAGGACAAAAATAATGACCTGATAAACTTTCAATTTCTGACTCTACTCTATATGCTTTCTGACCAATTTTTCTATAGAAAATCCATTCAAATTAGGCAGGTCCTCTAAATATCTGCAGCATCTGCTGGTTCAGACACCTTCCTTTATGCAGAGTACCATTTTCATATGATAATACATGTAATATGATATAGAATGACAGAATGCATGACAGTTGCCCATAATACATAGAAAGTCACTCAAAGGACAGAAGCGACATTTGGATAATTAGCATCCATTGGGCAGTCAATCATGCGAATAGAAAAAACTGAACAAAACCCACAATGGAGTTAGAAAACAAAAGGGACCCTAGCCAGTCTCAGGATTAACTGCTCTAAAGCGATCTAAATGCTTTTGTATCTAAAGAACTGAGGCTCCCAGGGCTGCCCTGTTCCCCTCTAGATACCCAGGGAACTAATTGTGGCGATCAAAGTTAAAGCATTCTCTCTTCTTTATAGACTGCTAAATACACAGAAAAATTATTTCTCCATTCGTGTTCATTAAACTATTTTAAAGTTAAAAACCTGATGCCATGTTCTTTTGCCAAGTGAAACGAGCTAGAGTACTGAGATTGTCCTGCTTTTATGGGAACACAACAGCCCATTTAATTTAAAGTCTGCCTTTGTTGGATTAATATTATTTTGCTCTTGTCCAGTCTGCTATCTCTTTCTTTTTGGATAATGAATTGTCATTAAAAACTCTTGTGTGAGAAAAACCTGAAAACAACTAGGAATAATAATAGTAATAACAAAGCCCATTAACAGAATGAAGCAGGAAAGGTCTCACAATTTCTTAGTAACTGGCACCTTGTAAAATAAATAAAATATTTTTTCATTCAATATATGCATCTTAGAATATTTCCTTTCCCCAGATTAGTTGGAAGATGAGGGCAGCCTCCTTTCAAGCTCCATCTAACAGAAGAGAAAGAGAAGAGATACAGAGAGAGCCCCAGGATGTGGAAAGTCATGAAAATACCTACCCTGGAGACAGTATTCCCATAGGATCCTTTTCATACAAATTCCAACTTGCCTAATGCCCTTAATGAACGAAATAAAGAGAGAATTCAGAAAGGCCCATGCTGATGGCTCCTGCTGGAAAGTGTGTGGTTTAAGGCATAGCTGCAGCAGTTCTGGGAGGGAATCGGCTCCGGTCCCCATCAGCCAAGCAGACAGGAATTACAGGGGCTAAATCTTCCCTCTCACACATTTGCAATTGACTTGAAATAACATCACGACACCTTTGGATAATTGACGCCTTCTTACCTTTCGTTGTCCTTTGCAATTAATATTTGTAGATCTAGAGGTTTCTCCCAGCCACAGATAACAGGAAGGTGGAAGGGGTGGGGAGAGAGAGTGCGTGTGTGTGTGCGTGAGTGTGTGCGTGAGTGTGTGTGAGAGAGAGACTGAGAGAGAGGAAAAGAGAGAAGCGGAGAGAGGCTTTGGTTGTGTCTGTGTTTGGGGAATGGTCTGTTGGTGTATTTGTGTGGAGGTGTATTTGGGGCTTCGTAAACCTCTGGAGTTCTAAAGGCAAATACAGAAAGCGGAGAGTACGAGGAGCTGGATCTCCCTTGTCAGTCGTTACAGAGTTTCAGCAGCAGTGACCTTCAACCCTTTTGCTCTGTGTCAGTCTCAACTTGAGCCCCTTGCCCAGCTGCTGTGCCCGCGTCAGAATGCAGAGAAGGAAAAAGGGACAGCAGAGGTAAGGAGGCAGAGAGAGATTGAGATCAGAGGGGCTTTTCGCCCAGTCAAATGGGCCTCTGGTGACAAATCAATCACGGCCCGTTCAAACCAATGATGCTGCCAGTCTCCAGCTCGCCAACCCCTCCACAACCTCCCCCAGCTCCTCTGGCTCTCCTGCATGACACTCAGCTGATGACTGGGGCTCCAGTCAGAGCAGGGCTGCTTTTTACAGGTTGATTTGGTCATTAGCATCATTTCTTCTCTGTCTCCCTCTCACTTTCTCTTTACCTATCATCTATTTACTTATTAAATATTGAAAACTAATAGTAGAAGAAGGATTGTGGCATACAGAAACATTTGTAAATATCTTCATTTACTGTCTTGTTAAATATTTGATTTTATTCACTCAGGAAGAGCTACCTGATTTAGTGTAATTAGGAGACCTAATCAATTTAATCAGTAGGCCTTAGAAGATCCTCACTCCACCTTTCCTTTCCCTTTATTTTACACTAGTAAAACCAGCTTCACATTTTTTTCTAGTACATCCATAGGAGAGGGATTATTTTCCATTTACTGCAGCTAAAGGATAATAAATGACTTCTTTCAGTAAAGACTTTCATCTGAATATTTGAAAAAAAAGTTTCCAAACAGCCAAAGAGAGAAACAGCAATATAAGAAGACTGCTTAAAAGTTTAGGAAGAACGAAGTACTCTCTTAGAAAGTACTCTATTGCAGGTTTGTGATCTGAGGAACTGTATTCTCTGTTGCTCCCTCTCTTCTCTCCTAACCCCTCCCCCTTCCCTCAATCCCTAATACAAAGGGGGAGAAAAAGTCAAAATAAGGTCTTAACAGAGCATGTATGGCTCTCTCTCTTGGCCCTCCCTAACCCTAATCCCTGGAATAAAATCCTCACTACAGAAAAAAAAAAAGGCACATTAAGAAGAAGGGAGAAGTCCCTGCTTGTCCTCTCCTATCTTTAGGGGCAGTGTCTTAGTTCAGATATATCTCTGTGCAGTCAAAGATGTCAGTGTACATTTTTACTGACAAATCTACATGTTGGCCACCCGAGAGCAGCTGACCAGTCTGACAGTGTGGTGGGAAAGAAAGATGACAGAGATGCATAGAATGGATCTGGGCTATTCCAAGCTCTGTAAAGAGAGCTTGGGCAAGATACAGTAGCATCAAAAATATAGCACAATATGCTCAAAATGTCTCCCCCATCTCCTTTCTAATATGACTGAACTGTGGCAAAACTAAGTGCATTGCAGATAGCAGTGTGGGGTGTTGAACAGCCTGTAGCTGGAGAGTGCTTCGGTTTTTATCTTCAAAGCTGTCCTGTCAAATGCAAGGTCTTTTAAACATCACAGGGATAAAGTTTCTGATTCTGTAGGGTTCGTTTTCCTCTTGGTTTTCCTCAGTCAGGAGTTAAGCCCATACGACCCCCACAGTAAGCTGGCTCCAGGATTGCTGCCCTGCTACTTGCCCCATGATTTGGGGATGCTTGTATAGAGCAATCTTGATTTGTTCACTGTTTGTTGAGTTCAGTTTTCTTCATGTTAGTTCATTCTTTCTTCCATCTTACAGGCTTTTGCAGTGTGGTGGTGAATTGAATCTTATGAACTTAAAGGAAAATTGTGGCTGGGACTTGGAGAATATTCATCTGTTGCAGAAAATGCTGAAGTCTGAACATGTGAGAATTGAACTAATGAGTTTTTTCCTCATTTTGGTCCCTCAGTCTCTTTTTTCAGCCATATCTTAATTGCAGTGTTTCCTGACAAAATAATCCAAGCATCCTCAAAAAATTTAAATGTGCACCTTCATTTCATTGCTTGTACTTCCTTCTACTAACATAATTCAAGAAATTAAGATGATATACAAAATAATGTGCCTTTATGTCATCTTATTGTCAATAAGTATGCACCACACCTAAATCTAGTTGATTTCTAAAATGAAAATTCATTAAATTTCTGGAAACTTGAACTATCAGCTCCATGCATTTTAATTAGATTGCCTGTTTTTTCATTTATTACTAATACAGTCCTCTTAACTATGATTTATTTGTTAACCAAAGTGCCATAATCCGTCACTTATTCATCTTAATTTCAGCAAAATTAAAGTAGTCGCTGTTATATTACATCTAATTGCACTCGCAATGAAAAGAACGGAGATGTTAATCAAAATAAATTGAAGATAAACAATAAAATCATTAAATCTTTGCTGCAGTAAGTGTAACTAATCAGTTTTGACTTGAAGCGACCGAACACAAATAATGAATCTGTCAGTGAAGACGCGCTCATTAAATACAGCCTAGTCCGCTTGGGTCCTGCCGGCAGCCTGCACCACAGAGCCCCATGCAGCCCTCCGGTGCCTTCCTGCTATTAGGGAGCCAGGGAGAAGGAGGAAATCCTGTACCATTTTCAGCACCAAATGCATCTACATGCTGCAGTTTAAATGAAGATGCAAATGCCACAGGTATGCACTAACTCCTGCAAACTCTGTGTCAGCAAGAGTGAAAGAGCATTTGTTTCATTCAGTGACCAGCAGGTCAGAGATTAGTAGAGGATGGGGGAAGGGAACCAAACCTCAAAAACTGAGATATGAAGAGATACGAAGCACTTGGTTTTAAAAGTGATTAGAATATTAGTTTCACAGCAGATCAATGAAGTTGGTATTGTGTTAAATAACATATGTTAAGTAATGCGTTTTGCACTAGTACGAGGCATTGATTATAGTCCTCTGCCATACTCATCGAATAGGGACAATGCTTGGATTAGAAACATAAGCTGTTCCTATACATGGTGTCCACTATTTACCACTTCTGACCTTACTATTTTATTGCAAGAGACAAAATGGGCACTCTGGTTATTTCCAAAGATGTTGTGACACTGGCAAGGAGTCCTGTATCTGAACAGCCTCGTGAGCAGAGCTAGAGCAACAAACACTCCCTGCTTCAGTTTTTAAACAGTTTACTTCATTATTCCAGATCCCCCAATGGAGTGTTTCTGAGTAATCATTGGTGAGCATGAATTTACATGGCACGGAGCAACTTAACACAGTTTTGAGTGCTATCCTTTTGTCTGATATGAGACATCAGCTAAATGCAAGTATAAAAATACAGGCAGTGGACCCAGTTCTGTGGTCCTTAAGTTAGATCTGGTTAGACTGAACTACATCTTTATTTACTTCAATAGCAAGGATTATTAGTTTCTAAACTGAAGACGATGTTTTGTATTTTAATCTTCCCCACAGTGTGTTGTATTTTACTTCTTTACAAATCTTGCTATGCTTTGTCTTAATCATTCAGTAAACAGTATAATTCAGCTCAAAATGTTGATCAGCACAAAAGATGTCTGCCTTGCTCTTGGAATCACAACATATCTGGTCAACATTTTACACTGCTCATGCCTTCTTTTATACTTTAAACAGTGTCCAGTCCAAATGATAGTGATAGTTTAACAGTTAATATGCTCTAGTTCAAGCATATCAAAGACACACACATATTTTCCAGTTTACTTTCCGTTATCCATGGATAAAAATGGGCAAGATAACCCAGTGGCCTCTGAGCAGGAGGCTAATTTCAGCTCAGATTTCTTTCTTTCTTTCTTTCTTTCTTTCTTTCTTTCTTTCTTTCTTTCTTTCTTTCTTTCTTTCTTTCTTTCTCTCACTCTCTCTTTCTCTCTCTCGCTCTCTCTTTCTCTCTTTCTCTCTCTCTTTCTTTCTTTCTCTGTCTATAGTTCATATTTGGGCCATAACAAAAGAAAATGATCATGGGACAGCAAGGTTTCACAGGCTGAATTCAGAGCTGGATGACTACTAAGCAAGTTTTTTTTCCCTTTGGTTTTTTTCATGGCAGTGTGATTCGATTTCTTTTCATGATTAACTTTTTCTCCCCCCCCCCCCCCCCCCCCAATTTTCTGTTTTAAATAAAACATCTAGCTGGTGGACCTTGTATCTAGTTTATGTTCTGCATCTTTCCAGCATTTATAACGCTTAGCCTGGGACCCGACATTTCTCAAGACATCCATTTGGAATGATTTATATGGGCTTTGCTAGTTCAGTGCCCAGTGGGTAACTCTAGAAATTAAATATTACCTGTTTTTTTTCTGATGTAACTCTAAACACTTAACAAAAGTAGTAAATATTACTATTCCTAATTTATAGAAAAGGTAATATAAATAAAGACTGAAAAGTGGCTAGCAGGTAGGAAACAGATAATGCTAAAAAAATTAACAAAAGGATGGACCTGATCCTTCATTAGTCAAAAACTCTTACTGACTTCTGTCAAAATCTACCTTGAATAAAAATGATAGAAGGCTCTGGAGCTGTATAGTCGCCTGTGTAAAGTTAATCTGAGAATCTTATTTCAGTGGCTTTCAGCAGATCTCTAAAAAAAATTCACCAATACAAGAGGCACTAATTGGACCCCATGTTGGGAGACTTCGCAGAGGAGCTTACGATTGAATGGGCCTTGGAAACTGAACTCTCTCTCCTATCTAGATATGGCTCCTTGAGGTCACAGTTAAAGCACACTAGGGGGCCAGTGTCGAAGAAGGTTGCTTTTTCTTTACTTGTGCTTTACTTTTCCTGTAGCTAGAATACTTCAATAATATTCAGGCTGCTCAATTTCTCACTTTCTGCTTGCTCAATATTTTAACTACCCTTTGGGATTTTGTTTGTTTGTTTGAATGTAAATTGTTTGGGACTTTTTTCAAGGAAACTATGATCATCCATAGTTACGACCTTGAATAACATGCAGCATGTACACAGTGATTAAGGAAAGAGTGTGGACAGCCTGAAGAAGAGGAATGATTCGAGGAATTCTCTTTAGCCTCATTCTGAACAACAGTTGATGGCTGGGTATCTGTGAAGACATTTCAAGAAGACAAGGTGAGATTTCATTTTTAATAAAAGGAGACAGGTTTGGAATAGTAAGTGAATCTGACAGCTGGAAATGTGGGGATGATAGCTGAATTTGTGTTTGACAATGGGATTACACCAAAATAAGATTTGGCTGGAAGCAGAAGAAGGCAGCTAAAATACAGCTCCATTAAATACCTCCATAAAGTTTGAGATGCCATGTCTGTATGAAGGATAAGTAAGGAGATTATTAAAGATGTAACAAAAGAGTCATAAAAAGGACAGGTTCAGGAAAATTAAGAAGGACAAGATGTCAAAAAATAGAATTCAATCAACATTTCTGAATGATGAAGTGCAAAGAAGGCTGAAATTGGAATAGTAGTTCATGGCTTTAACAGGGAATGTGGTTGTGATGTACAGACCAGACTAACTCTCAGGTATTCAGCTATTACAGTGATAGTTTGTGTGTAAGTATATCACTACAGATACATAGCTATGAATGCACACTCTTCCTTGTTTTTGTGCTTGCATGCATGCATACCAGTTTGGTGGCTAATCAATGATTTAGTAGAACAGGACAATAACTATTACCCTTCAGAAGGTAACAAAGGAAGTACATGTAAGAGATTCTTCAGAAACAGCATCATACTCAACTCTATCAGGAAGTAATTTTGAGCATACCAATGTAAGAGATTATAATCTTGGCAAAGGAACACAAGTAAATGAAATGCCAGGACCTCTCAGTTATGGAAAATTAATTATGCAAACTTGAGCAACATGTGCTTTCTCAAGAAACACTGCAGCTTCCCTCTCACCGAATGTTTTTCAGAATTTGGTATGTTTTATTTCAGTAAATGACTGGATTTACTACCTTTTTTTTCTAATTTCCCACTTGTTAACATGATTCATGGATTATTAAAATGTCATTTAACAGAGGTAAATATTCAAAAAAATTAAAATTTCAGATAGCAATGTCAAGAAGTTTCCACACTGCAAACCAGCAAGTTCTGACCTCAGATTAAATCCAAAGATTGCTAAGTGCTTTAGGAGCTTTATAGACTACCATAAAGTATGCAACATGGAACAGAAAGGTGGGAAAATTCTTGTCACTTCCTTATTACTGATATATATAGACCTCTCTGTTGACATTTTCCAGAATTACCCTTCAACCTGTCTCTGCTTTAGTAGACATACTGATTTTAATCTCATCATACATTTTTGTTGGTAGTTCAGAAACGTCTTTCTTAAATCCCCATAGAATTTATTGATTTACTTTCCAGTCCTAGGTGCCTGTTTATATTTAATTTGTGAATTTGTTGCAGCACATCTTTTAAATTCCTGGATTTGACAAAACCTCCTCTACATTACATAACAAGAGGAAATTTGGTATATCTGCTCTCCCAAAATTCTCTGCAGAAATGCTAATGCAAAAAAAAAGTAATTTACCTTCATTTCAGTGTCTCTGCATTCTCATTAGCTTTCTCACTTTTCTACCAAATAGCCCACTGGACTTACAGAATCTCTTGCAATCTTGCTCCTTCCTAATACTTGAGAAAATCTTGTTTTCATGTCAGGCTATCTGCTCCTCAAATCCTCTGTCATCCTTCTAATCTCTACTGTGTATCTTAGTCACTGCATTTTATCCCTGTTGACTTCACAAGTTAAAACTCTACGTTCAGAAAAATACATGCCTGACTATAACTAACTTCTTCAACCTTCCTGTAGCCCTATTGCTCATTTTTGTTTGTCAGCTTCCTTTTTTGTTTAAAATTATGCATGCCTTCTGTTACACTGTTATGGTTGCTCAAGTAGCCTCCATGCTGAGTCTAAGGATTTTAATTTCCTCACTTTTGACTTTAGGGTCTTTTTAACTAGCTTCCTCATTTTTTGTACAATCTCTCCCCTGAGGATGTTGAAGTTAATTATATTGTGGTCACTATTACTTAGTGGTTCAGCTTTACTTACTTTATAAACTAACTCCTGTGTATTACTTGAGAGGCTTTTCTTGACTTAGTTCTTTATAGCTCTAAGATTAAAACAACTAACATATGTATCAAAACATTTTTTTCACATCCTAGCAGAGCTAACTGCAAAGTCTAGAAAAAGGCATGTACTTATAGGGGCAGTAATAGCAAGGGCCAAAAGCATTACTGTTACACTGGTGAAATGCCATCTTATCTTCATTAACTGTAAGACTAGAACAAACCAAATCAATTAATGCTGGCTTCATTTAGAGGCATAAGTACTGCAGCACACTGATATCCCCACCATATAATTTTAAATAATACCATAAGAGTCAGAACTATGTTTGAAAGAGTATTTCCAGAAGGATGTTACCCCCAGCTTAGAGAAAGGGAAGATATTTGCTGGTTTGCAATACCATCTGCAACAGCTTATATTTAAAGTTCTTCCACTGAATATGGAAGAGGTTGGTGTTTCCTAGCACATGGTTTTACCTCATTATATCTTGATGTTGTACAGTTCCATTAATTATATGAAATGGACTTTTTATGAAATATAAAATGAGCAATGATGTTTAGAGAAGTGCACTTTGATTTGTGTTTTCTTGGCTTTCCCCTCCACCAATACTGAATGGAATTATTAGCATCAGAGAATTAACCAAAGCAATATCTAGAAATAAATGAGCATTCTTATTTTTCTTAAATTATGGAATCACAGAATAGTTTGGGTTGGAAGGGATCTCTAAAGGTCATCTAGTCCAACCCCTCTGCAGTAAGCAGCGGTAGTCTACACTAGGTCAGGTTGCCCAGAGCCTTATCAAGTCTGACCTTGAATATCTCAACTACCTCTCTGGGTAACCTGTTGCAGCATTCCAACACCTGCATGGTAAAGAACTTGTTCCTAACATCTAATCTGAACCTACTTTTCTCTAATTTAAAACCACTGCCCCCCATCCTATCAGTACAGGGCTTTGTAAACAGTCCCTCTGCAGCCTATTTATAGGCCCTCATCAGGTACTGTAAGGCTATTAGCTCTCCCCAGAGTCTTCTTTTCTCCAGGCTGAACAACCCCATCTCCCTCAGCCTGTCCTCACAGAAAAGGTGTTCTAGTCCCCTGAACATTTTCATGGCCCTCCTCTGGACCAGCTCCATCAGGTCCATGTCGTTGCTACATTGAGAGTCCTAGAGCTGGATGCAGCACTTCAGGTGAGGTCTCACTGGACCAAAGTAGCAGAATCATCTCTTTAGATCGGCTGGCCATACTTCTCATGCAGCCCAGGATGCCACTGACTTTCTGGGCTGCAAGCATACACTGTCTGCTTATGTCCAGCTTCTCATCTACCAGCATGCCCAAACCTTTTTCTGCAGGGTTATTCTCAATTTCATCATCCTCCAGCCTATACTGACACTTAAGATTGCTCTGATTTAGGTGCAGGACCTTACACTTTGCCAGACTGAACCTCACAAGATTCACCTCAGCCCACCTCTCCAGCCTGTCCAGAACCCTCTGGATGACACCCATCCTGTCCTTCAGACTTATCAACCACACCACAAAGTAGCTTCCAACTCTTCCTGTTTGTTGCCCATGCTGCACAGGTTTATGTGAAGGTTTCAGCCCCGTTCACTGATGCTATGGGTTACTGTCACTTCCTGGGGGTGTTTGAACAGCCCATGCTGGGTGACAGCAATGCCCCCTTGGTGAGAGCTTTGCTGACAGTTCTTATATGAGGCTATGTGCTCAAACCCTGTCTGCCCATTGTCAGAAAAGTCTCCTGTCTACCTTGGTCTAGCTTTGATCTAGTACATGGTCCTTAGTGACGCTGATTCTGAGATGCTGCCTCAACTGCTCTGAAAAGGTACAATTTGGAAGAAAGCTCTTCTATATTGTGAACCTCTCTGTCTGTCAAGAATAATGCTCTATGTTCTAAAAAATTAAGTAAACAAAAGACACTAATCAATGACAAGTAGACAATCCCCAAGTTAGTCGGGGATGTCTACATTCTTAATAACATGAGCAGGCTTTTTCCCCAATCAGGTACTGTACATGAGACACATCTCATCTGAACTCCTCAGCCAAAGGGGGAGTACAAATATGAATGGATAGATCTGGAACTTATCCTTGTGTCTATCATGTCTAACATTACTGATGTCTTCTGAACATCAATGTAGGAAAATAGTAAAACATATTTGTGGGCCATCAATTCCATTTTATATATACAAGTTCAGAAGAGCTACTGGCTGTCTGGGACTAGCTGTTGCCAGAAAGGTAAGTTGAATGTCATACTTCAATAATCATATGGAATTACTCTGATATGATGAGTACAAATGAGACTCAGGCCTCTACTATTTAGTCACTGTTACATTGTTGAAGATGGTAAATTTAAATATTTGACCAATGTTTTCACATGACAATAGGAATTCAATCTTGATTTTAACATTATGCAATTCAATTTTTATATAAACATTCAGCTTATAAACAACCAGCTTACACCACACAAGTGGTATTTGATATTTTCTTAATACCAACATAAAAATAATAGCTTATGACAACATGTTTTTTGATGACATCTTAATAAGTAGTGGGCCATCAATAGTTATTATGTTACTCCATACCATGGCAGAAAGGATAAACAGATTCCCCCTTAGAACGACAGTGAAGATGACACTGCTAGTGGTCTTTTGGTTTATGGTGATTGTAGTGATTATATTTGAAGTCTGCCTCAAAACATGTTTTATTTTTACACAAAAAAGGTTCTGATAATTGTGACCAAAAATTTAAGATTAACAGAGATGAAAAAAAGAACAGGATCCTGTCAGCTTTGTGGGACAGAAAAAAAGAGGAAAATCATGGAGCTTGCACCAACACTTCACACCAAGATTTTATTATTTTTATTTGTAGAACAAATGTGACAAAACAGAAAATCATGTTTGAAAAAAACATTACCGCATAAGAAACACTGTACTTTGTAAACTCATGCATTCCTTCTTTCTTTTTAATCCTTCCTTCACCTTCTCTTTCTTTCATACTTTACCAGCTTAAGCTGGGCAGTCTACTGTACAAGAGTTTAGTATCATATGAAGTAAGTACTTCCCTCTGCTCCAACAACTTACGTCTTGCTATTCTGGATTTCTCCTAAGTATCCTTGTTCTTCCAGGCTCATTAGTAACTTAGAGGGACTTGAATGTAGCAGTCTGATTTACATCAGTGATCTTATTCCTTTCAGCACAGGAGGGTTATCTTTTCTGTGACAAAGGCTATTGCAGATATGAATAACTATTTTCATACTGGGTTTTTTTTCCCATCTAGTTGGAATCACACCATCATAGATTTTGCCTTATAAATCTGACTTTGCTTTATAGAGCAATAATGGTACAGTCAGCACTCTGTCATCACAGCAAGGTGAATAGAGAAGAGTAACTTAGGTCAGTTGCTTCTTTATTATTGGCAGATGAAATACTGTCTTCAACAGCTTCAGAGCAAGAACCAGCTAAGCAGTGTGTTTGCACTCTGAAGGCAGTGTCGTTCTGAGAAGCCATAGCAAGAGGGTTTTCACTAGATGTAAGGAGGGACATACAAGCCACAGAGCAAAGCAAACCACTAAGTAAATAACCTCCTGTTATTGCCTACTGTTGTAAAGCTGCCTGGGTGAAAATTTAGAGATTATTTCAGGAGAAGTTGAGGAGAACTTAACTGATATTGAAATGGGTATGAGACATTATCAGGTAACAAAAAGTACAAGAGCTCTGGCAACTCTGGTAGACCAAAGGAAGAAGAGGATAAATACTGCAAAGCCAATTTCATATAGTCGGAACTGTATTAAAAATAAAGTCAGGATCAATGCTGCAGAACTCAAAGGTTCTTTGCAAGAGGCAGGCATTTAGTGCTTTTCAGAAGATTGGACTGTTCCTACTGCTTGACATATTATGACGTGTTCTCTTATCAAGAGTATTTGATGTAGGCATTTTTTAAATACTTGTCAGTCTTTGCGAGTGAGTGACTTCAGAAGGGTTTCTACAACCAGAGGAGAGTGTTCTCACACCTACTGCACAGCTCTGCTAAGGGCAGGGATGAGATGGCACAGGACAGCCAATGGCAGCATGACGGAGCCTGGAGTTCTGCACTCCTTGTCTCATCTGTAGTTGTTAGACCAATGGGAGCAAAGCTGCCCACAGCAACCGGCTTAAGGCACAAATGTAGGCAGTCAGTGTGGAGCTGTCCCCAGGCCCTTCCTGCAGTGAAATTCTGGCTTTATTTCTGTTACTTCTTTAGTAATGGCATCACAATTTTTGTATAATTCCAAACAAAGCTTTCCTTTTCCTCATCCTCTTCACTATCTGTCTTCTTTTGCTCATCCCCTGGTGTCTTTGGTCACATATAGACTTTTAATTCAATCAGCACTGGGTATCCCAAGGAACAGAATAATGTACTGACAATGTTCACTGTGGAGAACTATAAACTGATTTTTAGACACAGGATTTAATCCATGAATTTCAGCAACTGTGGCAGACAGAACTGGAGATCAGCACATGAACATGTGGGCTGCAGCCACTAGGATAAGGCATCTAATTCTGTTAATTCACAGATCTAGGTAGTAATTTTTGCAATGCAAAGAATCCAAAGCAATTCTACAGATGTGAACTGAAGCATCACATGATCTCCTTCAAAATGAAAGTTCCTCAGAGAGCTCAGTGCTTCCTGGTTCCTGCAGTTCCTCAGCTTGGCTGCAGGCTGAACCATCTGTTTGTTACCTAGAGTCTGCTTTTGAAAGAGATACACAGGTGAATCAGGTCGAAAATTCTTCACCTGCCATTTACCATCAGTTACAGGTATGGGGTGACATGAGGGGGAGTATTAATTTTTCAGTACTCCAGAATGTATCAAGTAGAGGAACTTTCTTTAAGTAATTGTACCCTAATATTATTTTTGATGTTTTTCTTAGTTTTCCCTCAAAAAAAAGATAAGAAAAAAATGTACATTAAAAACAAAGACAAAACTGTATTGGATTTTTGTATTTCTTTTGAAATAATAATTCATTTTTTAGTCACTTTAACACCATTTTATATGGTGGCAGACTTGTGAATCTTTAATAACTCTTTAGGTCAACAATTTAAAAGTCAGCTTTAAGACCCCAAAACAGAAAATGTGATCACTGTTGTAAGTGATGCAAACCACACAAATAATTAAAGAAAACCCCCCATATTTTCTGACAAAAAAAACAATCACAGAATGGGTATAGACAAAGAACCAATAGTTCTGTTAGACATTTTAATAGTTTCTCCATTTAAAAAAAAATATTTTTTATTAAACATAAGAGATTCTGATGGGAGAAAATGTAGACTGTTGTGAGACAGTAGCACACGGAAATGTTTGCCATATTTAGATCTCTTTTCGCTAAAAAATGGAGAGGTCACTTGAGGTCAATCATCCTGGGCTCTTTTCTTTAGGGGAATGAGTCTCCAGCATGGCTCTTTATATGAAAGGATTTCCTGGGCCTGAGTTATAGCTGTGGTATAATCACAGCTAAGAGAAATAAGAATAGTTATTTCTTATTTCTTTGTGAATAGAGAATGAAAAGGTCATTCAGTGTAAGGTACTTCAAACACTTAAAAGGAAAGGTATTTTACTGCTTACTTAGCTTTTTATGTACTGTATAGAAAGTATACATAATGTTGCCACACTGCTGTACAGAAGTGGAAAGAAAGAGCCTTTTTTATTCTATGACAAAACTTGAGATACATCTGCATTTCTTATACTGAGCATAAAATGATAAGGTTTATGAAATCATGGAAGACATGAAAAGGGTAAATAAAGAACATACTGACACCTCCAATACAGTACTTGGTGAGGAGTCAAATGAAATTACTGTGGCAGTTTCAACACAAATAAAGGGAGATGTTTTTTTTTACCTGGCATTTGATTATGCTGTGAAAACTCCATGCCATTGAAGGTAGTGGATTCTAAATTAGAAATGGATTTAAAAGCAACTGAACAAATTAATGGAAGAAAAATCTCCTGAAAGCTATTAAATAGAAACAATGGCTGAGAAAATATATTAATTTATTGGAGTCTGGGAGATGATTATACACGCTTCCATATTCTTCTTCTTTAAACATCTGTCCAGTTTTGGAGACAGTGCTTTTGATGTAATGCATCACTTATGTTCTTATGACTCTTTTGTGTGTTTTGTTGTTTTTGTTGTGGGTTTTTTTTCTTTTTTTGGTCTGTTTTCATATTTTCTTCTGTATTTTCCAAAGATCAGTCACACTGTGCCATTACAGATTACTTTTTCTTATTTTGTAATGGAAAACAAGTAGATGTAACCCATCTCCATCCATACAAGTAGGTATATGTGTTGACTTAGTCATCTCTTGTTTCAGCACATGAATGTCTCTGAAGGCAAATCAGGTATCCTAACAATGCCTGATGAATCACAGTTTATGAGCACTAAGAACAGGCCTTTTTCTAAAGCAACATATGTGAACACTTCCAGAGGCTGTTTGCACATAAGATGGGCCAATGACCTGATCCATAACTCAAGAGGATTACTGTTTGACAACAGCAAGAGTTACAAGCTTGAGATTGATAAAATAACTTGTGCTTCACAGCTGAAAATTATTTTTAACAAGCTTTCAGTCAGTTCATATACATCTTCCTAATCCCCTCTGAAATTTGGAAAACCATAGGCGACCATTATCATCAGTATTATTCAGGTAGTAGTACTTTAAAGGCATAACCTTTTAGATGAAGCTTAACTATTGATCTATAAAGTCAGCACCTTTTTCTTGCCATTCCCATTGGCTGAGATGTAGCATTGCGAAATTCCCAAGAAAACTGAGATTACTGCCTGCTTTAGAAGGGTTATCAGTGACTGAGAAGAAACGGCGAAATATGTTTTCATGCTCTGGCTGTATTACATTTTAAAATACACATTCACATTCACCCAAATTCATCTCAGAGTGCACAGTCTAGGATCTCTATTTCAGTGGTATTGAGTTAAGACTTTCTGGTCAATCTGGAAGCATCCTAAGGCTTTCATCAACCTTTTAATTCCTGGATTATTTTCTTCTGCCTGAACTTTCCCTTCTGCTTCCCTTTTGTTTGCTATTAATGCTTCATCTCTTCTGGGAGGGTGATTCACAGTTAATCAGCTCATCTATTTGGAGACATTCAAAAACACTGCTCTAAGGACAGGCCAGCAGGCATTGCTGGAACCCTTGTGTGGTTAAATCCTTCTCTTTCCTTAGGGGCTTCTCTGTCTCTGCTGCCCTTTAACAGTTACACAATTACCACCAAACGACTGGGCCAGCTGCAGACCTCAGTACCATCAACAGAACTGCCTAAAATGTAATTCGAGTAGCTTGTTTACATAAATACACCAGGTAAAGCATAAAAAAAAAATCTACATCTTGGAACGCTAATTAGTACTAGGTAGGTAGAAGGAAAACATTCCTGTACTCGAAAAGGATCATCTAGATCATGTTTAGTGTCACTGTCTTTTAACACTTTCACACAGAAAAAAAAAATGATTATTTTCAATTTGAACAAATATTTAAATATGCAGCCTCCACTTGGCTGAAATATTGAATGAATTCTGTTCTATTATTGCCATTTGGATGGCGCAAGCTGGGTTCTGTATCCAGACATGAGTCCAGCATGTACCTGACTTTACCTGCTTCATATATACAGTGTAAAGTGAAAGAGTACCGTACCAATACCATATTGAGTGTCTGTCTTGTCATTTAAGTAGAAGAAATTCTGACCACTCATTCCCTCCTCACCTTTCTGGTTTCTTCTGTTTCAGCATTACTAGATTTACAAGGTCACACTCGCTTTATTAGGCAGTCTTTTAAACTAGAGTTTCCACACACTGAATTTGCAATGTTCGTGTTACCAAACCCATTAGTATGTCTTCTGGACAGAACTTTACCACTTTTTATATACATTCCTAATTACTTCTATTAATTAAACTTCTTTAACTGTGAGCTTGAGGTAAGTCATCCTCTTCTTGAAATATGCTAACATTGTTTCTCAGATTGATTCTCATGCTATCACATAATCTATGTAGTTGTAACACTTTCTGCTCAGAAGTTTTAGTGTGCACACACACATGATCCATGTTGAGAAACTGCTGATGAACAGATACCAACATGGGGTGGGTATTTTAATTTCTTCCCCCAAGGGTAGGAAACACACTCATTACAAGTCAGTCATCTACAAAATAGATGTTTCACTAAGACATATTTCAAGGTAATTACCCAATGCTAATTTTCCAAGTTGTTTTTCCTGGCATTTGTTAGTTATCAGCCACTATCAGTTCATCCACCAACTCAGCTATCAAATCCTCTCAGTCTCATTTCTGGTACCGATTTTTAAGACTGTGTTTTCTCCACTTTGGGGTGAATGCCTACTTCCTAATAATGCATTTACTCTGCAAAAGGATTTGAACTGCTCATTTGAACCACCTAGCATTTTATTCCTAAGTATGTCGTCTAAAAACTATCAAATCAAAAGCATTGTTGCACATTACGCTATGCCCCTGAAACATTTACTCTACCTGTTCACAGTAATAAGTTTACCAAATATAAAGAGCACTAAACAGAATGGAGCAGAACTAAAACTGTCTCTGTCTCAAGCTCTTAAGGTTAAAGTCAATCCATTTCCAAAAAGGGCTCTGCAAGAACACCAGCTCACAGCCCCTCTCTGCCTCTTTTACCTTTGACTCCTGCAGTCCCTAGCCGTCGGGCACTTATTTCTGGCTGGGCCTCCAGTCGGTTTCTTGTCATGCCGGGCACCACCCGTATGGGGATGGTTCACCTTTCTACAGGGCATTCCACGATGGACAGTTCTGGTCCTCATCTGCTCTGGATACCAGTTCCCAGTGGATTGCTACAGACTGACCACATTTGTGGCGAATTTGGCCCTTGTTCAGGGGATGCCTGACGGTTCAGTTCGTGACAGGACCTAAGGCACAGCGACAGGCAGGGAGGCCGCTCTCCACCACTGGTCAGTGGACATGAGTACCCCTCTCAGCCCCTTTCCCGGTACTCCTGCGTGTTTTGCCGCCGAGGGCGTGAGGCGGCTGAGGCGCGCGGGCTGGCGGCCGCCGGCTGCGGCGCCCTGAGGGGAACGGCGGCAATGGGGGCCGGGCTCGCGCGGGGCGCGCGGCGGCCCCTTCCGCGCCTGCCGGCCGCTGGCTCCGCCCGCCCCGCCGCCCGCGCGGCCCCGGCGCACTACAGCTCCCGGCAGCCTCCTCGCCACGCCGTGACTCGGCTGGGGCGACGGCGGCGCCGGCCGGGATGGAGTGAGGGGGCGAGCGGCGGAGAGAGTGCAGCCCACCGAGCTCTGGCCCCCTGCCCCCTTTCTCTCTCTCTCTGGCTAGGGCCTATGCGGCCCCCCAGAGACCATGGGATCCAGGATCAAGTGAGTGCCCCCGGAGCTCTCCAGCCCCCCTTGCAGGCCCTCAGGAAAGCGGGAGGGCTCTGGAGAGCGAGAAGGGGACTTCCCCGCCCTCCTTCCAGCTCCGTGTGCGGCCGCGCGGGCGAGACCCCGGCCGAGCCCACAGGCCTCGGGGTAGGGCGAGAAGGACTGGGAGGAAGAATGGGGAAGAGTGCTTCCCACCCCCTCAGGCCAGCTCACGGGCCGGGAAGGGGGACGCGACGGGGTGGCAGGCCCCGTGCTGTCAAACCCCAACTCAGCGGCAGGACCCTGGGGCGCGGAGCTTGGCTGTCTCCTCTGGCCTGTAGAGGGGAATGTTGTTTCCTGCCCTCAAACCTAGTCGTGCTCTATAGCCTTCTCTCTTTGTCCCTGTGTGCAGTTCTCCGTGTGGTAGGCACAGGGCCAGGCTGTGAGGGCAGTTTAAATTTTATCGGTGAAGGCCTGAAGGAGTGCTGGGGCTGCTGGAATGGGAAGGTCCTCATTGCCAGTACTGGTGACGTCTGTTTTGGGGTGTGGTGGGGTCGAGAGAGTTCAAAGCTTCCTTGCCTAGGTTAGAGTGTGCTAGAGGAAAGATAGTCCAGTTCTGATATTTTAAAAGTGCATTAGCAAGGGGATTAGTGGAAGGGGAAGAGTGATGCAGGTGATTAGTGCGTTTGGTCTGGAGCTCTGTGCCCTCAATGTTTTTTAAATTTTCACAAAAGTAGGGTTGGCATGTTTGGTATTGTCACATTAAAGGTTTCAGTTCTTTTGTATGCTGTCCCAGGCAAATTCAGTTCCACTGAGACAGGTAGGTATGTAATAAAGCTGGTGTGGTCAGCAGGAGCAGGGAGGTCATTCTACCCCTGTACTCTGCACTGGTTAGACCACACCTTGAGTACTGTGTTCAGTTCTGGGCCCCCCAGTTTAGGAGGGACATTGAGATGCTTGAGCATGTCCAGAGAAGGGCGACGAGGCTGGTGAGAGGCCTTGAGCACAGCCCTACGAGGAGAGGCTGAGGGAGCTGGGATTGGTTAGCCTGGAGAAGAGGAGGCTCAGGGGTGACCTTATTGCTGTCTACAACTACCTGAAGGGTGGTTGTGGCCAGGAGGAGGTTGCTCTCTTCTCTCAGGTGGCCAGCACCAGAACGAGAGGACACAGCCTCAGGCTGCGCCAGGGGAAATTTAGGCTTGAGGTGAGGAGAAAGTTCTTCCCTGAGAGAGTCATTGGACACTGGAATGGGCTGCCCGGGGAGGTGGTGGAGTCGCTGTCCCTGGAGCTGTTCAAGGCAAGGTTGGACGTGGCACTTGGTGCCATGGTCTAGCCTTGAGCTCTGTGGTAAAGGGTTGGACTTGATGATCTATGACGTCTCTTCCAACCCTGATGATACTGTGATACTGTGAAAGCTATCACCAAGCAGAGGATGCTGACATATCTCTGCAGGAAAGGGGTGACAGAGTGGAGAGATCCCGTTAGGTTGTATGTTATTCAGCAGTTTGAGTAGGTGCTGTTGAGCAATTACTTCTCCTTCTTGAACACAGTGTTCTTCAAAATTACATAGGGCTTTAATTTCTCACCTGTTTAACTTGAATATGACACTGGAGGAAACAGTTTATGGTTCTTGATGACACATGTTCCTGTCCCCAAGCCCATGGGCTGCATAGATATAAATGTGTGTCTATCCAGACAAGTGTTTTAGGACAATGTAAGCAGATGATAAGTGCATGTAGTGGTACTACTGAGGTGATTAGTTGGTGCCAGAAAACAACATTCCTTCTTTGGGAGATACTGTGAGGCTAAGTTTTGCACTCCTCTGGTATATGGGTTCTCAACTGTTGCTACAGAAAAGTCTCAAAGTATGGGAAACTAGTTACATTTATCTTACATTCAAATACGGGTAGAGTCTAAAATTGTTACTATTTTGGCAGCAGAGGAGGATATATCTGTAACTTGTACTTTCGGATCTTGCAGTGGCCACGCCTGATTGGGCTAGTATTGTGAACTGCAAGGACTTTGGAGAACAGCCTTGGGGAAGGGAACCTGGGGGCCCTGGTGGGCAGGAAGAGGACCGTGAGCCAGCCTTTGTGGCCAAGAAGGCTAATGGCATCCTGTAGTGCATTAGAACAGATGTGGTTAGTATGTTGAGAGAAGTTCTCCACCTTTACTCTGCCTCATCTAGGTTATTGTGTCCAGTTCTGGCTCACTCAGTTCAAGAATGACTTAAGGAAACTTGAAAGAGTACAGTGCTGAAAGGAGTGGAATATCTTCTGTGTGAGGAAAGGTTAAGGGAGCTGGATTTCTTTAGCTTGAAGAAAAGGAGACCGAGGGGTGACCTCATTCATGTTTATAAAGACATGAAGGGCAGTGCTGGGAGGATGGAGCTAGGTTCTTCTCAGTGATGTCCAAAGATAGGACAACAGGCAATGGGTGCAAGGTGGAGCAAAGGAGGCCCCATGTGAACATATGGAAAAAATATTTCAATGTGAGGGTGACAGAGCAATGGAACAGACTGCTCAGAGAGTTTGTGGAGTCTCCTCTGGAGACTTTCATAACCTGTGTGGATGCATTCCTCTGTGACCTACCGTAGGTGATCCTGATCTGGCAGGGGGATTGGACTAGATAATCTTTTGAGATCCCTTGCAACCCCTAACGTTCTGTGACTTCTTACCATGTCTTTGTTCTTAAATCTGTTAGAAGGCTGGCCTTGCATTTATGGGCTTATGGAATCCACAAGCTGGGTTTATTGCTTTTGGCTTTGCATACGCTTTGCAGAATGTGAATGTAGTCAGTCAGATGAGACACTTCAACTGGAAGCCTCAGTTGAGTAGCAGTTAGGAAGTATTTATTACAGGTGGTGGACTTTGGGACTTTCTGTGTAAAATCTTTCAGTGTGAATGTGCCTTTCAAGATTGCAGACAGAGCCTGTCTTTCTCTGACACCAGGAAAACACAGGCGATAACCCCATGTGAGCATTAATTTCATTCTTCTTGAACCTTGTCAGAAAGCATTTTGTCCATTGGCGTGGTTAGGCAACTTTGCCTTGAGCAACAATCAATAAGTTACTTTATTTCCACTTTGGACAGAGCACTGCACCCAATTAGAGTAAGTGCAGTTTTTCAAACTAATCTTGAAGTATATAAAGAATGAGAACTAATCTGAGTAAGAGGTTTTCCTGGTTTTCCATTCTGAGATGGAGTTTCAAGTTGCTAAGTAGCTCCCTTGTTGGGGTAAGTGGGAGTGTGAATGTGAGCACTATTTTATAATTATGTATAGTGAGGTGTGCCTTCTTTAGTGGCCATGTCAGTGTCTTTTGGAGACCTAGCAAAAATCCAGTAGTCAGATCTCTTGCTTCTTGTCATGCATTGATAATTATGAGGGATGTTAAACTCCTTGGCACATGATCAGTTGCACACAGTGCGATATATTCTGCATGAAGCTTGGACATATGTGTCAGTTGTATTTTTGATGGATATATAGTAATGAGTCATCTCAGTGAAAGACTGATTAGAGAAAATTATCAGACTGAAGTGAAAGAAATCAAGAACTTGCCAGCAATCCTGTAAGCTTTTGACCTTTGTATAGCTGCAGGCAAAAAAAAAGAAGTTAATTGAGTATTGGGTTACACTGTTGTCTTAAGCTTTTTGTTGGAGCATGTTGTACAGTATGTGCAAGGCACTCTGTGACAGAGAGGCAATGTGATGCAGGAATCTATTTCAGTTAATAGTATAGAATAATAATTAATAGTAGCCAGTTAAACTGACTACTATCACTTCTGGGTATGCTGCAGTACTCAAGATTTACCACAGAGAAAGGATTTTTTTTTAAATAATGTGTTGATAACACAAAATCTGTTGAACAAAATTGCATTGCTCTGTAAAAAAATTGACATATTCGTTTCCAGAGGTGATTGTAATTTAGCGGTGGTGGAAGAGATCCATCATGTTAATCTGGGAATGCTTTCAGATATTTAACATCGTTTGCTGCATACCGAAATGTAATATTATCTGCCTAGGGAATACCAGACAGAAAAACTTAAACATATGCAAATTAAGTTTTGAGGTGCAGTTTCTAATTTGAATTAGCAGTTGCAGATCTCTGCTAATAATATTTTTCTGCAACAGTTGAGCAACTAAGTCTTGTTACAAGTAATTATCAGCAGTGTCAGACTCCTCTCTTATGCCTCAGTTATTAAGCAGAGTGATACTTTGTTGTAAGTGCCATTACTTTTTTTCCTACCTGTAGAAAATATTGCTCCTGTCAGAATTGAAACAGGCTTTAGATATGTAAGATACATGCTACTTGGGAGAGGACTTTATTTAATTTTATTGTGCACAAATCTATTGAGGTTTGTTGAAAACTAATAATTTTGATGGTAAAAAGTACATAAATATCTTATTTGAAGTATTATATTACTTCAATATAATATTGAATTTCTTATGGATTGCTTTGATTACTAAAGCTTTTCCTGTGTCAGAGATTTGAGTAATTTGTACTACTAGCATTTATCACAGAAGCAGTCTGTTCTTGTAGAGCTTCTTCCTAAATTTCTATTTCCAAAGAAGATTTGCTATGTATGTTTGTATGTGCGTGTCCTATGGATTCTTTACATACAATGCATGTTCATTTGATAAGTGACCATTGTTTTTTCAGTGATTATTGTGAGGAAACAAAACATTGTGTGTGTTTGTTTCTTATGCTGTGAATGGTTTCAGTGGGTTGAGGTTTCAGTACAATGCACAGGTGGCATTAGATGTCTGCAGGGTAGTTTAATCATAAATATGGACTGCAAACTGTACATATTATGATGCATGTTTGTGCTATATTTGCAAACTGTACCAAGCTCTTAGAGTGAGTTGTTTCCTTAATTCCATTCAGAAATTATTAAATATTCAGAATTCAACAATGGCTTCATTATCATACTGAGGTGTTAGCCTGTTGAATGCAGCCTTTAGTACAGAGTTTCTGGCTTGGCAAAGCTACTTTAATTTTGCTGTTCATAGAAATAAGTGGATGTTTATCATGGAATATTAAAATACAAAATGTGATGTCTTTTTTCTGAAAGTTTTGGTGTATAGTGTGTGCTTTTGTCAACTGTGTTATACAGTATTTTCACTAAAGAACTTGAACACAGACTCTAACATAGCGTTAAAAAGGTGTTTGTTATTTTATCCATTAGTTGTAAAAATATTATAAAACTTATAAACTTTTAATTAAGGAAACAAGGTGCTAAAAATAAAGACATAAGAAGAGTAAGGTAAGGCTGCACAGCAATATATATATGAAAGGAAAAATACATTTCTGGTGTTAACGTGGATGTCATTTCATCCTCATCCTGTTGCAGGATTGTAGGAGTGTAGCTAAGAATCTCAGTATTTGAAGGACACTATGTGCAGTGCCTTTAAGTAGTGCAGGGAGAATTAGGCACATTTGTTTTATACTGGAAACTAATGGCTGATTTGTTTGCTTTAGTTTTCTCATAACTTGAGAATGTCTTTTTCTCAAAAATAGCTACATAAGGCAAATCACTTGGGAACTGGTAGCAAATTAAATTAACGTTAATTGAATTGTGAACCATATTTGTTGCTCCTGTGAGGTGCTCTGTGAAACTGTAGAGTGTGATGCTATGCTACTGAAACCAGTGGTAGCTTTTCCAGCCGTTTAAATAGGTGTGGGCTTTGGCTTAGAGCCACTTGAGTTGTGCTAAGCAGGCCTGTGGCATGGTTAGTAGTGTTTGGTTTAATTCCTTTTGGTGTTAAACTAGGATTAAAAATAATAGAAATCCTCTGAAGAGTAGGCTGAACTCCTTGACATGTTTATATGTTTGATCTGAGGTGCTGGGTAAGATGAGTTTCAGTTTTTTGAGTCATTATTCAGATGGGAATTCATGTGTGTGTGTGTATTGTTTTTACCATTTTTTTTATCTCTGACTGTAAGGCAGCTAACAACTTTCTAAATTCAGATAGCTTACATTAACACATAAAAGATAATATCACTGTACAAGCAGACATAAATTTATAGCAGCAATTATGCAATTTGGATTCTTGGGTTTAACCAGAAAATCTAAGAATAAAGAGTCACATGCTCACACTTATGAAATCATTATTTTGTTAAACAATTAGAGTCTAATGTTTGATTCTCTTTAATCTCATAATTTTTTTTGAGTAGCTAAAATTGTTAGAGTGGAGAATATGACTCAAAATGTGCTCCCTTATAGAATCACCTGCTGCCATTGCATGCTTCTTATGAAATACAATTCCAGGGCTTCACTTCCAGAATTACATTACTATGAGCTGAAAATCTACATTCTTTTTTTTTCCTTAAGTCTTAATATTATTAACTTTATATCTCTGATGTTGAAGTATTTATATCTCTGAAGTTGAAAAAGTCTCTTTCCTCCAACATTTACCTTTTATAACTGAATTTGCTTTAATTTTTAACTTTCACACATATCTCCCTATTTTGCACATCTGGCAGATTTCTAGATTTGACTCAGAAGTTTCATGAGGTGAAACGTGTTAAAGAGAGGAAATGTATGAATTAACTTTACATTCTTTTGGCTGCAGCTTCTGTTTTTTTTTCCTTTTTCTTGAGTAAATAGGTGTCATGAGGTTGAACTCAAGGGTCACAGTAAGGAAAATATGAATCTGGGTTGTTTGTCTCATGTTGTATGTTACTCTGTTTTCAGTTTGGTGAAGAGAAAAGAGTATTCAGAATTATTTTTTTTTTCCTGAAAAAAACTCTGTATTTAACACAGATTTGCTTTCTCAATTGAACATAAAAGTGAAATAAAAAGATTTATTATTGCAGGTTGCACATGAAATAAAAATTAGAATTGTGACTAAGAGCTGAGATGACTCTTGTTTCTCTGAGTAGCATTCTGGAGAGATGAAAAGCATAGGTTCACTTTTCTGGCAGAATTCGGAGTGATAGGTCTGTGATGTTTTGTTACCTGGAAAAGCAAATTAGTCACAACAATTGAAGCTACTTAAAGGTTCTTTTTTTCCCTCTGTCGAAGTTTATTAGATACCCTGTTCATAGTGACTCATCTGAGCTTCAGCTCTATCCTGTTACCAGCAGTAAGGCAGAAATATTTGATATGAAATCATCACAGACTATGAAACAAACCTAGTTTATCAGGTTGTATTGCATTCCCAGGACCATTTTTGACTGAGTAATTGAAAGCAAACTACTAAAAAAATTCTCCATGTGCTAAATACTACTTTTTTCTTTCAGACAAAATCCGGAAACTACCTTTGAAGTGTATGCAGAGGTAGCCTATTCGGGAATCAGTTGCGTTGGGAAAGGTACTGTAATTCTACCTGTTTATTGGCTAAACTGCTCTTAAGAGCCATATATTGCAAGATAATGAAGTGTATTTAATATTATGTTCTTCTAGCTTTCAAAACTTAATCATTGCTTCTGTGGACCTTTTACAGTTGGGACTAATAATGAGAATCTCTGGCCTTCATCTCTGGTTGAGCAATTTTCTTATTTCTTTGACTGTTTTCTAAAATAGGAATTCTTACTTTATTAAGGTTAGATAGGTAAATGCATTTTCAGATTTGTATTTTGTGCTCATATAAAGAATGGGTAGTTTTAAAACAGAAAGTATCACAGGTGTAATTTATTTTTACTTCCTCTTTCTTATTTATCTGCAGAAGGGTTTATCTTTTCCCAGAAATCTTCCTTTAAGCATGTGATTTTGTCTCAAAGTACAGAATGAATGCAACTTACCATTTATTTCAGTGTTTTTACCAAACATTACTACTGAACCATAATTATAAAAGGATTTTTCTATAATTTTATTTTTGACAAATATTCCTATGCTTACACTAGAGAAGCTCCATAAATACTGAAATCAACATGGAAGTATATTTATGAATTTTTAATTGCAGTTTTTTTTCTAAATAATCAGGAAAAGCAAAGGCTGAAATTCATAATCCCAGAATGTATTTCAAGGTGTTTCATGAGCTCAGTTATGAAAAGAGGTGATATCAAAATGAAATAATTATGATTAGTCAACCTATACTGAAGTAATATTTCTTTTATCTTCTATGAAATAATTCTGTGTGTATTTTTTATGTGGTATAATGAACCAATAGAAGGGATTTTAATATCTTATTGACTGGAAAGCCTAATACCTCCTTTTATATCTGGTGTGGGTTTTTTTTTGTTTTTTTTTGTTTTGTTATAATCAGCAAAAGTCAAGTAGCTGCGACTCTTTCCTTTACTGCCAAAGCCTCCATAGGAGTTGTAGCTGGGATACAGTTTTGGCTTGTCCTACTGCTGTATGCCATCATGACTATTTGATGTAACTGCAGGAGCCCTTTTAATAACTGGTCTTTGTTTCTGCACATCTGACCTGGATTCTACTGCCAGAAAATCTGAACAAATTTGACCATAAACATTACATTGTACAGTACTAGTGTCTGGGTATAATCTTCTCTTTGAAGTTTGTTTGCATCCCCCTGAAGGGATTAATTCCCTGCTGTGGGAAGGTGGGTTAAAAAGCATGGAAACTACTTTACAGGTTTTTAATTGGAGAATTTAGTATACATTTTGTTCCATAAACCAACTGATTCTGTGGGAGTTTCACTTGTGTTTTTAGGTTTGGTGTATGCACTTGTAGGTGCAAAATCTTCAGAAATAGTTTTTAGTGAGTAAAAATTGTTCTAATAATTGTTTTGCAACTCACATATTCCAAAGTTACTCTTTCTGAAGTATCTTTTTTTTTTTTCCCAATCTTTTTTTTATATTTAAGAAGTGCCTTTCATTCTCAAAAGTCATAGATTCATGTTATCTCCAAATATTCTATCTTCCTGTTCTAAATGAGGGTTGTTGTTTGGTTCTTTGCAGTGTCAACTCTATTTAGCAGCTATCCTGTATCCCAGGCAGATTAGAAATACAGACCTAGAGACCTCCACATAGTCTTTTCTACTCCTTGACTAGTTGTTCTATGCCAGAAGATTGGGAATATATATAAACTTCTTTTCTGCAGTGAGCAAATACATGTTGCATGGCATGCAGCAGTCACTGTTAAAAACTTGCATTTAAAAGGTGTGTAAAGAGTGAATTATCAGGCATTTAAAAAAAAATATTTCCATGTAATGGGTTGCAAAATTAACTTGTATAACTAGTAAATAAACAGTATAATAGCACTCTGGATCACTTACAATGCTCCTAATTATATCGGTCTTCTGAAATGGTCTTCAGGAGAATGAATTGCTCCAAAGCTGTAACAATCCTAGTGTGGGAGGTCGTGTGGCTTGTGGCATGGTAAAACATGTCTCTGTTTTGTTTTATTCAAAAGTTAGTGTAACTGTTGTGGTTTAAAAACAGCTGGCAACTAAGCTCCACCCAACCACTTTCTCCCTTTCCTCCAAAGTGGGATGAGGAAGAATGGGAAGAGTGAAAGTGACAAAGCAGCAAAAGATGTTTTCCATGTGATCTGTTAAATATCAACTAAAATTAAAAGTTTTAATGTATTTCCTGGTTTGCTTGCATCTTGCTGAAAGGGGATATACTGACTTGTGTTATTTCTTACTGACACTCAATTATACGTTCTAGTAGTTTTCTTGCTCATGGAATTGTTAACAATTGCAATAAATACATTAAATGTTTATTTGGTTAATAACTTCTGAAATGAATGAAAGCATCATCATCCATTGACTATCATACAGAATTACAGAATTGTTTAGTTTGGAAAAGACCAACTGTAAACTCAGCATTGCAAAGTGCACCACCAAGCCATGTCCCTCAACACCATGTCTGCACATCTTTTAAATCCCTTCAGGCTGCCCACTTCCCTGGGCAGCCTCTTCCGATGCTTGAGAAGGCTTCCTCTTAAGACACCAAGCTGTGGGATCCAGCTGACATGCTGGAGGGACGGGATGCTATCCAGAACGACTTGGACAGGCTTGAGAGGTGGGCCCAAGACAAGCTCATGAAGCTCAACAAGACCAAGTGCGAGGTTCTACACTTGGGTCAGAGCAATCACAAGCACAAACATAGGCTAGGCAAGGAGTGGCTCAAGAGCAGTCTCAAGGAAAAGGACTTGGGGGTGTCAGTTGATAAAAAAATCAACATGAGCTGGCAGCAGTTGTTGGCAGCCCAGAAGGAAACCGTGTACTGGGCTGCATCAAAAAAAGTGTGACTAGCTGGGTGAGAAAGGTGAACTCTGTGCTTCTACTCTGCTCTTGTGAAACCCCACCTGGAGCACTGCCTCCAGTTCTGGTGCCCCCAGCACAAGAGGGACATGGGAATGCTGGAGTAGGTCCAGAGGAGGGCTACAAAGATGATAAGAGGGCTGGAGCACCTCTCATATAGGCACAGATTGAGAGAGTTGGAGCTCTTCAGCCTGGCTCTGGGGAGACCTTAGAGTGATGTTCCAGTACCTGAAGGGGGCCTACAAGAAAGCCAGGAAGGGAGTTTTTACAAGGGCTTTAAGGATAAGAGGGAATGGATTTAAGCTTGAGGAGGGGAGATTCACACTGGATATTAGAAAGAAATGTTTTACAGTGAGAGTGGTGAGACACTGCAACAGGTTGCCCAGGGAAGTTGTGTATGCCCCCTCCCTGGAGATGTTCAAGGCCAGATTGGATAAGGTCAGTGGAAGGTGTCCCTGCCATGGCAGAGGAGTTGCGAACAGGTGATCTTTAAGGTCCTTTCCAACTCATTTTGTATTGTTCATAAGGTATGAAGAGAAAACTTTGAAAGTAAAGAAGCTGAAAAAGTAGAACTCTGCCAGATCACAATGAAACACATGAACCAAGAAAGGAAATGATCCCTGGATCAGCTCTGCCCTGGTCTGTGTCCTTTTCATTTTAGATTGCTTCGAAATAATGATCGTCTTTGCTCAGTGTTTGTGTATCTCTGGCACATGAAGTCTTTGGTCCATTATACAATTCCAGCATTCAGTTGTATCTAAAAGCTGTGTTTGTGATTTTGTTCTATTCATAGATTTTTATCTGGAGACTTAGCTTAAGCACTTCTAGAAATTCAATTCTATAATATTGACATATTATATGCTTCAAAGTAGAATAAAGTACACTTGAACTGATATTTTTTTAAAGTCTCAGCCAAAAGATAGTTTTGGTTTTTTTGAGATGCAGAAGAAGAAAAAATCCACCAGCAATTTTAGTTAAAATACCTAAACAAAATGACAGCATGCTAACTGCTTAAGAAGTCTTTCTTTTAACTTTCAAAGCACTTTATAAGCCAAAAACTGCTGCAGACCATTCATCAGAAATATGATGTAACAAATTTAAGGATCCCTCTGGAACTCAGCCAAACATCCTCTTGTTAGATGGGGTTATGAAGAGAATTACAGTCTGTCAAACTGTTCATGCAGAAAAAGAGAATTTGTTAGTCTAAAGTAACTGATCAAAATAGTCTCTAAAGTATGAACATTTGAAAGTAAATGCTTGCAGGAGTAAGACACCCCCCTACACCCCTGTCTGGGAGGATGTAGCATGCTTTTGTGTGGGGTTTTTGTGTTCTCGCCAAAGCAGACATTATAAAAGTATGTCAAATCTGTAGCTTTGCCATGTAATGTGCCAAAAGGCCTTTCTCTCCAAGGACCTCATCTTTCATCTTTTTGTGAGTGTAGCATAAATTCTTGCTGTGTGTTCAAGGAAAAAATGGTTTAGTACAGCTAAAGGATTTCTTTCTTTTTTTTTTTTTTGAAAAAAAAACCTATGCTAAGTTGGAGGCTTAAATGTGATAACGTGGACAAAGTGTTAGAGTTTAACAAATGTTCACTGGATTAGTGAAGGAAATGTAGTTTGTACTACTTCTTTTATGACAGAATTTAAAAGGTCTTGCTTTAAGACTCACCATGTGCTGCTTTCTTTTCTGGAAAACATACCACTAAGTTGAAAAGGGAGATGAATCTTAGAAGGAAACTATTAACTCTGAGGTAGTTTATCATTGTTTGAGAGAAAGGATGAAATTTGCATTTGAATTGGCTCTGAGAGTAGCATGTACTACTAATCTTGTTCCTACTAGAAGCTTGTGAGTAGTTTAAGTACTTCCTTCTTTACTTTTCATGTTCTGGCCTTGTGTTGTAATAGCTCTTTCCCTCCCACTTCCCCCCTTCCCAGTAGATCACAAACGTTATAACTTAAACTAATCTAAGTCCTTAACTCTACTGGGAGAAGTCATGATGTGCTTGGGCCCTGAAATTATTCTACAGTTGTCACTATGGTTTCCATGATAGAAATTTCCATGATAAAAATTTCACAGGTAGAGAGAACTAGCAGGTTTCTGTCTCTGCAAAACAGACATACTGCTACTCCTTCTCATTATAATTTTGTCATAGGTCGTAGTTCTGTATAGTAGAATGGTGTCTCCCCCATAGATGAAGTCTTTTCTTGAACATAAGCAATTACTGGAACAGGTTTAAGTTAAGATTTGGTCATTTAGAAGTTTGTAAACCTTGCCCATGCACCTCCCAACAGAAATATTTTTGTTTTGTTTGTTTTAAGGTGAAGGCTTAGGAATAACAAAGTGCAAAATTCAGGTCCCTCTATTAAATAGGGGCTTTTGCCATCCTGTCTTCATGGTACTAAGGTATTACACCCAAGTTCCTAAAGCAGGATTTTAAGAGTAACCAAATCTAAGTAGATGGATAGTATTCGGGACTTGAAATATTCCTAAGTTGCTGCTTTGTTTCTTTGTTTCCATTTGATCTCTTTCCTTCGAAGTCCAAACAAGGTGAAGGATTTTCAAAAAGCACTTACTAAGACTGCAGTGTCCAGATGAGATAAGTAGCACTGTCTGAACTGTTTTGTTTGAAGACAGTTTACAATTTGGCTTTTACAGAATAAATGAAATACATAACTGGAAGGGAAGTTCACGTGTTGAAAAAATACTACAATCTTTTATACTGCAGTTCATCATGAATTTCATCTAACAGATCTTTTTAGTGTGTTCTTAGCTGCTGCTGCTGCATTTAATAACCCTCCACCCCCAAATGTTAATATCAAATATAATTGAATATTCTTACCATTTCTCCATGTTATTTTGTGGGAAGAGATCAATTTGTCCTTTTTGCTTCATGCTTTAAGTATTTCTGTCTACAGTCTTTTCTGTTTCCCAAGTATTTACTAATCTGTGTGATGTTGCTACTTCTGGCACTATTTTACTAGACAGAAAATTCAGCACAGAAAGTCTAACTCACAAGACTTTAAACTCTTTTGTTGATTTATATTTTTTTTAAAGGAGCTTGACATCTTCATCAAGTTCACAGTGGGCCTGCTTTGTTTGCTTTCTCTTGAATGCTTGATAAGATTTTTCTTCTATTGTTTTGTGCAGCAAGGACAGAACTTGCCATGGCTGAGGTGTTTTTTTTTTGTAAATCCACAATATGGTCATTGTCTACTTCTGAATAATTGTGACTGCTTTTTGTACAACCAGAACTAAGGCTTTGGCTGTGAACAGATTCCTTCTTAGCGTGAAAAGAGACTAATCCATGTAAATACAGCCCCAAAATAAAGCTTTACAGAAAAAGGGAAAGGCTGCTAAGCAGGAGGGCAGAGGTCAGCAATTTAACCTTTAACCTAACAAATAAGAAGCATGAAAGTTCCCGAATTGGTTTACAAAGGCAAGCTCCTGTGATCTGTCAGTTTTTCTTTTCATGATAGAGTTGGGTGAGAAAACTGACTGACAGCTAGTGCCTTTTTAACTGCAAGTTGAAATTAACTGCTAAACTGAAACTTTTTTTAGGGAAGTTTTTTTTCAATGATTTCATCAACTTCATTCAGTCGCTATACTTACAGTTTTCCTTGAGTTTATAGTGGAGTTTGAGTGGTTGTTCTTTGTAAAGAGTTCTTGAGATACTCAATTTAGATATCAAATACTACTGAAACATGGAATATTCCAGCTTTTGAAGCATTTAGGAATTTAATGAAGCACTTGTAATTAAACCTCTGGTAATGTGCTCCTTTAAGAGTAAGGCTGTTAATTTCAGTTACTGCAAAGAGATGGCACTTTGAGTAGAGTCAAATAGTTGTTATACAGTGTGTGTGTGACTTCATTTAAAGGGAGCAGTTTTAACCTTAGTTCCTTCTCAGTCACAGAAATTTCCAAGGTAGTTTGTTTTTGTTTGTCCTTATTTAATCACAACAGGTAATCTCATTAATGAGTGTTAATTTTTGCTTAAAGCTTAATGCATCTGCAGTCAGCAGTGAGTCCAGATACAGCCATTTCTGTAAAGAACTTTTAATTAGTGTCATTCAGATGAAGAAGAAACAAAGTAGTAATGACTTTAAAGTAGACTCCCTGTAGATTAAGAATAGCAATTTTGTGGAGTTTTGCCTAATGTTGTAAGCAATGTCCCAGGAATGACTGACATTTGGTCCATCCAGCATTGTACTGCTGCTTCCAATGGGTGGGTCCAGTAGCAATACTGGAGTTTAAAAATTGAACCTGCTTACTCTGTTGACATGCAGGTCAGTAATTCTACCCACAGCACTATTTTAATGTGCAAGCAAAAGATGAACTCGATCTATTTTTATTACTGGTTCTTTTTCTTATAGGTACTTCCTTAGGAAAAGAGAATGTAAACTCTTAATTCACAAAAAGGTCTATCATCAGAGTGCCCCAGGCAGTATTGGTTTGCTTCTCTTTGGTGTCAGAGACATTGTCAGGTTTTTTGTGGCTTTTGTTGGTTTTGTTTGGGGCCTGCTGTGGTGGTGGTTTTGGTGGTGTGGTTGGAGGTTTTTTTTTTTGTAAGATTGAAATAGAAAGAAAGATGATTTGAGATACTATCAAGTAAGTATAAAATGAGTTCAAGACTACTGTTTCACTTCAGCAATGATTGTGAAAAACCAAAACAAAACCAAATCCTACCTCCCACCTTTTGTTCTACCAGGGACAAAGTTGACCCTGCAGTACTCTCCATGAAATGCTGCAGAGTGCAGGTTCATAGTGAAGGGGCAGACTGTGGTGTGTTACCCTTTGCAGCGTGTGTAAATACTGCTGGTAAGACACGTTTTAATCAAAGACCTGCATTGTGTTCTGATGATAGCCAAACACACTTGTTGTCTTTAAACAAGGTGTGTCACCTGCTGTCCACTGGATGCTCTAATTGGAGAGGGGAGAAAGAATGCAAAGAGATTGGTGCTAAATCCTGACAACGAATAAGGAGATCTTTTGCCCTCCTAGACCTTCCAAGATTTGGTAAACAATTTGTCAAAATTCCAGATGCTGAAAGATTGCTGACTTCTCAAGAGATGATTTTTACATCTCCCTTTTTTGAGGGAAATCGCTTTCAGTTAATAAAACTTAGAATTTAGGACATGGAAGAGTAGCATAGAAACCAAGGAAGTTGAACTGCAGTATTAAGGATGATAACCTTGGATGGAAGGGTGGGAACAAGCAGCTAACAGTGACAATCTATTACCTATAACGAATTGTAGTCTGCATTGTTCATTTGTTTACACTTCCCTAGGGATTTAATAAAAACACCAAAACACTCAAAGCCCCCTCCCCCACCAATATTTATTTGGTTTTGAACTCTTCTATGAGCGGCAGTTAGGAGAGTTAAGGTTTTCTAATTTGATGAAATAACTAGTGAAAACAAATGATGCGTACTATAGAAAGTTAAATAACATAAGACTCCATGGAGTACCCTATGGAACATCCATCATCTGGATGGAAAGCACTGGTTAAATGATGAGGACCGGGGGTGAAGGGCCCTATTATAGTGTGCCAAAAATATGTGGTGTGCCCCAGACTTCATTAGCAGCTACAGTACATACACCCAGGGAAGGAGTGGTAGGAAAAAACCCAAACCACAACTTCAGTGAATATTTTTAAAGCAGAATCTATTTTAGCTATTTTAACCAAAAGTGTTTCCACACTTTAAATTCTTGCTAAGTTTTCAACTGGTGGTGAAGGGAATTACACTTCTAACTCCAATTGCATTTTAGTGGAATAACCCAATCCCATCCTTAGCTCCTTTGAAGAGTCATTTTACTTTATAATCTCATGGTTATGAATATAAATAGTAGCAACATTACTTTTTTTAAATTGAATCCTGTGCAGTTTTATCTCTTCATTTAAGAGTAATTATTTTCTTATGTCCATTTGTCCTGTAAGAACCTGTAAGATACTTTTGAATTTCTTGAAATCTCTTGTTCCAGAGATTCTAAAAGCAGATCATCACTTTGTGGAGAAACATCTACCAAAAAAAAATTAATGTAGACTCAATTCAAATGCTAAAATGCAGAGACAAAATAGGTGATTAAATACCGCAGTATAGTTGGGCAGTAGAATCAGGCTTCTGATGTTTCCTATTTGTAAGCTTCATATTTGACTTAATGTTATTTAAATCATGTGATTTGTCTTTTTGTGAATGTGACACTAGGGCAGTGGAATCAACTAGAGGGAGAAGCCAGAATATGAGAAACAACTCAGAACTGAAAGTAGCTTATGCTGTCTCTTAAATAGTAGGCTGGAGAGATAGCAGTACAGAACTATGATGAAGAGCAGGATCAAGCTGTAATAAAATATGGTGGAGTGAAAGAAAAACATAAGAATAAACAGAATCAACAGAAAAAACAGACCCAAACCAAAACACTAGTCTCAAAACTTCTCTGCATTAGGTATGAGGTCTTCTAAAGTTGGTTTTCACTTGCACCTGATGTAATGTCTGGCTTTGGTTGAATTTGAAGAGAATTTTGTCAAATGTGTTAGAAAGACTGTATAGGGCAAATGATTCTCTACTAAAGCCATAATGTATGTCCACAAATGTTTACCTAGAGGTGAAATTTGCACATGGAAAATGTTATAAATATGTTGTTTTGCTTCATTGCAATTAATGTCCTTCTACACTAAGTGCAATGTTGCTTTTAGCCTGTATGTTTGTTCCTTTTGCTTAATGGCTTAAATGCTTTACTTGTGTTTGTGGTGATCTGTCAACTTTTTGTACACAGTAGTGTTGAAAATTGTTTTGATAAAATTTATTTGTAAATTATTCACTAAAACTATGTAGCACTGCAGAGTACTGTAGATTCTGTCAGTACTATGTAATTAAATACCTCTTAAAGATACTACCTGGTTGAAAGAATTAGTGTTTTAAACCAGAAGTATATAGCTTGGTGTGTGCCTTGACAGTGCACATAAACAAAAATAGATGTAATGAGTAAATAGAATTATTTAACTTGTTCAATATTTTATTCTTTAGTGAACTGTAGGGGTAAAAAGTAGCAGAATCTCACAGTTTGCCATCTCTCTTGCATGGGAATTGCAAAATGCATCCCTTGTTGCACTTAAAAATACCAAGTGTGGTATTCAATAATACAGTAATTACAGCACTTTTCATTTTGATGTATTTCTTGATTGTTTTGCTTTACCCTGAGTATGGGATTAGGTCCTTCACCAAATCATCTTGAAGCAATTCTGTAAATTTAGACTAAATACTTAGAATACAGTGGGTGTCAATTGCATGGACAATTAAAATTGAATATTGACATGTTTTTAAAATAGCCATACATCTCAATTTTGTTTATCTCAAAGTTTTAAAGACCTAATGACCTCATTGCAGCTTGACTATAATTACCATGTTTAAACTTCTATGCATTTTTTAGTTTAAACAGCCTTTGTGTTTTTTTTTTAACCAAAAGAAAATTAATGAGAAGAGACAAAGAGACATCAAAGAGGTTTTCTCTCTGATTGCAGTGTTAGAAGTTTTGCCTGAAAATAGGTTACATTTCTTCTGTTTTCAGCTGAATCCTCATTAACTTTACATTTTAATGATGTCCAGAGCAAATTATACGATTATGCTAGATGCCTTAAAGGGAAGCTTAAAGGACACCTTTTTAATGTTTGTTTCTTTATCGGTGCCAGTATTTTCACCAATATTATAAACAGTGTTAGAATGCTAAAGCTAATCCCAAAACATATGAGAAATGTCTGCCATTTTTGCTATATATGTAGTAGAAGTATTTTTATTTGATATCATCATAGATGGAGCATGTTAGGAAGATATCTTCATCTTTTTGGAAGACACATAAATCATGCCCTTTTAAAGAGTTTACAAACTGCTTCTGCATTTTATCAGTTCTATATATAATGATAAAATAAAATGGAGGCAGGTGATGTAACAGGGCCTCTGAATTGTTTTAATTGCTTGGAAACTTCAATGGAGAAGATGACAGAAATGTTAATAAAGTGATAGTTTGCATTTTACGATGATGACATAAAATGTTATTGGAGGAGCTCTGTTAGAAGCAATTCTGTGTTAGTAAGGTACCTATGCTACTAAAAATTAAGATTTGGTGCCTGTGTTTTATGAATAGAACCCTTGATTTTCTTGCACCACATTCCAATCAATAGACTAAATTTTGGAAGATGGGATTATGGCAATAGGATGAAGCAGGAATGTCCCAAAGTTCAGCCATGAAGGACTCAAAATCCAGTTGCCACAGTGAAATACAATACTTTAGGATCTTAAAGGTTAGTAGTTTCTGACAACTCTGGTATAATAGAAGTGAATTTCTAACCAGTCTCTGATTATTCATGTAGATGCGGCTTTTACTTGGCCTATGATTTTACAAATCCAATGTCCTCATATGAATGGCTGGCTCTGCACTTTAGTGTGGTGGTGTTCATTCATAGATCTTTGGTCTGTACTTGAGTGGAACTGCAGTTGCACATTGTCTACTGCTTCAAGATGTTCTTGAGAGCTCGAATTTGAAATACTGACTCTCAAAAGAAACCTTTCTGTCCTGAGAATTCCACCTAAACTATGCAACAATTGTATGACCTGCTTTTCCACTGAACTTTGTATACTATTTGAGTGTCTTGGCCTATGTACACATAGCTCTTGGGTAAGCAAAATATTCCCTTTCATTTTGAACTCAAGTAAACACATTTTTTGTTAAGTAGTGTATGGTTGACTTCTTCATCCTTCATTTAGGCTACTGTGTTTTGATGGAAGCGTTTGGTATACCCATCATTGATAAATAATTGAATAATGCAAGAGTCATTAAACAAAAGGAAAACTGAACTTAACCTTTCTATTTCAGCATGATTCTTGCATAATCTTTTCTACATAAGATTTATTAATACAAAATAAAAACTGTTCAGAGATCTATATTGTTGTGATTGTCCAGGAGTTGTGACAGATCCAAATCATTCACCTGCTTTGGTGTCCCTTAGATGATCTCTTGTTAGAAAATGGGCTTAAGACTTTCAGATGCTTCGCACTCTGTAAGCTTGAAAATATCTTTTTAAGTCCTGATTTAAATCCTCAGTTTAGCTTAAATCTTTTAGCTTTGATGCCTTGTAATGTAGTTTTAGTTAGAGGATACTATCAGTAAGGAAGAAAAAAAATGTGTGCAATTTTCTACCTCTTTCTTACCTTTGTTATTGCTGGAGAATTCACAGTAACTTAATATTTACTTGAGATGCCTAATGAAAATCCTGGTTAATAAGCTCTAGTTGACAGAAAGACGTGCGTGTTATTTTCTTGGCATGAAGGATTTTGTATAGCTTCATATTAGCACTGAAAACCTCAGATGTTCTTCCTGGTAACTTATTCTGCAAGTATTTGCTGCTTGGCTATTTCTAGTCAGTTATGTGTTAATGATAGTGCAAGGTTGAAACATTCCAATCATTCATATGCCTGTCCTCCCTTTCTCATGTGTTTCCTTGCTCAGTATTTTTGCCTTATTTCTTTTGCTTTATTGTGGTCAGTTCAGTCAGTATAATAGCAAAGACATTGCCTCTTTTTTTTTCTTTTCTTTAATAAAGAATTATGTTAGAGATATACTATAACAGAGATAAGAGCTATTTATGTCCTAAACTATTGATTTTTAATTAATGTTGCCTGGGCTTGTACATGTTGGCAGAATTGCTAACAGCTTGTGGTATTTTTTAATTCACATCTTCTTTTTTGGTATTTTGACAGTGTCATTCATATCTCATGAAAAAGTACCTCGTCAGGTTAAATGTGTTAAAACACCGAGCAAAAGAGAGAAAAAAAAAAAAGAGGAGAGAATGGAACATAGGGCTGCCTAGAAACCTTGATCCATTGCCAAAGTATTTAAACAATTTAGTGTTTTGGTTTTCTAGCTCCAAGCTGCTTCTCAAATCCCTTGCTAATTAATCCAGTTAATTCTTTGTAGACTAACTGTATGCAGGGCTTTTACTTGTGCTTCTATCGCTGAGAACCCTGTTTTGTTTGAAGCAAACCTAAGCTCTGTTATAAAGGTTGTAGTAATAAAGTGAGTACTTGCAGATGTAAATACAGTGTTTTGAGCCTTTTTAAAAGGAATTGTGTTTGTGTGTGTAACTTCTAATTTAATCTTTGATGGCAAAAAGTTTAACATATATGCTCTTATAAAAAGTTGGAGAGAACTTTGTTGTTAGTTCAGTTATTTAAGAGAAGGCAGTAGAGCCTCTGTGGAACAATTATGACACGAAGTACTAGTGTTGTGGTATTACGATTGGTTTTTTTTTCCAGCAAGGAAATTACTTTAAGTGCCATTTGTTTCTATACTCCAAAACAGGTGATTTGATGTAAATAAAAGTTTAACAGGAAGGAGAGTTTTTAGAAATGACCTGTTCATACTTTGGTGTCCTCTTGGTTAGATTGCAAAGTGATGTGATTTCAGAACAGGAAGAAAGCAGCTAGGGAGCAGAATTAGAAGCCCAGGTAGATGTGGTAGGACATAAGGGGAGAGAAACATGCACTCCTCAAGGTGTGCTTGTCTGTGATAAAAGCTGCTACAGCTCTTGAGCTTATTTCTAATTATATATATATATGTGTTGCAAACTGCTTCTCCTCATCTTGCTGCTTATAGGTACTAAGCATGTGACTGTGTGCAATAATGCAAGTGAAGCTCAAGCTGTCAGTGATGTTTCTACCTAGCACTAGGGGAAGAATGTCTCTCTGAATGTTCTACTCCTTCACCTTTCTGTTATTTTCAGAAGTTGCTTCTGAGGACTTAGTGTCCATAGGACCCAGGTTTCTCTCCTAGTCTGTGCTATATTAAGTGTTCTTGCAAATAGCGATAATGTGCAGATGTTGAAGAATGTATCTCTGCTGCCAGTTGGCCATAACATGTTACGCTCCCTTTTCCTTTAGTCATCCTCAGTAGACTTGCATGTCAGCACAACAGCAGTTGATGACAATCTGCTCTTTGACACTTTGTGGATCAGCCTGTGGAGAAAAATTGGGCAACTAGGTTAAAGCTGCATTTTTTTATTAACTTTGTAGTTGGTTTTCTGCAAATCTGCTGTTTAGAGTGGACGGGTTGGAAAGAATTGGCAGAGCTCTTGAAAAGGTCTGAAAGTGTATTTGGGAGTTTATAGTGTAATAAAACTGGTCAAGGAAAAGAGAAAAGAGATGGCTTTCATGACTTGCTATTTAATTAGTATAATATGTTTATCATAGAATGATTAAGCTTGGAAAAGACCTTTTAGGTCATTGAGTTCAAATGTAATCCAGCTACTGTGGCCACTAAACTATATCCTGCAGCACCACATCTACACATTTCTTGAACACTTCCAGGCATGATGACTCCACCACCTCACCGCTCTTTCAGTGAAGAAGCTTTTCTTTCCAGCCACTCTTCCCCAGTCCTGGAGCATTGCTTGGGGTTGTTGTGACTAAAGTGCAGGACTGGCTTCTTGGGCCCATTGATTTCCAACACACCCCCAGCCCCCTGCTAGTGTGAACTTAATTACACTGGAGCAGATCATCTTGGCAAGGAAGAGGAGTAAGAGCATTGTGAAATGTAGGAACATTGTGAAATGTTCCTACTCAGAGCTAGGCTAGTCCATTGTCTCAGGAACATCTTGATAGCAGGATATGTGCTATCATAACATCTTAGAAGAATCAAATATTTTAAAATGTTCATAACACAGTTCTATTTTGCAGTTAAAAATCCTGTTGATGCCCTTGCCTTTTCTGCACTAATAAAATGTTGTATTTTTTTTTTTAGTGAGGTGATAGATTTCCTGTCTAGTTGCACTGACTACCAGCAAGCTCTTCTTCATGTAAAAGAAATTATTCTTCAAGCTGATAGTACTACTCTCAATGTGCTGAATATACTTTCTCAGAAACCTTTTGATTGCAGCATCACACATGGCATAAAGTGAACTTGGTTAATGGTAGTTGAAAGTATTGCAGGAATGAAATAGTTCAATACTGCAAGTGTAAATATAGCTGCAATTCTCCTGTGGTGCTTGATGCTGTCCAGTTAATGAACTTGACTCCAAAAGACAGAAGTCATTCTGAGTAGGTGAACAGTCAGTGATTTTAATTTTCTTTCATCTCATGGTCATTAGCTACATGAGGTATGTTTTTCCATGTTAGAAGCTCTCAACCCCCACTAGGTTTTGAATGTGGTTCAAGAAGTTTAACTTCTGCCATCAACACATTTGACTCCACAGAAACTTTTTGCAGGACAGTGTATTGAATGCTTTTCTGGGTTTTTTACCAACTTTCTTCTCATGTAATCTTCCTCCTGTAGACATTCACACGTGATGCTGCAGCCTTAGGTTAGGCTCACTTTGACCAATTGCTGATTACTTTTTTAACTTGCTTATGGGCCTTTATAAATTTTCTTGATTATTATGATAGAATGGACAGCACTAATGTGACTGATAAGTTGAGATGGGCAATTTATACAGTTCAAGCTGAAGTAAAAAGATGAAATTGAGTAGAGAAGCTAAGTTCTGATGTGTATAAAAAAATAAATGTGACTGTATTTTATGTATGATCTGTTGGAGCTTAAAATTTAGGAGTGAGGTGGCGATCATTGAAACTACTGGCCAGGCAGGGTGGTTTAATACTACAGATTTCTGGAGTTGTAAATGCATTAAGCATGTGTATGCTGTAGAAACCACAACTGTAGAATACGTGTAGTAATGTCTTCTCAAGAATGATATCAAGGTTGGCTTTTCTTTGCTGGTGTTGAAACCTGTGAATCAGATTCATTGAGGGATAGATTTGATATATGTTATTCTACATTCCAAAAGTATCTGTGAACATGTCTACTAAAGAAAGCAATGGAATTTAAAAATGGAAATACCAGTTTCCTCTATCACAAGTCAATCTTTGACAGAATCTACTTTTTCTATTTCAATAACATTTGAATAATGCATCCTGAAATTTGAGAGATGCAATGAAAAAAAATTTGTGACAGGCAAGTCCCCAAAATTATTCTGAAGAGCTAGTTTTATATGAAATCTTGTATTGCTGTACAGGGGGATTCCCTTAAGAGATGGTATTTGTGCAGATCAGTAGCACAGAGCAGTGTCATTGGGAGCTGGTAGTACTCTACTAAAGTAACAGATGATAACTTTGAAACTGAAAACAGTTTGAGACTATCAATATTGAAAGTATGAAAGTAAGGTCAGCGTTTTAAACATTATAAAGTTACATAGCTTGAGGCTTAGAAATCAGTATTCACTGTTGCATGTTTAACAAAGAAGGTATTCTCTGTGTAGTTCAGGCAATTATACAATTGCTGAACAGCAAGGCTGGTGTTTTTTTTTCTTTTTAGTACATCACTTCAAGAACTTATGGTTCACTGGAGCACTGCTTTTCTACCTGCTTTTTGAGTCACTTCAGGTTAAACCTGAAATGAGACAGTCCATGTAACAGTGGATGTGTTTCTGCAGTACTTGTATGTATTTGCCTAATCTATGTGTATCTGCCCTTATGATGGTTGCTGGATTTTAGAAAGAAATAAAGAAAAAGTTAGATGATTGTCCCATGTTCTGTAGTACATGCAAAATATAGGTTATTAGCAAATGAAAATGGCCATAATGTCACTAAAACTAAATCCCAAAAGTGGTGAAAATAAGGCAGTTTGGGAAATGTTTATGAAACTCAGAAGTAATGAAAAGCCTGGCAGTATGTTGGAAAATACTATTTGTTTTCATTAGCAATTCCTTTAGGTTTTGTAATGTAGTTGATTGATTGCCATGGCCACGTTGTGGTTTTACATTAATTCCTTGTAATACAGCATTTCTAAAAAGCAGGGTGACATTAAAATGTTATTCCTGGCTTTCTTCGACACAACAAACAGAATTAAAAATTATCTTTCACACAGGAAAGTAGAAAATGTGGCATTCTGTGAAATTTCTCTTAAGTGAACCAGAGTTGTTTTGAGTTACGATTCCTATGATATGACAGTGATAGGTATGAATTAAGTTGATTATGAACTCCAGTCTTATCAAAACTTTTATTTGTGCTGTAAAAAGCTAGCTTAAAGAAAATGTTTTAGCCTACCTATGCTTGAACCTTCAACAGAAGCAGTAATCTTGGGAAAGTAGATGGGCATACATAAGCAAGTTGAAATACGTCTTGTAAACATTAAAGAGAGTGACTGTTCCTTGTAAAAATGTCAAAATTCCAATTGCTTTGGTCTTATCTTGTGTAACCTGAGAATTTGCATTCTGGAAATGGAAGTTAAATTGGCAGATGTACACAGTCACCAGTGGTGTCTGGTATTGTTATGATGCACTAACTCTGGGTTAATTTTGGCTGCATGCTAGCTACGCGTGATGAAGGGCTATTTATTTTTTTCCTTTATTGCTTCTGAGACCTAAGGAAAAAAACTCTTGTAAATCCTACCTTGTGTGATATTGGCACTTCCAGACTGTCACGTTTAAATCATAGCATAAAATATTAGCTTTTTCCATATTTTCAGCACAAGGAGGGCTTGCCAGCTGCTGTTGAAGAGGCTGTCACCAGGCAACTCTGCTGTCTGAGAATATAAATACAAAGAGGCAGGAGAGAAACAAATTCAGTATTCATGGCCTGAGCACTTGAAATGTCTCTCTATTAAATTTATAGAGTGGTGAAAAGGTTACAAGAAAAAATACACTGATCAAAACCAAATAAATTAAAAAAATTATTAACCCCCCCAAAAGCCTGCTTAAAGTAGGTGTTCCTATCAACTTCTGCTTTTAAACTCTTTTGTATAATTATTACAGGCAGCCTGTGAAATGTTTCAAAACACTTCATACTCAATTTTGTAAGCCAAGCTTTGTGGACTTCTTGACCATTGAAATAGGATGTTACCTAATAGAATTTTTGCAAGTTTTAACTGGTGTATGATTTGCTCACTGTATTTACAGAGGGGGGGGAAAATGAATTAAAAACACAATCCATTCAAAAATTGCTCCTTACAGAGCCCCTGGAGTTTGCCTTACATTGCCAGTAATATTAAATTTCTGAGTTGGTTAGGAAGAGAAATATTGCCCTTGAGTGCATAGTAAAGCAAAACCAAAAGATTTATCAACTGCTCTGTAAGATGGACCTTAGGTATCACCAAAGCAATTAATCATTGCATATAAAAGATCTGAAGACCTCCGATGAAGACAGGAGAAACATGTAACAAATAACACTTGAAATAAGTACTTTTTTGGTCCTCTTTTTTTTTTTTTTTTATTTTAGCTTTATCCAGTACATCCTTTTGTTATATTTCTAACTTTACTCGTATCTGTATTAATCTGGGCTGAAAGTTTTCTGCACTGCTTTGTAAAGAAATAATTCTGAAATTTCTGACAACTGAAAACATCTTAGGCTTTCCATTGTCTCCTTATTCTCACAGTTTATAATGTTATTAGAAGACAAAATCATTTGTACTGTTGTACATTTGATATTTCAAACTTGTTTCTTGGTATGGATAAAATAGAAGGAGATAAGAATTTAATAGGTAATTCCCCATCTATATTTCATACATTAAACACTCTGTGCTTGCAACAGAGCTGCTTGACAACTGCCATTAGAAGAATTGGTAAAATTTTTATCAAACCTGGCATCATTCTTTATAGGAATCCCAGAGAGTAAGTAGGAGGAGGCTGAAGATAGAACGTGTTACCTTACAAAAGGATCTAACTAGTCTGATGCATAACTTTACCAGTATCTTTTTGCTTATACTTTATCAGGTCTTGACTCTGGCACATGAATTTTTTCCAATCTATTGCTTCTTGATCTGCTCCTATTACAGTTTAGTGCTGTGGAAGGGAAGAGCTGATCTTGTTCCTTGAGGGAGAGAGATGCCCGACTTCATACTATAGAGGAGATTTGAACTGAAATACAAACTGAACCAACTCTTCAGGTTTTCTAGTGATGTTTGGGTTAACATTTAGATCAGAACTAGCTTCAGTGGTGTGTATTTAAAGTTTACAATGACTGGAGTAATAAAGTTGCTGATGGACTAGCATGCACTGGAAAACAGATGTCAGGAACCTGTCCACCCTGGGTATATTGAAACAAGGGCAGCTTGGACAACTTTTGACAGTTCTTGTATCATTAAGGCTGTTGCGTCTCCATGTCTCTTTATTCTGGAGAGATGTATAGAGCCTTGAGTAAAAATCAGCCAGGAACTTGCAGATTAACCTGCTTTATTTTTGAAGTATTAAAAACCTGAACACTACCTAGCAAAGTTTTGCTCCTTGCTGCCCATCTTGCCCTTGATGTGTTAATAATATAAAAACAATCAGGGAAATCGTAGTGATTTGCTTAATCTGTTCTGGTTTTCTCCCTGCCTTACTTTTTCCTATGATGTATATTTTATGTTGCCTTTGCTTTCAATCTTTCCCACTTCTGCATCATTTTACTGAACTCTGAACAGTATTTTGTGTGTGAGTTGCAAACCTTATTCTGTGTCTAGATTAAACTGTTGTGAAAAGCATTTTCATGTTACCAGTAAGGTTTTTGGCACTTGTAGGGCAAACTTCCAGATGTTCTTTGTAGGGAGAGAGGCTTTTAGAGACTTACAAGTCTGGTTTTTCTGGCACTGATGTCATTGGACTTGGTGGAACAGCAACTGATGTACCTGGGATTGGCTGATTACTCAGTGATGATTGTACGTTGTTCATGAAAACCACAGGGCAGCGTCCACTGACTTATGCTGAACTTGTCACAGAGATGTGGACTATAACCTAGAAATGGAATATTTGTTTGCAAGATGATCTGCTGGGTGAATAGTTTCCTTGCATGAGATTCTCATGTGGGTTTTAGTTTTGAATATTGAACCTGCTGTGGGTGCTGGTTTGGGGTAACTTCAATTGCATATGTTGTGGTACTGGCAGGGTTTTTTCACATACTGTTTGTAAGCCATCCTCACAGCATTTTCCTTTGCATCTTGGTTGTTTCATGGTTTTCACACTTTCAGAACAAGGAATATTGTAAGAAGGAAAGATTGAAATCTTAAAGCTTCATGTCCTGAAAATTGTAGCTTTTATTCCATACCCATTTTGAGGTTTCTTGTCTCTGTGTGTAGTGTTGTTTTATTTTTCTCTCCCACGTTTTCTTGCCCCCATTCCCTGGCTTTTTTTCCTCTCCTAACTCTCCCCCACACTGAGTTGTTATCTTCATCCTAAGTGCAGCAGTTTAGAGGCTAGCAGAAGTGTTGGGATGCACTGAATACAAGGACATCAAGGAGTTTGCAGAGGTTTGGAAGGAAGTTTACCTAAGTTTTACATTGTGCTGCACTATAATGTGTAGTGGGTTGAAATAAAAGATGCTCTAAATGAAATTCTATTTATCTTCTAAGAAATGCTGTGATAAAGACCTTAATGAAGTGAATGAGCTAAATCATTTATTTAGGGGGGAAAAGTGAAGTAATTTTCACTGCATTTTTTTTCTACTTGGGAGTTGTATAGCTGAATGATTTTCAGCCTGTATAGGTTAAATTGGCTGTTTGGTTTTTTCCCCAGAAGAAACAGATTATTGTGTATTTGTGTGGTTAACTTCGGCAAGTATTTTCTGATGATTTTTTGAGGAACTTCCCTGGTTTTATAATTTCCATATACTTCAAATACAGACTGATGTGAGCTGTGCTATTTTTAGAAGTAGTTACCCAGGTCTCTTTTTTTCCAAGCAAAACTGTTTTATGATGTAAGAAAAGTTGAGAGTGAAAGAGCAGCATAGTTACAGTAATATGCCATTGTGGCATGTTCCCATCCTGTCATCTGGAAAATTAAATCAGGTTACAGCATGGATTAACATGTAGACTTGTGAGGAGGGGAAGGTAGTGTCTTAAATGCCATGAAATTGAACAATGGGATTATACAGTTCACAGCTAATTTCAATATACTTCTGAATCTGGCTTTTTGTTGAACAGGATTTTGTAAAGAGAGGCAGTAATAGGTTTTAGAACTTGGAAACGTTCATGTATTTGCTAAATACTAACAATGATAGATGGTCCAGTTATCAATACAATGCTCTACATAATGTGTATAGATGTGAAGTAGAATCTCTGCTAAGTAGAGGGAAAAACTAAATGACTTAGCAACGAAAAACTGCATTCACCTGGTGTGAAATCAATGGTATATACTGTCCAGTTGTTTATGCTCTACAGATGCATGGCAAGGAATCAAAATGCTGCTGTGATAGTGCAGAAAGTTTTGCTCTTCTACCACTGGGAAACAGCATTGTCTTCCTTCTTTAAAGAAAAAATGTTCACTTAAAAAAAATTCACACTTTGTTCAAATGAGAATTGCTCAGAAGCACCTCTTTAAATAATTGTAAAGAAAACTGCTTCAAAAGTAACCAAGTGATTTCTTTCATGTCTTTTTCCTAACAGGTCCTTACTAGAACAGTGTCTGTTGTGAGCCATGAGGGCTAGTGGATCTCCAGGTCTTTAGGTCATCTAGATTTTATGGACAGCAACTGCTTTCTATGGAATACAGGTTAAGAGACCTTGGAATGGTGGGCATCAGGTTAATAAATGAACCCACTCTGAATTGAGCAAAGTTATTGATGAATCCTACGGCATGCCATTGGTGTAAAAGGTTTTTAAACCTGTGTGAAAACAGTAGGAATAAACTTGTTACTTGACTTTTTTCTTAGTACCAACAGTTTAAATGTGAGGTATGTGTGTTCCTTTACACTTGTGCCTATACAAGAGTGGGATGTTGCAGATAAGATGGTGTATTTTAGCTTTAGTTTGGAATGGAATTGTACTTTCTGCTTTGCACTTAAAATTTCCTGGGCTATATTTCAACATGCTTTTGATAGTTTCCAGAGAAGTTAGCACTTGCTTTGGGCAGAAACCACACAGATCTTGACATCTACTGTGAGATAAAGCTACAAAATCAGATGAAATTAAAGATAAACATGAGATACTAAATTCTCATCAACATACAAGTTCAACCTGAACACAACATGAGTTCCTGTTCACACAGACCCTGGGATTTGTGTGAAGCTGAGTTCGTAGAGCAGCTCCATAACACCTGTGACTTTTCTTCTTTCTGTTGGCACCTTTCACTTCAGTTGTTGCTTTGCAGCATCCACTTTTGCTGACTCCAGATGAGCTTTTAATGCTTTGTGACTATAGATGATTGGTGTACTGGAAATCTTCAAACTCTGTACTTTGCTTTAACTATGTTAGCTAAGATTTCAGTGTGTTTCTTCCCTTGTTCTGGTGCTGGCAAATAGACTCTGCTCTCCTGAACTTGTCAAAAAAGTGTTTTAGTGTGTATACTCTGCCTATGGAGTCTTAAAATAAAATAATATATTTGAGCATTATTTCTTTAGAGAGTCTCTTAAGTACCTAGAATAACAGAATTCACTGTGTTTTGAGTTACAAAGCAGTTTCTTAATGTCCAGAGATACAATGGAGCTGTATCTAATTCTTTTTGCATGCTGAGTGCAAAACAAATGACTGCTAGTAGAAGTGTTTGATTTTTTTCAAGTTATTTCAGTTTTATAGGCAGAGCTGACAGCCAATGATGTTCATGTCTTTACCAAGTATTTCACATGGGTGCTGAAGCAAGTTTTACTGATACTGGTGGTGCTGATCAAAGATGAATGCTGAATGCTTGGCTGAGCTACCCTCCTGTATTCCTTCATTTGTTCAGGATAATTTGGATATTGTCCATTGCAATTATTAGGTGCCATGTGATTGTACTCTCAATGGAGAGCCTGTCCATGCTGAGTAATAGTAATGTTTGTGTTGTAGATGTTTATATTGCTCTCATAGTGAGGAACTTCATTACATCTAATATATATCTATGCTCTTTCAGTTTAAAACCATTACCCCTTTCCTATCACTTCATGATCTGATGAAGATTCTCCTCCCATCTCTCCTGTAGGCCTTCTTTAAGTACCAGAAGGCTGCAGTAGCATAAGGTCACCCTCGAGCCTTCTATTTTCCAGGCTGAACAACACCAACTCTCTCAGCCTGTCCTCATAAAGGAGGTGGTCCAGTCCCCAAATCATCTTTGTGGCTCTTCTCTGAATCTGCTCAAGCAAGTCCATGTCCTCCTTATCTTGGGGATACTCCAGCTGGGATCTCAACAGAGTGGAGAGGCAGAATTCCCTGGCTCGACCTGCTGACTGTGCCACTTTTCATGCAGCCCAGAATATGTTTGGCTTCTAGGCTGCATACACACGTTGATGACTTGTGTCTGGCTTTACATCATTCAGTATCCCACAAGTCCTTCTCCATAAGACCACAACGTCTGCTCATCCTCCAACCTCTGCTTGTGCTGGGAATTGCCCTGACCCATCTGCAGAATCTTTCACTTGGCTTTGTTTAACTTTGTGAATTTGACATGGGCCTGCCTCTCAAGCCTCTAGATCCCTCTGGATGGCATCTTGTCCCTCAGGCATGTCAGCTGCGCCACACAATTTGGTGGTGCGGGTGCTGACAAAGGTGTTATTCTAAATACAGTTTATGAGTAACTAGGCTGGATGAGCTATAGGAAGGCTTCTTCAAATGTGGTGTACTTGTCTCCTGTGGCATGCAAACCACAACAGTTTTACCTCAAATAATTACTTCTAAAAATACTTAAGAATATGCACTAGAGGTGTTGCAGTTTTATCCTGCTAGGGCTGGTGTGCTTGCTTTGGTGGATACAAGACTGTATTGTCCTGTTGTTGTGTAAGAAATTCTTTACAGTGAGGGTGGTAAGACACGGGAAGGGGTTGCTTAGGCAAGTGTGGATGCCCCCTCCCTGGAAGTGTTCAAGGACAGCTTAGATAAGACCTTCAGCAGCCTGGTCCAGTGGAAGGTGTCCCTGCCCATGGTAGAGGGGTTTGAACTAGGTGATCTTTAAGGTCCCTTCCAACTCAAATAATTCTGTAATACTAAGGTGATAAAGAACTGTTCTTGGCAGTTCATCTGTTGGTGTTTGTTTACAGATTTGGACACTTGCTTTCTGTTTCTGCTTTGTTGTGTTAATGTAGAAGGGTTTGCTTATAATTATGCTTGTGTGAAATTTGATGTGTATGTAATTCTGTGTAATGGTGAAATCTTAAAACCAAACATCTGATTGTCTGGAGAAAGTAAATCTACAACATTTGTTACCATGCAATCTTGATGTATTTCTAATGAAAAAGAGTATACTTTAATAAAGTTTGCCTCTGTTAACAACTGAGTCATCAGTCAACTGACCTGTTACTAAGGGAAACATTGCCAATGAGAAATCTAAGGTGGGACTACTCTGAAGTAACAGTGCATGATGCACAAGCAATAAAAACACCTGTCTTTCCTTCAAGCCTTGGCTACAATGCAGCATATCAGCAATTCAGCAGTAAAAGTTGTGGGCAACGCCACTCCCTACGGAATGATCAGCATCTGTGGAAACGATGTACCCAGGGATCCAAGTGTCACACATGCAAACTCAGCTGAGTGCACTGCATAGGATACCAGTTGATTTTACCATGTGCTACACTTTATTCTGAACTCCTGTCTGATTGTTGCATGTTTTGGGTTTTTCTGGGGTTCATAATTAAAAAGAATCCTTTGTAGAATGGAATCTGGCCTTCTCAGCTGTGTTCCTTTGAAAACTGGATGGCTTTGAAGAGTTTGGTTTTAAATAGGTTGTCATATAAATAATTTCAATCATGATAATCTGTTTTTTTATGAACATCTCTAATTAAATTTAAAATAACTTCTTGGGCAATACTACTATACTATTTATTTTGACAGCCACAG